>NC_056631.2:188900645-189561446 GCF_002870075.4 Lactuca sativa | reverse complement strand
ACCCTTAAGGGTATATTCACTTTTCCCATATATATATATATACTATATATATATATATATATATATATATATATATATATATATATATATATATATATATATATATATGTTATAAAGCTTGTTGAGTTTTTCTTGAAATTTAAGTGATACATATTTGACAACTTAATGTACAAATCTGTTCTGCGCAAACCACTTATCTTTTCATGAATAAAAACTAATTATTGTAATAAATAATCAATGTAAATATTTAAGGAAGAAACAACAATTAAAGTTTGTTTCTTATTTAATGTAGGCATGATGTTTTTCCAAATATTATACATAAGTTTTTTCTTTCTAGCATATTAGCTAAGAAATTAATAGCCATTAAAAAAGTGAAATAAAATTTTCTGGAAAAAAAACCATTCGTCGAAAAAGTAATAATTGTCGTCGCCGTTATGGGCGGGTGCACACCTATTGTGTGTGAGTGTTTATATATATATATATATATATATATATATATATATATATATATATATATATATATATATATATATATATATATATATATATATATATATATATATATATATATATATATATATGATGTCCTTGAAATTAAAATGGTTGCTTTTGTAATTAAATTAAAATGGGCAGCAACTACTAAAAATATGAAAATATTAAACAACTTAAAAATATAACAAAAAAATAAAAGTAAATATATGCTAATGTCAAAAAGTGACATTGTGGTAGTAGAATAGGCAGTATTATAGAGGTGCCAATTAAATCTCCGCACATGTACAATAAGTTTCTCTGAGATGAAATCTAGAACAATAAATAAGCGGTCGCATTGACCATTGACCAACAAGGACCAAATTGCAATTTCAATAACGCATTGGACCAATTTCGATATAAAGCAAATAGGTGGACCAAAGATGTTAAAAGCCAACTAACTTTCCTGTTCATAACGTTTAACTTCTTTTATATATATATATATATATATATATATATATATATATATATATATATATATATATATATATATATATATATATATATATATATATATATATGATAATTCAATAAGTTATAAAAAAAAGTGAACATAATTTATGTATATATGTTATTGATACTTTAGCATTAGTAAATATATAGATATATTAAAATAATTAAAAATATCCGTGTAGTGAGGTAGAAATTTTAAAGGATAAGTTTGATCAAGTATAGATGTGTAATTAATACATCCATAATATGTAAATTCGGAGACGTGTCGATTAAGCAAACATCTTTGTACCATTTTTGATTGGTGGAAAAAATTACAGTATACGTGTTGATTTTATATCGTGAGTAAGCATTTATATGGTATATATATATATATATATATATATATATATATATATATATATATATTGAATAAAAAAATTTAAAGATTAGTGGCAAGAGAACGTGTCTAAAAGATAAAAGCTCACACTTTAATCTTTAGTGTGTATTTTTTTTAATGTACTATTTTCTTTTACGTCTTCATTTTAATGTACTATAAATAGGAGTGTTGTTCAACATTTCAAGACTACAATTCAACCATAGAATATATATATATATATATATATATATATATATATATATATATATATATATATATATATATCAAACAATCATTTCAGTTGGTACGCTGGCACGTATCATAGCTAAGTATATATTGATGGTTTTGAGCATCACAACATTGCTATGTGTACGTGTGCAACCTAATTGCTTTGGATCTCGGTTTTTCTCAAGTTATACATGCAAATAAAATGTCCAAAGTAATAACACTAGGTCTAGTATATACAAAATCGAAATCTATATATAATTAGGGTTAGAAGAATACATTTCTTGTGTACCTTTTACACGGACCACAAGAGCCTGAAGTTTCTTATGGACCAGCCCAACCAGAATATGTGCCAATGGAGGTGGTTCGACGTGGTGAAGGACTATGACTGCGAGATCCTGTATCATCCGGGCATGACTAATACTGTAGCCGACGCCCCTAGCCGTCGAGCAGAGAGTGTCCCAATTCGAGATGTGTGTATGGGGATGACAGTGATAACTCCGGTTTTGGATACCATCCGAGAGGCCCAGCCAGAGGCCATAAAGCCGGAGAACCGCAAGACAGAGCGGGTGATTGGACAGGTTTCAGAGTTTATGATGGACAGTCAAGGGCTTATGACTTTTCGAAGATTTATTTGGGTGCCCTATACGGCTAAAGCTCAGGGTATACTGATGGAGGCGTCGTACAGATCGAGATTCTTGATCCACCTCAGGACCACTAAGATGTACTTGGACCTGAAGAGAGACTATTGGTGGCCCTGTGTGAAGAGGGTGTTGCATGGGTAGTCGAGAGGTGCCAGACCTGCCGCCGGGTCAAGGCGGAATATCAACGACCGCTTGGTCCTTTGCAGTCGTTAGAGATTCCCCAGTAGAAGTGGGAACAGATCTCCAAGGATTTTATCACCAAACTACCAACGACGGCGCGTGGTTTTTTGTAACAACGTAAATTTCAAAACAAAATTTTCATTTTTCATCAACCAAGTTCATATAAAAGCATTCTCAAATATTTCCAGCAGTAGTTTTTGAAACATAACATATCCCAAGATCATAAAAATCAAACTCTCTCTCTCAAGTGTGTACGAGTCACGCCGGCGCCTTCCCACGATCCTCGCTGGTACCTAAAACACATAACACAACAACTGTAAGCATAAATGCTTAGTGAGTTCCCCAAAATACCGCATACAACACATACGCCACTCGAGGCTATGATACGACCCTCCGGTCGACGTGTCTCAGCGGGACCCTCCAGTCTCGTACCTTGTTGGACCCTCTGGTCCGGTCATAGCTCGTTGGACCCTCCTGTCTGGTTTATAACATCATACAACATGCATATATCACATAGCTCATAATCTCATACGTAACACATAAGACCCTCTGGTTAACACATAATACCACTCTAGGTAACATATAGTGAGAAGACTCACCTCAGGTGTCCCGGTAAGTCTCTGACTCGGTAGAAATGTGATCTAGCCTCCGCCTAATCACATAAAGTAAATACTCTCATAAATATAACTATACTCAAACCTTTCTTAACACCCTCGGAAGGGTAAAAGACCATTTTACCCCTCTCTTAGCTTAAAGGCCTCACTGTTGACCAACCCTAAAAGTCAACCATAAGTCAACGGTCAAACTTTGACCCAAATCATCGAGTGCACTTGGGCGACTCGGCGAGTCTACACGTGTCTACTAACTCTCTTAGTCCCTCTTGTCACGTCGAGTGCATCCCCTTACTCGACAAGTCACACCTGGCATGAATTGCGGGGCCACCCCGACTCAACTCGTCGAGTCTCAAGAACAACTAGGCGAGTTCCGCTTTGAACTCCAGTCCCCTAACTTACTCTGACTCACCGAGTTATTTCCCCAACTCGTCAAGTCTACTCGCTGAGTGATTTACGGGAAACACTCATCCTACTCGTCGAGTCTGATCTTCAGACACGGCGAGTTCATGTCATGCACACACTCCATAGACCTCCTGAGATCAGATCCGTTCCTTTAATCCATAGATCTAACCTTCCCAAGCGTGATAATCACGTAATGTTCAGACCTTGACACTCAAATAACATCTAGATGGTCTTACTTGGTGATTTAGTCCCAAAATAACATCCTAAGTTCATGACTCCTAAAATAACCACAAAAAGCCCCCAAGGGTTAAGGTCTCTGGACTCCTTTGAGTCCAGATCCAAAGCATGAACTCGAGAAGGGACCAATTGCTCCACAGTCTATCCTCTAAAGGGGTTAGAAAACCCTAACTCTAGGAAATCAACACCACAACTGAAGAAGGTTCGAAAAATACCTCAAGATGAAGTCTATGAGCTCTGAAATCACCAGAATCACACCTCCTTCAGCCTCCTCTTGGCTTGGTTTCCTCCTTCTTGCAATTTCACCAACAAAATGATCACAAATGGCCTCTCCTTTATCACAAACGCTCTAGATCTCTTAGGGTTTCTCTCTGGGGTTTGGTAGCCGCAAATGACGGACTTACGGGCCTTTAAATAGGTCCCAAACCTAGGAAATTAGGGTTTCATTAAACATCATGGACTCGCCGAGTCCACTCATGGACTCGCCGAGTCCGACTGTGAACCCGGATACGAATCTACGACCATACTCGGCGAGTTTAAACACCAACTCGCCAAGTCCTCTCACAACCTCCAAAAATAATGAATAAAATATTATACCTGGGAATCCGGATGTTACAATTCTCCCTCACTAGAGTTAGACTTCGCCCTTGAAGTCTTACTCTGCAAACAACTCTGGATGTTGCACCCGCATCTCACGCTCTAGCTCCCAAGTCAACTCTGACCCTTTCCGATGCTGCCACTGGACCTGCACCAGAGGCACCTCCTTGTTCGTCAAAACCTTGATCTTCCTATCCCTAATCGCCACCGGTCTCTTAACATAATTTAGGCTCGCATCCACCTGAATATCTTCTAATGGCACCACTGCCGACTCGTCGGCTATACACTTTCGCAACTACGACACGTGGAAAGTGTCATGAATCTGACCCAACTCTGTGGGTAACTGCAAACGGTAGGCTACCCTGCCTACCCTCGCGATCACCCTAAAAGGGAAAATATATCGGGGCCCAAACTTGCCCCTCTTCCTGAATCGAATCACTCCTTTCCAGGGAGAGACCTTCAGGAGCACGAAGTCGCCGACCTGAAACTCGAGCTCGGACCGGCGTCTGTCCGCATAACTCTTCTGACGACTCTGAGCGGTCAACAACCTCTGTCTGACCTGTTGAATCTGCTCTGTCGTCTGAAGTACGATCTCAGTACTACCCATCACACGCTACCCTACTTCTCCCCAGCAAATGGGGGTCCGACACCTCCTCCCATACAACAGCTCAAAGGGTGGCAAACCAATGATCGAATGATGGTTGTTGTTGTAGGAAAACTCTGCTAAGGGCAAATACGTGTCCCAACTCCCACCGAAATCCAACACACATGCTCAAAGCATGTCCTCGAGCGTCTGAATCGTCCGCTCACTCTGGCCGTCAGTCTGTGGGTGGTATGCGGTACTAAAGTGCCGTTTCGTACCCAATTGATCATGAAACTTCTTCCAGAATCTGGAAGTGAAACGTACATCTCGATCTGAGACAATCGAGATCGGCACTCCATGCCGCGATACCACCTCTTTCATGTACATCTCTGCCAACCTCTACGCGGAAGAGCTCTCACTGATAGCCAGGAAGTGGGCGCTCTTCGTCAACCTGTCCACAATCACCCAAATTGCATCGACACCTCTCGCAGTCCTTGGCAATTTGGTGATGAAATCCATGGTAATTTGTTCCCATTTCCACTCGGGAATCTCTAACGGCTGCAGCTTACCATGTGGACGTTGGTGCTCGGCCTTAACCCTGCGACAGGTCAAGCATCTCTCTACATACCATGCGATATCCCTCTTCATATAGGGCCACCAATACTCCCTTTTTAGGTCCAAATACATCTTAGTGGCCCCGGGATGGATCGAGAACTTCGATCGATGAGCCTCTTCCATTAAAATGGTAAGCGTTCCACCTACCGACGGTACCCATATCCGACCCTGAAATGTCATAAGCCCCCGGCTATCGGTAATGAATTCCGATACCAGCCCGACAACTCGCTCTCTCTTCTGGCTTTCTGGCCTCACGGCCTCAGCCTGGGCCCCACGAATAGCGTCCAACACTGGGGTCATCACTGTCAATCTCAAACAAACGTCTCGCATCGGGGCGCCCTCCGCCCTATGGCTCAGTGCATCAGCTACAACATTAGCCTTGCCCTGGTGGTACAGGATCTCACAATCATAATCCTTGACCACATCCAACCACCTCCTTTGGCGCATATTCAGATTGGGCTGATCCATCAAATACTTCAAACTCTTGTGGTCCGTGTATATCGTACACCGAACCCCATACAGATAATGTCGCCAAATCTTGAGGGCGAACACTACCGCTCCCAATTTCAGATCATGAGTCGGATACCTCGACTCATGAGGCTTAAGCTGCCTCGATGCATATGCTATCACATGCCCCCTCTACATAAGCACCACTCCCAATCCGGATATCGATGCATCACAATATACCACAAAATCCTCCATCCCTTCCGGGAGGGCTAACACTGGGGCTTCGCATAATTTCCGGCGAAGTGGCTTGAACGAGGTCTGCTGATCCGGACCCAAAGAAAATGCAGCACCCTTCCGGGTCAACCTGGTGAGTTGCACGACGATCTTGGAGAAATCCTTAATAAATCTCCAATAATAGTCGGCCAAACCCAGAAAGCTCCTGATCTCGACACCTCCCATCTCATGACCGCCTCAATCTTGGCCGGATCGACCAATATCCCATTCTGGTTGACGAGATGCCCCAAAAACTGAACCTCTCGTAACCAGAAGTCACATTTGGAGAACTTGGCATAAAGCCTCTCCGATCTCAGAACTCCAAAGATCTCCCTCAAATGCTCCTCGTGCTGTTCTCTAGACCTCGAATACACCAAAATATCATCAATGAATACGATCACCGACCGATCCAACATCGGCCTTCACACCCTGTTCATGAGATCCATGAACGCAACTGGTGCATTGGTGAGCCCAAAAGGCATCACCACGAACTCGTAATGCCCATAACAAGTTCTGAACGCTGTCTTCTGGATATCTTCCTCCTGAACGCTCATCTGATGATAACCCGACCTCAAGTCTATCTTGGAAAACCAAGACGCTCCCGGCAACTGATCGAACAAATCATCAATCCTCGGCAATGGATAACGGTTCTTGACCGTTAGCTTGTTCAACTCCCGATAGTCAATGCACATCCGATGTGAACCATCCTTCTTCTTGACAAAAAGGATTGGCGCTCCCCAAGTTGAGCTACTCGGCCGAATAAACCCCTTCCCCAACAGCTCCTGAAGCTGCGAGGATAACTCCTGCATCTTTGGCGGCGCGAGGCGATAAGGCGCCTTGGTGATAGGAGCTGCTCCCGGAACCAAATCGATACGGAACTCCACTTGCCTCTCGGGAGGAACACCCGGTAGTTCCTTGGGAAAAACATCCGGAAACTCGCACACTATCGGAACCTCATCAATCGAACTTGGCCTCTCAACGGCCACTCGTGTGTCTGACACATAGGCTACGAATCTACTGCAGCCTTGCTGCAAACTCTGCCTCGCCCTGGTGGCTGAACAAAACACCGACCCACATCGGGTTCCCTCACTGAACACTGTAAGTACTCCCCCACTACGGTCTCGAATCGTCACCAACTGACGCTTGCAATCTATCACAGCTCCATATCGGCTCAACCAATCCATACCCACTATAACGCACACATCCCCTATCGCAATCGGAACCAGATCGATCGGAAACTCCACACCGAACATCTCAAGGATACACTGCTCACTCATCAGCTATGGAAACTCACAGAGGTCGATCCAACGCCTCTCGACGGATACTAATGTGCTGAATAAATGCTACGGAAACAAACGACCGACTCGCACCCGAGTCAAATAATACCAAAGCAGGCACATAACTCACAAGAAAAGTACCTACGCACATCATCATATAAGCATAATAACTCAACTCAAATAAAAGATGAATATAAGCATAATAACTCAACTCAAATAAAAGATTAATCCATAGATCTGACCTTCCCAAGCGTGATAATCACGTAAAGTTCAGACCTTGACACTCAAATAGCATCTATATGGTCTTACTTGGTGATTTAGTCCCAAAATAACATCCTAAGTTCATGACTCCCAAAATAACTACAAAAAGCCCTAAGGGTTAAGGTCTCTTGGCTCCTTTGAGTCCAGATCCAAAGCATGAACTCGAGAAGGGACCAATTGCTCCACAATCTATCCTCTAAAGGGGTTAGAAAACCCTAACTCTAGGAAATCAACACCACAACTGAAGAAGGTCCAAAAAATACCTCAAGATGAAGTCTATGAGCTCTGAAATCACTAGAATCACACCTCCTTTAGCCTCATCTTGGCTTGGTTTCCTCCTTGCAATTTCTCCAACAAAATGATCACAAATGGCCTCTCCTTCCTCACAAACGCTCTAGATCTCTTAGGGTTTCTCTGTGGGGTTTGGTAGCCGCAAATGATGGCCCTAAGGGCCTTTAAATAGGTCCCAAACCCAGGAAATTAGGGTTTCATTAAACAGCGTGGACTCGCCGAGTCCACTCATGGACTCGCCGAGTCCGGCTGTGAACTCGGATACGAATCCGCGACCATACTCGACGAATTTAAACACCAACTCGCCGAGTCCTCTCACAACTTCCAAAAATAATGAATAAAATATTATACCTTGGAATCCGGATGTTACATGTTTACACGATCTGGGTAATTATAGATCGACTGACGAAGAGTGCTCACTTACTTGCTATTAGTGAGAACTTTTCTGCAGAGAGGTTGGCTGAGATTTATGTGAGAAAGGTGGTAGCACGGCACGGAGGGCCGATCTCGATAGTGTCAGATCGAGACATGCGATTTACTTCCAAATTTTGGAAGAAATTTCATGAGGAGTTGAGCACGCGTCTATATTTCAGCACTGCGTATCACCCACCGACAGATGGGCAGAGTGAGCGGACGATACAGACACTCGAGGACTTGTTGCGTGCGTGTGTCATGGACTTCGGAGGAAGTACGGACACCTACATACCACTGGCTAAGTTTTCCTACAACAACAGCCACCATTCGAGCATTGATATGCCTCCCAATGAGCTTCTCTACGGGAGAAAGCGTCAAACTTCCATTTGCTGGGGAGAAGTGGGACAGAGAGTGATGAGTGGCACTGACATAGTGTTGAAGATGTAACATCCCAAATCAGGTTTGCTTTATGGACCGTAACCTTTGTGCGATTGTCAACTTTGGTCCCTAAAGGAAAAATAGTGGATGACAAGTAAGTGGGGCGTAATGGGATGTACGCTCGGCGTACTCGTGCGCATATTGATCGCGGAGGATTGCTCGGTACGCGGGGCATTCCCGGCCCAGACATGAAACCCTAATCTTTTGAGTGCCATCTATTTAAAGACCAATATGGCCTCTTTTCTGGCCACTATTTCCAGAGACCTAACCCCCAAAACCCTAAATCTTGTTCATATAGAAAGAGAGTGACTTGGAGGGCTTGTTGGTGCATTCTTGGACTTTTGAGTGAAGAGAAAGCTTTGGGAAAAGCAGGAGTTAGAGCTCAAGCTTTTGGATCTGAGTTTAGCAGTGGGGAAGACATCTTTTGGAGGTAAAAAGCTCCCATATTTCTCTCTTTTTTGTTTGTGTTTTGTATGGGGGATGTTTTAGGGTTTTTGTCCCCCAAGTTGTCAACTTTATGTGTTGATGAGCTACTAAAACCTAAGATCTGTCCCATGTTAGCTCATTAAGGGTTGCAATGTCACAAAAATCTAGTCTTGGTCACTAAGAGCCGACCATGCTTGAGCTATGAGCTTTAAAATGTTGGAAATGGAGTGATTTGGGTGTTGGAGACTTTTACAACCATGCAAAGGCTTAAAGTCACCGACTTTATGGAATAAGAGGCTTAGGGACAGTCAGATCCAAAAGTTGGACGTGTGTCTTAACCTTTTAAGACCCAAAATCTAAAGGAGTATGAAACTGGGATTTATGCGGGGCGTAATCTTAGTACGCGTAGCGTAGGGGGTCGCGTTCCCGATTCTGTGAAATCGCCGGGTACGCCTAGCGTGCAGATTTGGTACGCGTAGTGTAACCCGGAGGGTTGACTTTTGTTCACTTTTAAAGTTTAGTCAATGATTGGATCTTTCAGCCATAAGAGGGGTAAAATGGTCTTTTTTCCCTTCTGGGAGAACTTAGAGAGGGATTAGGCTAGCCTTTGAGAGTTGTATTAATTAAAGTAATTATTTAATGTGATTAGGCGGACGCTAGACCAGTATTACCGAGTTCAAGGTTTACTGAGTTACCCGAGGTGAGTCTTCTCACTCTACTTTACCTAGAGTGGTAATTAGAGTTATGTGACATAGTATCTTGTATGCTTTTGTATGATGTGATTTCTATGTGATTTGTGCTATGTATGATTCATAGTTTACAGAGTTAGGGCCGGAAGGTCCACATAGTTAGGACCAGAGGGTCCACAGAGTTATGGGACTGGAGGGTCCCACTGATACACATTGACCAGAGAGTCATACAGATTTATAGTCTCGAGTGGCTAATATGTGTTGTATGTGGTATTTCGGGGAACTCACTAAGCATTTATGCTTACCGTGTTATGTGTTATGTGTTTCAGGTACCAGTGACGATCGCGGGAAGGTGCTGGCATGATCCGTACACACAGACAGAGGATTTTATTTGTGATCTTGGGATACGTTTTGTTTGATAACAATTGTTGAACATGAGATTTGAGAATGTTTAAACGATAACTATATTTTTTGAAAAGTGAAAAATTGTTTTGAAAATTTACGTTGTTATATGTTGGTATCCACCTTGGTTTGAGGGACTCGGATGCACCTTCGGGCGTATTTGAACTCAAACTGAGGATTTGAGAAATTTTTCACAATAAAGCAAATTTTTCTAAAAAAGTAAAAGGTTTTAAAACGAGCAGAACAGAGCAGTGTGTACGATCAGCCAACTCCTGAACGGGATTTCCCAAAATACCCTTACATTATGTGTTATAAGATACGATATGATATGTTATGCATGCTATAGTAGGCTAGGTATTCATATTAGGACAAGAGTGGCCTGATTTGTGATGTCTTAGCCTAGGAGATTACTGCTGCTATGAGATGTTTGAGAGTGAGTAGGTAGCAGCGAGGAGCTTACGAGAGGTCTGCTGGAGAGTAGCTTATGCATAGCAAGATTAGAGTACTTATGATCTGGGATCCTAGGAGGAGGACTTGGGGTGAATACTGATGCGGTGTGGACGGTAGTATAGGGCCCGTACTACTGAAGACACTAGATCAGTGCCAGTTCATGTAAGAATCCTTAGGGTACTAGGGAGCAAGTAGGGTTGAGTTATCGAGTGCGAGTATACTCGAGCGGGTCTCTGATATTTTTGTGTTGTATTTCAGAGACATCATGGTGAGTACGCGCCACACTCCAAAGAGTAGTGGTGTCAGCGATGAGGAGATCCGCAGGATGATTCATGAGGAGGTGGTTGCGGCCATACGAGCTGAGATACCGGAGATGTTTGGGTCTATCAAGACCACGTTGATCAAGACTTTTGATAAGCGGTATGCTGCTCTTACTGATGTTGTTGTTGTTGCGGCCATCGCAGTCGTTGTTGCTGCCAGGCCACATGGAGGTGACTCGTTGCTGTACAGAGAGTTCAGCAACACGAAGCCACCAGAGTTTGATAGGACATAGGATCTGATAGCCGCGATGAGATGGATTTATGACATTGAGGGATGCTTCTACACGTGTTCATGTCCGGAGCATCTGAGGGTACGGTTCACGCTGAACCAGCTTCACTTGGGAGCAAATGACTGTTGGAAGTTTGTGACAGCACACTTCACTTCTGCAGAGCTTGCCGCAGTGACCTGGGAGAGGTTCACCGCCATGTTTCGTGATGAGTACGTTCCCCGGTGGAAAGGGAATGGTTGGCCCAGGAGTTCTTGTCCCTCAACCAGGGAACTGAGTCTGTTACTGTGATCACCAGGATGTTTCACGAGAGGGCGATGTTTTGCCCCGAGCATGTGTGTATTGAGCAGGAACGCTTGAGTCGATATCTGAGTATTCTGAGGAGAGACATCCGCGATTTCGTGGCGAACTCGACATACCGGACATTTGCCGAGCTCCAGGAAAATGCTCGAAAGAGGGAGATTGAGCTCGAGACTCAGGCCAGAGAGGAGGCAGAGTCTCAGGGGAGGGATCGGCGATCGACACAGTCCTAGACGGCAGCCAAGCGGCCAAAGCCCGCCGATTCGAGATCAGGGAACTAGAAGGGCCGCACTTGTGGCAAGTGTGGCAAGAGCCATGAGGGGATTTGCCAAGCGGGGTCTTGCTACAAGTCTGGCAAGGAGGGGCATATGGCTAAGGATTGCCCCAAGGGATTTGCAGTGTGCTTCCACTGCAACCAGACAGGCCATCAGAAGGCCGAGTGTCCACAATTGATGGGGTCAGCACAGGGAGCACCACAGGGATCTGCCCCTACTACCGTACGAGCTACCAACATTCGGCCAGCGAAGGCCGAGGCACCGGAGGATCGCGAGAGAGACTTCCAGTTGACAGCGGAGGAGGTCCGCGTAGCGCCCGATGTCGTGGCTGGAATGTATTCTTTCATCTATTTATTTCGAGTTTGAGATATTGAGCTTATATTATGGTATGCGTAGGTAGTTTTCTTGTGAATTTTGTACCTACTCTGGTGTTATTTGACTCGGGTGTGAGTCGATCTTTCGTATCATTAGCGTATAGTCAGCACACCAGTATCCGATGAGAGGCGTTGAGTCGACCTCTACGAGTTTCTATAGCCGACGAACGAGCAGTATATACGACTAATGTGATTCGAGGATGTGTACTTGAGATCTTCGGTGTTGAGTTCCCGATTAATCTAGTACCGATTGCAATGGGAGATGTTTGTGTTATTATGGGCATGGATTGGTTGAGTCGGTTTGGAGCTATTATAGATTGCGAGCGTCAGTTGGTGACTATATGAGACCCTAGTGGGCGAGTGCTCATAGTATACGGAGAGGGTACTAGGACCGGATCAACTTTCTGTTCTGCCGCTCGAGCGAGGCAGAGTTTACAGCAGGGTTGTATGGGTTTCTTGGTGTATGTATTTGATATGTGGGTTGGTGGTGATAGACCGAGTTCTGTTTCAGAGGTGCCGGTAGTGTGTGAGTTCGAGGATGTTTTTCCCGAGGAGTTGTCGGGTGTGCCTGCAGAGAGAGAAGTGGAGTTTCGGATTGACCTAATGCTGGGTGCGGTGCCGATAGCCAAGGTACCCTATCGCCTTGCACCGCCGGAGATGCATGAGTTATCCTCGCAGCTTTAGGAGCTACTGGGGATGGGGTTTATTCGGCCGAGTGGCTCGCCGTGGGGAGCACCGATCCTTTTTGTTAAGAAAAAGGATGGCTCACACCGGATGTGCATTGATTACCGGGAGTTGAACAAGTTAACGGTCAAGAACCGTTACCCCTTACCGAGGATCGATGATCTGTTCGATTGGTTGTAGAGAGCATCTTGGTTCTCCAAGATTAATTTGAGGTCTGGATATCATCAGATGAGAGTGCGTGATGAGGATATCCAGAAGACGGCGTTCAAGACTTCTTATGGGCATTACGAGTTCGTGGTGATGCCTTTTGGGCTTACCAATGCACCGGCAGCGTTTATGGATCTCATGAACAGGGTGTGCAGGCCAATGTTGGATCGTTCGGTGATGGTGTTCATTGATGATATATTGGTGTATTCGAGATCCAGAGAGCAGCATGAGGAGCATTTGAGGGAGATCCTCGGAGTTCTGAGATCGGAGAGGCTTTACGCCAAATTCTCCAAGTGAGATTTTTGGTTACAAGAGGTCCAATTCTTAGGGCATCTCGTCAACCAGATTGGGATATTGGTCGACCCGGCCAAGATTGAGGCCGTGATGAGATGGGAGGTGCCGAGATCCCCCACCGAGATTAGGAGTTTTTTGGGGTTGGCCGGCTATTACCGAAGATTTATCAGGGATTTCTCAAAAATTGTTGTTCCTCTCACTAGGTTAACCCGGAAGGGCGTGGATTTTAGTTGGGGTCCTGAGCAGCAGGCCTCATTCGAGACACTTCGTCAGAGATTATGCGAAGCCCCGGTGTTAGCCCTTCCGGAGGGGATGGAATATTTTGTGGTATATTGTGACGCATCGATATCAGGGTTGGTGCGGTGCTGATGCAGAGAGGGCACGTGTATGCATCGAGGCAGCTGAAGCCTCATGAGATGAGGTATCCCACCCATGATCTGGAGTTGGGGGTTGTGGTGTTCGCCCTCAAGATCTGGCATCACTATTTGTATGGGGTTCGGTGTAATGTATACACGAACTACAAGAGCTTGAAGTATTTCATGGATCAGCCTAACCTGAATATGCGCCATAAGAGATGGTTAGATGTGGTAAAGGATTATGATTGTGAGATCCTGTACCATCAGGGTAAGGCTAACGTTGTAGCTAGCGAGCAGAGAGTGTCCCGATACGAGACATTTGTATGAGGATGACGGTGATGACTCTAGTTTTGGATACCATTCGAGAGGCCCAGGCAGAGGTCGTGGGACCGGAGAACCGCAAGAGAGAGCGGGTGATCGGGCAGATATCTGAGTTCGTTACCGATAGCCGAGGGCTTATGACCTTTCAGGGCCGGATTTGGGTGCCGTTTAGGGGGCGGGGCACGTACCATTCTGATGGAGGAGGCGCACAGATCGAGGTTCTCGATCTATCCACGGGCCACTAAGATGTATTTGGACCTGAAGAGAGACTATTTGTGGCCCTGTATGAAGAGGGATGTTGTGTGGTTCATCGAGAGGTGCTTGACCTGTCGCAGGGTTATGGCCGAGCACCAACGTCCGCATGGCAAGTTGCAGCCAACTGAGGTTCCTCAGTGGAAGTGGGAACAGATCTCTATGGACTTTATCAACAAATTGCCAAGGACCGTGAGGGGTGTTGATGCAATTTGGTTGATCGTTGATCGGCTGACGAAGAGCGCTCACTTCCTTGCTATCAGTGAGAGCTCTCTGCAGAGAGACTGGCAAAGTTATATTTGAGGGAGGTGGTATCGCAACATGGAGTACCAATCTCGATTGTGTCAGATCGAGATGTACGATTCACTTCCAGGTTCTGGAAGAAGTTCTATGAGGAGTTGGGTAAGAGGCTGCATTTCAGTACCGCTTACCACCCACGGACGGATAGGAAGAGTAAGAGGACAATTCAAATGCTCGAGTACAAGCTTCAAGCATGTATGTTGGACTTCGGAGGAAGTTTGGACAAGTATTTGTCGTTGGCTGAGTTTTCCTATAACAACAGCCACCATTCGAGTATTGGTATGCCACCCTTCGAGTTGTTGTATGGGAGGAGGTATCAGACTCCTATCTGCTAGGGAGAGGTAGGGAAACGAGTGATGGGCAGCACTGAGATAGTGCTTCAGACGACAGAGCAGATACTGTAGGTCGGACAGAGGTTGTTGACAGCCCAGAGTCGCCAGAAGAGTTATGCGGATAGGCGACGGTCCGAGCTTGAGTTTCAAGTTGGAGACTTCGTACTTCTGAAGGTATCTTCTTGGAAAGGAGTGATACGATTCCGGAAGAGGGGCAAGCTGGGGCCTTGGTACATTAGTCCGTTCAGGGTGACCGCGAGGGTGGGCAAGGTAGCGTATCGTTTAGAGTTACCAGCAGAGTTGAGTCAGATGCATGATACCTTCCACGTGTCTCAGTTGAGGAAGTGTATAGCCGATGAAACGACAGTAGTGTCGCTGGGGGATATCCAGATAGATGCGAACTTGAATTATGTTGAGAGGCCAGTCACAATTATGGATCAGAGGATAAAGGTTATGAGGAACAAGGAGGTGCCCTTGGTTCAGGTACAGTGGCAACATCGGAGAGGGTTGGAGCCGACTTGGGAGCCGGAGTCGGAGATGCGGGAGCAGCATTCAGAGCTGTTCGCGGCATAAGACTTCGAGGACGAAGTCTGGTTCTAGTGGGGGAGAATTGTAACATCCCAAATCAGGTTTGCTTTATGGACCCTAACCTTTGTGCGATTGTCAACTTTGGTCCCTAAAGGAAAAGATTGGATGACGAGTACGCAGGGCGTACTGGGGTGTACGCTCGGCGTACTCGTGCGCATATTAATCGCGGAGGATTGCCCCGTACGACGGGGCGTACCTGGCCCAGACATGAAACCCTAATCCTTTGAGTGCCATCTATTTAAAGACCATTATGGCCTCTTTTCAGGCCACCATTTCCAGAGACTTAACCCCAAAATCGTAAATCTCGTTCATATAGCACGAAAGTGACTTGGAGGGCTTGTTGGTGCATTCTTGGACTTTTGAGTGAAAAGAAAGCTTTGGGAAAAGGAGGAGTTAGAGCTCAAGCTTTTGGATCTGAGCTTAGCAGCGGGGAAGACATCTTTTGGAGGTAAAAAGCTCTAAGCTTGCTCTCTTTTCTGTTTGTGTATTGTATGGGGATGTTTTAGGGTTTTTGTCCCCCAAGTTGATAACTTTATCTGTTGATGAGCTACTAGAACCCGAGATCTATCACATGTTAGCTCATTAGGGGTTGTTGTGTCACAAAAATCTAGTCTTGGTCACTAAGAGTCGGCCATGCTTGAGTTATGAGCTTTAAAATGTTGGAAATGGAGTGATTTGGGTGTTGGTGACTTGTATAGCCATGCAAAGGCTTAAAGTCACTGACTTAATGGAATAAGAGGCTTAGGGACGGTCAGATCTGAAAGTTGGACGTGTGTCTTAACCGTTTAAGACCCAAAATCTAAAGGAATATGAAATTGGGATTTATGTGGGGCGTAATCCTAGTAGGCGCAGAGTAAGGGGTCGTGTTCCCCGATTCTGTGAAGTCGCCAGGTACGCTCAGCGTACAGATTTGGTACGCGCAACGTAACCGGAGGGTTGACTTTTGTTGTCTTTTAGGGTTTAGTCAATGATTGGATCTTTGAGCCATAAGAGGGGTAAAATGGTCTTTTACCCTTCTGAGAGAACTTCGAGAGGGATTAGTCTAGCCTTTGAGAGTTGTATTGATTAGAGTAATTATTTCATGTGATTAGGCGGAGGCTAGACCAGTATTACCGAGTTCGAGGTTTACCGAGTTACCCGAGGTGAGTCTTCTCACTATACTTTACCTAGAGTGGTAATTAGAGTTATGTGACAGAGTATCTTGTATGCTTTTGTATGATGTGATTTCTATGTGATTTGTGTTATGTATGATCCAGAGTTTATAGAGTTAGGGCCGGAAGGTCCATAGAGTTAGGACCAGAGGGTCCACAGAGTTATAGGACTGGAGGGTCCCACTGATACACAATGACCAGAGGGTCATATAGAGTTATAGCCTCAAGTGGCTAATATGTGTTGTATGTGGTATTTTGGGGAACTCAGTAAGCATTTATGCTTACCGTGTTATGTGTTATGTGTTTCAGGTACCAGTGACGATCGCAGGAAGGCGCCGACATGATCCGTACACATAGACATAGGATTTTATTTATGATCTTGGGATATGTTTTGTTTGATAACAATTATTGAACACGAGATTTGAGAATGTTTAAACGATAACTATATTGTTTAAAAAGTGAAAAATTGTTTTGAAAATTTAGGTTTTTATAGAAGACGACTGAACAGATTCAGCAGGTCAGATAGAGATTACTGACGGCACAGAGTCGCCAAAAGTGTTATGCGGACAGGCGATGATCTGAGCTAGAGTTTCAGGTCAGAGATTTCATACTCCTGAAGGTATCCCCTTGGAAAGGGGTGATCCGATTTAGGAAACGGGGCAAGTTGGGGCCCCAGTACATAGGTCCTTTTAAAGTGATAGCTAGAATGGGCAAGGTGGCTTATCAGTTGGAGCTACCTGCGGAGTTGAGCCAGATCCATAACACTTTCCACGTATCTCAGTT
Source organism: Lactuca sativa (assembly GCF_002870075.4). Lineage (NCBI taxonomy): Eukaryota > Viridiplantae > Streptophyta > Magnoliopsida > Asterales > Asteraceae > Lactuca > Lactuca sativa. The sequence goes on along the minus strand of NC_056631.2, from coordinate 189,543,881 downwards.
AAGGAAGTGTGTTGCCAATGAGGCGGCAGTGGTACCACTATAGGATATTTAGGTGGATGTGAGCTTGAATTACATCGAGAGACGGACCGCGATTGTAGATCGAAAAGTTAAGGTTCTAAGGAACAAGGAAGTGTCTTTGGTTCAGGTCCAATGGCAACATCGAAGGGGGTCCGAGCTGACTTGGGAGCCGGAATCCGAGATGCGAGAGCAGCATCCCGAACTATTTGTGGAAGCATGACTTCAAGGACGAAGTCCAATTCTAGTGGGCGAGAATTGTAACATCCTAAGTTCAGGTATATCTTATAAATCCTTGACCTTTTTGAGTACTTGAACATTTTGGTCCTTATTAGAGAAAGTCTTCTCACTATACCTTACCAAGAGTGGTAACTATGTGTGACCGGAAGGTCTTATGTGCTTACATGTGTTATGTGATATTATGATGATTCTGTTTGAGTGATATGTATATGTTATACTCTGAGCTTGCAAAGTAGGGAACGGAAGGTCAATATGGTTGGGACCGGAAGGTCAGTATGGTTGGAACCGAAAGGTCAAACATGGTTAGGACCGGAAGGTCAACAAAAATAGGGACCGGAAAGTCCATTATGGTTTTGGGACCGGAAGGTCCCACTAAGACACAATGACCGGAAGGTCTTATAGAGCTATGGCCTCAAGTGGCATATGTGTTGTATGTGGTATTTGGGGAACTCACTAAGCATGCGTGCTTACCGTGTTATTTGTTTTTGTGTTTCAGTTACTTCCGAGGATTGCGGGACACACTAGAGATGGAGCTATGTTTATGGATCCTGGATTTGATAATTACTTTAGAAAACTATTTTGGAAAAATGTTATGACATTGACACTTGTGATTTTGAGAGTTTTTATATGTGATATTGGTAATTTAACTAGAAAAATTTTGTTCGAAATTTTTACGTCGTTACACGATCTCAACCCCATATATATATATATATATATATATATATATATATATATATATATATATATATATATATATATATATATATTCTATGGTTGAATTGTAGTGTTGAAATGTTGAACAATACTCCTATTTATAGTACATTAAAATGAAGACATAAAAGAAAATACACACTAAAAATTAAATTGTGAGCTTTTATCCTTTAGACATGTCTCTTGCCATTAATCTTTAAATTTTTTTATTCAAAATATATATACCACATAAATGTTTACTCAAGATATAAAATCAACATGTATACTTTAATTTTTCCACCGACCTAAAATGGTATGAATATGTTTGCTTAATCGACACGTCTCCAAATCTATATATTATGGATTTATTAATTACACATCTAACTTATCTTACTTATACTTTAAAATTTCTACCTCACTACATGGATATTTTTACTTATTTCAATATATCTATATGTTTATTAATGCTAAAATATCTATAACATATATACATAAATTATGTTCCATTTTCATTTTATAACTTATTGAATTATCATATATATATATATATATATATATATATAAAAGAAGTTAAACGTTATGAATAGGAAAGTTAGTGGGATTTTGACATCTTTGGTCCACCTATTTGATGTATATCGAAATTGGTCCAGTGCTTTATTGAAATTACAATTTGGTCCTTGTTGGTCAAATGTCAATGCGACCACTTCTTTATTGTTCTAGATTTCATTAGAGAGCCCTCATGTACACGTGCCGAGATTTTATTGGCACCTCTATATTACTGCCTAAACCACTACCATAATGTTACTTTCTGACTTTTGCGTATATTTATTTTTATATTTTGTTATATCTTTAACCTATCTAATTTTTTCATTTTTTTAATAGTTGCTGGCCATTTTAACTTATTTATAAAAACATCAATTTTTAATTTCAAGGACATCATACACACACACATACACACACACACACACACATATATATATATATATATATATATATATATATATATATATATATATATACTAACTAATGATATACATATATAATAAATATTTACAGTCTAGATAACTAAAACTATATATATATATATATATATATATATATATATATATATATATATATATATACTAATCAATGATATATACAGTTAGCAAAGTTAAAAGTCTAGATAATTAAAACTATTTATATAGAACAAGATATGTGTATACTGTATAGTTTGTAACATGTATATAAATCATGTATAAAAATCAAAAGGAGTTAATATAATATAATATAATATAATATATATATATATATATATATATATATATATATATATATATATATATATATATATATATATATAACTTAACTATATTATAAAGCATATTGAGTTTTTCTTGAAATTTAAGAGATACATGCTTGATAACTTAATGTACAAATCTGTTATGCACAAACCACTTATCTTTTCATGAACAAAAACTAATTATTGTAAAAAATAATCAACGATAATATTTAAGGAAGAAATATCAATTAAATTTTGTTTCATATTTAATGTAGGCATGATGTTTTTCCAAAGATTATACATGGATTTTTTTCTAGCATATTAGCTAAGAAATTTATAGCCATTAAAAAAGAAAAATAACATTTTCTGGAAAAAAAAAATCATTCGTCGAAAAAGTAATAATTGTCATCGCCGCTTTGGGCGGGTTCACGCCTAGTGTGTGTGTGTGTGTGTGTATATATATATATATATATATGATGTCCTTGAAATTAAAATCGATGTTTTTGTAATTAAATTAAAATGGCCAGCAACTACTAAAAATATGAAAAGATTAAACAAGTTAAAAATATAACAAAAAATAAAAGTAAATATATGCAAAAGTCAAAAGGTGACATTGTGGTAGCGGTATAGGCAATATTATAGAGGTGCCAATAAAATCCCCACACGTGTACAGGAGGGTTCTCTGAGATGAAATCTAGAACAATAAAGAAGCGGTTGCATTGACCATTGACCAGCAAGGACCAAATTGCAATTTCACTAATGCACTGGACCAATTCCGATATACAGCAAATAGGTGGACCAAAGATGTCAAAATCCCAGTAACTTTCATTTTCATAACGTTTAACTTATTTAATATATATATATATATATATATATATATATATATATATATATATATATATATATATATATGATAATTCAATAAGTTATAAAAAGAAAAGGGAACATAATTTTTGTATATATGTTATTGATACTTTAGCATTAGTTAATATATAGATATATTAAAATAAGTAAAAATATCCATGTAGTGAGGTAGAAATTTTAAAGGATAAGTTTGATCAAGTATAGATATGTAACTAATACATCCATAGTATGTAAATTTGGTGACGTGTAGATTAAGCAAAAATATTCGTACCATTTTAGATTGGTGGGAAAATTAAAGTATACATGTTGATTTTATATCGTGAGTAAGCATTTATATGGTATATATATTTTGAATAAAAAAATTTAAAGATTAGTGGCAAGAGACGTGCCTAAAGGATAAAAGCTCACAATTTGATCTTTAGTGTGTATTTTCTTTTACGTCTTCATTTTAATGTACTGTAAATAGGAGTGTTGTTCAACATATATATATATATATATATATATATATATATATATATATATATATATATATATATATATATATAGAGAGAGAGAGAGAGAGAGAGATCAAAGAATCATTTCAGTCAGTACACCGGCACGTATCATAGCTAAGTATATATTGATGGGTTTTGAGCATAACAACATTCTTATGTGTACATGCAACCCTAATTTCTTTGGATCTAGGTTTTTCTAAATTTATACATGCAAATAAAGTGTCCAAAGCAATAACCCTAGATCTAGTATCTACAAAATCAAAATTTATATATAATTAGGGTTAGAAGAATACCTTTCTTGTTATCTAGTAATAACAAGTATTCCTTTCTTGATCTTGACTTCTAAGAGATTAGTGATCCAAGCGTGGCACCTCTAATGATGTCACAAACACCACTGGCAAAGGATGATGGAGGCTCTTCAATTTTCGTTTAGGGTTCTCTTAGAATGCATAGCTTGAAAATTAAATACAAAGGGGTTCATTATATAGCTGAGACTGCTAGGCTTTTTCATGTGGAAACCCGAATCTAACTGTCACACCCCCAAACCAGAACGGCGGAATCGTTCGAGGGTGGATGACTTCATGTAGTATCGTAACAATTGAATACATAGTAAAGAAAGTAATACAACCATCATATATATAATTTAAAAGTTTACATTGTTGAAAGGTACTTGTTTCAAAACAAATCACAATATGATGTCAAAATGAAACTAAACTGACGCCACAACGTCCCTTCTTCAAAAGCTGTTTGTTTACCTGTTTTACTGAATTCCTGAGAAATACAAGTAGTTTTGAAAGAGTAGATCAGCATTTAAGCTGGTGAGTTCATAAGTATTTAGAAACAATGTTTGTATGAAATAGAACTAAATGGTTTGTACATGTTTGAATGTTCCTAGAAAATCCCATATTTTCTACTATAGTAGATGGTAATTTAATTGTTCCAAAACTTGTAATGCAATAGTGCTTTTCATGCCTAAAATAGTAGGTTTATGTATAAATCGCTAAGGCATTTGAAGAACCCCGTAAATCAATGTGTTTTTAATACTCCATGTGAGTCTTATAACCATGCTATTCGACCAGGATGCCTATAACAACGTTCTTCAAGCGTTGGAAAGTTATGACGTTTGTCACCCCAGGCCTACCGGCCTAGCTGTAGCTAATAGCTTAGGTGTGAGATTGTCAATCCCATATAGATCTATACACAAGTATCACGCTCCCCCTACAAGGGATTTTGGTATATAATACAGGACTTAAAATGCATACTCGAAAGTACGTGAAATGTCTCACAAAACTTAGTATAAAACAGATTTACGTACGAAAATGTCTATTTGTTATTGTGTATGAAAATGTCTCTTTGATATAGTGTTTCTATTATGTAAATGTTCATGATTTTCTCGTAAACTATACCTATTATAGTTTTTCAAAATGGGTGTTCCGTTCGTATAGTAGACCCTAGTGTAATACTCACTTGTTATGTAAAGTATAACATTTATAGTGACATAAATGATCACAAATACTTAAAGTATAAATAAAGTGTTTGATTCGTGTATATAAATAAACATGTTTTATTTCCAAAAGATAAGACGTTATCGAGAATATATATTGCATACGAAAGTTCCCATGTAGTAGTTATGAATCACATATGATTTACTTGATAAAAAGAGTATATAGTGAAACTTTATGTTACACATGATAATAACCTTGTGTTTACTTGTATTCCCCCCCCCCCCCCCCCCCCCCAAGTGTATAAAAAGCATTGATAAAACATTTGAAAGTGTAGTTTATAGGGGCTAAGTTCAGATCAGAATGTCGGGAAGAGTGAAGGAAAGAAAAGTTGATTGTTAGAGGGGAAAGGCAATGACATGAATGGGTGGGGGAGGTTTCCAGAGACAAGGGTCATCACTTTTCTTTAACCAAGAGAAAAATAGGATGTTAAGAGAGATAATTAGGAAAAAGCAAGGTTATAGATTAGGTTAATGGTATTTTTGATTTTAAATTAAAAATAGAAAATAAAAACTAATTAAAAATCTAAATAAAGGTAAAATAGTAATTTTAGAATAAAACTGTAACAAAATAAAACAGCATGGACCAACAACACAATAAATTAAAATTATAAGGACCATATATATAATAAAAAAATATAAAAAAGAAAGTTACAAATCTAAAAACCACAAGGACCATTTATGTAAATTTGTCGTAAATAAATTTAAGATGGTACACACCAACCCCCGTCCCATATCTCTCTCTCTCTCGATCTCTCGATGACTTCGTTCACCTTTCTCGGTTGCTGTCTCGTCGTGCCTTCGATCTCTCTTTAGGTACAAAATCATCAAAAATCACTACATTTTTTAGTTGATTGTTCTTACATATCAGTAGTAAATTTTGTTAGATTTCGATAATTGAGATTTTCTAGTTGCTAATTATTAACAGTTAAGGGGTTGATAACTCGTAATTCTTAGTGGTAAAGCTTTCTTTAGTAGTAAATCGTGTTAAATTTCAATTATCAGTGACATGCAACCATATGTTTTGTTAGGATTACGGTCTACGGACATTTTTAGGGTTTTTTAATTAGTTAACTGCGATTTTCTTAGAATTGATTAATAGGATCTACCGATCTACTTGTATGGATTATGAAATTTATCTTTTAGTTAATTTTTATTTTGTTTATAATATGCAAGTTATATCGCGATCTGGTTGAATATTGTTTTGGAACTGCAATGTCGTCATCAAAATCAAGAAAATCATTGGATCCATCAATGGAAGACTTACCTGCACATCTGATGGTCGATATTCTCTCTCGACTCCCTGTGAAGACAATCATCCACTGCAAGTGTGTATGCAAGAAGTGGCTGGATCTCATTTCTGAGTCTTACTTTGCTGATCATCATCTCTCAAGATCCCCCTCAGGAATTATGATTTATCATAATTCCAATGAAGTTTTTCGTAATGCAGAAGAAGAACAGAAGACAGGTTACCTAAGAACAGGCATTTTAAGGTGGGTGGAGGTTGAAGATAAACTCGATCACCACTATTTACACCATGACCCAATCATGAGCCTTGACCTTAATCTCGCACCCATTTTCCAAAAGTCTCAAATACTCCCAGTGGGCTCAGTCAATGGTTTGCTCTGTCTTTGGCAATTTGGTCCTCAACATGACAAAACGTACATATGCAATCCAATCACTAGAGAATATATGATCCTCCCAAAGCCACAATACTATTTACAACATAATGCACACCTGGTTTATTGTTTCGGTGTTGCACCACTTACAAATGAATACAAAGTGATACGGATTTTCCAAGGGGAAAAAATACCGTATTTTTCCTCAAACTCTCGACCAATCATATCACAAGCTGAGGTCTACACCCTTGGCACGGGTCAATGGAGAAGTCTTGGTCATGTCCCTTACTGGCTTAAAGGAATGTATGGGCCATTTTTAAATGGTCATGCTCATTGGACTGTTCTTGACAAAGATTCCTCTGAAAAGCTTTGTGTTTTTGATTTTGAGAAGGAGACATTTGAGTTGTTCCCATCTCCTCCGTGTGAAGCTAGAGATGAAAATCTGATCTTTAAAAGTTTGGGAGTCTTGAAAGGTTGTTTATGTCGATGTGAAAGTTACGATTCTCAATTGGTGGTTTGGGTGATGAAGGAATATGGGATCAAGAAATCTTGGCGTAAGGAGTTTGTAGTCATGGAAAGTGAGAACACCGATCTTGATTTGTTGACTTTGGAAACTGTGGATTTAATTACGGGGTTTAAAGATGGAACTGTTTTGATGGCGTCTTATCGTGACACACTGCTTGTTTATTGTCCTCGAAGGGAAATTATTCTTGACACCGAAATGTTTTATCGATACTTCAAAGGATATACTTTTCGTCCGAGCTTTCGTAGACTTCATAACTTTGAAAATGAGAGAGTTTATATGTTCTAAAGGTCAAGAGAAGTTATATAATGAATATGTATTGTCGTTTTTGAGTCAAATATTGTCTAGTAAGTTTTATTTAGTGTAGAGAGTTCTTGTGTTCTAAAGGTCAAGAGATGTTCTATAATGAATAACTGAATATGCATTGTAATTTTTGAGTCGAATGCTGTCTAGCAAGTTTTATTTAGTGTTGTTTCTAAATAACATGTATATACAACATGTGACAACAAAAATTGACACAATGAAACCTTGGGTAATCTGGAATTGATGAGTGTGCTAAATAACATTTTTCCACCTTGGAACATCATCAATACACAAACAATTAAAGATCAAAACGATTTAATATGGTAGATACTAATCTACATAACGGACTCTACATCAACGATATATTTTGATTTAGAGAAATCAAATATCCTCCTATTTCTTGTTCCTACTAATCTTTTACTCATTAGATTAAGCCATCTCCTATTTCTTGTTCCTACTAATCTTTTACTCATTAGATTAAGCCATGTGTCAAAACACTTTCAATGTACGTTCTTAAAGCAATCTAAAGAGATCAAGTCAACATGTAAATTATGTTCTTCTTTGTTTATAGGTGATTCGATTTGAGAAGATTTTGATTTTATTGCCGCTGTTTGCAGTATTTTACTTTCAACATTACCTATACAGACAATACAAACTTATTTTATCCATAAGTTCAATTGTTTTCATCTTCTCCCCAGTTTTAAGTGTCAATAAACTAAGGTTGTGTACATCTCACTAGGAAACTTGGATTGATTCCTTTCAAATTTATATTTATCCTGATTTCTCAGATTTATATCTCCATTAGGTTTGCATAGTTTATTTATTTTATTTATTTTTGTTTTTTTCATTTAGTCTTATAATCATTCGGATTAGACATGTATTGTTGTACAAACTCATATATGATAACTATTGAAATCATAAATAACCATCTAATTAGTTCCTTTTTTTTAAAGATTAAACATGTACCCTTTTACAACAATCTTTTTTACCATGTGGCTTATTGAAAATTTCTAATTACTATTTTTGTCAAGAGCATTCATCTACATTTTTTAATTACTATTTTTGTCGAGAGCATTCATCTACATTTTTTAATTACTATTTTTGTTAAGAGCATTCATCTCTTATATAACTGCTAACTCTCCAATATTTTTGTGATCTTGGGATAATTTTGTTAAGATGAGTATTTTGCATCCAGTGAAGGATGTAGCATCACGTGACCTATGTTTTCATCTGCCCTCTTTCTTCTTGATGTTGAGATTTGAAAGAAACTTTCATGATGCACACGAACTGCTCAACAAAATGTTTCTGGAATGTTTTTTTTTTTTTTTTTTTTTTTTTGCAATCGTTTGTTAAGGTAAGCTTGGTTTCAGGCTCACTTACTGTTTAATGACTGTTTTTTCACCATTTTTATGATCGTTCTGCTTTTTTGTTATGAAAAGAAAATGAAGAAACTGAAAGATTGTTTTCTATTAACAATGCATTTATAGAGAAATTGAAATAAGAAATTGTGTACTGAAGAAAATAGAGTGTATACACAACTGAAACATTGCCGACCTCGCTCTTTACACAAGCAGCATAACACTTTTTGATACAGGAGTGCTCATATTCTATGGGTGTAAAAGAGTCTATCACGCTATTGAAGTAGCAGTCAGATATAAAATCTAGACACATCAGTAAATCTACACAAGAGAATTACAAAAATGACACTATTGTGCCCTTTTAGTGGAATTTGAGCTTAGTGGCATTTCACTCGCATCAGATAAAACAATCTTTTTTCAATCCAATAAATGAACCATTCCATTCCATTGTTTCCCTAATTCCATCATACCAAACACTAAAATACTTCTACATAATATGATTTATTGAGATATGAATACAGACTTCCAAGAAATGTTGTAGAGAATTGAAGCAAAATGTTTGATTCTTTCCCGTTTTGACTTGTCGTCTCTTCTTTTTAATGTTTGTAACCAAACATCAGCTTGGTTTCGAAAACTGTATGTTAGATTGCACTTGCTTTTGAGTATATATAGCATTTATATTCTTACTTGGATAACTTGAGGGTTGCGTGATTCAAAATGGAAATCTTTAAAATGGGTTTTTTAAGAAAATTATGATAATTTAAGACTGATTAGGTATCTTTTATTCAAAGGTTCTTACACCTCTCATTTCTTGAACAATGGATGATAAGAGAGTTGTTTCTTTTTTAACCTTCCAAAAAATGAAATTTCCATAAAACCCTAAACGTTTGTGGAGGCAGTCAACAAGCTTGGTGGAAGTGAAAGTACTCTTTCGTCCTATTAGACGATATTTATATTAGTGATAGTTGAGGGATTAGAGTGTAATTAGTTATCGTGTGTGTATATATATATATATATATATATATATATATATATATATATATATATATATATATATATATATATATCTATGTAACCCTATGTAATTCTGTTAACAATAATACAATTCTTATTACCAAGTTTATCTTGGTATCACAGCATAGTAGTCGTCAACCCTAAACAACCTACTGCCATAATCGGCCTCCCCTTAACCTGTTGTCGGTGCTGTCTTCTTCTTTCCTCTTTCTTCTACAATGACAAAACTCACTGCCTTCACAACTGCTGAGAAAAGAATCCACAATTCACACAAGTTTGGCTTTACTCTAAACCCTAATAATTACGGATACTGGAAGACAATGATCCATCTGTTTTTACAAACAAACAATCTGCTTGGCTAGTTGATGGCATAATTCCATCACCTGCAACAACAATATCCAACAAAGAAGGAGAAATTGCACCCAATCCTTCCCATGCCATCTTGATTTCGAATGATGCTCATGTTCGTATGTTAATCATCTCCACTATCTCTCAAGCATCATTTCAACATGTACAAGGCACTAAATCTCATGATTTGTGGCTTGCCTTGGAACATGCTTATGCTCCTCACACTTCTTCATGAGAATATACTTTAAAAACCCAACTCCTAAAGACAAGGATATCATTATGCTCGTTATCTCCAGCTTAAGAGATGAATACAATGGAGTCGATGAGTTTGCTGTGAAAGTGACAAACATAGTAAGCACTATGCGCACCTTGGGGGACATTATAGATGAATCCTATGTGGTGAAGAAGTTACTTAGGTCAATACCAGCCAAATTCCTTCAGATAGCATCAACCCTTGAGCAGTTTGCTGATTTGGATCAACTGATAGTGGAGAAAGTGATTGGGAGACTTAAAGCCCATGAAGAGAGGATGAAGGGGCACAGTGATACAGAAGGGAGAAAACTTCTCTTAACCCACCAAGAGTGGACTGAGAGAAACACGAATAAAGGAGAAGGTTGTTCAAAGTCAGTCCCAAAAGGCAACCGTGGTGGGTTATCACGAGGAAGAGGAAGAGGCCAGAGCAGGGGTGGTCCAAGTAGTGGTCGAGGTGGTCCTAACCAGCAGAAAGAAAGAAGCCACAATCAAGACAAAAGTGAAATACAATGCTACAAATGCCAAGAGTTTGGGCACTACGCAGTCGAGTGCAAGAACCCAAGGAAAGAAAGAAATCATGAAAGCAATTTGATCCAGGAAGACAATGAACCGACCTTGTTGTTGTCATCCTTTGAGGCTAAAGAAGAGACAAGGGAAGTATTCTTGAATGAAGAGAAGGTGAATCCAAAGCTGGGATCAAATGAGGATATTAGATGTGAATCAAACATGTGGTATCTTGACACAGGGGCCACCAACCACATGACTGGAGAAAGAAACAACTTTCAGGAACTTGACACCACAGTCCAGGGCTCTGTAGAGTTTGGCAACAATTCAAAAGTTAGAATTGAAGGAAAAGGGATGATAACTTTTCAGTGTAAAAATGGCGAGCAAAGAAAATTAAAGGAGGTATATTATATACTTGAATTGTGCAGCAATATCATAAGTCTTGGCCAGCTTTTAGAAGGGGGAGATGAAATTAGAATTAAGCAAAATTTTCTGAAGATCTATGACTCCAAAATGAGGCTTCTCATGAAGGTACAGAGGTCACCAAATCGTCTCTACAAGATAAAGCTAAGAGCAGTCAGCCCAAAGTGTCTAGTTGTCGAAATCAATGACCCAACTTGGCTTTGGCACTCAAGGTTAGGTCATGTAAATTTTGCTTCTTTGAAATCGATGTCTGAGAAAGGGATAATTGAAGGAATTCCAAAGATGGTTATACCATCCCAACCATGTGAAGGCTGCCTGGTTGGAAAACAATCAAGAAGACCGTATCAATCGTGTACAAGTTTTAGGGCCAAGAAGAAGCTCGAATTGATTCACGGAGATTTGTGTGGTCCAATATCACCCCTTACACTAGCAGGAAACAAATACTTCCTGCTCTTGGTTGATTACTACAGTAAGGTAATGTGGGTATACCTGCTAAAAACAAAGGATGAAGCCTTTCAGTCGTTCAAGAATTTTAGAGCAAAAGTGGAGAATGAAATCGGCGAGAAGACTAAAGTCCTGAGAACAGATAGAGGCGGTGAATTCTTGTCCAAAAAATTCACCACTTACTTCTGTGAAACAGGACTCGATCGATAATATACCTCGCCAAACTCCCCACAACAAAACGGGGTGGTGGAGAGGCGTAATCGTACGGTGATTGAAATGGTGAGAAGTAGCCTGATGACCATGAAGCTTCCACACACGCTATGGGGAGAATCCGTGAGTCATTCCGTTTACGTATTGAACAAAATAAGCATGAGAGCCTTGAATGATTCCATACACTACGAGATGTGGATCGGTCGAAAGCCCCATGTTGGTTATCTAAGAGTGTTGGGTTGTGTCGCGCATATGGTGATCAACAAGAACCACCTGAAGAAGCTAGACGAAAGGAGCAGTCGAGTTGTGCATCTGGGGAATGAAAAGGGGGCGAAGGTGTGACATCCCCATTTTCACGGCCAGAAAAGACCGATTTTTTTTATGCTTTATAAAAATCAGTGTATCTCTTTTAATAAAAATGTTGCGGTATTTGTTCCCAGAAAAACATGATAAATATATTATCAAATAATTTCCAAAGAAATGTATTTTTATTCATTTTAAAACATTTGGGATGTCATCGTCAATACAGAAACATAAGCTTAAATACAACTTACATTCATTTACACTAGTGATCTACATATGTTTTAAATTTCTCAGTGTAAAGTAGCTTCATATCGACACCCGTGATACAACTAAGCTTGAGTGGTTCAGGTTGGGAAACCTGGTGAGTACATAGGGTTTTAAACCCACAATAATATAATTATTATGTTTAAACATCAAACAATCAACCCAATTACCCATCCCCATTATCTTCTTTACTCTTAAGGATCTACCATAAGAATCAGCTATTTCTCGTCCATTTATTCCCAAGGATTATTCTAAGGAATAGGTACGAAGTCTGTCGTTGTCAATGACACAACTGTCAAGCATAGCTGCTAATATTATCATTTATGCGCAGCTGCCATAATTATGACATTCTCTATTTAGGCGCGGCTGCCGATATTGTCCTCTAGGCGCAGCTGCCAAGATTTAGGCACTAAGTCTGCATAGTCACCAGGGTTTATCTCGTTTATTGACAATATCATTTTTGAGAGTCTACTCGCAATACATGTTAATGAATTTTTAGAGTACACCGGTGAACACATCGTTCACAACACCTACAGGTTGTGAGCTTGCTAGTGTTCCACTGGACTATCTAGAATAGTCCGTGGTTGTCATCCATACTCTGCTAGATGATGGGGTCAATACTTGGGTAAAAGGCTTTTCTCATTGTTCACCTCTCACCCTTATCTCATGGTCTATATCACCTCTCATCTCATGATCCAACTCATATTTCATCTACCCATGTTTTACCCAACATATTTTGTAGATATAAAATACATATACATTTTAAATAATTTAAAACGTGTATAAAATCGTTCATCCAGTATAGATAGCAAGTATAAATATAATATGTGCACATAGCACGTAATTTATATAAAATACTTCATATCTATGTGTAAGATGAAAGTAACTATGCACACACTTGTTAAAGTGATGATTCCAAACTCGGGCAGCTCTTCGCTTTTAATGATTCTATTTTCCTTCGACGAAACCTAGCATGGTTATCGCTAAGTTTTAGTCTAATCTTTATTGCAACTATTTATTAGTCTAAATTCATCATTAACTCAAATTCTACTTCATGATCTATCAAGTAAGGAACAACCAGGTAAGATCATATCGGAGGTAGGGCTTGTTTGGTATACGAAGTATACTGTTTGGAAATCCCACTTTAAACACCTCACTAAATCACAGCCTAGACATCATCCCCATAAGTAGATCAGTCAGTAACGACTTGGAATCAATGATAAATCATGTTTATAAGTTCATAATAATGATGTTATATTTATATATAAGCTATATTTAAAGGATGGTAGGCGTATCTCACTTAAACCGGGTTTTTATTACAAATCGGGCCTCACTGGAGTAGTGTTTCCGAGCCGAAAAACTCTTTTCTCGGAGCCTTCAGGAGCCTCGGGGCTTCCTTCGGGTGCTAGGGGGTTTTCCTAGGCTTTAGGGGGGTTTAGGGGGTTAGAGAGAGTTTAGAGAGATAAAGTGAAGGTTGAAGGTGTGAGTTTGAAGCTTCACCCGTCACCTCTATTTATAGGTTGAGAAACAACCCAACTCGTCGAGTAGGAGGACCTACTCGTCGATCCCATGCCACATGTCACCATCTAATGGCTAGCCTTAGGGAGAAAGCAATGGCCAAGATTTTGTCATGTCACTCGATTTCGTACAGCTCATTCCCGACTTAGAAAAATCATAACTCTCGCATACAAGCTCCAGTTTTGACGTTCTTTATATCCACGCGTAGCTAATGACAAGATCTACAACTTTCCTTTAGACTCCGTCAGCTAATTCTCGACTGGTTTTAAATTTAACAGTAAGAGAAGATTATACTGTTAAATGACCGCGTAAAATTCATAACTTCTACATACGGACTCCCTTTTTGTCTGTCTTTTTATCGTTGAGATCCTATTAATGAGATCTTCAATTCTCATTTAGGTCACATTGGCAAAAAACCACTCGATCTAAAATTCGAATTCCTAACTGTGCACTGCTATGCCAAATCTTAGAAAAATCATAACTTCCTCATACGAAGTCAGATTTAGGCGTTCTTTTAATGTATGTTCTCGGTTTAATGTATACTACAACTTTCATTTAGATCTATAAGGCTAAAAATTAGTTTATCAAAAAATCACTATTTACGATTCCTGGTGTCGTGTCGGTTTTGCCATAAAACTTCTACAAGTTATAACTTCTTCGTTATAACTCGGATTTCGGCGTTCTTTATATGTATGGAACCCTTGTGACATATACTATAACTTGGTTAAGATTATTTATTATAAATAATCTTCTATTAAAAAGTCATTTTTGATGCTTATCGTCGCTAAATTGACTAGCTCGAAGCTGCGGGCGTTACAAAAGGCATACAGGCTTTTTGATCCTGTCACTGGGTCAATTCACGTTAGTAGGAATGTTGTGTTCGAGGAAGATAAGATGTGGATGTGGGAGAAGGAGACGAAATTCAATGGAACACATGGACTAAGCTTCACCGTTGAAGGATTTGACTTCAATGATGAAGGCTTCGTTGATGTTGAAGACGTCGTTGAATGGGATGGAGCTATCCATGGGTCTACCCTAGCTACACCCAATGCCCACTTATCCCCAGTCAATGTGGACTGGACCAGTAGTGAATCCCAGCCCAATTACCATCCGGACCCTCAAATAATCCCACAAGAAAGTCAGTCATATACTTTGACCCCATTAAACCCACCGTCAACACCCATTACACCCAATTCATCCAGCACCGCCTCGAGCTCCACTTGTGGCGGTGCTCCAAGACGATACCGCCTACTCACCGACCTATATGAGAATACCAACGAAATCCAATTACCACCAGAAGAACTCATGTTAATGTGCAATGATGATGAACCTACAAGCTACAGTGAAGCAATTCGGAAGAATGAATGGGTATAGGCTATGAATGCTGAAATTGCTTCAACTGAGAAGAACAATACTTGGAGTCTAGTAGAACTCCCAAGAGGAAGGAACCCAATTGGGCTAATGTAATGTCCCAAATTCAAGACTAAAAATTTCTTTTATAAAACATTACTTAAAACATAATTATCAATCCATAGCATAACCAGAGTATTAATTTCTAAAACACATGTTCATTATCAGAGTAAAACATTCCCAAGCTGTCTAATCTATGGTGTGTGTCATGAGATCACCTCGAGCTCTTCCCTCCACTACTGGAAGTACCTGAAACCAAAACTTAAAATTGTAAGCACGAAGCTTAGTGAGTTCCCCAACCTACCACATACCATGCATAACCACATACTGCACATACTGGGCCACGCCCGCTAATCTGGGCCTCGCCCCTACCTCGGGCCTCGCCCGCTACAACGGCCCCGCCGCTCCAGGCCCCACCTGGCTTCGAGCCCCGCTCAGACACAGATCTGTTTAACTTAGGCCTCGCCTGTCACTAGGCCCCGCCCACCAACATATAGTAGCACATAAGCATAAAACAACACATAAGCTAACATATACTCACGAATCATGTCCTGAGGCCTCGCCTATCATGGGCCTCGCCCTTGTCCTGCTACTGATGAGTCATGGAACCCCGTCCACACCCTTACTAGTGATGAGATATGGGCCCAACCCACACTCACTCTTTCCCTAACTTGGGCCTCGCCCCTACTTTGCTGCTAAAGAGATGTGGAGCACCGTCCACACTCTGCCATTGGTGAGATACGGGACCTCGCTCACACTCACCTCCCTACCAGGCACATACATGTATCACACAGACAACAAGTATAAACTATCACATAAACCACTTCTTGGGCACCCGCCCGCTATCATTGGACCTCGTCCTGAATATCATTATAGCATACAGTGCCTAGGGCTAACCCTCAGGTCTTCTACTCATACTACATGGGCCGGCATTGTGGCCTTAGACCCATTCACACAAAGGGAAACTCACCTGCACTTGCTGAACTTGCTGATAACCCCTCTGGATGTTGACCGACAATTCCCTGAACCACTGCTCCACTAGCTCCCCAAGCTACCAATACCAAAACATATATCACTAAGCTTATCTAATCTCCAAAAGTCAACTCTAGTCAAAGTCAAAGTCTTGGTCAAAGTCAACCTTCCAGGTAGACCCTACTCGCCGAGTCTGCCTACTGACTTGCCGAGCTCATTAGCTCATAATCCTTTCCTTCGCGACTCGACTCGCCGAGTCAGCCCCTGACTCGCCGAATCTACCGATTTCCGAGTCCTGGCCTGTCCAACTCACTGAGTCCCCACTCGACTCACTGATCTGAGTCTTAACTCGAAAGTTTTGGGGGATTTCGCGACTTGACTCGCCGAGTCCAAGAACAGACCCACCGAGTCCAAGGCAATCTTCAACAGACTCGCCGAGTGGTTCTTCCAACTCGCCGAGTTCCTGCCCAACTTCACCCAACTCGCCGAGTCCACCCATGTGACTCGCCGAGTCGCTCCAGTTCTTAATCCATTCAGTGGATTTTAGAGCCATGCAGGGGCTCCAAATCATAGATCCATACTTCCAAAGCTCAATCCTTACATAAAGTTGCAACTATACGTATAACTAAAGAGATCTAGGCTCAAAACACTCTAGGGCTAGGTTTTAGGACAAAAGGGCTTCACTAACTACTCAAAATCGGATGCTTTACGACATATTGGACCATCCCAACACTATATCTGAAGTGGCAACCACATATCTAATCCCCAAACGCGAATTGGGTCCCAAACAACCATAAAACCCCCAAATTTCATAACAAAAAATAGATCTAAATGCAAAGGAGGGAAGATAGCAGCTTATTGCCTCCAAGATGAACACAAACTGAAGTAGATCTCGGATCTACACCTCTCCTTTGAAGAAACCCTCTTGATCTTCAAGCTCCTTTCCAAGGTTCCCTCCTCCAAAGTTATTTCTCTCAAATGATGGAAGCTCACACGAATTCTAGGGTTTACAGGCTCTCTAGGATGATATGGAGGCCGAGGAAGGGACATAACACCCTTTATATAGGATACAACTCCCGGGATTAGGGTTTTCCTTGTTCAGACCAGACTCGTCGAGTCTCCTTAGTTGACTCGTCGAGTCGGTTACATAATCGATCCCCCGGATCCCGCTCCGACTCGTCGAGTTCCTCCCTGGACTCGACGAGTTGACCCTTTGACTTAGGGTTTTCTTTCCTTTCTTGTCCTTCCTAATTTTGGGTGTTACAACTCTCCCTCACTTAAATTAAACTTCGTCCTCGAAGTTTGCTATGGTCAGCTGTCCTGCGAACTGCCTCCAACTCTCTGTCTAGGAAAACTAACACCCTAACCCTTGCGGACTACCTCTGCTGGCCTTCCGCCCGGTCACCTGGATGACATAATCCTTGCGGATAATAATCTCGGGTCAATCCTGACCCTGAACATTCTGGAAACTTAACTTACTCAACCGACAATCCTTCTGGTACTCTCCGATTACTGCAACTGAACCCATAGGGGTTCACCCCTCTTTCCTTGTGCGTTTTCTTGCCTTCCCAAGGCAATGTTCCATAACCAACTATTTCCTTTGTCACTGTGAAGGTCATATCCTTCACTAATCCATTACTCCCGCTACCTCCAGTATGGGTCATTACTGCCAGTATCCACTGAGAATTTCTCTCTATTATAATTTGGTGTCGAGCACCCCACGATCAACTAACTGAATTCCGCCATAGACTGCTTACCAGCACTGCTACTGACTAAAAATTTCTGCTATGCCTTATCTGCCTTCCAGATGAACCGAGACCACCTTGGTCCCTACCAATCTATCCATATATGGATTATCGGCTCCCACCGGTCGCTAGCCTCAACACAACTACTAGTCTCTCCCAGCGACTTTCGAAGAAACTTCGATTACCTATAACTGCTCAATCTATTCTGCCATTCTGGCACTACAATCCTGGGATCCTCGATCCTCTATCTTGACACTACGGTCCTTACCAGGTCCTACCTGTGCTACTAAAACTCACGGGCCTCGCCCATGGGTCTCACTCGCCTCAATCCTTCTAGTCTCACTTGTCTAACCACTCTCGCACGGGCTTCGCACACGGGTCTCACCCAACCATACTACTGAGCAACCCTACTCTCAGGTCTCACCTATACTGCTACTCTCATACGGGCCTCGCCCACGGGTCTCACCCAACTACATCCTAGAGCGGCCTCTCCCAAGGTCTTACCTCTCTAGGGCTATACAAGCAAGCTCCCTACTATTCTCAACTGCTACCCATTCCTGATCCCTATCTGATCACTAAGAGATAAGGGCCTCGCCCCAACTCCTCTAACGAAGCTACTATGGAATGCTACGGCTTACCCGCAGTCTTACATCACCTTCCATCTCTGACTGCTAGTGAATGCTATGGCTGCCCCGTAGTCTTACAACACCTTCCATCTTTGACTGCTAGTGAATGCTACGGCTGCCCTATAGTCTTACAACACCTTCCACCACTAACCGCTGCTGGAGGAAGCTGCGGCTCTCACGCCGCTCTACCATGCTCTACATGCTGTCTCTTCCACTGTCTACTAACACAAAAGCATCCCATGCTATCTGTCCTCATGATTGTCATTTTGACTCACTCGAGTCCTACAGCGATCCTCCAACCTAAATTCCCAACCACATACTAACCATCACCATTACACGCACTAACTGATGGAGAGTTTCTCAAACTCCCAACCCTGAACTCCTCAATCCATCAAACGTTGTACTACTTCTTTTCCTTCTCAGAGATCGCGTACTTATTCTGGATCTGCGTGCTCGTACCCTTGTACACTCAGAGGATTCTCCCCCACTTCAATCCTGCTTACACCTCGCTGCTCAATGCTCGAAAAGAAATCCCAATCCTTGCTACCATTCCATAATCAATCTGCTGAGGAACCCCAAGCTTACCATAGCTAGGATTCTAACCAGTCCATTTCTAAAACTATACAACTTCGAACTAGTGAGACATACCAAGTCCCTCCCAGGCATGCTACAGTTGCTGCATCCAAAGCGACCTTCTCCGATAGGGCACATCCCTTAACTACCATTCAAATATCCAAGGTATGCAGATGACATATAACTCGATCACAAGCAAGCCGCACAAAATAAAACACTCATACCGATAATGATGCAGAACCATAACAATATAATTATGCACAAATAAAAGAACTAAAAACAGAAGTCGCATACCTGCAACGTCCGACGCTGCTCATGTCTCCAAGTTAGTCATCTGAAAAGCCCTGCCTCCCACCGCAGGCGCCTCTGCACGGCCCTGACGGCCATCTGTGATCCTCAAAGTTGCAGGGGCAGATACCATCACCCGTCCTGCCGGAAGCAAACTGGGGCACTGGGTCTTCTTGTGGCCCTGCTGACTACAATGAAAACATATCAGGTCAGATCCCTGAGTGGTGGTCGCAGTACAATCTCGGCTAAAATGACCCGTCCGACCGCACTTGAAGCAGCCAGACTCACCACTGCTACCACTCCTGCACGCGCCCCCGTGCGCCCTGCCACACTTCCCGCACCGGCTGCGGTCCTAATAATCCCTCGATCTCGAATCCGATCCCTTGGGCCTTTTGCCCGAGCCTGTGGCTACCTGAACCTCGTCCGACTTCCTCTTCCGGATCTGTTCTAAATCAATCTCCCTCTCTCTAGCCCGAGAGATCATATCCTCTAGTGTTTTGTAGCTAGACCTGCTCACGAACTCCCTGATGTCGGCCCTCAACATCTCATGGTATCGGGCCTTCTTCATCTCCTCATCCACGACATACTGTGGAACAAGAAGGGCCCTCTCCCTGAACTTGGCGGTGATCTCCGCCACAGTCTCAGTAGTTTGCGTCAAATCCTGAAACTCTCGTGCCAACTGCTGCACCTCAATAATCGGCGAAAACTCCGCCCTGAACCTGGCTGAGAAATTGCTCCAATTCATCGCGTCCAACGCGGAATCATCACCAATGGCATGACCAATCTCCTCCCACCAATCCCTCGCTCTGTCCTTCAGAAGATAGGAGGCGAGTCTGACCTTATCCCCCTTAGGACACCGGCTCGTACGGAAAGCGTTGGCAACATCAGCCAACCATCTGCTGCAAGCAATAGGGTCCCTAGCCCCATGATAATCTGGTGCCCCGCAAGCCCTGAACTCTCGGAATGTCAAAGTACGAGCTCCCATCAAAGCCATCATCTCTGTACGGAAGGCTCCCAGCCTCTCATCCAAAATCTACAGTATACCCTCCTTGACCGTGCCAAAGATCACATGAGTCTGATCTAGAATACTGCGTGTAACCTCCGCTGATATCAACTCCCTCATTCGCTCCTCGAGCTGCTCGGCCCCTGAACCCGAGCCTGATCCCTCTCTGGCGCCTGATCCTCCCACTGGTCTCTCTCGCAACGTCACCATGCTGAAAATATAATACATCCACTTATCAGAATACTTATCACCGCTGCGAGACCAAACACACGCACTACCAGGTTCCTGGTCTTGTCTCGACCTTTCCCGAATCGAGTACAGATCCTCTGCTTTCAGTAGTACGAGCCCATACTACCTTCAGCATCTATCCGTACTTTCCTCAAGAACTGCTTCGACTCCACCAGGTCCCTTTTTCCACTAAAACTGCTCCCAGCACTACCTCATCCTAGGCTTGCCCTAGGGAAACCTCTGACTCAAACCAAACCAGTCCTCAGTCGCTGAAGGCCTCCTTATGATGCCAATAAGCCATCACCTGGATACCATCACATTTGACGAGGCTCAGATAATCCTTCGAGTAAAAGACTCGTCCCTACAACGGTTGGAATCAAACAAGAGCTGCGCAATAGGGCCAAATCCAACACTATGAGATTATTCAACCCTAATCACATGTGACGTGACATATCCACCTAATGGCTAGCTCCCATCACTCGAAGTCCCACAATGCACAAAACAAGCGGCATTCAGACAAGGGAAAATCTAACCATAACATACTCAAGCAATCATAATCTCATATCAGGAATCTGTACTAGCATGCAACACAAACTCATAAACTCATGAAAAACCTAAACATGCTATCCTGCTACTGTCTAACCGGCACTATCATGCAGCTCAAAAGCACATATAACAAGCATATAAGGCATCCTCCCTATATCCTTAGTCCTAATCTAGCATGTTGTTCTACTAACTGGTAAACATAACATAAACTTGTATGGGTATTTTGGGGTACTTACTTGAGCTCGGCTAATTGCATGCACCACACCCTTTTTCTCTTTTCAAAATTCTTTTCTTTCGAAATTCTTTTTGCTTTTCTAAAACTGCTTTCTTTCTCAAAAATCTCTTTTTACAAAACTGTCTTTTCATTTTGAAAACTTCCATACCAATTCCTCAGTTTGAGTTCAGACACACCCGAGAGCATGTCCGAATCCCTCAAACCAAGGCTCTGATACCAACTTGTAATGTCCCAAATTCAAGAATAAAAATTTCTTTTATAAAACATTACTTAAAACATAATTATCAATCCATAGCATAACTAGAGTATTAATTTCTAAAACACATGTTCATTATAAGAGTAAAATCATTCCAAGGCTGTCTAATCTATGGTG
This sequence comes from Lactuca sativa, assembly GCF_002870075.4. NCBI lineage: Eukaryota > Viridiplantae > Streptophyta > Magnoliopsida > Asterales > Asteraceae > Lactuca > Lactuca sativa. The sequence continues at coordinate 189,521,734 of NC_056631.2, read as the reverse complement.
TGTGCCATGCGATCACCTCGGGCTCTTCCCTCCGCTACCGTAAGTACCTAAAACCAAAACTGAAAATCGTAAGCACGAAGCTTAGTGAGTTCCCCAACCTACCACATACCATGCATAGCCACCTACCGCACATACTGGGCCATGCCCGCTAATCTGGGCCTCGCCCCCTACCTCGAGCCTCGCCCGCTACAACGGCCCCGCCGCTCCAGGCCCCGCCTTCGGACACAAATCTGTTTAACTTAGGCCTCGCCTGTCACTGGGCCCCGCCCGCCAACATATAATAGCACATAAGCATAAAACAACACATAAGCTAACATATACTCACGAATCCTGTCCTGAGGCCTCGCCTATCTTGGGCCTCTCCCTTGTCCTACTACCGATGAGTCATGGAACCCCATCCACACCCTTACTGGTGATGAGATACGGGCCCAGCCCACACTCACTCTTTCCCTAACTTGGGCCTCGCCCCTACTCTGTTGCTAATGAGATGTGGAACACCGTCCACACTCTGCCATTGGTGAGATACGGTACCTCGCCCACACTCACCTCCTTACCAGGCACATACATGTATCACACAGACAACAAGTATAAACTATCACATAAACCACTCCTTGGGCACCCACCCTCTATCATTGGACCTCGTCCTGAATATCATTCTAGCATACAGTGCCTAGGGCTAACCCCCGGGTCTTCTACTCATACTACATGGGCCGACATTGTGGCCTTAGACACATTCACACAAAGGGAAACTCACCTGCACTTGCTGAACTTGCTGATAACCCCTCTGGATGCTGACCGACAATTCCCTGAACCACTGCTCCACTAGCTCCCCGAGCTACCAATACCAAAACATATATCACTAAAGTTATCTGATCTCCAAAAGTCAACTAAGTCAACTCTGGTCAAAGTCAAAGTCCTAGTCAAAGTCAACCTTCCAGGTCGACCCTACTCGCCGAGTTTGCCTACTGACTCGCCGAGTTCATTAGATCATAATCCTTTCCTTCGCGACTCGACTCACCGAGTCAGCCCCTGACTCGCCGAGTCTACCGATTTTCGAGTCCTGACCTGTCCAACTCACTGAGTCCCCACTCGACTCACTGATCCGAGTCTTAACTCGAAAGGTTTGGGGGGTTTCGCGACTTGACTCGCCGAGTCCAAGAATAGACCCGCCGAGTCCAAGGCAATTTTCAACAGACTCTCTGAGTTGTTCTTCCAACTCGACGAGTTCCTGCCCAACTTCATCCAACTCGCCGAGTCCACCCATGTGACTCGCCGAGTCGCTCCAGTTCTTAATCCATTCAGTGGCTTTTCGAGCCATGCAGGGGCTCCAAATCATAGATCCATACTTCCAAAGCTCAATCCTTATGTAAAGTTGTAAACTTTACGTATAATTAAAGAGATCTAGGCTCAAAACACTCTAGGGATAGGTTTTAGGACAAAAGGGCTTCACCAACTACTCAAAATCGGACGCTTTACGACATATTAGACCATCCCAACACTAGATCTGAAGTGGCAACCACATATCTAAGCCCCAAACCCGAATTGTGTCCCAAACAATCATAAAACCACCAAATCTCATAACAAAAATAGATCTAGATGCAAAGGAGGGAAGGTAGCAGCTTATTACCTCCAAGATGAACACAAACTGAAGTAGATCTCGGATCTACACAAAGCAACCCTCTTGATCTTCAAGCTCCTTTCCAAGGTTCCCTCCTCCAAAGTTATTTCTCTCAAATGATGGAAGCTCACACGAATTCTAGGGTTTACAGGATCTCTAGGATGATATGGAGGTCGAGGAAGGGACATAACACCCTTTATATAGGATACAACTCCCGGGATTAGGGTTTTCCTTGTTCAGACTAGACTCGTCGAGTCTCCTTAGCCGACTCGCCGAGTCGGTTACATAATCGATCCCCGGGATCCCGCTCCGACTCGTCGAGTTCCTCCCTGGACTCGAGGAGTTGACCCTTTGACTTAGTGTTTTCTTTCCTTTCTTGGCCTTCCTGATTTTGGGTGTTATAGCTAAAGTGGGTCTTTAAGGTGAAGCAGGACCCGACTGGAAAGATTGTGAATCACAAAGCAAGAATCGTGGCAAAGGGTTACGTTCAAAAACAAGGCATCAATTATGAAGAGGTTTTTGCGCCAGTGATGAGAATTGAAACAGTTTGAGTCATATTGTTTCTTGCAGGCTCGAATGGGTGGCGTGTGCATCACCTAGACGTGAAGTCGGCGTTTTTGAGTGGGTACTTAACCGAAGAGGTCTATGTCTCACAACCTCAAGGCTTCGAGAAGAAGGATGAACCTGGCAAGGTGTATAAACTCTCTAAATCCATGTATGGCTTGAAACAAGCTCCCAGAGCTTGGAATTTGTGTTTAGACAAGTATTTAAAGAGCTTTGTTTTCAAAAGGTGTGCTCAAGAATATTCTGTGTATACAAGAACAAAGAATGGGAATAACCTGATCATTGGAGTATATGTGGATGACCTGCTTGTGACAGGAAGCAACCCAGAAGACGTGAAAGATTTTAAAAAGGAGGTAAAGGTCAGATTTAAGATGAGTGATCTTGGCCTGATAACATATTACCTTGGAATTGAAGTAAACCAACAAGATAATGGAATCACATTGAAGCAGGAAGCCTATGCCAAGAATATTCTGGTCAAAACCCGGATGTTAGATTGCACTCCCATTAAGAGTCCAATGGAGCATAAACTCTCTTTGACCAAAGATGGGGATGAGGAGCTGGTGAATCCAACTGAGTGCAAGAGCATTGTTGGTTGCCTAAGGTATCTTACTCATACTAGACCCGATATAACCTTTGTTGTTGGTGTTGTTAGTTGCTTTATGGAGAAGCCCGCCATAAAACATCTCCAAGCTGTAAAAGGGATCCTTAGATATGTAAAAGGAACCTTGAGTTATGGTCTAGTCTATTCAAAAGGAGGTGAAAAAGTCACTATTTCAGGCTATACTGATAGTGATTTGCCCAAGGATGTTAATGACAGGAGAAGCATAGGGATAATGGCATTCTATGTAAATGGAAACTTGGTCACATGGGCATCTCAAAAGCAAAGGGTAGTGGCACTTTCATCATGTGAGGCAGAATTCATTGTTGCCACTATAGCAGCTTGTCAAGGCATATGGTTAAGGAGGCTTCTCACAGAAATCACAGGTCAAAGAGTACCACCTGTGACATTGTTTGTGGACAATCAATCAACCCTTGATCTAATGAAAAAACCAATATTTCATGGTTGAAGCAAACATATCGACATCAGGTATCACTTTATTAAGGAGTGTGTTGAAAATGGAGAAATCTTAGTGACACATATGAGTGGGAAAAGCAAGAAAGCAGACATTCTCACAAAGTCCCTAGCAAGAATGAAGCATGAAGAGATGCAGGAGTTAATTGGAGTGGAGAAGATTCAGAATTAAAGGGGGGGGGGGGAGATGGTAATGTTAATTCAAAATATTAGTATTGTGCACGTTGTTTTTAATGTCTTGAATAAATCAAAGTTCCAGTGAGTATGTTCCTGGTCTTTAGCATCTAGTCAAGTTTGTTCCTATTTTTCAGTCAAGTCTTAGTATAAGTAGATAGGAAAGTGTACGTTGGTTTTTGTCCCCTGTTTTCTTTTCTTATACAGTGAATAAAAGATACACTTTTGCCTTCCTTTTTACCTTTTCAATTTCTGTCCCATGCACTGTAAAATTGTGTGACATCCCCAAAATCACGACCAGAAAAGACCGATTTAATTTATTATTTTAAAATAATTTTTAGAGTAATCCTTTGATTTAAAAGAGTTGCGGTTTCCTCAAGAATAGATGTCCTAAAGGCAACCATGAGGGGGATAGAGTACATTGGCGAACACATCGTTCACAACACCTACATGTTATGAACCTGCCAGCGTTCCACTGGACAGTCTAGAAAGAGTTTGTGGTCGTCATCCATACTCCGCTAGATGACTAGATTAACAACAACATCGAGGCCTCTCATCTTTTTTATTTCATCACACATCACTATCTACCCATGTTCTACCCAACATATTTGTAGATAAAATATACTTGTTTTATACATAGTTTAAAACCTGTATTGCATGTTCATTCATACTCAATCCAAATAACAGATGATACATATACACATAACACGTATTTCATAGAGAATAAGTCATATCTATGCGTTTAGAAGATAACAATAATACACTCACATAAAACATATACCTAATACCTTCAATCGATACTTGTATTAAATCGTGTATATTAAAGGGACTATGCACTCACTTGATAAGATGATTATCGGACAGCACTTCGGCTCTAAAAGTAGTATTCTTCGGTGAAACCGGGATGCTTCCTTGAAAACCGGGTTTCTCGCGGGTAGAGTTTCAGCTCGAGAACTCTATTTCTCGGGATCTTCGGGGCTTCGGGACTTGCTTTGGGTGTCGGGATGATACAGGGGCATCGGGGGCATATCTTGCACATAAAACGAGGTAAAAGGGGTGAGACAGAAAAATTTAGCAACCAAACTCGGCTGCCCTTGTGATCTATTTATAGGGTGTTGAGCATCGGATTACATTGGGCGTACGCTGGGTACACTGGGCGTACTGGCTCGTCGACATGTACGTTGGGCGTACTCTTCAAGTACGATGGGCATACTAAGTGGATTAGATCGGATGCGTCATGGTCTCGAACCCGATACACTCAAGTGGTGGAGTAAGGTGACGTGGCCCAATTAAATCCATGAATCATGAGTACATTGGGTGTACTCCCATTTCTCAAACTTCAAAAATTCGTACCTTTTGGCATACGAGCTCCGTTTTTTACGTTCGTTATATCTACGCGTAGGTGAGACTATGGTCTACAACTTTCATTTAGACTCTGTTGACTAATTTTTACTTTATTTTTATTATTATATTTTTAACAGGCCGGGACAGGAAAAGTCCGTTAAAAATTCATCACTTCTTCATCCGAAGTCCGTTTTCATCTGTCTTTTCACCGTTGAACTACTATCGACAAGATTTTCAATTCTCATTTAGATTGTTTTTGCTAGAAATCACTCGATCTCATATTCAAATTTTGGGCTACATACCGCTAAGTCGAAACTTCGAAAAATCATAACTTCCTCATATGAAGTCAGATTTAGACGTTCTTCTTATGCATGCTCTCGTTTTAACGCATTCTACAACTTTAGCTTAGATCACTAAGGCTAAATATCGCTCTAATGTAAATTCACTATTTACGTCGCGCAGTGTCGTACAGGTTCTGTCGCGAAACTTCGACAGGTCATAACTTCTTCGTTATAACTCGGATTTCGGCATTCTTTATATATTCGGAATCCTTGTCACGACCTGCTACGTCTTCATGTATCGATATCGGTTTTATCTAACATTTTATTTTTATGTTTATTTTTTATTCTTAATTCAATTAAGCCACACAATTAAGCATAAAACACATAATACTCAAATAACACATTCTTATTATTTCAAAATGAGTTACAGAGGTTAACCTAGACTATTACAACAACATTAATGCCTAGCCCAGAAACACGGGCGTTACAATTCTCTCCACCTTAGGATGATTCCGTCCCCGGAACCACACATCAACAAACAAATGCAGATAGCGACTCATCATGTAACTCTCCATTTCCCAAGTGAGATTTGGACCATTCGTATGTTTCCATCGGACAAGTACTAATTCGACCATCTTACATCGCAACTTCTTAGTCTTTCGGTTAACGATTGCCTCTGGTTCTTCAATCAACCTTTTGTTCTCATCAAGTCTTAATTCCGAAAGTGAAATCGTGTCGGGAACTTCTCCCGTGAACTTCCTCAAATAACACACAGGAAAAGTGTTATGAATACCATTCAGTTCTTCAAGTAATTCGAGCTTGTAAGCTTGGTTCCCAACCCTCTAAAGATCTTTAAACGGTCCAATAAGCCTTGGACTTAACTTTCCCCTTCTTCCAAATCGTATAATTCCCTTCCACGGTGAGACTTTAAGCAAGACCGAATCTCCAACTTCAAAAGTCATCGGTCTTCGCTTGTTGTCACCATATCTCTTTTGACGATTCTAGGATGCTAACATTCTCTTCCTGATTATTTTCAACTTTTCAGCAGTTTGATGGACTATCTCGGGTCCCATAAACTGCTTTTCCCCAGCCTCAAGCCAACAAGATGGCGTGCGACATTTTTGTCCGTACATAGCTTGATAAGGTGTCATCTTTATGCTCGAGTGGAAACTATTATTTTAGGAGAATTCTCCCAAAGGTAAATGTTCATCCCAGTTACCTTGGAATTCCTGGGTACATGCTCTTAGCATATCTTCAAGCGTTTGTATCGTCCGTTCGCTCTGACCATCAGTCTGTGGATGGTAAGCTGTACTCAAATACAACTTGGTACCCAATTCCTCTTGTATACCTCTCCAAAATTGTGAGGTGAAACGACTGTCACGATCTGACACAATCGTTAACGGAACACCGTGAAGCCTCACAATTTCCTTCAAGTAAGAATTCGCAAGCTTATCCATAGACCATTTCTCATTGGCTGCTATGAAATGCGCACTGTTAGTGAAGTGATCAACGACCACCCAAATCATGTCGTGACCATTCTTTGTTCTGGGCAGTTTAGTGACAAAATCCATAGCAATGTCTTCCCATTTACCCATAGGCACAGGTGAAGGTTCAAAACTCCCGTATGGTTTCTGATGTCGTGCCTTTACCCGTGCACATGTCACACACTCCGCCACGTACTTTGCAATATCAAGCTTCATCATCGGCCACCAGTAGTAGGGTTTTAGGTCCTTATACATTTTAGTGCTGCCAAGATGAATTGAGTAGATGGTTTTGTGAGCTTCTTCCATCAGAAGATCTCTTATTCCTCCTGAATTAGGTACCCAAATAAAATCTTGGAATACCTTCCATCCATGATTGTTTCTACTAAAAACCAACATTTTTTCCAAACGTTCCTCCTTCCGGTCATTCTTTTCAGAAGCTTCCTCTTGAGCTTTCTTTATACTCTCCACAATTGTCGAGACAACTTCTATTCTCAACGCTCTTGGCAGGGTGGTAAAGTATCTCACAGGCGTAGTCCTTAAGTAACTCTAGCCAATGTCGTTGCCTCATATTCAATTTTTTCTAATTAAAGAGATATTGGAGACTCTTATGATCAGTGAAAAGTTTGCACTTCGAGCCATAGAGGTAATGGCTCCATATTTTTAGAGTAAATACTACTGCTGCCAGCTCCAAATCATGAGTGGGGTAGTTCTTTTCATGGTCTTTCAACTGTTGAGACGAATACACTATCACCTTTTCTCTTTGGGTCAAAACATAACCCAACCCAACACCAGACGCATTGCTATAGATAGCGAAGTCCTCAACTCCATCGGGTAGAGAAAGAATCGGTGCCTCGCATAGCTTCTTCTTTAACAGCTTGAATTCGTATTTGTGCTTATCACTCCAAGTATAAGTAGCTCCTTTGTGAGTCAAAGCTATTAAAGGAGTAGCGATCGAAGAAAAGCCTTGGATAAACCTTCGGCAATATCCGGCTAATCCCAAAAAACTTCGGATCTCCGTGGGACTTTTCGGTTGTCCCCATTTCATCAAAGCTTTGCTGGATCAACCATTATCCCTTCTTGGTTGACCACGTGACCCAAGATTTGGACTTCTCGAATCCAAAAATCACATTTGGAGAACTTGTAATATAACTTCTCCTTCTTCAAGACTTTCAACACTTCTCGCAAGTGTCTACCATGCTCCTCTTGGCTTTTCGAGTAAATCAGGATGTCATCTATGAACACTATCACAGATTTATCAAGGAACAAATTACAAACTCTGTTCATTAAATCCATGAATGTTGTTGGAGCATTGGTTAGTCCAAACGACATAACCAAAAACTCATAGTGTCCATATCGTGTTCTGAATGCAGTCTTCTCGATATTCTGCTCTCTTATTTTCAGATGATGATATCCTGACCTTAGGTCGATCTTTAAAAAATAACTTGAACCTTGTAGTTGATCGAATAGGTGATCAATCCTCGTAAACGGATATATATTCTTTATTGTTGCCTTGTTCAACTCTCTATAATCAATTTACATCCTCATACTCTCGTCCTTTTTCTTTACGAATAACATCGGAGCTCCCCAGGGTGATGAACTAGGTCTAATGAAACCTTTTTCCAATAACTCATGAAGTTGCATCATCAGCTCCTTCATCTCCGCCGATGCTAGTCTGTAAGGTGCTTTTGCTATTGGCGTCGTCCCTGGTAACAAGTGTATTCTGAACTCTACTTGTCTATCAGGTGGTAATCCAAGAAGATATTTGGGAAATACTTTCGGATAACCACACACGACAGGAGTGCTCTGCATCTCCTTTTTCTTTGTCTTTGCATCTATCACAAATTCTAGATACGATGTACATCCCTTGGCCAAACACTTTCTGTCTTTCATTAGAGAAATAATCCCATAATTTACTCTGTGTTTGTCCCCATACACCATAAATGACTCTTTCCCAGGTGGGTTTACTTTCACTATCTTCTTCTTGCATAATATCTCAGCATCATTGGCACTAAGCCAATCCATTCCCAGCATGATGTTGAAACCATTTAACTCAATAGGCAATAATTCCTCATGGAACTTATTCCCATTCAAATCAATTAAGAAGTTTTTCATACGATGGCTAATAGGTACAAACTTGCCACTAGCAACTTCGACTAATAAAGCATTATCTAGTCTATCGACAAGCAAAGCTAGTTTTCTACCAAATTCACGTGAAATAAAGGAGTGGTTGGCTCCAGAATCAAATAAAATTTTGGAAGGCAATTTGTTTACGAGAAAGGTACCTGAAGCAACATCAACTTCGTCTTTAGCAGCTTCTAGTGTCATCTGGAAGGCTCTCGCCTTCGACTTTGGTGGAATGTTGGGCTTTGCTGCCTCCTTCTTCTTCGGACATTCCCTCAAGATGTGCCCTTCCTCACCACACCGATAGCATACTTTCTTGGTAAGGGTGCATTCGTTGGCATAGTGCCCTAGCTTTCCACATTTGAAGCATGTGGCTTCCCCCGCCACATTTCCCAAGATGCTTCTTCTTGCATTTGTCGCACCATTTCGCTTCACCTCCTCCACCTCCTCTCGAGCTAGACTTCGAGAATTTACCCTTTTTGTTGGACCCTGAGGGTCTGCTGAACTTCCTCTTCTCACCAACCTCTGACCTCTCCAGACCGTTCTCCCTGATCTGGGTATCAACATTTCTAGCAACCCAGATGGCGGCTTTTAATGTGGTTGCTTGCTTAACCATTGGACCATAGTCCGCAGGTAGTCCGAGGGAAAACTTGTTGACCTTAGAGAGTTCAGTTGGAACTAAATATGGAATAAGCTTCATCTCCTCCGTGAAGCTAGCATCATATTCAGTAACGCTCATTTTTCCCTTCTTCAAAATCTGAAACGCGTTATTGATTTCCAGAAGGTCCTGCTCGGAGCAGTATTGCAATTTGAGTTGCACCACAAAGTCTTCCCAAGACATTTTGCTCGCTTCTCCCTTGGGCATCGAGTCAGCTAATAGCTTCCACTAACTCAACACGCCAGGTTTTAACAGAGGGATCGCAAGAGCGGTCTTCTGTCTGTTGTTGCATTCGCAACTCTCGAACATTATCTCTATTTCAGAGATCCAGTTTATAACTTCCACCGATGCCAGGCTTCCGGATAGACATGGTGGCTTGGATGCCATGCAATCCTTATACTTGCACCCACACCCATCATTTCCTCCATCCTGGTTGATTTTCCTAACAATTGGTGGGTTAGCTTGACCAACAGTCCCACTGAAGTTTCCTCTTTCCGAATGCCCTTCATTCAATCCTGGTTGTTCAATCGGCATTGAAGGTTCTTCGCGATTCTGCTGAAGCAGTCGCCTAGTTTCTTCCATTTGACGATCCAACATCATTTGGATCATTTCTTGTACCCCAGCCATTGTCATTGGCTCAGGTGTTGCTGCTACAATAGGTACTCGCTCAATCACAGGTGGTTGATTCCTGTTTTCATATGCGTTTACAACGCCACTCCTAGTTCTTACCATTTTTGATCTACACATCGAATAAGGTGAATTTAGATCCTCAATAATGATAGATAATGAAATCATCCTTATCATACGCTTAGAATCCTAAACACATAAGGTCTCCAGATCCGGTAGGCAACAAACCATAGATCTGAACGAATAATATCATATATGGTAAACATATAACATTTAGCACATAAAAGCATTTTAGGCAACTTTACTAAAATAAACTAGTGCTCGTGTTTAAAATATAACATACACTCATTTCACAATCTTTACTTCGCATTCTAATTTTAAGTCTATAAATCCTGCAAATTCCTAGTTCGCTTAAACTAATGCTCTGATACCAACTGTGACATCCCCAAAATCACGGCAAAAAAAGACCGATTTAATTTATGCTTTTAAAATAATTTTCAGAGTAAACCTTTGATTTAAACAGTTGCGGAATTTTTTCCCAAAACAAAATATGATAAATAAAATTTATCAAAGCATTCCTTAAAGAAATGTATTTTATATATAACAAAACTCGGGATGTCATATTCCGATACAAACCAAAAGCATAAACGGCATATTATAAGCCTTACAATAGTTATACACAACTACTGGCCTATAAACAAAATATCTTCACAAGTTGTCAAACTTATGCTCTCGCGCCACTACCTGTAATACAAATAAAACTAAGTGGGTCGGGCTTGGGAGCCTGGTGAGCATATAGGGTTTTCGACCGACAATAAATAATTATATTTAATTTCACCAACCAACAATAACCCGATTACCCATTCCCGTTATCCTCACTTTACGTCCCTAAAACAACATCTATTACCAGGGACCTAATCTAGGATTTTCATCGGGATGGACATTACTGGAAAGGGGTTTCCTCAAGAATAGATGTCCTAAAGGCAACCATGAGGGGGATAGAGTACACCGGCGAACACATTGTTCACAACACCTACAGGTTATGAACCTACCAGCGTTCCACTGGACAATCTAGAAAGAGTTCGTGGTCGTCATCCATACTCCGCTAGAAGACTAGAATTAACAACAACATCGAGGCCTCTCATCATTTTTATTTCATCACACATCACTATCTACCCATGTTCTGCCCAACATATTTGTAGATAAAATATACTTGTTTTATACATAGTTTAAAACCTGTATTGCATGTTCATTCATACTCAATCCAAATAACAAATGATACATATACACATAACACGTATTTCATAGAGAATAAGTCATATTTATGCGTTTAGAAGATAACAATAATACACTCACATAAAACATATACCTATGGTTGCAGAAACCATGATTAATCGTGGATTAATCGCTTGGCGTTCTCCAACCGTCGAGGATTAGGGTATTAATCGGAAATTTAGGATTAATCGGTCTTGGCGGGATTAATCGGTCAACCAAAGTCAACAAAAGTAAAAAAAAAGTCAAAATTTAAATTCAAAAAATCAACTTTCATTTTTTACTCCAAACTTTTCAAAGTTTCAAATATTATACCAAAATGTTCATATTTTCGTATTTTCAAATGAAAAAATTAAAAAAATTGTTTTATTTTAAAATTTTGAAGTACTTGTTTTTCTTAAGATATATTAATATTTGAATAATTTTAATATTTTATAATAATCTATGGTCTCCGATTAATCACCGCCAAGACTGATTAATCCCTTAACACCAGTCGACCGTCGAGCTACCGTCGAGCGATTTTTTCAACCTTGCATATACCTAATACATTCAATCGATACTTGTATTAAATCATGTATATGAAAGAGACTATGCACTCACTTGATAAGATGATTATCGGACAACACTTCGGCTCTAAAAGTAGTATTCTTCGATGAAACCGGGATGCTTCCTTGAAAATCGGGTTTCTCGCAGGCAAAGTTTCGGCTCAAGAACCTGTTTCTCAGGATGTTCGGGGCTTCTGGACTTGCTTCGGGTGTCAGGATGATACCGGGGCTTCGGGGGTATATCTTGCACGTAAAACGAGGTAAAACGGGTGAGAGAGAAGAAATTTGGCAACCAAACTCGGCTGCCCTTGTGATCTATTTATAGGGTGTTGAGCATCAGATTACGTTGGGCATAAGTCAGGTACGTTGGGCGTACTGGCTCTTCGACTTGTACGCTGGCCGTACTAAGCGGATTAGATCGGATGCGTCATAGTCTCGGACCCGAGACACTCAAGTGGTGGAGTAGGGCGACGTGGCCCAATTCAGTCCATGAATCATGAGTACACTGGGCATACTCCTGTACGCTGGGCGTACTCCCATTTCTCAAACTTCAAAAATTCGTATCTTTCGCATACGAGCTTCGTTTTTGATGTTCTTTATATCCATGCGTAGGTGAGACTATGCTCTACAACTTTCATTTAGACTCCATTGGCTAATTCTTAATTTATTTTTATTAATATATTTTTAACTGGCCGGGACAGGAAAAATCCGTTAAAAATTCATAACTTCTTCATTCGAAGTCCGTTTTCATCTGTCTTTTCACCGTTGAACTACTATCGACGAGATATTCGATTCTTGTTTAGATTGTTTCAGCTAGAAATCACTCGATCTCATATTCGAACTTTGGGCTGCATACCGCTAAGTCGAAACTTCGAAAAATCGTAACTTCCTCATACGAATGCAGATTTAGACGTTCTTCTTATGCATGCTCTCGGTTTAACGTATTCTACGACTTTAGTTTAGATCACTAAGGATAAATATCACTCTAACGTCAATTCACTATTTACGCCGCGTAGTGTCATACTGGTTCTGTCGCGAAACTTCGATAGGTCATAACTTCTTCGTTATAACTTGGATTTCGGCATTCTTTATATATTCGGAATCCCTGTCACGACCACTACGTCTTCATGTATTGATATCGGTTTTATCTAAAATTTTATTTTTACGCTTATTTTTTATTCTTAATTCAATTAAGCCACACAATTAAGCATAAAACACATAATACTCAAATAATACGTTCTTATTATTTGAAAATGAGTTACAAAGGTTAACCTAGACTATTACAACAACATTAATGCCTAGCCCAAAAACACGGGCGTTACACATTGCTTGATAACTGGTCTGTAACCAACAATTTAATGAGCTTCATCTTATATAACTTTATGCAGTTGACATAATCATGTGGATGTCGTATATGTTCTAGTCATTCCATAATATAAATTTATATTATAGACATAGTTAACACAATGAGGAATGTGAGTGAAATTCAATATGCATCGATGTCTAGTTGTGATGATGTTCAGTGCTAGAGACAATATGAATGTTTAAAACTTATGGGTGATAAAGTGTACAAACATCCCTCAAAAGTACAAAACCATAAAATTGACATATAAGTGGTTTTTGTCCTCCGTTAATCTCTTTCTAGTTGGTCATTTATGATCAACATGATGTAATTTTGTATTGTATACTTGAATAAACTTACATGGTATAACATCCCAATTTTCAAGGCCAAAAATTTCATTTTTAGTTAAGTAACTCATAAAATAGTTTACTAAAAACATTACCAATGTCAAATCGATATATGGATTGTTAGTTGATTATGTGGTATGTCGGTATGACATTTGTATGGAAGACCCCGGGGGTTCCCGTGGCAGTAGATTAAGACCATGAGGGGGTTCCTATGGCATTTGGTATAAGTCCTTGGAGGGTTTCCATAGCTTTCTAGTATGTTTGCATCTTTAGCTCTTATGTTATTTCTTTGGTTAGTGAAGACTGTGAGGAGGTTCCCACGGCAGGTAGTCAAGACCACATGGGGGTTCCAATGGCAGTTAGCAAAGACCATGAAGGGCCCAAATTAGTGATTTGGTCTAGGCTTTGCCATGTAATAGTAGTTTGGTTTAGTTGGAGTATGTTAGTAGATGTTATAGCTAGTTTACGGTTGTAATGAGTTTATGGCCGTAAACACCTTACAGTCGTAAACTCTTCTCGGTTGTGGTCCCTATAAATAGAGGGTTAGTCAGACTATTTTGGTTGTTGATGCCTTATTGTTCACGGCTTTTTATCGAGTTGTACCAGATGTTTATAGCTATAAAACGTGTGCAAGCCTGGTTTATTTTCTTTTCGCCTCTATTCTTGTTTTGTGTGATTGTGTTTGCTATTGATCTCTGGTAAGATCCGTTCTCAGGACCTTACAATTGGTATCAGAGAAAAACCAGTGAGTTTTTGTTGGCTAGAGATTAAGTTCGTGTTTTTCTGCAAGAGGGTTTTTGGTTTCATCGAGAAACTGCAAAAATCGTTATTTACGGCTCGAGCTTACGGCCGTAATCTCTATTTACAGCTGCAATCTCATCATAGTTCTTCAACCGTGAATTGCATTCTTGAACCGTAAACCCGGAATCGAAGACTGAGTGTTCTTGCACCATGAATCTTGGACCGTATTCTTTTTTCGACCGCAAACTTAGAGTTTACGGCCGCAAACTAATTTTGGGCAGTAAACTCTTTTTTACTGTAAATCGGATTTTAACTGTGACCAAGAACTCAATTTAAAATTTTAATTAATTTTCTTTTTATTTCACATTTATTAAACAATAAAACTGGAATCTCAAAGTCAAAATCATTTTCAAGAACTTGATGCTGTCGTGAGCACCACTACACGAATTCCAAGGTTAATGTCTGTTGATGGTTTTCCCGAGTGGAAGTACAGAATAGAGAAATACATAAAAATGAAAGACTTCAAGATCTGTAAATGCATCATCAAGGATCCAGTCAGAATAACCACTACAGTTTCAGGGCAAGTGGTTGACAAAAAGATAGAAAATTACACTGATGAAGACTTTGAGAGTGTGGAAGAGCAGGAGAAGGCGTTGGCCATCTTGACCATGGCCCTATCACCAGATATTGCTCAAGGTTTCAGAGAGTATACGTCTGCTAAGGCTTTGTGGGAAGCCCTAATTGAGGTTTATGAAGGGAACGAAGACATGTGAGAGAGTCGCCAAGACATGCTGCGACAATGATTCAATATGTTCAATTATGTTCCTGGAGAGACTCTTGAAGCACGGCTGCAGCAGTTCACATCTCTCAATACAGAAATGACAATGGCTGGGATTTTCTATACAAAGTCAGAGATAAACAAGAAGCTACTAAATGCTCTCCCAAACTCTTGGGACATGAATGTAGCTGTCATCAAGAAGACTAAGGATCTCATTCGTCTCTCTCTCGCTGAAGTGATGGCAGTCATCAAGGTGTGTGATATTGATGACAAGCAGCGAGAGATTAAGTATGTGAACTCATATTCAGCTGCGAACCTTGGCATCTCTTCTAACAATGCTATTTCATCCTTTTCTTTTTCTCTTCCTTCTGCAGGTTCATCATTTAATACTCCGCAATCTCAGATTTAGACTTTCCCCACTCCATCAGCTTCCTCTGGATTAGCCATGCCTTTCTTACAGAATCAATCGTTCGTGGCTTCTCAAGTTGTTTCATCCTCAACTGGGGCCTCTTCTTCAAAGGGAAAGGAGAGTGATGAAAATCTTGCTCTTGCTTCAAGGCTTGTCAATTTTTACAATGCACTCGTAGCCGGGGATCTCCCACCCCAACTATCATTTGCCGATCTTGATCAGATTCACCCTGAAGATGTTGAGGAGATGGATATTACATGGCAAATTGCCATGGCAGTCTTTAGGGCGAAACAGATTGCCAAAAAGACTGGAAAGAACAACTGGGGGATGAGTGCTGAGATGAAGGTTGGGTTCAGCAAGGGAAAGCTGCGATGTTTCAACTGCCACGAGCCAGGGCATTTTGCTCGTGATTGTCCACAACCAGACAAAAGATTAAATAATGATAGGACAATTGTTGCAGTCGGAAACAATCGAAGTGGCACTCAAATGAACCACGAGAAGGCTATGGTCGCTCAGTCATTTGACTGGGAGGATCAGATGCAGGCCCTGAACTTGTCTGGACCTGAAACTGCCTACCTGGCACAAGTTTGTGATGATGCCCCGGCAGAGATTGTGGCAGCCGAAGATAAGATGATGGAGATGCAGTTTGCGTTGATGGTATCTTCTTCTCATGAACCTAATACAACTGAGGTAAGTTTACCGTCATGTTCTCAAGCTTGTATTGATTATGCTAAAATTCTGCATGAGAAAATTGAGACATTAGATAGTGAGGTAGAAAGCGTTAAGATTCTTCGTGAACTTAATGACTCATTAAAATGGGAAGTAGAAGACCTTAGATATGAAGTTTACCAACTTAGAAAAGGTCAAAAACCACTTAAAGCCCAATTGGAATAAAAAATAAAGGACTTTAGGAGACTTTAGGAAGACTACAGTAATAAATGCGAAAATTATGATTATGTATTGAAACAGAACGCATAACTATTGGCTAAAATTGAATCTTTAAAGGGCAAATTTGAAACCGCTGATTTTGATTTTAGGAAATTTGATGTCTCAAGTGAGGTAGTTGCAAATATGATAGACCACTGCATGCAATTTAAGAGAAATCAATCAAAGGGTCTAGGTTATAATCAAGTGCCTCCTCCTTTCAATCATTCATATCAGCATAGGCCCCTGTCCAAAGAAGAGATTGCCAATGAACCATTCATGGTTTATGGCAAGCCATCAGGTTTTGTTTCGGGAAAATTTATTAATGTTGAAAGTACTAACATTTCTACTTCTCCTGCAGATCAATCCTTAAATCAGTCAAAGCATGAAGTTGAAGGCTCTGTTTCTGAAAATAAAACTGAGTCCGAACCTGAAGTTTTAGTTTTTAATAAAGACAATAATTTTTCTGATGTTTTAAGTGACAATATTTTTTGTGGTGATGTTTCTATTACTTCTGATATTGTTTTGAATGGTTTGAAAGTGTCTGGTTTGAACAATTTGGTTGACAATTCTGATGTGTGTGATAATAATTTTGAAGAACCACTAGTTTCACAAACTTCTCCATCTAATGTACCCTCACTTGCCTCACAACCTAATTCTTGTTCATGTTCTTGTGAGAGAAGCAAGGGTGATAGTATGGAAAACAAATCTGATCAATGTAGCATAAGTTATAACAATAACAAACAGATTTGTTTCAATTGTGGTGTTGGTGGTCATATAGCTAGAAATTGTCAAAATCGTATGTTTGTACATTTCGAATTTCCAAGAGGAGCGAACGAATCCAGAGGAAGGTCTTTAACTAGAAAGTCCTCTAGAAATCGTTCCCGAAATGATGATTGGAAAGATGATCGGAGTAGAAAACGAGCCATTTTTGAAAACCATAAAAAGGTTTTTTATCACAAAGTCCCAGGCAGTTTGACAAAACCGAGCGTGGCCAAGCCAAGGTCGGTTTCTTCAAGAGGTAGCAGTGAGTCTTCAACCAAATCTGGTAGAAAACCCACACGCCTTAAGCAAACTGATAAACATTCAACCTCAAAAACACCCGGGACTATTAGAAAACCCAATTATAAATGGCTGCCCAAACTAGCTTCCAATTCATCTTCCGTGTCCTCTAAAAATTCCGAAAATTATCAATCTGAAAAGGCATCGGGGCCACCCAGGAAAGTAATGACCTGGGTTCCCAAATCTAATTAAACCTGCACATTTTGCAGGGACAGTTGCGGGGAAATGTCGTCACACCCTGGTTCGTCAACAGCGGCTGTTCCCAGCATATGACAGGAGATATCGCCCAACTGCACAACATTCAATCATTTAATGGGGGATACATCTCCTTTGCAGGTGGAGATGGTGGCAAAATCACTAAAAGAGGAACTGTCTCAAATGGGGTTTTAAGTTTCGAGAATGTTAATTTTGCTCCTGAGCTGAAGCATAGTTTGTTAAGTGTTTCTCATATCTGTGACAAGGGCTATTCTACGCATTTCACTGATAAGGAATGCATGATTCTCAAGCCAGGCTTTGTCATCCCAGAAGAGTGGATTCTTGTAAAATCTAAAAGGGATGGAAATTCCTATATCATTGATATGAATAGAAATCTTCCAAAACAAGTTACGTACCTTTTCTCCAAGATCTCCGAACAAACTGCAATGATGTGGCACAGAAGACTAGGTCATGCTAATGCCAAGAACTTGAATCGTCTTGCGAAGAATGAGATGGTCCATGGATTGCCTGTCAAGGACTTCATTACGTTTGAAAAATGTGTGTCATGTGCCCAAGGAAAGCATCATAGAAAACCACACCTGCCAAAACAGGTCAACTCAATTAGCCAGTTGCTTCAATTGCTTCATATGGATTTGTTTGGACCAGTAAATGTTCTCAGCATCAACAGAAATTCTTATTGTCTGGTTATGATTGATGATTTCTCTCGGTTTACGTGGGTTTTCTTTCTATCCAACAAAGCTGGAGTTGCTGACTTGATTAAGAAATTCATAGTATTAATTGAGAACCAGACAAACCATCGGGTGAAAGCGCTTCGTACTGATAACGGAACAGAGTCCAAGAATTATGTTCTCGATCACTTTTGCATAGAAAAGGGTATCATGCATCAATGCAGTTCTGCTCACACACCCCAACAAAATGGTGTTGCTGAAAGGAGAAACAGAACTTTAAAGGATGCTGCAAGGACGATGCTGTGTGATTCAAAACTGCCAGTCTTCTTTTGGGCTGAGGTGATAAACACTGCTTGCTACGTTCAAAATCGCGTGTTGATCAACAAAGCTCAGATGAAGACCCCGTATGAAATTTTATATAATCACAAGCCGTCAGTCAGTCATTTCCGTGTATTTGGTTGTCCCTGCACTCTTCTTCACTTAGATACCAACCCGAAGTTTAATGCCAAGGCCGATGACTGTTACTTTGTAGGGTATGCCGCTCGCACTGCTTATAGAGTCTACAATAAAAAGACAAAACGGATTGTGGAATCCTATGATGTGTGTTGGTTGGAAGAAAATGAGATGGACGCTAGAGTGGGTCCGGATTGGCTGTTGGATTACACATCGCTTTTCAAATAAATAAGTGTGTCTTCAAGTGGCTCATCTGGATCTGTTTCTGGTTTGAAGAAGATCTCTGAAGACGAAGACGAAGAATTTGTCTACAGACCTCCATCTGCATCCTCTTCATCATTCAAGGGGAAGTCCCCGGTCTCTTTTGAGGGGGAGTCCTCTACTATGCCTGAGGGGGAGTCCTCTACTATACCTGAGGAGGAGTCCTCTGCTACACCAAAGGGGGAGTCATCTGCGCAACATGATAGTCCTAAATCTCCAGTACAAAATGATACTCCTGATGCTGAAGCTACGCCATCTACACCTATGGAGAGGGAGTTCATGCCTAATAACGCTTTCGCAAGCACTTCAACCTTTATGGAACTACTCTTTCCTGAATTTATCTCAAATGAGTTTGTGGCAGAGCCTTTTGGAGTGGCTCAATCAGCAAATGAAGGAGGTATCAACATTCACACTCTTCCTGTCTCTCTCAATGATATCAGCCAAGAGATACCTTCAAGAGTTCAACGCGATCATCCGATCGATAACATCATTGGTCAGCTGGGCGACGGTGTTAAAACAAGAAGTCAGAGTGGAGATGTTAATACCTGTCTCTACTCTTGTTTTATTTCTCAAATAGAGCCCAAGAATGTTGAAATGGCTTTGAATGAACCCAGCTGGGTAGATGCAATGCATGAGGAACTACATCAATTTGAAAAACTCGGTGTTTGGAAGTTAGTTGAGTTACCAAAGGACAAGAAGTCTCTTGACACAAGATGGGTTTATCACAATAAGCAGGATGATTTAGGGGTCATTATGCGAAATAAAGCTCGACTGGTGGTTCGCGGGTTTCGGCAAGTCGAGGGTCTTGATTACACTGAAGTTTATGCTCCAGTAGCTCGCCTGGAGGCTATTCGTATCTTTCTAACATACGCTTCTTACATGAACTTTACCGTGTATCAAATGGACGTCAAGACTGTCTTCTTGTATGGCAAGGTGAAGGAAGAAATCTACGTTGATCAACCTCCTGGGTTCGTTAACTCAAAATTTCCTAATCATGTCTACAAGTTGGACAAGGCATTGTATGGGTTACATCAAGCTCCTCGAGCGTGGTACGCAACTCTAACAAAGCATTTGCTTGAGCATGGCTATTCTCGTGGCACCATCGATTAGACCTTGTTTATCAAGCATGTCGGCAATGATCAAATTCTTGTGCAAATCTATGTTGAAGACATCATCTTTGGGTCAACCAGTCCGCAGCTCTACAAAGAATTCGAAGGTGTAATTAAGAAACGGTTCGAAATGAGTTTGTTGGGAGAATTGACCATGTTTTTGGGGCTTCAGGTTAAACAGAATTCAACCGGAATCCTGCTACATCAAGCCAAGTATGTGGAGGATATTCTTGAGAAGTTCGAGTTTCACGATGCTAAATCTGCTTCAACACCAATGGCTGAACGACCTCTTTTGACTCCAGATCCTAAAGGCGAATCCGTAGATCAGACTCACCATCGATCGATGATCGGATCGCTGATGTATCTTACTGCAAGCCGACCTGACATCATGTTTGCAGTTTGTCAATGCGCACGTTATCAGGCTAATCCTAAACTTTCACATCTTATTGTTGTCAAAAGAATCTTTCGGTATATCAAATGGAGCCCAAAATTGGGTCTTTGGTATCCGAAGAATTCTGAATTTGATCTTTATGCTTTTGCTGAAAGTAATTATGGAGGCTGTGAGCTTGATAGGAAATCAACCTCAGGAGGATGTCAGTACCTAGGTGACAGACTAGTTTCGTGGAAATGCAAGAAGCAACACACTGTCTCAACTTCCACAACAGAGGCGGAATACATTGTTGCATCGGCCTGCTGCTCTCAAGTTATCTGGATCCAACATCAGTTGTTGGACTACGATTTGAATTATTTAGAAACCCTCATTTATTGTGATAATGAAGCTGCTATTCAAATTACCAAAAACCTAGTCCAACATTCTAAAACCAAGCACATCGACATTAAAATTCATTTCATCAGAGACTGTTATGAACGTTCGCTAATCCGGCTGGAACATGTCCACACTGATAATAATGTGGCGGATTTGTTCACAAAGCCATTTAACAAATCTCGCTTCGATGTGCTTGTAGGTTTTCTGAAAATGATTCATTTTGAGGATTAAGTTTTTTATCTTATTTTTTCTTAATTCTTCAATTCTATTTTCAATTTTATTTTTATTTTTAATTTTATTTTATTTTTTAATTTTTTAATTTTTAATTTCTTAGGATAGATTAAATTTGCGCATTTCACTTTCTTTTATTTTTATTCTCACCCATGCACAAATTTAGGGGGAGAAATAATCAAAAATCCAAAAACAATAAAAAATTCCAAAAATCCAAAAACAATAAAAAACCTAGAAAATTAAAAATATTGCTGATAGTTTTGTTTGTAGGTGTTGTGACGGGAAATGAAATTAGCAAGTGATAACGGGCAATCTGAATCGGCGTAACGTACCTAAGTTGAATCGTCTACGCTCTGTGTTCGATGCGCTGGTAGGCACGAAAGATTTTAAATGGACTTGACTAGGGAAAGTTGAACCTAATGAATTTAAGGACTTGACAAACTTTGACCTAGTTAGATCCGTTTAACCTGACTTCACGACGCTCGGATAGGTTGAGCAGAGAGATATACATGGGAATCTACCGGTCACATTAAATAACCCGTGTCTAGAACTGTGGATTCACTTTTCCTCGATGTGCGGATTCTGCCCTTAATTCCGTTTGGATGGGGCGACTGGTAAATTCCGATAAATTAGGTTTGTAGAAAATTGTTTTCTTTCTTTCTGTTTGTTAGTCATATGTTGCCTCCTTTACGTGATCGGGAGATCCGAACTGGACTGTAACATATGCAACTCTATTTCTCTGCATATTATATTTGTTAGCCATATGCTGTCTCCTTTGCGTGACTAACAATCTGACTTGGAACACAGCATATGCAACCTTCTACTTCTCAATCCCTCTAAAACTATAAGTAATAACAATCCGAATCTATCCTCTCTCCTAATGATTGTCTGCTCACTCGATGTAAGGAGTACTCTGGAAGTCCTTGATGGCTGGGGCATATCAGGAAGCGAGAAACACGTTCTAGTACAATTAAAATCGAACACATACAGATTCTCTATAGATCTCGCTGCTCGATTTAGGTGGACAACAATATCCCTGGTTGTAGTGAGTTAAATGGTCATAAGAAAAATCTATTTAAGAATTAGGGCCAATCATGATAATAAAGCTATAATTAGATATATTCATGTATCATGTCATTGGTAAATTGTCCAAATCTTGTCACAAATGTTTCGTGTTTAAGTGGACCACAATACTGGCGATCGATCAGACGAAGATGTGAAGATAGGGGTAACGACAAGTGGAATAAGGTTGTCCAACAACTTTGATCCCAACGTCACAAATTCAGTCACAATAGTTAAATTTTGAGATTATGTTTTAGTTGAAGCTAAATTATTTTATTTTATTTTATTTTTATTTAATGTTTATTTTTATTTTTACTTCAATTTTTTTAACTGTTAAAATTTATAAGTTTTTTTTATTTTATTTTTATTCTATTATGCATAATTAAATTTATTCTATTTTATTTTAAATTTTATTTTTGTTTTGTTTTTAAATTTTAATTTTACCTTTAGTAAAAATATTCAAAAGAATTAATTTAAAATTTTTTAACTGTGTTGGACTCTGCTCTATACTGTGTGGTTATCAGGTAAATGGTAAATGGGTATAAAAAGGGGTTTACCACCGGAATCACCCTCATATCTTTGATTCCGGCCGCAAACATCCCTCCCACTCTCTCTCTCTCTTCAAAAAAAAATTCGTCAAATCTTGCAAATCTAATCCGATAGTCTCGAAGGTAATGAGTTCTGGATCAGAAATATGTATTTTATTGTGTAATTAATCGAGTTATCGAAGCAGAAATCGAGAAAAAGGACACGACGGGGTTTACGGCCGTAAGCTTCGGCCGCAAACTCTGTTCTTGGGCCGTAAACTGGTGTTGACCGCAAAATGCTTGCGACCGCAAACTCCGAATGATTGATAGTTTATTGTCCCGATTTGCGACCGTAAATCCTTAAATAACCGCAATCTTTATGTGTTGGTCGTAAAATCTGTTCGCCCACCGTAAACTCAGTTCATCGGCTGCAAACTCTGTTCTTGGGCCGCAAACTGGTGTTCACCGCAAATTAGTGTTGACTGCAAATTTAGATTTGATTTAAATGAAAGTTTTTTTTGACCCAAATTTTTAAATAAAAATTAATTAATATTATTATTTTTGGGATCAAAATTAAATTTAAATTCTTGTTGTTCGTTTGGCTTGTTTTTCTGTCTTACTTTGTATGGTTGAGTGCAGGGTAATGGCGAACCTCAAATTTGCATATATGCACAATCTTGCTATTGTCTTGGCGGATCCTCCAGTTGTTCACTCGGATTTTCAGTCGATGATTCACAGACTTCGGGAGTGCTGTTTGGCATCTGCTATTACAGTAAATCCTGTTGTTTACCAGAATTTAATTAGAGAATTCTGGGCAACTGCCAACATGGATATGAGTGGTGCCGGTCATTTTACTGTTAAAGCTAAAGTTCAAGGATGCGAAATTGTGATTAATGAAAGCTTTATCAAAGAGACGCTGCTAATTGACGATCAACCTAATTACCCTACGGAGATTGGGATTGAAGACACTCAGAGAATTCTAAGGAGAATGAGTTATGAAGGCACTTCACCTCCAACTTTAAAGAAGTTCTTACATCCGTATTGGAGATTGTTAGCACACGTGTTCGTTAGCTGCATTTCAGGGAGAAGATCGGGAGCAGATGAGATTTCTCAAAGGAATACTGGTGCAATTGTTTCTCTCGCCGCAGGAGTGAAGTTCAACTTTTCGAGATTCATCTTGGATGAGTTTGTTGTGAACATTCGAGCTTCAACTGGGGATACTTTCTTATTGTATCCTAGATTCATTCAGCTGTTCATCGATGCTCAGTTTCCGGATGTGAGAAAAGAAGGTGATATTCTGGATATGAAATCATTGGGTCCTCACACTGTAGGACTCATCAAACAGAATCGAAATCGAAAGTTTATTTTTCAAGGAAAATACATGCTTGAAAAGTTTGGAAAGTTCACTAAACTAAATGAACCTACAAAATCGTATGGTTCATCTGACCAGGCTTCTTCTGAGCCTGCATCTTCTGAGAATTCATCTCCAAAAAACGTTGTTATTGATGTATCTGAGGATGAAAGTACTGAAAAGGAAGATACTCCTACTCCTGACGCTCATGTGGCAGAGGAACATGGTGTAATGTCTAATCGTGCTCAAGGTGATGATTCAGGAATGAATGTGGAGTTTGAAGCAAATGTTGATGGTGATAAAAATGATTCCTTTAGTGATCTTGATCTCACTGGTTTTGATCATGATGATGTTGCAGCTTCTCTAGCCAGTAGTGCTAACTTGGTGGCGAATGAGAATCTTGACACAATCTTTAACAATGTCGATGATGTTGTTCTTCCAATAACGGAGACAAGGGAGTCTAATGATGTTTTTGAAACTGCAACCCCTACTTCAAACCAAATGGCAAATATTTCCACTCCAATGGAGACGGTTATGGGATTTTCCCCTCCTGTTTTTGTTCCTCCTACTTCAGAGCTATTTATGAGTGATTCTGCAACAACACAATCTGGTCAACCTCCGTTGAAAAGACAAAGAAGGGATCCGAGGCAGAGTGAGTTAATTGCATGTCTCGTTAGCGGCCTCCCAGTACCACCTACTACTACTCCCAGTCTTACCACAACCAAACTTTTTACTGTGGGTCCAAACACTACTTTTGATGTTGGTGGTTCCTCTATTCCATTAGGGTTTACTCCCCCTCGATCTGATCACGATGAGGCTTCTGTGAGATTAGTCATGCATTTGGCTGAGGATCAATTTTTGATGCCTTCTCCTTGCGGTAAAGGTATTTCTATAGGGGATGGTGGTTCTGGAGGAGACAACCTAACTATCTCAGGGCTATAGAAGGAGATATCAGTGCTGAGTCAGAAAAACATTGAGCTTGACATTCGTGTCTCATATCTTCAAGCTGAAAATTTAAAGCTTAATGTTCAAGTGTCTGAGCTTCAATCTGATAATTCAAAGCTTGGTATGCAAGTAGCTGATCTTACTAAGGACAAAGATCTAAAGTAAAACAGATATCTGATCTTCAAGATCACTTCAATCTCTTGACTTCAAGCTATTTTGAGCTAAAGAAGAAGCTTGAGGAAGACCTCGGTGATAAATACCAGACATCTGCTGATGAATACAAGATCAAACTACATGTTCAAGCCTTTCCAGTTACTTTGCAACCTAGCCAAACATCAGGAGCGGTTAATCGTGTGGAAGATGAGCCTCCTCAAGCCCCCCCATGTTTCAGCAAACATTCATGATGCACAAGAGGAAGCAGCTAAGAAAGGGCAACTGCTGTTTAAAAGAAACCCTAATCAGAATGCTTCTTGGGATGAACCTATGATTAAAATGACTGATCTTGAAGTCGTTCGATTCAGAGATACTTTCGGTGATAGGTCGGGAATTTTTTCATGGGGATTTCATGATCCTCTCAAGATGTGGATCGTGCTAAGGAAAAGTGGTAACTCTGAGCTTTACAGAGATAGTCATGATTTCAATTCATGGACTAGGGTTGATCTGACAGAATTGTCTCGAGCTCCTTTCTCTAATCTCACAAACAAGCCACAGACGACTCAGTTCAAGCACTTCCTTGAAGATCAAGTTAAGAAAGGGTTTCCTGCCATGAAAACTGCTGAGTCCGTTATAGTAGAGCATTCTGGTATCATTGATCCTAAAACTGACAAGCCTTTGCAAATCGTGATGTGGCCTGCAACCAAGTAGGTCAAATAGTTCCCTGTGCTTCAAGATTATCAAGATGGATCTCTAAGTTCAATGGAGTGTTAGATTTTCGATGAAATTACTTCTGTTGCGGTCATCAAGCTCAAGAATGGATGCATTCAACTCTATGATCGAAGAGATCTGTTACAATTCCGAAAATGGGATATTCATCACCTAAGCATCTTTCAGATTTTGGTTGCAAAGGATACTTTTGAGGATGCTGCGAAGGTGTATACAACTATGGTTGCTAAGATTCTTAACAAGCGTATGTGGAATGGGGAAATGGGGCAAGCAGACGTTATGGTAGTCAATAAAGGTTAACTTCAAGCTAGAGCCAAACCAAGGGGGATATTGAAGGGCCCAAATTAGTGGTTTGGTCTAGGCTTTGCAATGTAATAGTAGTTTGGTTTAGTTGGAGTATGTTAGTAGATGTTATAGCTAGTTTACGGTTGTAATGAGTTTACGGCCGTAAACTCTTCTCGGTTGTGGTCCCTATAAATAGAGGGTTAGTCAGACTATTTTGGTTGTTGATGCCTTATTGTTCACGGCTTTCTATCGAGTTGTACCAGACGTTTATAGCTATAAAACGTGTGCAAGCTTGGTTTATTTTCTTTTCGCCTCTATTCTTGTTTTGTGTGATTGTGTTTGCTATTGATCTCTGGTAAGATCCATTCTCAGGACCTTACAGACCATGTGGAGGATCCCATGACAGGTAGTCAAGACCACGTGGGGGTTTCGGTGGCACTCGGTATAAGACCTTGGAAGGTTTCCATGACATCCTTAT
The DNA here is from genome assembly GCF_002870075.4 of Lactuca sativa. Classification (NCBI taxonomy): domain Eukaryota; kingdom Viridiplantae; phylum Streptophyta; class Magnoliopsida; order Asterales; family Asteraceae; genus Lactuca; species Lactuca sativa. The sequence goes on along the minus strand of NC_056631.2, from coordinate 189,495,137 downwards.
ATGTTTGTATGCATGGCTTATGTGATATGTGTAGCTTATAGAGCTAATATGGATTATGTGATTATGTGGATTGTGTGGGGTATGCTCTGGGGAACTCACTAAGCATTAGCTTATAGTTTGTTGGTTGTTTCAGGTACTTCAGAGTGTAAGGGCAAGGGCCCGTCTTGATGGCACAACGTGCACTCTCCGGCGATTTCATTTGGGGACACTCTGATATTCTAAATAAAATATTTGATATTGTGGATTTTGAAAACAATTGTTATTGGTATTTTATGATCATTGGAAACAATATTGTTAATTAAAAATGAAAAATTTTATTGGAAAATTTGGGTTGTTACACTAAATCAATTAAGATAATAGAAATGGTTGAGAGAAGTGCCAACTTAACCAGTAAGTGCTTAATCACTTAACACATTTTGCTAATAATACTTCTTAATTCCTCTTCTAATTTTCGAGATTACTAACTTCCCTCTACATAACTAGAACATCTAACTAACCAACTAACTAACAGTTGGTTAGTTAACTAAACTTATCTCAAACCAGCCAACTAAACAAGTGGCTATGCAAGATCACATCACATAAACTTCCATCCCATCACAAGCTAGTCTAGGACTTTACTTCTTATCTTCTTTTCCTCTCTCCTCTTACAAATCTCAAAATATCTCCCTCATTCTTCTTTCATTTCTCCAGCCAATACTCCAAGGTAAAAGCTCTCAATCTTCATCCCATTTTCAGCCACACAAACTTCCTTCCAAAGCCATCAAAATCGTGAACCTTAAGGGATTGCTATCCCTTGGTGTTTCAGCCACCATTTCACCTATCTACACCTTCATTTTTCTTGATATTTTAACCACCAAATACCCCTGGAAGTTAGTTGTTATGCTACTCTAAATTAAGGACTCAAAAAAGTGGCTAAACTATTCTTATTTTACCTTCATGCTGAGAAAGTTTCTTGACAGCAACATAGCCAAAACAGTGGCTGTTTTCAAGCATAAAAAAAACACACAAACTTCTTCCATCTTTCTGCCCATTTTCTAGATTCAAAGTATACCATATGTAGCTACTTTCAAATACTTAAAACCCTCGAGAAATTTACCCTTTACCTCTCAAAAATCTTGTGTTTTCCACCACCTTTTGGCAACATAATTTAGATCCAAGTTAAAGTTAGGTATATTCTTGATTTCTACTCTTTCTTTTAATCATCAAGTTCACTGGCTTTAAAAGATTTAAGACATGATAAAAGTCTAACATACATGTAAATATATGTCTTTATGTGTTAAGACATCCAAAAGAATACTCAAATTACGAGCTTGAGTGGAACTAGAAACCGTACGAACCGTTCTCAAACCGACTAACTCTACGCGACAAAAGTGAGTTTTCTACGACCACTCTTTTATGTTTTACAAGTTTTGGGGGAGAATACACACTAAACAAATCCTATTTGGATGATTTAAAGGCTTTGCAAACTAAAAATACAAGTTATGTCACTAAACATATCTAAGCTTAAACTTTAGCTTTTTATAGAAAAGTTGTCGTCTGTTCACGGACTGTTTTACCCTTCTTAAGCTTAATGGATTTCAAAATTGTAAAATATGCAAATCGTTCAGGTCTATACCTTTTCAAGGACTACTCGCACATGTTCATACGATTTTTTCTAGAATTTATGATGATTTTTACAAAACTGTCTATCAGAACATTTTCGGACCAGTCTATAAAAATGAACATTTTCACTCTGGTTAGGAACCACTTAAGGTCAGGCTAAAAATTATGGACAAAGTAGACTCGTTTTCTAAGCTCTGAGAGTTTATAGATCTAAATTTTGAGTGACGGTGACTTTTCTATAATTTTTCTAAACGCATGGACATAATTGCTCTTTTGATTTACCTTGTTGTTTGGTTTTTCAAATATATATACAAAGTTTTGTGTTAAATGAGAAATACACCAATTATGATATTGTTTAAGTCACACATAATTTAAGAGTTACAAAAGTGTAAATTATAACAAGTGTTTCTAATATGATCATGTTGACAACCTTATAACATAAGATGCTTTGAACTATGTTGATTTTGGTCACTCATAGAAGGGGTGTTGTATAAACTTTGTTGGTCACTTACATTCAGAGTATTGTCAAAACAATTGTTATGGTCACTTACAGTAGGAGTACTATCTAAACATGTATATGGTCACTTACAGTCGACACACTATTTAAACTCATATCGGGACACATACGACCGTTGTGCTGTTCATATAGGGACACATACGACCGTTGTGCCGTTCATATAGGGACACATATGACCGTTGTCCTGATAGAACTTTTGTAGCTTAACATTATTAAGCATTACAACCAAAGGTCTTCAAACTCAAACAATCGGGAACTATAACAATGTCCCAAATACAGATATACTAATACACACTAGGATGAGGTTGTATGTAGTAAAAAATATTGTTTGTAGATTGTTAAACCGATTGTTAGTGTCTATTTATACAAACACTAAATATTTTGCTTCACAAAAATATGTTAATATTTACTTTTATCATAATTATTTTAACATGGATACTCGTATTGGATTTCAAGTATCGGGTCTCACACGAAGCATAGCGGTAACATTGTTGACCATGTTTTGCCCAACTTATTTTGTTAAACATTCCATGTTTTATAAAGAGAATATGTAGTATAAATATTGTTTGTAGATTGTTAAACCGATTGGTGGTGTTTATTTATATAAACACTTAATATTTTGCTTCACAAAAATATATTAATATTTACTTTTATTATAAGTATTTTTACGTGGATACTCGTATCGGATTTCAAGTATCCGGTCTCACAAGAAGCATATCAGTAACATTAATGGTCATGTTTTGCACAACTTATTTTGTTAAATATTCCACATTTTATAAAGATTTCTTTTTATAAAACTCACGGAGTCAAAACCTGTGGAACTCACCAATAATTTTTGTTGACGTATTTTAAAAATGTGTATTCTCGGGTAACTAAGAAGTCGGAGGTAGGACATCAGTTTTAAGAAAATTATAGTTCCTTTCTTTTGGGAATAATCTTGAACTGTTTTTATTTACCGTTGTGTGTTTAAAATGAAGATATAATTTCAATTCCAAAACTTAAAGGTTTCTAAAATATTGATTCAAATATGTTAAGTATTCGATATATGTGATTGACTGTGATCCAATTTTATAACGTCGCAACCTCGATGATTTCCGTCGTCGGTCGGGATGTGACAGCTCCCCTGATAATTGTGTCGTTGTGTTTGGGCTGTGAGGGCTCATCATCAAAGACACATTAGTATGGCATACTCCTCATGTTCGTATCGGGGACTTCTCCTTAGGAAGATAGATGGAGCGATTCAGGTGAGATCCAATGTAAATTTTACTTTCTATTCACTCATGGGATTCGGGCGGTCCGCTGGGGATCACCATGGCTCATCTCTTCTCGAAAATCCGTTCATCCCTTATTCATTTATTAAAATATATTACATTCTAACATTATCATCCTAATTTATTATGAAATTTTGAGATGTTTTTACAAAGGACAAATGTTTTCGCCATAAGTCTATGAACATCATGACTATTTTGAGGTTTAGCTGACTTTTTTTATAAAATTTTAAAAAGTAATTGCTATAATTAGTTTGATCTTTTTTAATATAATTAATCAAGTTAGTTACTTTTTTTTTCTTGGTAATTGTTCCTTTATTCTACCAAATGGTCCATGATTTAACGGTCTCAGAAATATTTGGAAAATATATTGATAAGTCACTTGATGATCCAAATCGCACCTTTACATGAAAAATCTAGATTTAGAAATAAAACAGAAAGTTAATTCATGTTCTACTGTTTTTATATTAAGTTATTTAGTGCCAAAAAGGAATCTTTCTTCGTAGTCGAACTTGTTTGACAAATTCTTCCATTGAATCTTACGTTAGTTTCCCTCAATCCAATATAACGTGTGCACCAAATTCTTCTTTCTCCTCTTCTTTAAATAAATACAAGAATTTTATTTTATTATTTATAAAATACATATAGACTGACCGTATTGACTTATTTATAATTACGATGATAAACGAATTTCGATGAACTTAGATCCTGCGATTTACATATGACTATTTATACATCGTTCAAGAAAAAATTATCAGAGTCATCAATTCAAATTAAAAATTAATAGTTTAATCTACTATGAATTGAGATGGAATTACCAAAATAGCCCTTGCATCAAAAAATGAATTTTGGGGGGGGGGGGGGGGGGGGGGGGGGGGGGGGGGCTCAGTTATTTTATATATATCAACCCCGACCACACAACTCTTTCATTTTCCTTCTAAACCTCTATAATACTTTTGGCTAACAATTAGTTCATATTGAAATCGATAAAGAATATGGAGGAAAATTACTTGAATTTTGTGTTGGTGCCACTAGGACTGCTCATGATGGTTGGGTACCACGTTTGGCTTTTTTATCAAATTCGTCGCAATCCTGTCGGTACCGTTATAGGCATGAATGCAATCAATCGTCGATTTTGGGCAATATATATGATGGAGGTATGTGTATTTATCTATAATAGTATGATTATGTGACTCAATGGCAATTTGTGGCGGATTTATAGTATAACAATGGTGTGAAATTGGTACACTTTTAAATCAAATATTATTCTATCATTTGTTCATATGGATCTTTTTCTTTAATAAAAATGTCAAAACAAAAATATTGGATTAAAAGAGAGAATTAATAGATTAACATATCGTCATTTATATGAATAGAAAGATGGAAACGACAAAATATAAAAAAATATTTACTTTCTTTCAAATCATTTTTATTAGAAATGTGATTAATTTTAAAACAAAACTATAAAATATTAAAAATATTCATATTGCACTCTCTTGATTTTATAGTTGCATATCCTTCTTAGGTAGAGAGTTCATACTCATTTCCTTCTATATATAAGAAAAAATCAATTTATTTAATTAAATAAAGCTATACATACTATAAAAGAGACAAAATTTTCGCATCATATTATTTTGAAATTCTAATGACCTTTTAAATTTTCTAATAAACTATCATGCCCTTTTAAATTTCTAATAATAAATAAATTGGTTAATTAATTTAAGATAAATACAAAATACAATATATCTAAATTTTAGTTTTTTATAATTTTTTTGATAAGAGTAAATTACTAAAATCATCCCTATGGTTTGATCAAAATTACACGTTTGGCCTCTATTTTTTTTTTTGCACTCGGATCGTTCTTATAGTTTGACTTCGTTGCATTTTTTGTCTCTATGGTTTGGTCAAAATATCACGTTTGGTCCCTAATTTTATGTATGCAAATGACGAAAAATGCAACAAAATCAAACCACATGGACAATCCAAGTGCAACAGAAAACTTAGGTACCATACGTGAAATTTTGACCAAACCATAGGGATGATTTCAGTAATTTACTCTTTTGATAATAATAAGTGGTTTAAAAACTAACTAATAATAATTTACAATAACATAAAATTATAAATTAAATTACATTACCTTAACATTGATATTTTAAATAAAGAGCAAAAACTTATAAAATAGTCAAATAAAAGATTTTAAATCACTTAATTATAACAAGAGTTAAAATTAATATTAAATCAAAAATTATATCTAAATTTATTCACGAGTAAAAGGTGAGTAGATGTTATTAAGTAATTTGATTCTACTAACTGTTTATTTTATCATATCATTCAAATTAATAGTTATAGCTTTACATATCAACATAGTGTAAAAGTATTATTTCGTAATTAATCTCCACAACGTTCAGACATTTGCTTAGTAAATAAATAATCATAACATGACCTTTCAAAACGTGTATGGGTTTATTTTTAAAGTCTTTTATGTTTAAAAAATCCCACAAATAATAATATCCAATTGTGTTTGATAAGAATAACTGTAAACAAAAAGCTAGAATAATATAGTAATATTCGACAAAATCGAATATAATCAATTTATTGTTAACTGACATTATCTATTTAATTTATTTATGAAAATATATGTTTACTTATCAAAAAAATGTTTGATTTCTATTTAGTTTTGGAAATCAAAATCAATGTCTTTCATTTAATTATACTCTTGCATCGTATCTTTAATTTCCAATTTACTTCTATTAAAAGATATTTGGTTTACCACTAATGACCTCTTAACTAAGAAGTAATTAGTTTAATCTCGCTTGAACAAAAAAATTAATTAAAAATAGATTAATTTGCCATCAAAACATAATAATAATAAAATAAAATGAAGATGATGATATTTATTGAAAATTGAAACCCCTCATATATATATATATATATATATATATATATATATATATATATATATATATATATATATATATATATATATATATATATATATATATATATATATATATATATATATATATATATATATATATGGGTGTGGTTTAATAGAGAATTATTATTAACAACGAAGCAAAGAACCAATTGTGAGCCAAGGGAATAGATGTAAACACTTGTACATTGGACACTCTGTTAATGATTTTTCGTCCTTTTTTTATAGAGATCAATTTTGAATATAGAAAGCAAATTTTTTATTTTTCGAAAAAAACTCATTTCTTTTTGTTGTTTTTTCGATATTTAAGTTTATTTTTATCTAAAAAAGAACTAATTATACCAAAAATTTTAATTTTTTGTCCTCTTTTAATTAACATCAACACAAATTATAAAATAATAAAAAAAAACCTCGATCAGTTCAGATTCACAGTATGAATTTGAATTGTAAGTTTTTCAGTTTTAACATTCAAAATATGAATCTGACTTACTATTATTCAAATTGTGAATCTGCTTCGATTCACAATCAGACAATCTGAATCTGGGCAGATTTATAATGTGAATATGCCCGGTGAATCTAGGCAGATTCAGAATGTAAATCTATACTGAAATTAAAATGTTTTACATCAATATGATTCTATATTTAAAGAGTACCAAAAAAATATAAATTTTGATATATTTATTAAATTTTTTCAATATACGATAGGCTTTAACTTTTCAAAAAACAAGAAATGAAATGGTTTTATTTTTAAAAAAAATTATATTTTTGATCAATATGGATCTTTATGGAAAAAAGGCGGAAAATCATGAACAACGGTGTATTCTGTTTTTTTTCGATAAAAAATATGGCCTAAAAAAATTAAACTATAAAAAAATTGAGTTTTGTTATAATCCGGTACATATGCGTCTATTATAAAAGTGTACAACCATTGTTTTTGATGTTGATCGCTTTAGATTGATTTTTTGGTTCCTTAATTAAAATAATAGTTATCTATTAAACTTTTCTCACTCTCTCTCTTTATATATATATATATATATATATATATATATATATATATATATATATATGTGTGTATGTGTGTGTAAGTACTATTTTATCGGTGAGAACTCCTAAGAACACCTTAAATAAATTTTTAAAAAATTAAAAAAAAATACAAATTATAAAATCGAACATAATACTATACTGAAGAGAAAAGAAATCGGAATTTTTTTTTAATCATTAAAATTGAATCATGGATCATTTTTATGATCTATGATTTACTATTTGTTATCCATGATTAAATTTTAATGAACCAAAAAAAATTTCAATTTTTTTCTCAACTATAATATTATGTTTGATTTTATGATTTGTGTCTTTTTTATTTTTTTAAAGTGTCGTCGCCGAAATAAGAGTCCCTACATGATCATGTTTCTCTCTCTCTCTGTGTGTGTGTGTGTATATATATATATATATATATATATATATGTGTGTGTGTGTGTGTGTGTGTGTTTGTGTGTGTGTGTGTCTACATTTATTTGAGACCATGTTAATTTTGTGAGACCGTGATGCACAATCTAAAAATAAATTTAAAACGCAAAATAAAAAAAATCTGAAATTTTTTGTAGTTATTATTATTTTTGTTATTTTATTGAACTAAAAAAAATAAAAATTACCGTCTTTTTTAAATACTTGAAATATTCTAATACAATATTACACTGTAAATATTTTAATGCTATTTTTAAAATGTTAGAATATTCTAGTATTCTACTAGATTTTTTCAGATATGTAAAATATTCTAATATTTTACTAAAAAGTTTAATGGATATTTTCAAAAAAAAACGGTAGTTTTTTTTTTTTAATTTCACGGATATTTTTTTATTTTTTTTAGAAATGTTTTTTTATCTACAAAAGGAATAGCTAGGTATACGTCTCCTCATCTCACAAAATATGGTGGTTTTATATAACCTAACCATATATATATATATATATATATATATATATATATATATATATATATATATATATATATATATAATAATAATAATAATAATAATAATAATTAAATAATTAAATTATTTATTTTTGCAGAACACTTTCATATTCCTTAACAGAATCGAGAAGGAAAAAGACAAAACAATTAATATAAGATAATATAGAGATTCTCATAAAATATCCTTCAAAAAGCCAAGAGTCTTGGACTCTTAGAATAGCATTTTATCAATTATTAACTATTAAGGTCATTTTCAATCCAATACTAAAATTTAATTTTCTCATTATTTGTTGTCTCACCTGCTTTAATGTAACATCGTTTGCATTATTTTAATATAAAAACACTATGCAAATCAATTTGATTAACATTAATTTATAGAAAAATGATATTAAAGTTCCATTTATTAATAGTCCTTTTAATTTTAGGTTTATGTATTTAGTATATCTGACTATTTAGTCAGATTTTAGACATAATAACTATTATTTATTATATTATATCGCATAGAGTAAATTACTGAAATGGTCCCTATGGTTTGGTCAAAATTGTACGTTTGGTCCCTAACTTTTCTTTTGCACTCGGATCATCCCTATGGTTTGATTTTGTTGCGTTTTTCGTCCCTTACATACATAAAGTTAGGGACCAAACGTGTAATTTTGACCAAAGCACAAGGACGAAAAATGCAACAAAATCTAACCATAGGGACGATCCGAGTGCAAAAGAAAAATTAGGGACCAAACATGCAATTTTAACCCAACCTTAGGGACTATTTCAGTAATTTACTCTATCGTATATCTAGTAACAATAATTAATCATAAATCTGAAACTTAATCATTATATTTTAAATTTATTTAAATCACTTTTTATATATAATTTTTGCTTTGATAATACAACGGTTACTTCAGATTAATTATATATGATGCTTTAATTGATATTGTAATACAATAACACAATTTATTGTCCTCTGTGAAATTTTGTGGTTCAATGATATCAAATGTTGATAAAAATGTCTCACACATCTAAAGCTTGTCAAATCTTGGTTAGAACAAACGGAGCAGTTTAAGAGTAATTTGTAGCTAATGTAGATCGTGTATGATTTTCGTTTATAAAAAAATACACTTATAACTTATAAGTGGTGTGTTTTTACATTTTTTATGTCATGAGTAGTGTTAATTATTATTATTTCAAAGACATAAAAAAAATATAATATACGAAAACATATTTTTTATACGAAAACTTATTTTTTTAAAGAAATAAAAAAAATATTTACGTAAAATAAATACATAAAAATACGTACAAATTATTTGTAAAAAACAATTTTTTTTAATAATACGACTAAAATACTTTTTTTTTTACTTAAAAAAAATTATGTAAAAAAATGTTTTTTGTAATTTATTTATTATTTAAATATTAACGTTTTTGTTATTATATAAATTAGTTTTAGGGTGTTATAACAAAGTGAGCAATCAACTCAACTGGTTAAGGTTTTGGTTAAATAAAGGTCGGTGGAGGTCGAGCCTTCCCCCTACCTTCACTAAATTAATTTATTTTTTCAAACAAATTTCAAAAATGGTCCCTGTGGTTTCTCAAATGTCACGAATTCAGTCATTCTATATTTGAAAAGACGAAAATGCCCTTACAAATTTAGTCCCTAACGGCATTTTACTAACGGTGTTAGTAAAAAGGGCCAACTTTGCAAGTTTCGCAAACCACAAGGACCATTTGCATCAAAAAAAATTAATAGGGACCGCCTTTGTGACTTTTGGTAAACCACATGGACCATTTTTGTAATTTTGTCTTTATAAAATACATAACTGTTTTTTTTATCTTTTATGACTAAATTAGATAAAAACATAATTTATAATATAATAAAATATTTTATATTAATTAAAACCACGTTACATAAGTTAAAACATAATTTAAAACATAGAAAATTAAACATAAATTACTAGAAAAACATAAAAACATATAGAAAAATAAAACTAAAGTACTAAAAAAAACATAAAAATAACTTAGAAAATTAAACCTAAACTACTAAAAAACATCAAATCTAGTTGCGATATTGGTCGAGAACTTCTTGTTGAATTTTCAAAAACACCCTTAAATTTTCCGGGTCGAGATTTGGTTGCAGCACCTTGTTTATGATTTGAAGATTGGTGAGTGCCAATTGTCGTCGGCGTTGCTCCTCCGTTGAATCAAAGTTTTTTCTAAAAAATTTAGAGTTTTATCGATTTTCTCCGCTAATACGTCCTCGTTGGTTGATTTCCCGCTAGACGAAGCCCCCTTTCTCGCTTTGTCCCTTCCTGATGGTCGACGAAGATGAACATCCGATGGACCCTCCCCCTCGGTGGTGTCGAACTCATCATTGAGGTCGAGTTTAGCACCGATGTCCGACTCGGACGTTCTCGGCCTTTTGTTGGAACCGGTGGTAGATCCCGAATGCGCCGTTTCCGGATAAAGGACCCATTTTGGTCCATTGCAACAAACTTCCCACGCTTTTTTGTTGCCAAAAGGTTTACCATTGTTGGTAATTTTGTATTGGTGCAACGTCGTTGATAAAATGTTGAAATCGTTGCTACCACTTCGATGCATACTTTTTAGATTGTCAAATACGCCGTTAAATTTGGTACAAGCCGCTCTAAGGTCACGCCATTTAGCATTGACTGAGTCGTATGTCCGGTTTGTTTGTCTCCCTAATAACGCGTGGAAGTGGTCTAAAACACGATTCCAAAAGCTCTGTCCCAATTGCGCGTTGCCGACACCCCCGTCTTGTGATATGGCAATCCAAGCTTTAGCTAAAGCTGCCTCCTCCTCCTCGGTCCATTGGGTATTTTTCTTTTTGTTGAATCCTTTGATTTTTTTTTGCCTTCTACGAATTGGTTGTGTTTCTTGAACCCGTTCGTCGACGTCTTCAATGTCGAGGTTTACGGGTTGAGATTGAGATAATGGAACTTCAGATGGTTGTGAAGTTTGTTGATGTTGGGAAGTTTGGGGCTGAAATCGCGGAGCAGGTTGTTGTTGAAAGGGTTGAAATTGGGATTGAACAAATTGTGGTGGTGGTTGTTGTTGGTAGTAGTGTGGGTGGTATCAAAGATTGGTGAATAGAGGTTGTTGTTGAACGAGGGATGATAACAATTGCATATAGCCAATATTTGCTAACGGATCATTTGGAGTGTTTGGGGTGTTCAGGGTGGGTGGGTTATTTTGGTTTGGATCCATGGAGAAAAATGTATTTTTTTTGATGAGTGTATATGTTTGTGTTCAAAAGTTGTGGTGTGTGTGTTTAAAATGAGAAAAAATGTTGATATATATAAAGAAAGGATTGTAATTAATTAATTAATTAATTTTTTTTTACAAACGGTCAAATATGCTTCAACGGTCAAAAAGTCTTTCCCTCAATCAATTCACTCGTCTTCGTCCGTCTCCAACTCCACGGAACAAGAAACCCACCAGAAGGTGGGGCAGTGTTCACGCGTGAAGGGGTCTGACACGTCAGCTCCCACACGTCTTTCTACTATCCACTACGGGTAGCCTAACACCATTACCCGATTTTCCACCCTAGGTATGGTTTGGATAATGGATACGGTTTAAATGCAAAAAGACAAGTGTATGTGTTGTGTGTGTGAGAAATAGATAGATACATATTGAGAGATGTTTTTAGAGTGAAACAACTAGATGCGGCACGACCGACAAGATCTCAAGACAATGAGGAGCAGACGAACACATGGGGATCCAGAATGCAACATTTCCATCGAAATATTGCCCTTTGTTACTTGTAAGCGGTGCCAAAGTGAAAAGGACGGCGTCTTGCCGTTTTGAATATTTTGAGAGTTGGATGTAATTAGAATCTCTAAAGTTTTGAATATTTAAATTGGAGGTGTGTTCGACCAAGAATTTTTATAGTTTTTAGCACTTAGATTTGAATTAAATAAAAAGCATTGTTTGGCAGTATAACTTGTATCTTAAACAGAAAATTCATACTTAAAAAGTTATTTTATTTTAGTTAGTTTTTAGGGCTTTTACTTTTGTTCTAAATAATTCTACTATTTTAAAAACTAATAACTTATACTACATATTATTTTTACTCAGGACACGCAAAAGACTGGAGTTCTAGCTGTACAAACATTGAGAAACAACATCATGGCATCCACCCTTTTAGCTTCTACAGCGATCATGCTCAGTTCCCTAATCGCCGTCCTTATGACCGGAGGAGTTACCGGACGTGGCTCTGCCGGTGGCAACGACCACCAATGGACCGGTATAACCTATAATCAGGGCACCAAGCTCATGTCGACAATCAAATACTTCAGCATATTGGTCTGCTTCTTGGTATCTTTCTTGATGAACGTTCAATCGATCAGGTACTACAGCCATGCCAGCATGTTAATTAATGTTCCTTACAAAAACATCACCAACTTCACCAGCCACCGTCTAACTGCGGACTACATCGGATCCACCGTGAACCGGGGTGGTTACTTCTGGTCTCTTGGTCTTCGTGCTTTCTACTTCTCCTTCCCACTGTTCCTTTGGCTGTTTGGTGCTATACCCATGTTCATTTGCTGCATTTTTATGGTGTTTATGTTGTACTTTCTGGATGTTGCGTTCGAGGTTGGGTGGGTAGCTGATGTGGCCTCTATAGATGAAGAAACTGGTTAGGAATAAACCAATGTTTTGGGATTCAATCCAAGTTGAATCTCGCATTGCTGAAGCTTATGTTTTTTGGGATCTCTTTCGAACCAGGAATAAATATGTTTTGGGGTTCAATCCAAGTTGAATCTCGCATTGCTGAAGAAAGTGGTTAGGAATAAATTAATGAATATATCATAACTTTCATTGTATTTCTTATATTGTTGCTTGATCGAGCATTTCAAAAATGCATATGCAATCTAGGGATGAAATGAACAGTCTAGCTACTTAATGAATTCGTGTATTTTGTTTAAATACAATACCCAAAAGGCCAAAATATTTAAGTCATGGCAAAACAAATGTAACATTTTGATCAATTTAATAATATTTTAACGGATTAATTGTCATTATTTCATATAGATAGAAAAAAAATAAGAATCAAAATAAAACCATATTTAATTTTTCATTATTAAATTTAATGTGGTATATTTAAGGGAAAATGACATATATAACCAACAGACTTTTTAGAATTGACCATTTTAGTCATTTAAGTTTTTTCCTGACTTTATGAGGAAACTAAGTTGTGGGCAACCTATCCTTTTAGTCCCTTTACTTGTTGTAGCCGGTTTAGATGATAGATAACAACTATGCACTACCATCTTCCTCTCTTTCTCTCTTATGTAGTCAACAAAAAACAATCAACATTTTCTTCATTTTCTGTGGTTCGAAAGAGATCTCACATACACAGACAAATATTTCCTTCTTTCTTCTTCTCTTTTTCTCAAAAACATATCGATGGCTTATGTTTTCGGTTCTTTGAAAAACGATAGAAGGGGTTGTTTAGTGATGCTCGGCTGTGAGAAAACGAAGGTAGAGGTGGTGGTTTCGGTTTGTGAGAAACACAAATGCAACAAGTGGCTTTATTGGTGGTGGTGGCTTTGCGTTAAATTAACCAGAGGTAGTAGTGGTTACCGGTGTTGGTTTGGCGGAGGTAGAACTCACGATGATGTTCGTTTCTGGTCACAACGGGTGGTATAAGGTGTTTTTGTTTGGAGGTTTGGCTGTGGTGGTGGTGGTGGTTTTTCACGAAGGTGATGACAGATGTCCCCGGGGTTCACAAATGGTGGTTTAAGGGTGTCGTGAATATTAGAAATCAACCTCCTGTTGCTATAGCAAAATCAGAAAAATAGAGTACAAAATAACAAAAACAAAAGGAAAGAAAAAACAGAGGAAACCTTTGGGGCAAATTTTCTGCTATCTTTTATTCGTGATTCTCAATCTAATCTGAAATGAGAAATGAGAACTTAATAAAAACAAAGGAAATTCCTAGAAATAAGCAAACATACTCTACTACTCCTCAAGATTAGGAGCTCATGGCCAACATGGCCTTTACTTATTCCAACTTAAAGAAAAAAAAAACTAGAATGCCTATGAAAAAATAAGGCTTATTTGAACACGTTTGGAGTAAATCCAACAGTGAAGGTGGTGGCTAGGTGAAACGATGGAGCTGAGATGTTCGCTTGTTGTATTCGTCATGGGGAATGGAACCAAAGGCGGTGAGATTCGGCTATGGTGGTTTACGAGGGTGAGATAAGGAAGGGCTACGACGAGGTGAAGATTTGTCGATGGTGCTTGCGTTATTGGTGGTTGAACATATGTTAAAAGTTGTTTTTTTTTTCAGTTCAAATGGGTTTCGGTGGGGGGTGGAATACAGAGCAGGTGGTCAAGTTGGTTGTCAATTGTGGGGTTCGGCTGATCTAAGGTGGTAGTAGCGGTGGTTAATTGGTGGAGTCTAGCTGGAGTTCTCAGGTTTGGTAGGTGTGCTTATGGTTTAATGGTGGTATAAAGAGAAGTTTGTGAGCTTGGTTGTTGAAGGGATAAGGTGGTCATGTGCTTTAAGATGTACATGGACAACAAAAATATTAAAGTATAAACGAAATTCAAAGTCAATGAGGGAAAATTGGTCGACAAATGTCAATGTAATCGGGTGACCCCTTCATTTTGGCCAAAAGGACGTAATCGACACGACAAAAATTACTTCGTTCCCTCATAAAACGATGAAAATAGTTTAGAGACTAAATAGACTAACCCTAGAAAGTTTATAGGACAAATATTTCATTTTCCTTATATTTAATGAAGAATTTCATTTGAATAACAATACATTGTTTAAACCTTAAATCGAAAACATTCTAACCGTTTCATCTTGAATGGCAATTTTTACTCTTTTTAACAATTAAAATGCCATATAGCACATAAACACATAATGTAGGTGAAAATCTCAATTTTGCTAACCTAATAATGATATTGATTAACACGTAATTTCAAACATTATGTCCTTAAACTACAAATATATCTGGGTGACTTCTTTTTAAAAATAAAATCTTTTTTTTTGCATAATACGAGTTTTCTTCAACTTAGGGTATTTTTAATTTATCATAAGCTCCCTTTTATATATATATATATATATATATATATATATATATATATATATATATATATATATATATATATATTCAAATGTTTTTACTATCTATTGTATGTTTGTAGGATTGATTTTGGACCAATCATTTTAGTTATTTTAAGAAAGTAATTAATGCATATTAAATGTTGAAGTTCTAATTAATGCTCATTATATCTTTAATATCTAATATGCATTAATTACTTTCTTAAAATAACTAAAATTATTGGTCCAAAATCAATCCTACATGCACACAATAGATAGTTAGAACAATATAACTTAACCTTATATATATATATATATATATATATATATATATATATATATATATATATATATATATATATATATATATATATATCTTATATCTTATATTTTATACTATATATAAAGATATTAATAATATCTTGAATTTTAAGAGGTACAAGATACAAAGCTTTGTACAAATCAATTACGCATAACAAAATCATTAATACTAGCCAAAACTTTAAACACTTGAATTAAGGAAGGTTATTAAAAAATTAATTTGAAGCGAAATAACAATTTTAAAATATTTAATCCATCAGTATAAGTTAATTTATATTTCTTAAACTAGATGCCGATAATAATTAATTTACATCAAATGTATAAACATACAATATAAATATAAGTTCTAAATATAAATATTTTAATTAAAAGTGGTGATTTTTCTTATTACATAATAACTAATAAGAAAATCAAATAATTATTTTCCTATAAGAAAACTATTCACCCAAAAAATTATTTATCGTCGTTGCTTTGCGCCGACACACATCTAGTATATATATATATATATATATATATATATATATATATATATATATATATATATATATATATATATATATATATATATATATATATATATATATATAGGGTTAGAACGTTAGGTTCATGTGAGACAACTATATTTTATGAAATGGAGAGACGTAATCTTAGTCACTCATTTTCTAGATAAAAAACATTTTTTAAATGCAAAATAATTGAAAATTTTCAAAACTTTTTTTTAAATATTATTTTCGTCACTTTTTTATCAAATAAATAAATAAATAAAATTATTGTTTTTTTTTTTTGAAATATTTGTGAAATATTTTAGTACAATATTAAGAATATATTACATATCTGAAAAATCTACTAAAATACTAGAATATTTTAACATTCTAAAAATCACACTGAAATATTTACAGTATTATATTTCACGTATTTTTCAAAAAAAAAACTATAATTTTTTATTTATTTTTATTGATTTTAGTTAAAGAAAATGACGAAAATAATAATTAAAAAAAGAGTTTTTGGATTTTTTTTCTTTTATTTTGTATTTTAAAATTATTTTTAGATTGTGTTTCTTGGTCTCACAAAATTAACATGGTCTCAAATGAACCTAAACCTATATATATATATATATATATATATATATATATATATATATATATATATATATATTAGTTGTCACACTCGTGTATTACACGAGTTTATTTACAAAAACATACAAATTTAATAAATTTGAATTTATAAATAAATAAAAAAAAGAAAAATATTGAATTATTAAAATGTAATGTTAATTTGTTATTTGAACTTTTTTTTTTCATTTCTCTTTAAATTTAAACAGATAATTTAAATAAATAAACAAATGAAATTATTGGATTAAATTTAGAAACTTAGAAGTTAAAAGGAAATTGCATTAATTAAATTGATATGTATTTATTATTACATTTATTACAATTATTGCATTTAATTATTATGTAAAATTTAATAAAATGAAAAATATATATATAAAATGACAAGTGGAAAAACAATAAATCAAAAAATCTTAGAAAATGACATGTTTAGGTTGAAGCCCCATGAGGTGAACTACCCGACGCATGATCTGGAGCTGGGGGTGGTTGTTTTTGCCCTCAAGATTTGGCGACACTACCTCTCTAGGGTCCTTTGTACCAATTACATGGACCACAAGAGTTTGAGGTACCTCATAGATCAGCCGAATCTGAATATGAGGTAGCATCGGTGGCTAGATGTGGTGAATGATTACGACTGTGAGATCCTTTACCACCCGGGGAAGGCCAACGTTGTAGCTGATGCGCTTAGCTGCAAGGCATTCGTAGCCCCAATCAGAGACATCTTTATGAGGATGAAGGTGGTGACTCCACTTTTGGAGCGGATCCGAGAGGCGCAGGTTGAGGGTATGAAGGAGGAGCGCCAAAAGTGTGAGCGTATAGTGGGCCAGATTTCCTCCTTCGACTATGATAGCTGCGAGCTATTGACAATTCACTACAGAGTGTGGGTTCCGTACAAAGGTGGTGTACGCCAGATCCTGGTGGAGGAGGTGCACAAGTCCATATTTTCCATCCATCCCGAGGCGACGAAGATGTACCGAGATCTTCATCCTAATTACCGGTGGCCCTGCATGAAGCGTGATGTAGCCTGGTACATCGAGAGATGCCTGACCTGCAGGAAGGTCAAGGCAGAGCACCAGAGGCCTCACGACAAGACACAACGTTTGGATATCCCAGTGTGGAAGTGGGAGGATATTACTATGGATTTCATCACGAAACTTCCCAGAATTGCACGGGGAGTGGATTTGATTTGGGTCATCGCGGATTGGTTGACCAAGAGTGATCATTTCATTCTGATCCAGGAGAGCATTTCGGCCGAGAAGCTGGCCGACGTCTACATCTGAGAGTTAGTAGCTCGACATGGAGTGCCAGCTTCCGTGATTTCTGAACGAGATGTACGGTTCACTTCCAGATTCTAGAAGAAATTTCATGACGAGTTGGGTGCTCGTTTGCATTTTAGTATAACTTTTCACCCCCAGACGGATGGTCAGAGTGAGCGGATCATCGAGACCTCGGAGGGCATGCTGCGGGCATGCATATTAGACTTCGGTGGTAGTTGGGATACCTACCTTCCCTTGACAGAGTTTTCCTATAATAATAGCTACCACGAGAGTATTGACCATCGTCCCTTCGAGATGTTATATGCGAGGAAGTGTAGGACCCCAATATGTTGCGGTGAGGTTGGGCATAGGGTCATGGGGAGTACCGAAGTGGTACTCAAGACGACAGAGAGGGTCCAACAGGTCTGGAGCAGGCTTCAGACTGCTCAGAGTCGGCAAACAAGTTATGCCGACAGGCGCCGTTCAGACCTAGAACTTCAGGTCGGAGATACGGTTCCCCTGAAGGTGTCATCATGGAAAGGTTTCATCTGATTCAGGAAGCAGGTCAAGTTGGGCCCCAGGTATATTGGTCCTTTCAGGGTTATATCCTTGGTGGGCAATGTGGCGTATAGGCTGGATTTGCCAGCCTATCTTAGTTAGATCCACAAGACCTTTCATGTCTCCTAACTGCGAAAGTACTTGGTAGATGACTCTGTAGTGGTGCCTCTAGAGGATATTCAGGTGGATGACAACCTGAACTACATCGAGCGACTGGTATCCATCCTCGACAGGAAGACGAAGGATCTGAGGAACTAGAGAGTCGAGTTATTGAAGGTGCAATCGCAGCACCGTAAGGGATTAGAATGGACTTAGGAGCCGGAGGAAGAGATGAGGGAGAACTAGCCAGAGCTTTTCCTAGATGCAACAGACTTCAAGGACGAAGTCTAAAATAAGTAGGGGAGATTTGTAATGCCCGGATCCTGGTATGTATATTAAATCAAATTGTTCATTTTTTCAAAGGGACTCGACGAGTTGGAGGCCCTAAACTCTTCAAGTAGGAATGGATTTTTGGACGTTGGACTTGAGGTCTATTCGACGAGTTGAGAGCCTCAACTCGACGAGTAGTGCTTCCAGAGTGAAACCCTAATTTTCATGGTTTGCACCCTATTTAAGCGCCTTAACCTCCGATGGGTGGCCTCATTTTTAGCCTCTATCGTCCCAAACCCTAACCACGAAACCCTAATACGTTTTTGAGAGTTTTGAGCCATTCTTGGTACTTTCTTGAGGTTTTGAAGAAGAAGAGACTTGAGGAAGGAGCAAGGAAGTGAAGGAGAAGAGTAGATCCAGAAGTAGAGCTTCATTTCTGGTTCACCTAAGGTATATAGCTCTTACCTTGCTTATTAAGTGCTTAGATCTAGTTTTAGGGATTTTTCTCCATGTTTTGGTTCAATAATGGCGGCCTTTGGGATTTGGATGTCCCCTGTGGAAAGAACCTTCAGATCTAGAGCCGTTGAGGGACTCTATAGCATAAAGGTGCCAACTTTATGGCCATGAGAGTCCCATGCAATTTGTGAACCACCTTTTAGGGCCTTTTAAGCTAAATAACCCATGCATGGACGTAAAGTTAGTAACTTTACGTGATATATCGACCATAGAGGACCAGATCTATGGTTTGGAAGCATTGAGCCAAACAAAAAAGTGACTTAATGGATATAGACTAAGGGGAAATCGACGAGTTGTTCATGCAACTCGACGAGTTGGATCGTGGCCCCAACCTTTTTTGTTACTGGCAAAACTGTAGGGTTTCAAAGCACTCCATGGATGATGGCAATGGGCCCCTTTGATGAATTGTAGGTTAAAAGCCCAAGACTTGTCTTTTCCTTATAAATAGTCATGTATTATTCAATATTAGGGTTAAGAGTGAGACAAAATGTAGCCGCCACATGAGGTTTTTTTTGTGTTAGATTCTTTAGTCTATGCCGAAAGTGTAATTTATTCCTCATATTTGAATAAATCGAGTGATCATTCGACATAATCTTCATATTTGTGTTTGTTCTTATTTTCCGCATCTTGTTCATCAAATCTCAATTAGGGTTTTAATCCCAACAAAAACTCGTCGAGTCTAGGAGATGACTCAGCGAGTTGGACATGGTTTTTGTGTTTTGAAGATTGAAGAACTCGATGAGTTCAAGGAGGAACTCAACGAGTTGTGAGTGAACTGTCTCGACTCTGTTATGAGGAGGAACTCGATGAGTTCATGAAAGAACTCGGCGAGTAGGATCGAGATTCCAGGGTTTTATGGATCATGGAACTCGATGAGTTGATGGACCAACTCGGCGAGTTGAGTCAACCAAGATGTTGACTTTGACTTTGACCATTGACCAGAGTTGAACCTTAAAGGGGTTATGAGTATGAAAGGGTAACTAAAGGAAATTATGTGTAGGAGTTTGAGAGGAGTTGATCCCAAATCAGAGGACAGTTCAGTTACTACACGACACTCGACGTGAGTTACCTTCCAATAGGAGTGGGTCGAAGGCACCAATGTCTGCTCACTACTCTTGATTATAGTTAAGATGATTGTCTTTGTGATAATTGTCTGGGATGCCACTATCTGTTATGCTTTATGTGCTAGTATGCTTTGTTATTATGTGGTAGTGGTAGGGGTGAAATAGTCCTTGATTACCGGTTGAAAGAGACCGAAGAGGAGGCCAGCACCCAGATATGCTAGGCTGTATATGATTTATATGTTTATATTAGGGTATTATGTAGTAGTGGTAGGGGGTGAAATAGTCCCCGGTTACCGGTTGAAAGAGACCGAAGGGGAGACTAGCACCTAGATATGCTAGGCAGCTACTGGTTGAAAGAGACCGAAGGGGAGGCCAACACCCAGATATGCTAGGCAGTTACTGGTTGAAAGAGACCGAAGGGGAGGCCAACACCCAGATATGCTAGACATTATGTGATTATATGGTATGTGGTATGATGGGGGAACTCACTAAGCTTCATGCTTACGGTTTCTAGTTTTGGTTTCAGGTACTTCTTTTTCGAAGGGAAATGAGCCGACACGATAGCAACACATCATACACATGATTTCCGCACATGAGATTCTTCGGATTTGTACTCTGACATTATTTTCCTACGCTATGTTTTGAGATGGATGACTTGTGGTTTTCATGATATGAGATACATTGATGACATTTTTAGTAAACTGTTTTATGAATCTTCAAATTAAAAATGAAATTTTTGGTATTGAAATTTGGGATGTTATAGATACATGTTGATGTCAGAAAATTGGGTATTTTGTATACTCTAGGGTTTGGAGAAGATGATGTATTTACTACTAAAGAATTTGAAAGTGATGTTGATGTTATTGGGTGGAATGTTTTAAGTGAAACCTGACCTTATTTCCAACCTAATTTTGCAAAAATGAATGAAATTAAAGATGCTAAAGGTCAAAAGTGGTCAAGACACATATTTTACAGGTTTACCCAGTATCAAGTCACATAAGGATGTTTTAAAATAGAAAAACGAGAGTTTATTCCCTTAATTTACAAAAAATAAAATAAAAAAAAATAAAAAAAGAATTGGATAACATTTTAAAACAAAAACAATAAATTCGATGGGCTAATATGATATTAACAATAAATTAAGTATGCGTGCGAGGAAGATGCGGTAGACATCCCCTTTTTACTTTATTTAGAAATAAGGGTAAATTACACAATTCGTCTATCGTGCACATGCCAGAAAGCGTGTTTAGTCCCTATTTTCAAAAATTAACTCGGATTGTCCCTCGTTTGATTAATAGTTGCACGCTTCATCCCTCATTAGTGTAAATTTGCGCGATTCATCCCCTGCGAGACCTAAAATGACTATTATGCCCTTTTATATTTCTTTTCCATTTAATTTAATGTTATAATTATTATTTTTAATTTAAAAATAAAAGAAAAAACAATATGGCCTCACTTCATATACCCACCCCAACAGATCATCGGATGAACACCACTTGTATCTCTCAAACACCATACATCCATCGCCAACTTCCCAATTCCACCCTTCTTCCTCAACCATATACCTTAGCTTCAAAATCGGAACACCCACTTTAAACCTTAGCTTCAAAATCGGAAAACCCACCTCAGTCGGAACCACCTTCGTACATTCGAACACCATCGGTTCATTGCCTCCAAATAACAATTATAACCTGCTTTATACCACCCTCGAATCCAACCATCTATATCCCCCCAGTTTTTGAACTTTATCTTTACAAAAACTGCCTAGAACAACAACCAAATCAGCCCTTGAAAACCATCTTAAACACCGCCCGAAATGTGATCACCTTTCCGTCTCCGTTATCGATGGAGAAGATTTGGGTTCGATTTGAACCCACTTCTTTGATCTGAATCTCCATCATCTTTGATTTATAAATTTAGGGTTTAGTTTGGTTTCATTTGCAGGTTCATGGTTCATTTTTGAGGTTTGAGTAATGACTGGTGGTGATTGCAGGAGGTGTTGGCGGACTGTGAGAGAGATGACCAATTAAATTCAAAGATGAAGAAGAAAGGAAATTGGGGAAGGATAAATCGCAACTTACTTCTCTCTTTTTGATCTTCTGATTTGCTGCAAATCGAGAACAGTAAAAATGAGAGGCGACTTAGGGTTGAGTGGAGATATGAGATGGTGGTGGTGATTGTGGTGTTGTTGATGATTCCACCGACGATGGTGGTGTTGTTGATGATTCCATGTATAGTTCCTTCTTGAGTTTTAGGGTTTGATAGAGGCGATTGGAGGAGGATGAAGATCGATTGGTCTGATTTTGGTTTATCGCTTTTGGGTAAATGTGAAGGTGAGGGCAATGGGGCTTCGTCGGCGTCGGGAGTGGCTGAGAGCGGGGGGGACAAAGGCAAATGAATGCGTAGGAGGGGGAATCGGGGATGGGTGGGTTTATGTATGTATATTTATTGTTTTTTCTTTTTTTTTTAAATCTAAAAATAACAAACAAATAAAAAAAATTAAAAAAGAAATAAATATGGGCAAAATGGTCTTTTTATGTCCAGAGGGACGAAACATGTAAGTTTTAAACGAATGAGGGACGGTCCAAATTAATTTTTAAAAATATGGACTAAATACGTTTTCTGACATGTTCACGAGGGACGGATGATATAATTTACCCTAGATATAAGGTCTTGATCTCTTTGTGTACATATATACGTGATGAGGGTGCTTTTGTTTTATCCGTTTTCTATTTATCCTTGTAATTTTGTTTGGAAGTTACGTTGTTTGTCTAGGCTTTGTTTGTATTTGTCTAGATTCCCGCTCGCTTTTTTATTGTGTATATTATCATTGTTCACAAAAAAAGTAATTAAATAATTAAAAATAAAACTAGTAACAAATAATAATATAGATGTTAAAAAATGAAAAATAAAAAAAGTTATATAAATCGATTGATTAGAGAAGTTCAGTAGTAAAACCCCCAGATTTTTTAGCACCAATTACTAAAATAAAATGAACCCGTATTACAAAACTCCCACTACTCTCGAGTCTCGAGTCTTCCTTCATTCTTCCGAGTCCCCACCTCATATATTTTTCACAGAACCAAAAAAAAAAAAAAAAAAAAAAAACAACAACCTCTGCTTCCTCCAGCCGCCGGAGTCTAAAACTGCAAAAGCCCTCTGCGCCACCACCTTCTGCCCTTCTGCTGCTCTCGGAACCTCACCATATCTGTCTTTGTGACTAGGTCTCTCTATCGTAGCTGCTCTCGATCTGTTTTTTTTGGTTTAAAATTATTTATAATCTTCATTCCTTTAGTTGATAATATTATTGTGGGTAGTAAGTAGTACCAATTCATTTAACTAAGATATGTTAGTTATTAATTGTTAGTGGTAAAGTATTTGTTGGTAGTAACCTGTCTTAAATTTTGATTTTTTTTTTTGGATCTGCGCTGCTACAATCTAACACCACCATCAAAGTCTAGAAAACAATCACTCTTCTCGATCCATCCATGGAAGACTTACCAGTACATGTGATGGTCGATATTCTCTCAAGACTTCCTGTGAAGACAATCATCCACTGCAAGTGTGTATGCAAAAAGTGGCTTCATCTCGTTTCAGACTCTTACTTTGCTGATATTCAACTCTCGAGATCACCCGTAGGCCTCATGATCTACCATTACTCCGAAAAAGAATTGATGGGTCGCCCGAAACTGCGTGTTTTGAAGTGGGTGGAGGTCAAAGACGACGTCAATCACCACCATTTACACCACGACCCTCTCATGAGCCTCGACCTTAACCTTGCACCCATTTTCCAAGACTCTCAAATACTCCTAATGGGCTCAGTCAACGGCTTGATCTGCTTGTGGCAGGTTTGTGTTAAAAGTGATAACATTTACATATGCAATCCAATCACAAGAGAGTATATGATCCTCCCTAGACAACAATACCATGGAAAAGGTTATGCTATAAATGTTCATTGTTTTGGTGTCAGTTTACTCTCACATGAATACAAAGTCATACGGATCTTCCAACGGGTATTAATATTACCTCGAAATATAACCTCATCATCATCGTCATCATCTCAGCCGAGTTTATTGGAAGCTGAGGTTTACACTCTAGGCACTGGTCAATGGAGAAGCCTTGGTCATGTCGTGTATAAGATTAATGGATTCCATGGACCATATCTAAATGGCCATGCTCATTGGTCGATTGTTGTTGATCAGGATTCCCTTGAAGAGATTTATGCTTTTGATTTTGACAAGGAGACATTTAAGTTGTTCCCATCTCCTCCTGTTGAAACTATACAAGGAAGTCGATTCCATTTCCGAACTTTAGCAGTTGTTAAAGGTTGTTTATGTCAAAGTGATACCTTTGATTCTCAATTCACGATGTGGGTGATGAAGGAATATGGGGTCAAGAAATCTTGGGAAAAAGAAGTGATTATCAAGAAAAGTATTAGCCCCAGTATTGATTGGTTGATGTCGGGACCTATCTATCCTATTGAGCGTTTAAATGATGGAACAATTTTGATGGTCTATTATCAAGACAAATTGTTGATATATTCTCCGAAGGGAAGAACAATTGCAAATTCCGAACTTTTTGACAACTGTGTATCTGGAATGCCTTATTGTCCCAGCTTTCATAAGCTCCAGAACTTTGAATCGGAGAGAGTTTATGTGTTTTAAAGGTTAGTAACAGGAACACAAACTACCATTTTGTTATCAAACAACCTATTTGTGTTCAAACCATTACCATAACATGTAAATGTAAGTATCTACGATTAACACCCACTACTTCAATGGATGATTGTTCTTACTTACCTAGGCCTTAGAACTTTCAGCTTTAGAGAGTTCGTGTGTCCTAAACGCCAGCAAAGTTTCTACTCATTTACCATATGAGTCAAAAGAACTCGATAGAGTCTGATTTCATTTAATCGTAAATTAATGATTCAACCTAAACCTTCTATATAAATTAATATTTTATGTCATAGATCCATATTAAGTAAATTAAAAAGATGTGGGAAAAATTCCACATGTTGACTGGTCCATTTGGGGCTCCTCTCGCCTCTCGGTTTATGATGATGTCCCTACACACTTGGAAATAAACGTGACTGTTAATAAGACTAGTTGTGTTATTATATTAAAAGTTGTATCTCAATTACAATGTTAGTGTTATAACACCAAAAGAATGAAATATGTTGCTACTTATAACACTCAATGTCATCATTTTTTTTCGATTTATTTTTTTATATTTATAAAAACTAAATTAATTAAAACATGTTATTTAAATAAAACCTACTTTTTTAATTAAACATCACATTTAAAGATCTAAAAAAAAGAATTACAACAAAAAAACATTTAAAAACAAAAAAAATTACATTTTCGCCCTTAATTTATTCATTTTCATTTCTATTGTACATAAAATCAATCAAATCTTCTCGAAGTTGTTTGTGTTTTCATGCGTCTTGAATTCTACGACCCTATGTAAATATTCCGTTGTCCCGGGTTGAAATTGCATGTGTCTGGGCTCTGAAGCCGAATACTCCGTAATATTTCATCATTTATCTTCAATCACCATGTTATGTATTATGATACATGCATACAAAATATCTTCTAGAACGCCTAATTGATATGGTCGTGCCGCATGCTCAACAATGTGTCATTTTGACTTTAGAACTCTAAAAGCATGTTCCACATCCTTACCGTAACATTTATATTTTTTAGGTTTGCTTTTGGACCCTTGAGTTTTGATTTTGTTGCAAGAAGGGTCCCCGATGTCAAAGTCCATGACTTTTGGTGTGGCTCGAGTACGCGGGGCGTACGCCTTGGTACGCTGAGCATACTAGGTCCCGTGCGAGTACGATGCGCGTACTCCGATACGCCGAGCCTACGTGGTTCAGACCAAAACCCTAATAGTTAGGATTTGTGCGATACTTAAACCCCATTATGGCCCCAAGACCTTCCCCTTCATCAACCTTCATCCCAAGATCGAGCCTCTTTGCAAACCCTAGTTCATTTTGAGCATTTTGAGCTTTTTGGAGTGATTGTGTGCTTCCTTGGTTGTGAAGAAGGATCTTCAAGGAGAAAGCTTTGCCCTCAAGACTTTGGATCCAACATCTCCTCTTCATTTTGCACCATTTGGAGGTATAAATCTTTAATCTTGGCTTGTGTTCCTTTAGATCTTAGTTAAGGCTTGTTTTCTTCCTTTTTGTCCCCAAAATTTAGGGCTTGATGAGTATGAGGTACTCCTAAGCCTTCAAGGTGTCTTTTCAGACGTTTTAAGGCATCTCAGGTCATAAAGATGCAAGCTTGGACCTTGATTTGTCCTCATCCAAGAGTAGTGTAGAAAAAGGTGAAATAGGCTAGGTTTGTAGTGTTGGGCTTCTTGTAGCCATGCAAATCCATAAAGTTTGCAACTTTATGGCCTTAGGGGTCTCAGTGGATTCAGATCTACGTTTTGGTCGTAGGATCTTAAGGCATTAAGACACTTTGCATGATTTTGCATGAGGGGTGTGTATGTCGGGTGTAACTCCCTGTACACCGCTTGTACTACATTCCATTTGCGATCTTTCCGCTTCGGGCGAATACGCCAGTTGGTACGCCGAGCGTACGGCCCAGTCCAGCTTGGGGTGATTTTTGGGCCTTAATCGTTGGGCTTGGTCGTTGGGATGGATCGTGGACTTTCTTATTAATGGGCCACTTCAGATGATGGGCCCATATTAGACCTTGGATGATCTTTGGGTCCGAGCCTAGGATTTTATTGGGATTAAGAGACTAGCTTGGCCTTGGACATTAGGCAAGTGTTGTAGGTTCTAATTTTAGGTTATGTCTCAATTGTTAACTAGGACTTTATTGTTTAGTTATCACGTTGATTTCTCCAGTCTAGTAGCCCGGGCATTTATCTGAGATTTTCAGCAGTTGAGGTGAGTTTCCTCACTAGATCCATGGGTATCCGCATTTTAAATAATTCGTACTCTGATGATTTAATACTATGATTTGTATGGGTTCCAAACAATTAGTGGATGTTTTGAATGATTTTTAAACAAAAAAAAATTAATTACTATTTTGGAACGTTACAAGTTGGTATAAGAGCCTTGGTTTGAGGGATTCGGGCACACTTACAGGTGTGTCAGAACTCAACCTGAGGAAATGATCATTTTCTTAAGAAAATAAAAAGTTAAACTTCTAAAAAGGTTTTATAAAAAAGGAGGGGGGTGTGGTGCGTGCGATCAACCGAGCTCAAGTAAGTGGTTCCCAAGTTAACCATACTTATGTGTTATGATTAGTGTGCTTGATATGAGAATTACATACTAGATTAGGGCTAAGGATACCTTCAAGAGTCGTATGATAGAATTGCCTGATTTTTGTGATGCCTTATAGCCAATAGAATATGATGCCATGTATTACTTGGAATTGATATCGGTTCAGTTATTTGCTAAGTGTATACTTTCAAAGTTATATATGATTAGGATTGTATAACCCTAGAATGATTGATTTAGCCTCATTTCCCGTTCCTTATTTGGTTGTGGACTTATGGTATAATCTTCATTTGACAGTCTATGTGATCCTATTTTGTGTACTACTTGCATGCATAAGGCAACCAACGGTGTTGATTGAGGTTTTTGGTTCTGCGAGTGGTGAAAGTTCAGAGTTCCTAGGAGAGTATAGGATATGTATGTTGTGTAGCATAAGATGTTTTTATGGTTGTAGGGTGGTAACTTAAAGGAATCAAGATTGACCTTGAGGAATGTGTAAGTAGGTGTGAAAGGTAGTATGGTCCCATACTACTAGAAGCACAGGACCTGTACTTGAGACAAGAGTAGACCTGGCAACTCTAAGGAGGCCTTTGTGTTGGGAATGTCTCCCTCGAGTCATATCTGATTGTTATTATGTTGTATTCTAATTTGAGGATGGTGATGATTACTCGTAGAGGTTCAGGTTCGGGCTCTAGTTCAGGTGTTGAACCTCTTGATAAGAGGACACGCGAGTTCATATTGGTTGAGGTACTCGTGGTAAGAGGATGCTACCCCTGTACTGTTCAATACCATCATGGAAGGGATTATGGAGTTGATGGATAAGAGGCTCAGGACTTTTCAAGGCGAGATTGTTGCAGGTCAGATTGGAACTCGAACTCCCTTATTTCAGGAGTTCAAGGATTGTGATCTCTAAGAGCCTCATTAAGCCATGTATGCACGTAAATTTGGCAACTTTACGTGATAAACCATCTTAAGGAAGTCAAGTCTGAGTTTGGGTTAAGATCTTAATCGATTAAGAGCTGGAAAATGGAAGTTGGCCAAATGGGGGGAGTACGTTGGGCGTACAAGCAGGTACACTTAGTGTACAAACCCTAAAGCGAGTACACTACACGTACGTGATGAGCACCCCCCGCCCCCCCCCCCCCCCCCCCCCCCCGCGTACTCAACAGGTTGGGCTTTAAGCTCTTGGGCTTTTGGTTTGGGCCATGTTTGAACTTAGAGGCCTTGTTGGGTCATTAGGTTTTTGGGCCGATGATTGTTTTGAGTTCGCTAGAAAAGGCCCATGAAAGAGATTTGGGCCCAATTTGGAAAATTTGGCCATAAATAGGCTTGAGGTGATTTTTTTTTGGAATTTGGGTTGTTGGACAATTGGATTGGGCCAAGTTAGGTAAAGGGTAAAAAGGTATTTTACCTTAGTTTAGACTCTTTGTTTGAGTTAGGATCCAATTATTGATTGGATGATTATTTTGTGATTGGTAGCGCGAGGATTTTTAGTGGGCCAAAAGTCAAA
Source organism: Lactuca sativa (assembly GCF_002870075.4). Classification (NCBI taxonomy): domain Eukaryota; kingdom Viridiplantae; phylum Streptophyta; class Magnoliopsida; order Asterales; family Asteraceae; genus Lactuca; species Lactuca sativa. The sequence goes on along the minus strand of NC_056631.2, from coordinate 189,465,843 downwards.
GATTCTTTCTGTGAGATTCAACGGTACGAGGTGAGTCTCCTCCCTGTATCCATGGGTCGAAGGCACTAATGTCGGCCCATTACTCGGCTATGTAGATTGTTAGTTGTGGTGTGATATATATATATATATATATATATATATATATATATATATGTATATATATATATATATATATATATATATATATATATATATATATGTGTGTGTGTGTGTGTGTGCGTGTTGTATGATCGGGTTGAAATATACCCCAGGGCGGGCCTAATATGGCATGATCGGGTTGAAATATACCTAGGGCGGGGCCCATTATGGCATGTCGGGTTGAAATATACCCCAGGGCGAGGCCCACTATCGTTTGATCGGGTTGAAATATACTCGAGGGCGAGGCCCCAGGGCAGGGTCCATCCTTGCTTATTGGGTTGGAGTATACTCCAGGACTAGGCCCAGTTGTATGTTTGGTATGTGGTATTTTGGGGAACTCACTAAGATTTGTGCCTACAATTTTTAGTTTACGTTTCAGGTACATCTTTTTTCAAAGGTAAGAGCTCGGTTTGATTGTAGAGCACACACCACTTGATTCCACATTATGTGATTCACTCTGATTATTACGATGTATTGATAAAATTTGATTACCTTGGTTTTCTGACAACAATATGGTTTACTGTTTTATAAACTTAAAAATGGAAATTTTCCGGGTCTTATTTTGAGACGTTACAACATAGCCTGTTTAAAATGGGTTGAATGTTCGACTGAGTACCCTGGGTATACTCGTGTGTATGTTGGGCGTATGTGGTAGGTGAGAAAACCCTAATTTTTAGATTTTGAGCACTATTTAAACATCCTTATCCCTCAAAACCCTTTCCTCCATCAGCCTTCATCTCCCAAAAACGTCCATTGCAAACCCTTGTTCTTTGTTGTGTGATTTTGAGCTTGAAAAGAGTGTGTTCTTGTGCTTGTGAAGGAGGAAGAAGGTGGTAGATCATTGTGAGAACCCAAAATTTTTCTATCCTATACACTTGTTCAAATCTATCAAAGATAGCCTCATTTTGCTAACTTTTAGCACTGTTTGGAGTCTATTTGAGTGTTCTAAACCTAGTACAATTAAGGTACGAGCCTAGAAATGGAATAACACGATGCACATCAAGCAAAATCGGGCCAAACACTCCAACACATGGAGTGTGCGGCCGCACACTCGAGTGTACGGCCACACACAGGTGTGTGCGGCCGCACACCTACTCCAGCCACACACTCCTACCTATAAATATAACCCTTAGTCATTTTTGATCACTTTTTACCACTCCTTCAAAGCTGGAACTTGAAATCCTCTCAAGTATCATCCAACTTTTCACTCCAATCTTCAAACAAGTAAGTGATTCATCCTTGGATTAGCTAACACACAACCATAACTACCCTTCCCCTCTATTTTGATCCATGAAAACACCTACTTGGTGTTAAATCTTCAAGAACACCAATAACACACACACACACTACCTTTTTGGACTATAACTGCACTTTTAAGCCCTAAATCGGGTATACACTTGAAATAGCTTGATATAAGCTAAGGATCCTTTAACATGGTCTTCAAGTATGTATGGCCGCACACACTAAGTGTAACCGCACACACACTTTTAAGGGTCCAAAATAGCAACAAACTTCCATTCCGACTAAGCAATGGTCGAAACACCTTCCCTAGAACATTGCTAAGGCTTGGTAATACGTTTTGGCACACTTCATAGGGAGTGTGCGGACGCAAACACAACCTGGCCACGCACACACTAAACCTTTGGTTTTGTGGCCTTACACTTCAATATAGGACCATACACCCCTTATGTGCAATCATATGTGTTGGTAACACTATGTTCTAAGTGTTTTTATGTCCCTAAGGCATGTCCCTATCACCATTAGTGGTTATATACATTAAATGTATTCATATATGTGTAATTATATGTTAAATAGGATTCGTTTGTGCTCAAGACTCCAATTGCACCCAACAATCCTATATTGATCTTTCATTCGAGTTACTCACAACAGGTGAGTTCATACCCCTTTAATTAACCTTTTAAATGTTTTTAAACGCTTTTATGGGGGGGGGGCATACAAGTTGAATCATACTAGTTATTAAATCCATCACATGTGATTAATAACCAGTATACAAATGGATTTACTACACTTTTAGCTGTTTACCAAGCATACTACTTCTAAAATGATTTTCTCAAACGTTGTTTCATGTTAAACTCTTTATCAAACTGTCTTACATACTGTATCTTTCTTTTAAAACTCTGTTACAACTGTGTTTCAAACAAAGGTTTTCATGTATTTCAAACTGTATTTCAGACAAAAGATTTCTTATACTTTAAATTGTTTATATCAAACAAACTGCTTTTAAACCGTTTTATAAATTGAAATCAAGTCATCAATTCTTATTTATTAAACTTTTGAAAGGTTTTACAAAACTTCTTTTAAACTTTTATGTTGTCAAATGCATGCGTATATATGTATAGTTATATAAGCAATGTTTAAAGGACTTAGGACTGCTACCTCACTTTAATTCCTTTTCCTTGTTTGGATGTGGCCTTAGGTTATCGGTTATTTGTCCGAATGTCGTCTAAATATTAGTTATATATTATGTATACATATATAGACATAAAAGTTCTATCAGTCAATTTAGTACCTTTGGGTAGCAAAGACATACTTTCGGTTATACACGTACATTACTAGTAACTATAATAGGTATAGTTAGGAGATACTACTTACTATTCCTAGTACAAGGAATCACACAAGAGTCAGTTCATTCATGAGTCTATACAAATATATTACATACTATATGAAGAGATACTATTACATACTATATGAAGAGATACTGTTACATACTATATGAAGAGATACTATTACATGCGATACGGGATTGACCATTCTACACCCGACTGTTAGCTATAGTGGGAAAATTCACATCGACGGATGTCTACGGTTGTACTATTCGGCGAGTTACCATGTCGTGTTTATCCTAGTACAAAAGGATACGATTTCAATAATTATATTATTTTCCTTATTACCTTTATTTTGTGACACATTCACATAATTGATGAGGTAGACTAGATTTTAATAATAATAGTTGTACAAGGGAAAAACCTTCATTTCTGCAGAGGTTCAAACCTTCAAAACAGTCGAGTCTTGGTAACAGACTACTTTTTCTACTAGTATGAAATATGGGATTTTCTAGGGTTTTTCATACTTATACAAACTTTTCCTAAAACAATTACAATCTTTCATTACAAGTTTTTACTAATCAATGACACTAAAATACTTATGAATTCACCAGCTTAAATGCTGATCTACACTTTCAAAATAACTTGTATTCTCAGGTCACCAGTAGACAGGTACGATGACCAGTTTTGAGAAGACGGAGCAGTCAAGACTCGTCTTTTATTCTGATTACTTATGTTCATGTCTTATTCTATGAAGGGACACACTTGTATTAAAATTATACTATTAATGCAATGTATGATGTTGTTGCTTGTTTACTACTTTACACTGTTGTGATACTTTACATGACGTCCTCCGCCCCATAACGTTTCCGCTGTTCTTGGTTTTGGGGTGTGACAATCATCTTGGAAGCTCAAGGAAACTTATATCCAAAAGTATCTCACCCTCAAACATCCACTAAAGGCATAAAGCTTGGAACTTGATGAATGATTTCCTTGGATCTTGCTAGTTCATAGGTTTTTATGCATTTTGGTCCCATAACCTTGGTGCTCATGAGTATGGCTTACTCTAAACCATAAGAGTGTCCTTTCAGACATTTTAGAGTGTTAGGAACCATAAAAATGTGATCTTGGTCCATTTCTTCCCTCCATGAAAGAGTTATGATGCTTTAGTTTGTGTATTAAGTTAGGGTTTTGGTTTTTGGACTCCTTTTAGTCTGGGAAAGTCGTAACGTTGGAAACCTTATGACTTGGAATGATAATTGGGACTAGATCTGAGTTTTGGACGTGAGATCTTAATGGATTAAGCACTTAATGAGGATGGATTTACAATGAGTACGTTAGGCATACCAGGTGGTATGCTGAGCGTATTGGGTAGAGGCCCCGTAGTTTGGAGAGATCGCAACTACACTAACCTTAGTGACTAAGTACTCTAGGCGTACTCGGTTTGTGTTGCCCTCCTTTGAATTTTTATCTTTTTGACCTTGAGTTTGAGTAGGAATTTTAAGAAGTTTGCCTTAGGGGCATTTGGGGTATTTTGAGTAGTAGTTTGAGATTAGGTCATTGTTTTTTTTTTGTATAGGTGACCCGTAGAGGTGGCATTTGGAGAAAAACTCATTTTTGCTATCTTTTAGACTAAGAGGTGAGATTTCCTCAATATATTTGTGGGTCGAAGGTGTAACGACGTAAATTTTCAAAACAATTTTTCATTTTTCAAACAACATAATTATCATTCAAACATTCTCAAATCTCATGTTCAACAATTTTCATCGAATAAAACATATCCCAAGATCACAAATAAAATCCTCGTTCTGTGTGTACGGATCATGCCGACGCCTTCCCGCGATCGTCACTAGTACCTGAAACACATAACAGATAACACTGTAAGCATAAATTCTTAGTGAGTTCCCCAAAATACCATACACAACACATATTAGCCACTCGAGGCTATAACTCTGTTTGACCCCCTGGTCAATGTGTCTCAATGGGACCCTCCAGTCCCACAACTCTATGGGCCCTCTGGCCCTAACTCTGCGGACCCTCTGGTCCTAACTCTGTAACCTCTGGATAATACATAGCACTCTAGCTCTAATTACCACTCTAGGTAAAGTATAGTGAGAAGACTCACCTCGGGTAACTCGGTAAATCTCATACTCGGTAATACTGGTCTAGCCTCCGCCTAATCAAATGAAATAATTACTCTAATCAATACAACTCTCAAAGGTTAGACTAATCCCTCTCTAAATTCTCTAAGAAGGGTAAAAGGCCATTTTACCCCTCTCATGGCTCAAAGATCCAAACATTGACTAAACCCTAAAAGTCAACAAAAGTCAACCCTCCGGGTTACGCTGGGTGTACCTGGAAACTCATAGAATCGGGGAACGCGACCCCCTACGGTGCGTGTACTGGATTTACGCCCTGCGTAAATCCAAGTTTCGTACTCCTTTTGATTTTGGGTCTTAAACAGTTAAGGCACACGTCCAACTTTCGGATCTGACTGTCCCTAAGCCTCTTAATCCATAAAGTCGGTGACTTTAAGCCTTTGCATGGATGTAGAAGTCACCAACACCCAAATCATTCCATTTCCATAATTTTAAAGCCCATAACTCAAACATGGTCGGCTCTTTGTGACCAAGACTGGATTTTTATGACTTAGCAATCCCTAATGAACTAACATGGGACAAATCTCGGGTTCTAGTAGCTCATCAACACATAAAGTTATCAACTTGGGGGACAAAAACCCTAAAACATCCCCATGCAAAACACAAACAGAAAAGAGAGAAATCTTGGAGGTTTTTTACCTCCAAAAGATGTCTTTCCCACTGCTAAACTCGGATCCAAAAGCTTGAGCTCTAACTCCTCCTCTTTCCAAAGCTTTGTCTTCACTCAAAAGTCCAAGAATGCACCAACAAGCCCTCCAAGTCACTCTCTTGGCTTTATTAACGAGATTTAGGGTTTTTTTTGTGGCGGCGGGGGGGGGGGGGGGGGGGGGGTTAAGTCTCTAGAAATGGTGGCCAGAAAAGAGGCCATAATGGTCTTTAAATAGGTGGCTCTCAAAAGATTACGGTTTCATGACTGGGCCGGGTATGCCCCATGTACACATTGGTACGCCCCTCGTACCGGGCAATCCTCCGCGTTTAATATGTGCACGAGTACACTGAGCGTACACCCCAGTATGCCACGTGTACCCGTCATCCACTTTCTTCCTTTTGGGGACCAAAATTGACAATCGCCCAAAGATTAGGTTCCATAAATCATACCAGATTTTTGGGATGTTACAACTCTCCCCCATTGGAACAAGACTTGGCCCTCGAAGTCTCATGCCGCGAACAGCTCCGGATGCTGCTCCCGCATTTCCGACTCTGGCTCCCAAGTCATCTCGGACCCTCTCCGATGTTGCCACTGGACTTGAACCAGGGGCACCTCCTTGTTCCTTAGAACCTTGATCCTCCGATCCATAATTGCGACTGGCCTCTAAACGTAATTCAGGTTCGCATCTATCTGGATATCCTCCAGCGGAACTACTGCCGTCTCATCGGCTATACACTTCCTGAACTGAGACACGTGGAAGGTATCATGTATCTGACTCAACTTCGCTGGTAGCTGTAAACGATACGCTACCCTGCCCACCCTCGCGGTCACCCTGAACGGACTAATGTACCGGGGCCCCAGCTTGCCCCTCTTCCTGAATCGGATCACTTCTTTCCAAGGAGATACCTTCAGGAGTACGAAGTCTCCAACCTGCAATTCGAGCTCGAATCGTCATCTATCCGCGTAACTCTTCTGACGGCTCTGTGCCGTCAGCAACCTCTGTTTGACCTGATGTATCTGCTCAGTCGTCTATAGCACTATCTCAGTGCTACCCATCACTCGCTGCCCTACCTCTCCCCAACAGATGGGAGTCCAACACCTCCTCCTATATAAAATCTCAAAGGGAGGCATACCAATGCTCAAATGGTGGTTGTTGTTGTAGGAAAACTTAGCCAACGGTAGGTATGTGTCCCAACTTCCCCCGAAGTCTAATACACATGCTCGAAGCATGTCCTCGAGCGTCTGAATCATCCGCTCACTCTGTCCGTCCATCTGCGGGTAGTAAGCGGTGCTGAAATGCAACCTCGTACCCAACTCCTCATGGAAATTCTTCCAGAATATGGAAGTGAAACGTACTTCTCGATCGGACACAATCGAGATAGGTACTCCATGCCGCGATACCACCTCTCTCACATATACCTCTGCCAATCTCTCTGCGAAAGAGCTCTCATTAATGGCAAGGAAATGAGCACTCTTCGTCAACCGGTCAACGATCACCCAAATTGCATCGACACCCCTCGCGGTCCTTGGCAATTTGGTGATAAAATCCATAGAAATTTGTTCCCACTTCCATTGGGGAACCTCAAGTGGCTGCAACTTGCCATGCGGGCGTTGGTGTTCGGACTTAACTCTGCGCCAGGTCAAGCACCTCTCAACGAACCACGCTACATCCCTCTTCATACAGGGCTACCAATACTCTCTTTTCAGGTCCAAATACATCTTAGTGGCCCCCGGATGGATCGAGAATCTCGATTAATGCGCCTCCTCCATCAGTATGGTATGTGCCCCGCCTACAAACGACACCCAAATCCGCCTCTGGAAGGTCATAAGCCCTCGGCTATCGGTAACAAACTCAAATATCTGCCCGATCACCTGCTCTTTCTTGCGGTTCTCTGGTGTCACGGCCTCTGCCTGGGCCTCTCGTATAGAATCCAACACCGAAGTCATCACCGTCATCCTCATACAAATGTCTCGTATCGGGGCACTCTCCGCCCTCCGGCTCAGGGCATCATCTACAACATTAGCCTTGCCCGGATTGTACAGGATCTCACAATCATAATCCTTTACCACGTCCAACCATCTCCTCTGGGGCATGTTCAAGTTGGGCTGATCCATCAGATACTTCAAACTCTTATGGTCCGTGTAGATGGTACACTGAACCCCATACAAATAATGACGCCATATATTGAGGGCGAACACCACTGACCCCAATTCTAAATCGTGGATGGGATACCTCGTCTCATGAGGCTTCAGCTGCCTCGATGCATATGCTATCACGTGCCCTCTTTGCATAAGCACCACACCCAACCCCGATATCGATGCGTCACAATACACCACAAAATCCTCCATCCCTTCCGGAAGGGCTAACACCAGGGCTTCGTATAATCTCTGGCGAAGCGTCTCAAAGGAGGTCTGCTGCTTAGGACCCTAACGGAAAGTCACTCCCTTCCGGGTCAACTTGGTAAGAGGTACAACAATCTTGGTGAAATCCCTGATAAATCTCCGATAATAGCCGGCCAACCCCAGAAAGCTCCTAACCTCAGTGGGGGATCTCGACACCTCCCACCTCATAACCGCCTCAATCTTGGCCGGATCGACCAATATCCCTTCCTGGTTAACGAGATGCCCCAAGAACTGGACCTCTCGCAACTAGAAATCGCACTTAGAGAATTTGGTGTAAAGCCTCTCCGATCTCAAAACTCCGATAATCTCCCTTAAATGCTCCTCGTGCTGCTCTCTGGACCTCGAATACACTAATATATCGTCGATGAACACGATCACCGATCGATCCAACATCGGCCTGCACACCCTGTTCATGAGATCCGTGAACGTTACCGATACATTGGTGAGCCCAAAGGGCATGACCACGAACTTGTAATGACCATAATGAGTCCCGAACGATGTCTTCTAGATATCCTTGTGATGCACTCTTATATGATGAAATCCAGACCTCAAATCAATCTTGGAGAACCAAGACGCTCCCTGCAACTAATCGAACATATCATCAATCCTCGGTAAGGGGTAACGGTTCTTGACCGTCAACTTGTTCAACTCTCGGTAATCAATGCACACCCGGTGTGAACCATCCTTTTTCCTGACAAAAAGGATCGGCGCCTCCCACGACGAACTACTCGGACGACTAAACCCCTTTCCCAACAGCTCCTGAAGCTGCGAGGATAAATCCTGCATCTCTGGCGGCGCAAGGCGATAAGGTGCCTTGGAAATAGGCGTCGCTCCCGGAACTAAATCGATACGAAACTCCACCTGCCTCTCGGGAGGCACACCTAGCAACTCCTCGGGGAAAATGTTCGGGAACTCTCTCACTATCGGTACATCACCAACCGATATCGGCCTCCCTGCGGCCACTCGTCTGTCCATCACATAGGCCACAAACCCACTACAGCCCTGCTGTACACTCTGCCTCGCTCTAGTAGCCGAACAAAATGCTGACCCAGTATGGGTACCCTCGCCGTACACCGTAAGCACTCCCCCACTAGGGTCTCGTATGGTCAATAGTTTTCGCTCGCAGTCGATGACCGCTCCGAATCTGCTCAACCAGTTCATGCCCACGACGACACAGACATCCCCCATCGCAATCGGGACCAGATCTATCGGGAACTCAACACCGAAGATCTCGAGTACACATCCTTGAATCACCTCAGTGGAATATATCGCTCGCTCGTCAGCTATGGAAACTCGAAGAGGTCGACTCAACGCCTCTCGACAGATACTGATGTGCTGACTAAATGCTAAGGACACAAAGGATCGACTCTTACCCGATTCAAATAACACCAAAGCGGGTATAGAAGTCACCAGAAAAGTACCTACACATACCATAATATAAGAACACTATCTCAAACACAACATAAATAAATGAAAGAATACATACCAGCCACGACGTCGGGCTCTGTGCGAACCTCCTCCGCTGTCAACTGGAAGGCTCTCCCGCGAGCCTTTGGTGCCTCGACCTCCGCTGGCTGTGACATCCCCAAAATCTCGGCCAGAAAAGAACGGTTTCATTTATGCTTTTTAAACATTTTCAGAGTAAGTCCTTTTGATTTTAAAAGGGATGCGGAATTTGTTCCCAAAAACAAAACATGATAAAATAGATTTTTATCAAAACATTTCATAAAGAAATATAATTTCATTTCATAATCAAAAAAATTGGGATGTCATGTTCTGATACAGACCATAAAGCAAAAACGATAACATTACAAGTCATTCAACAAATATATACATATACAGACTTGTAAACAAAACAAATTGATGATTCATCCATCTTATGCCCTTGCGCCACTTCCTGTAATACAAATAAACTGAGTGGGTCAGGCTTGGAGGCCTGGTGAGCATATAGGGTTTTCAACCCACAATAAATAATTATATTTAATTCAACAATCAAAAATAACCCGATTACCCATTCCCGTTATCCTCACTTTACGTCCCTAAAATAACATCTATCTCAAGGGACCTAATCTAGGATTTTCATCAGGGCAGACATTACTGCAGAGGGGCTTCCTCAACAATAAGTGTCCTAAAGGCAACCATGTTGGGGATTAGAGTACACTGGGGGACATCAAGCCCACAACACCTACAGGTTATGATCCTGCAATTGTTCCACTGGACAGTCTAGAATAGTCCGTGGTCGTCATCCATACTCTACTGAATGACTAGAACAACACCAACAACGAGGCCTCTCATCAATTTATTTCATTACACACCAACTGTCTACCCATGTTCTACCCAACATATTAGTAGATAAAAATATACATGTTTTATACATAATTTGAAAAAAAAAACTGTATAGCATGCTCGTTCAATACTCCATCCAAATAGCAACTAATACGTAAACACATAACAAGAAATTTCAAGGAGAGTCGTATAAGTCTATGTGTTAGAAGGTAATAATAATACCCTCACACAACTCGTATTCTTCAATACATTCAACGATTACTTGTATAATATCGTGTATTGAAAGGGATTATACACTCACCTGATCAGAAGATGATCGTGCAGCACTACGGCTTGCAGAAGTAGTATTTTTCGGTAGATCTGGAAGATCTTCACAAAAATCGGGCTCCTCGAAGGTAGAGCTTCGGCTCGGGAATCTCACTTGTTCGGAACTTCGGGACTTGCTTCGGGACTCGAAAATGATACCGGGGCTTCGGGATGTAATTCGCACACAAACCAAGGTGAAAAACTAGAGAGAAAGAAATAAAAATGGCAAGGAAAATGGTTGATCTCGGTTTCTATTTATAAGGTGTTGGGTCTGGGATTACGCTGGGCGTATAAAGCCTTACGCTGGGCGTACTCAACATCACTACATGCATCACTTAGTGGCACTCGAGTATTGGTCAGACAACTTGCACTCATCCGAGTACGCTGGGCGTACTCAAATTATGCTCGACGTAATTTGACTCGTAAAATTTCTAAATTGCGTAATTTTCGCATACGAGCTCCCTTTTCGACGTTATTTATATTCACGCGTAGGTGAGACTATGCTCTACAACTTTCGTTTAGACTCCGTCGGCTAATTTTGAACTTATTTTTATTATTTATTTTTAGTAGGCCGGGACAGAAAAACTCCATTATAAATTCATAACTTCTTCATCTGACGTCCGTTTTCGTCACTCTTTTCACCAATGCACTAATATCAACGAGATATTCGATTCTCATTTAGATTATTTCGACCAAAAATCACTTGATCTCGAATCGAGTATTCGGGCCGCATACTGCTAAGCTGAAACTTCAGAAAATCAAAATTTCCTCATACGAAGTCAGATTTGGACGATCTTTTTTATGCACGCTCTCGGTTTAACAAAATCTATGACTTTCGCTTAGATCGCTAAAGCTAAATATCGCTCTAACTTAAATTTCACTTTTTACGTCATTCAACGTTGCCGGTTCTGTCGCGAAACTTCGATAGGTCATAACTTCTTCGTTATAACTCGGATTTCGGCATTTTTTATATATTCAGAAACCTCGTTTCAACTACTACAACATCATCCATAGATATCGGCTTTATCTAACATTTCATTTTTATGCTTATTTTTATTCTTGATTAAATCAAATCACATTATTAAGCAGATAAGTATAAAACACATAATTCGCAAATAATACATTCTTATTATTTCAAATGGGTTACAAAGGTTAACCTAGACTATTACATTGCTAAAAATGGCATGAACAGCAACATGGATGTTCGAATCTCGGTAGCTCATACGGCAGCAGGGGCAGATCCCCATGGTGCTCCCTGTCCCGACCCCCGCAGTTGTGGACACTCGGCCTTCTGATGGCCAGTCTGGTTGCATTGGAAGCACACTGCAAATCCCTTGGGGGCAATCCTTAGCCATATGCCCTTCCTTGCCACACTTGTAGCAAGACCCCGCTCGACAAATCCCCTCATGGCTCTTACCGCACTTGCCACAAGTGCGGCCCTTCTGGTTCCCTGATCTCGAATTGGCGGGCTTTGCCCGCTTGGGTGCCGGCTGAGACTATGTCGGTCGCCGATCCCTCCCCTGAGACTCTGCCTCCTCCCTGGCTTGAGTCTCGAGCTCAATCTCCCTCTTCTGAGCATTCTCCTGGAGCTCGGCGAATGTCCGGTACGTCGAGTTCGCCACGAACTCGCGGATGTCTCTCCTCAGTATGCTTAGATATCGACTCATGCGTTCCTGCTCAGAAGACACATGCTCAGGGCAAAACATCTCCCTCTCGTGAAACATCCTGGTAATCATAGTAACAGACTCAGTACGCTACTTGAGGTTCAAGAACTCCTGGGCCAACCGTTCCTTTTCCACCGAGGGGAACGTACTCATCTCAAACATAGCGGTGAACCTCTCCCAGGTCATCGCGACAAGCTCTATAAAAGTGAAGTGCGCTGTAACAAACTTCCACCAGTCCTTCGCTCCCAAGCGAAGCTGATTCGGCGCGAACCGTACTCTCGGATGCTCCGGACATGAACATGTGTAGAAGCACCCCTCAATGTCAGAGATCCATATCATCGCAACTATCGGATCCTGAGTCCTATCAAACTCTGGTGGTTTCATGTTTCTGAACTCTCGGAACAGCAATGAGTCACCCCCCTGCGGCCTGGCAGCAGCGGCGGCTGTGGTGGCCGCAGCAACAACAGCATCAGTAAGAGCGGCGTACCGCTCATCAAAAGTCTCGATCAGCGTGGTCTTGATAGACCCAAACATCTCTAGTATCTCAGGTCGGATGGCTGCAGCCACCTCCTGTTGGGTCAATATTTTTGTTTATACTTTGCTTTTCTAGGAAATTGATTTGTTATGTAATATTGTATATGTGTTTACGGTCAGGAAGTGTGTTACGACCGTAAACAGAGTTTACGGCCGTAAACCCAGTGTTTACAACCGTAAACCCAGTTTGCGGACCAAGTGTATATATATAGGGGTAAAGGGTGTGAGGAAAAGGGTGATGAACACCAAGGAGCTTAAGTGTGTGCATTTGAAGGTGCTCTAGAGAGAGAGAGAGAACAAGTGTGTGTTAGTGTGTGTGAGTCTTTGTATCCGAATCTTCAGTCTAATCATATCATACATAGATTCATCATCATTCTTCTTCTCCTTCTCTTCTATTTGATCTGACATCATCCGTTTGATTGGGATTCCGCACCATCAAACGGATCTGATTGATACACAGGCAAAAAGGGACTTACACCTCCTCATGAATCAACCGACGGATCTCCTCATCACTGACACCGCTGCTCTCAGGTGTGTGGCGTGTCTTAACCATGATGTCTCTCTAAAATACAACACAAAAATATCAGAGACCCGCTCAAGTATACTCACACTCGATAACTCAACCCTACTTGCTTTTCAGTACCCTAAGGATTCTTACTTGGGCTACGCTCTGATCCGGTGTCTTCCGTAGTACAGGCCCAATACTACCATCCACACCGCATCAGCATTCACCCCAAGTCCTCCTCCTAGGATCCCTGATAACAAGTACTCTAATCTCGCTATACATTGGCTACTCTCCAGTAGACCTCTCATAAGCTCCTCGCTGCTACTTACACACTCTCAAAGCATCTCATAGTAGCAGTAATCTCCTAGGCTAAGGCATCACAAATCAGGCCACTCTAGTCCTAATATGAATACCTAGCCTACTCTAGCATGCATAACATATCATATCATATCTCATAACACATAATGTAAGGGTACTTTGGGAAATCACCGTTCGGGAGCTGGTTGATCGTACACACTGTTCCGCTCTGCTTGTCTCAAAATCTTTTACTCTTTTAGAAAATTTGTTTTATTGTTGAAAATTTATTAAATCCTCAGTTTGAGTTCAGATACACCCGAAGGTGCATCCGAGTCCCACAAACCAAGGCTCTGATACCAACTTGTAACGACGTAAACTTTCAAAACAATTTTTCATTTTTTAAACAACATAATTATCATTTAAACATTCTCAAATCTCATGTTCAACAATTGTCATCAAATAAAACATATCCCAAGATCACAAATAAAATCCTCAGTCTGTGTGTACGGATCATGCCGACGCCTTCCCGCGATCGTCACTAATACGTGAAACACATAACACATAATACTGTAAGCATAAATGCTTAGTGAGTTCCCCAAAATACCACACATACCACATATTAGCCACTCGAGGTTATAACTCTGTTTGACCCCCTGGTCAATGTGTCTCAGTGGGACCCTCCAGTCCCATAACTCTGTGGGCCCTCTGGCCCTAACTTTGTGGACCCTCTGGTCCTAACTCTGTAAACTCTGGATAATACATAGCACAAATCACATAGAAATCATATCATACAGATAGCATACAAGATACTCTGTCACATAGCTCTAATTACCAGTCTAGGTAAAGTATAGTGAGAAGACTCACCTCAGGTAACTCGGTAAATCTCGTACTCAGTAATACTGGTTTAGCCTCCACCTAATCACATGGAATAATTACTCTAATCAATACAACTCTCAAAGGCTAGACTAATTCCTCTCTAAGTTCTCTCAGAAGGGTAAAAGACCATTTTACCCCTCTCATGGCTCAAAGATCCAAACATTGACTAAACCCTAAAAATCAACAAAAGACAACCCTCTGGGTTACGCTGCGCATACCAAAACTGTACGTCGGGCGTACCCGACAACTCACAGAATCAGGGAATGCGACCCCCTACGCTACGCGTACTGGGATTACGTCCCGTGTAAATCCCAGTTTCGTACTCCTTTTGATTTTAGGTCTTAAACAGTTAAGACACACGTCCAAATTTTAGATATGGCTGTCCCTAAGCCTCTTAATCCATAAAGTCGGTGACTTTAAGCCTTTGCATGGCTGTAAAAGTCACCAACACCCAAATCATTCCATTTCCAACATTTTAAAGCCCATAACTCAAACATGGTCGGCTCTTAGTGACCAAGACTGGATTTTTACGACTTAGCAACCCCTAATGAGCTAACATGGGATAGATCTCGGGTTCTAGTAGCTCATCAACACATAAAGTTATCAACTTGGGGGAGAAAAACCCTAAAACATCCCCATGCAAAACACAAACAGAAAAGAGAGAAAGCTTAGAGCTTTTTACCTCCAAAAGATGTCTTTCCCACTGCTAAACTTGGATCCAAAATCTTGAGCTCTAACTCCACCTCTTTCCAAAGCTTTCTCTTCACTCAAAAGTCCAAAAATGCACCAACAAGCCCTCCAAGTCACTCTCTTGCTATATGAATGAGATTTAGGGTTTTCAGGGAGGGGGGTGTTAAGTCTCTAGAAATGGTGGCCAGAAAAGAGGCCATAATGGTCTTTAAATAGGTGGCTCTCAAAAGATTAGGGTTTCATGACTGGGCCGGGTACGCCCCGTGTACACATTGGTACGCCCCACATACCGGGCAATCCTCTGCGTTCAATATGTGCATGATTACGCTGAGTGTACACCCCAGTATGCCTCACGTACCCGTCATACATTTTCTTCCTTTTGGGGACCAAAATTGACAATCGCTCAAAGATTAGGGTCCATAAAGCATACCTGATTTTTGGGATGTTACAAAAGGCACCAAGGTCGACCTACTAAGTTATGTATCCTGGTTAGGATGTTGCTATGATGTAGTGATCTCTTAAATCTACTTGATTATCTGTTATTTGTTGGATATTTGTTTATATTTATATGTCGACATATTGTAATGGTTTGGGTTGAGGCAGTTTTGCTTTTTGTTGAAAGACAAGATACCGGGAGCATTCTAGACATGGGCTGAGGACCCTGTAGGGATATTCCAAACTCATGCTAGAGGCTTGGTGGCATTCCAGACATGGGTTGAGGAACGAGAAGGGCATTCTAGACTCATGTTGTGGGCTCGGGGTAATCCAGACTTATGTTGAGGACCCTATAGGGGTATTCCAAAAATAGGCTGTGGGTCCAATGTATATGTTGTTTATGTTTCGTGTGTGGTCTTTTGGAGAAACTCACTAAGCTTTGGCTTATAGTTTAAGTGTTATATTTTAGGTACTTCAGATGATCGGTACAAGGCGAAGGCGTGACCATAAACATCCTTCAATGATATGTTATGGAGATTTTAAGATACTCTGATTTTGAGATATTTGTATTTGGTACTTGGTTTTTATGACTTGGGTTTTGATTGAAATAATGATTTTACATAAATTGAAAAAAAAAGAATTTATTGTGATTTTTGGGATGTTAGAATATTGTAAGATCCCATTGAAAATGACATTACGGAATAAGAACAATCAATCCCGAATCAAACGGAAATGTAAGAACACCAAATGTAAATAATTTTGTTTAATCTTCATTCATGTCTGGAAGGTAATCAAAGTGTACAAAATAGGAAGGTTAAGAACACACACACACACACACACACAGATACAGACACATACACACACACACACTCTCTCTCTCTCTCTCTCTCTCTCTCTTTCTTACACATAAGACTACAACACTATTTATAGTAGTGTTCTCACAGACTCCAAAATGTACAGTGTGACTAATCTATCAAAGTACAACTTGAAAATGCACACTGAAATACATTATTCCACATTATCAGATTTAATATTTCTTGACTCAACATTCTCCCCATAAATGTTGAATCTTATGAGAAGCACGATTTTCTTCCATGACATTTTCCCTTAAGAATAACCAATCATGCAATCAAACATCCGATTCAATATTTCTCACATCATCAAATTCAATATTTCTTGAATCAATATATATATATATATATATATATATATATATATAGAGAGAGAGAGAGAGAGAGAAATCAATGTGGCAAGTTCATATAGGGAACATACACTAGTACAAAAAGGACCTATGTCAATAGTTTTCAAAAAAGGGTTGTCATGGTTTTGGTTATTTGTGTCACTAAAGGTCATTTATCAAATTCTAGTTATGTTTTAGTCACATGTTAACTAAAAGTTATCACACAATGTCACCAACATGTGACTATAAGTGTTTTATGATAACAATTTAATTTCATATGTATGTCTAATTAATGATTTTGAATATAAAAGAATAACAACATGTGACTGTAACCATTGTATTATGACATTTAAAAAATACATGTAACTAAAAGTATTTTATATTGATGTTTTAATTTTTATGTGTATCTAAAACTAAAAAAATAGCAACAACAAAAAAAAACTTGTCCTGATAAGTGGTTTATGGTGACAATGTTGAAAAATGAAACCAATATTTCGAGGGGAATTCAATTTTTTTTCTTGTCATTCCTTTTCCCACTTTACTAAAATTTCAATATTCAACAAGTTTTCAAACAATTATTCAAATCCAGGGTCCACAGATATAGCTCCATATCCAAAGTGTGTGTACAATCACGCCAGTGCCTTCTCGCGATCCTCTAAGGTACCTGAAACACATAACATATAACATGGTAAGCACGAATGCTTAGTGAGTTCCCCAAAATACCACATACAACATTTAGCCACTCGAGGCTATAATCTGTAAGACCCTCTGGTCAATGTGTCTCGGTGGGACCCTCCAGTCTCGTAGCTCGTTAGACCCTCTGGTCCGGTCTAGCTCGTTGGACCCTCCAGTCCGGTCTAAGCAACAAGTAACATAACATACAATACATATCACACAAACATGCATAACTCAAGCAAGCACATAAGACCCTCTGGTCACACATAGCTACCACTTTAGGTAAAGTATAGTGAGAAGACTCACCTCGGGTCAACTTGGATGATCTCGAACTCGAAACACTAATCTAGCCTCTTCCTAATCACATACATAAATTACCTCCAATTAAAAACGGCTCTCAAAGGCTAGACTAATCCCTTCCTATGCTCTCTCAGAAGGGTAAAAGACCATTCTACCCCTCCAATGGTCCAAAAGTCCACTTGTTGACTAAACCCTAAAAGTCAATGAAAGTCAACCCTAAGGAGTACGCGGCGCGTACCAGCTCTGTACGCTGGGCGTACTCGGATGCCATAGAGTATCGGGGACACTTGACCCCTACGTTGCGCGTACTGGGATTACGCCCAACGTACGCCCCAGTTTCACCAACTTCATGATTTTGATCTTAATCGGTTAAGACATGAGCTCTTATCCCAAATCTGGTCACTCTAAAGCATCTCAATTCATAAATTCGGTGACTTTAAGCCTTTGCATGGCTGTAAAGATCACCAACACCCAAATCACACCAATTCTTTCCTTAAGAAGATCATAACTAATGCATGGTTCATTCCTAACATCCAAGATTGGATTTTTATGGATCTATGACACAACATACATTGAAATGGGGCAGATCAAGGTCTATGGAGCCCCTTTACTTATAAAGTCTCCACCTTTGGGACATAAACCCTAAAAATGGTCCATAATGCACAAATCCAAAGAGGTTAAGAAAGCTTTGAGCTTTTTACCTCCAACTGGTGCTCCAACCTCTGGAAAGCTCGGATCCAAGGCTTGCACTCCAGCTCTAGCTTCTTCAATGGCACCTTTTTCTCTTCAAAAGCACACAAGAACACTATCAAGCTCAAACACACACACACACACAAGCTCTAGAACGTGGGTTTCGCACTCTTAGCGTTTCATTCTCTAAAGATGGTGGCTAAAAGTGAGGCCAATAAGTTCCTTATATAGGGGTTACCCCCACAATTAGGGTTTCAATCTGAACCTAGTACGCACAAGGTACACTATGGTACGCCCAGCGTACCGGGTAGCCTCCGCGTCAAGAACATGCTCATGAGTATGCACAACTTACTCCCCATTATGCCCAACATACTCAAATGCTACACATTCTTTCCAAGGACTAACTTTGACAACTTGAGGAAAGAAAAGGATCAAAGAGATATACCTAAATTTCGGGATGTTACACTTTACCAAAATTTAAACATTTTTATTTTCTTCTTTTAAAAAAAATAGACCTAATCCCCTCTAACTCTATCTTTGTCGTCGTCTCCACAAAAAACCTTGGACGTGCCCTTTTTTTTCTCATAAGCGATTATTGAAGCTAAAGGGGTGTTTGGATAGGGAAAAAAGAGGCTGCTTATTGCTTATTGCTTAATCCCACCGTAATAAGCAAATTTAAGTGTTTGGATAGGAGTCTTTAAAAATCAGCTTATTGCGGTAGAAATAAGCCAAATAAGCTGATTTTAATAAGTAAGGGGAGGAATGCTTATTGCTTATTGGTCATGTTACTCATATAAACTGTTTTGTTTGCCAAACACTTCAAATGCTTATTGCTTATTGCTTATTGCTTATTCCCACCGCAATAAGTTAATCCAAACACATTTTAAAAAAATGCTTATTCCCACAGCAATAAGCAAATAAACAATAAGCTAATAAGCTAAAAACATTTTATCCAAACACCCCCTAAGCCATCGATTTCATATTTGACTATAGGAACATTGATCAATTGACGACATCCTCTGACATCCTTAGACCCTCCAATTCTCTCATTTTCGTCGTCTCCACAAAAAACCTTACATTGTCGTTCCTTCTCCTCTTTGTCCTCAGTCGTCGTTCCTTCTCCTCCGACATCCTCAACTCCTCCAAAATTCCTCAGACATCATCTCTTATTGATTGCAAAATAGTCATCGATTTTACCCTTGATGATAATCATGATCGTTTTGTCCCTTAAAATCGTTGAGCAATGGATATGAGGTGACAGGCATTGGATTCTTTTGTTAATAGGATTGCATTCCATCGATTTTGGGTCTATCTGCTCCAAAGAATTTCACGGTTTGTATGTATGTTGTTACTAGGTTTCATTTTTTCTTCATGTGTGTTGCTTTCAATTTCATTGTTGAATTGTAGGGAAAAAGAAGTAGAAACTTTTGGAAATAATAGTTGGACTCGAACAAGCTGAAGCTCTGGTATCATATTTGCATGTTATTGCTATGAAATAGTTCCTCATATACACATTACAGATAAAATTTATCTTTTTATATTGCTTTAGATATGAAAAATGGATCTTGAGGCAAGAAGCTTGCAACCAAATCTGAAAGTCGTGCTCCTTGCCAAACTAAGGGAATGCCAATCTGATCTGAATAATTTGAAGAGTGAAGTTAAATGATTTGCATCAGACAACTTAAACCAGACTGCAAGAGATGATTTGTTGGAATCAGGAATGACAGATGCATCATCAATCTGCAAGTTTTATTATTATTTAGTTGAAATGAAAATTTAGCTTTGAAAATTACATTTGTCTTAAAATGGAACATGAATCTTTAATGTAATTGAAATGTAGGAGTTATTAAATGTTAAAAAGGGGGTAAATGCATGAAGTAGAAATCTACTTTTTAATGTTTAGTAATCATTTATAAGCATGGGTAATAGGGTATTGTAGTTATTTATTTGATCCCAATGATGATTTTACTTAAAAATTATGGCAGCAGAGAACTATTAGAGGATAAAGGAGTTGTTATGGTGTTGGATTTCCTTTGACTGGTATCCATTTCAATTTGGGAAGAGTTCTTGTGGGGATATGTTGATGTTGTTTTTGATCTGGACATGTATTAACCATTTAGGTACCGAACTCCCTTCCTTTATGATTTTATTGATTTTCTTGTTTGCTAATTTAAGGCTTCAAATATGTAGGTATATGTTGATGTTGTTCTTGATCTTGGTCTTGTTCTTGATCTTGGCCTGACAACACATTTCATCACACCTACACCAGGATAGACTTCCATGGGTATAAACATGGCAGATCCGACATTGAGAATACAAAAGGGTTGTTTTTTTATCCTTTTTATTTACTAACCTATATTCAAATTGGAATGGAATTGTGAATTCAACCACATTATAGAAAAGGAATAGGCTTACTGGAAATCATGTGAAGCATTCTGGAACTGATGGTTTATTGGTCACTATAGTATCCTTTTTTCAAGTTTTTCCTATTTCAACATTGTACTTTTAGAAATCTTACCGATTTATAACTTATTCTTGCATTTTGTGATGAATAATTATGGTGTGTTGAAATAGGAAACAATCTTGAATTTGTTAATGATTTACCTATGTGGTGGATGTTGTTGATTATCGTACGCTAGACATTTTTACCCCAAAGGGTGAAACTAAGTGCAGCTCATGTATTCGATCTAATATATATATATATATATATATATATATATATATATATATATATATATATATATATATATATATATATATATATATATATAAATAATACCAATGTATTTTCGTTGTTTAAAGTTTTTAAAAATACTTAGTTTCTAATTCCTCTTTCTTCTTCTCACATGCCACTGATTTACAATGGTGACAAACACAACTTAAATAGCAATTGGCAGATTTTATGAGATAATTTAACACTCGGTAATCCAATAATTAAAAAAAAAACTAAATTATTAAACATTTATTATATTTTGTATAAATGTTATTGTATTAGATATTTTTAATATATTAGACACTTTGTATAGTATGTCTATTAATTTTAGTTGTTTATCATAATAACGTACATAATGTTAATCGAACAATATTTGACATAAAATGATTTTAAGTTCAACAATAATCCTAACAAACAAAAAAAAAGTGAGATTGAAAGTCAATAATACTCACCGTTTAATATATTATATGTCCCTAAAAGTCAATAATATCTATGACAAAAAAAAATTGTGTGACGAAAAGTAGTTTATAGTCACTAATTAATATGTTATGTATCACTAAAAGTCAATAGCAGTCACGACAAATGAAAAAACATGTGACAAATTGTAGTTTATGGTCACTGTTTAATAAAATATCTGTAATTAGAAGTCAATAGTAGTCATGAAAAACAAACGAAACGTGTGACTAAAACTAGTTCATGGTAATGGTTTAATATATTATGTGTCACTAAAAGTCAACAAGGTAGTGACAACTGAAAAAATCATGTGACTAATACTACTTTATGGTTATCTTTTAATATAGACAAAACTGCAAATTTGGTCATTGTGGTATTCAAAAAACTTTGGATCAGATCCAAAAAGTTTTTCAGTTGCATAGAAGGACCAAAATCAAGGTTTTTTTTTTTTTTTTTTTTTTTTTTTTTTGTTTATGTTTTTGGTCCAAAAAAACATGAAATGACGGTTATACCCTTTTACTTTCTTTTTTATATTTTTTTTTAATTTTTAAAATACAATTTTAATTAAAAATAAAAAGAAAAGAAATAATTCTCTCTCTCTCTCTCCCTCTCCCTCTCCCCCTCCCTCTCCCTCTCCCCCTCTCTCTCTCCCCCTCTCTCTCTCTCTCTCTCTCTCTCTCTTTCTTTCTCTCTCTCTCTCTCTCTCAAGCCATTCTCACGGCACCACCACCCGTTTTTGATTTAGGTATTTTAACAAGTGCTTCAAGAAATTTAAATATCCAATTGTGGCTTAAACAGAAATCTATGAAACAAAATTACTGAAAATCAATGAACATAACTAAGAACTACAAGTTGCAGTAGGGAAAGATCATTCAGAAAAAAGATCAAACACTTGGTGGGCATCCACCATACTTTATGTTCATGGGTTGCAACTTTACTGAGTGACCTTTCACATTATTTTCTTCTTATATCATTCAATTCCCCATTCTTTCAACTTTAAATCTAAACCATTTCCATGAATGGTTTAAGGGTATAAAAAGATGCAACAAGAACGATCTTTACAGATGAGAAAGAAGACAATAACAATGCCTATTTTTCTTTCTGCAATGTAAGATTTGTTTGGAGATCGCCACCATAGGTTTTCAGATGTGTTATACCTACATGAATTGAACTCAATCTGGTCTTCAAATGGCCCCATTCCGTCTTCTTCCCCACCTAGTCTTCTTTACCATTTCTAGACCAGAAAACTTGTAACAAAGATACAAATCCACCACTTCCACCATAAGCATCCATCAGACCCGTCAAATAATTGAATCGAGATGAAAAGAGATTAGATACTAAAAATGAATAGAGAGGAGGCATGTATTAGTCGAAAAGGAGTTTAACTAGAAGGGGTAGGGAGGATGGTTTTGATCGGACCCTATGGGAGTTTGATTCCTTAACGATCTCTATTCGCTTTCTGTATAATGTTCTATCATTATATCGGGTTTTTCGATCCATTCTCTATCCACAAAATCATATTTCATAGTTGTCCGACCCATCATTCTGGCGATATCTTCTAGTGAAATCCTTGGAGCATCATTTAGGTTCATTGCGACAGTTCATGGTGAATCTGAATAGAGAAGGTTGAGAAGGAGACCGGAGACACCAATCGCGATTTGTGTTTCTATACACTAAGTTAGGTTTTATATCATGGTTGATAGGGTTTTAAAGAACATGGACTCAGAGATCTGTGAGAAAGGCTTCCAGGAGAGAGAGAGAGCGGGAGAGAGAGAGGGTGGGGTTAGGGATGAGCATCGGAACCGGGTACCCACTTTTGGAACCGAAACCGCCTCGAAACTGCCGATTTTGGAACTGGAACTGCCTTAAGTGGTTCCGGTTCCGGTTCCTAAAGTTAAGGAACCGCCTTAAGCGGTTCCGGTTCCTAAAGTTAAGGAACCGCCTTAAGCGGTTCCGGTTTCGGTTCTTGTTTTTACGGAACCGCTACCCGCTGGGTACCCGCCGGAACCGGTTTATATATATATATAATTTCATGTAAACATGCGTCTTTGGTCCGAATCGACTTTATTTGGATCGAACTGAATTGTTGTTTTATCGAAAAAAGTTTAGAAAATTAATGTAATCGGGTTACCCGCTCCCGGAACCGGAATCGCCGATTCCGGGACTGGTTCCAAACATTTAAGAACTGCCTAGAGCGGTTCCAGTTCCGGTTCTAACTTTCTAGGAACCGTCGGTTCCGGTTCTCACCAAATGAGGCGGGTACCCGCCTATGCTCATCCCTAGGTGGGGTCGTCCTCCGATTTTTCTTTTCTTTTGTTTTTTTTAATTACAAAACAATTAAAACAAATAAAGAAAATGTGAAAAATAAATAATAAGGGCAAAATAGTCTTTTCAAAATTTCAAAGACCAAAACCAAAGAAAATTCTTGATTTTGGATATTCCATGCAAGTTGAAAACTTTTTGTACCCCATCCAAATTTTTTTGCAAACCACAAGAGCCAATTTGACAGTTTTGTCTTTAATATATTGCGTGTCACTAAAAGCCAATAATAGTCATGAAAACAAAATAAATTGTGAGGCAAAATAGTTTATGGTGAAGGTTATAAAAAATTGATTAAAAAAACTACTAAAATTGTTACCTTATGATGACGGTTTTACCTATAGTAACGGTTTTTATGGGTTATAGTCACCACAATTATATGTCACCATAAGTTACTTTTAATGATGCGACATTTTCTTATAGAAAAAAATCGTCATAAAATGTCTACACTAACATGTTTTTGAGAAATTAAATATCCTTCTACTTTTTGTTTCTACAAATTTTCTTACCCAATGAAATGATGACATATGTTACATTTAATATTCATTTAATGATATTTAAACAACATAAAATGACATATGTAATCATTTAATTGGGTAGGAAAATTTGTAGGAACAAAAATAGAAGAATATTTAATTTCTCCATGTTTTTTGCGTGGCCAAAGAACAATTTTGTACAATTTTGTACTAATGATAGCTCTTTTCATAAGAAATACTACATAAATACCAATTCTAAAAACTTGCTAAGAAACTACATCAGTACATGAAATGACGATCTATCACCAAATTAGTTCAAGTTTGACTTAACTCATAATACCCCAAAGCTTCGACTAGTAGAAGTTACTAAGAAATTTGAGAAGAGAAAAACCAAGCTTCGACTAGGTAATGCTTCTTGGTAGCTAGTGTAATAACAACACCAATGAATTCCTTGTGTAAGAGGCCCATAAGCAAAACGACCTAAAGAGAGTCTTGAATTTCCTATATGCCACAAAAATACTCATAACTTAAAAAAATAAAAAAAACAATTAGTTATCAGATTCAAGTTAAAAAAGGATTTCTATCCCACATATCCCTAATTAGAAGAAGAGCCTTCCAATAAGTTAACTTTAAATTTTAGCAGCTGAGTCCAATGCAATATGCCAATACAAACCGGCATCAACAAATATAATCAAACTGCAATGGCAAGGGGACGTGGCCCACTTTCAGTGGGCCCACCTAGTAATTCAACCCCATTTTTTAGTCTCGCATCCTTCCTTCGAATCCCAACCCTGAATAGTAGAAAAACAATCGCCACGGCCACTACCACCGATACTGCCGCCGTTGGGACAAAATTACTAGGTTTAAAATTAATAATAAGTAAAAGGAGAATTGATTATAAAATTAATAATTTTGTACCTAAAGAGAGATTTAGAGCTGCTGAGAAAGAAAAGTCTCCAAAACCTTGACAGCGATATTCTGATAGCAGCCGCGGGAAGGATGCGAGACTAAAAAATGGGGTTGAATTACTAGGTTTAAAAGATGGAACTATTTTGATGGCATCTTGTCGAAGCAACCTACAAGCTTACTGTCCTCGGAGGAAAATAGTCATAGACACAGAAAGATTTGACTACAACATGGAAGGATATACTTATCGTCCTGGCTTCATAGACTCCAGAACTTCAAAAACGAGAGAGTTCATATGTTCTAAAGGTCAAGAAAAATTCTATAGTGAATATGCATTGTCATTTTTGTATCAAATTGTCCTTCGTGTTCAGTATGTTACTTTTGTCTTCTAAATTTTATCAAGTGATTTACTATGGTTTTGCAAAAGTGATTTTAATCTTGAAGCTATTTTCGAAACTTCTCAAACTCTTCCAGTCGGCTTCGTTCATGTTCCCCGTATTTAATTGTTGATGACACCCCATTAGCATTTGTAAAATCCAATGTGTGACACAGTAACATAACTACACCAGCTTGCAAAGATGTCAAAGAAATTAACAAGTTGAGAGAAATTCCTATTCCAGATGAAAGATCAAAGCCAAGAACTTTGAAGCTCACTCAAATGCATTGAAACGTTTCAAGATTAATAAAGCAAATATATTTATCATATTATCAACGAGTTTGAAAGAAAATTAATTAATCAAATCTTTGTAACTTCGATTTGTTGAAGTATAACCCTTTCATTTGCATGGATTCACCATGCATATCTATATCTTTTACGTCTATGCCCTTGTGTTTATTGTCCAGTTTTGTTTATTTACTTGATATCCTTGTAGTGGGTAGTTTCTATTAGTTTCCATGTCATGTGTTAATGGGGTAGTCACCTTCTGTACTTTCGGTTTATGTAAGCCTTATGGCAGCCTAATTGTATTCGATTCAATTAGAGAGTAATATACACAACGTTGTGTAAGTTGTTCATTTGTGAGTGTAACTCAATTCAATGTTCGGTTGATTCTCCCATTCATATGAGCCGCCACGTACTCCCTCTTTTTTCTCATCCTCTAATTTCTGGTGTGTGGTGTGGGTATGCAAGGTGTGTGGTGGTGAAGGTCAAGGGGTATCCGGTGGTGGTCTGCGGCGGCGTTCCACCGGTGATGGTAGTGGTTAGTGGCGGTAGGTCTCTCTCACGACCTGTGTCTACTGTAGATTAGATTTGCTGTCCAAAATAAATAAATAAATAAATAAATTGAAAGAGGCATATTGGGAATAGTTCAACCTTTTTACCTACCGATTCTTTAACTTAGTATTTTATTTTATTCTTTTCTTTCGTTCCCACTTGATGATGTACGGAAAGCTATATGTAGTCTTTATGTGATATGAATAATAAGAGAATCAACCTTATGCACTTTTTACTTTTTCTTTACCCTCGTACACATTCATAACCCAAGAGTGAGACTTATTTACACTCGATCAAATTCACGTACACAAATAGTGAGCCTTTAAATCCTATATTTGGTATCAGATCACCAAGGTTCATACCTAGTTCGTAGCAAGAATGAGAAGACCGATGAAACCCTATGACATCAAGTCGAGAGGAAGAAAGCAAGTAGCAAGGTCGATCACATTTGTTGATCAGAAGAAAGAAGCGAGAACAGAAATGTGTTGTATGTTAGCAGGCAAGAAAAAAGACGCAAGTAAAAAGAAACAACAGGAAAAGAAAGCAGGCAGCAAGAAGCAAGAAGAAGAGAAGCAACAATGAGATCAAGAGCATTTTGGGAACTCGAAAGTTTAGCAAGACTTCCAAGAAACATGTGAACTATTCACGAGCAAGTTCATGTACCACTTCAATGTCATAAACTAACAGAAAGGAACTATACTTAGTGGTCAGTTATGGTTGAAATGATGCTAAGGGCATATGGTTTATGGGAGTCAGTGGATCCCGTAACAAGATGAACTGTAGAAGCAAAGAAAAACCACACCACAAAAGCCATTATCTTTCAAACTCTACCAGAAGATATTATGTTGCAGGTCTCTAAACGTGAAGCGAATCGGGTTCGATACTTAGGAATATCTACCAATCATTGCCTCCATCGAGCAATACTTGGACATTGAAACCATGTCTTTTGATGAAGCGGTGGGAAGACTCAAGGCATACGTGTAACATCCCCCGCCGACACGTATCAAAATATTGTCCGTTTTGGCCAATCGACACGAAGACTTCCCAGGGAGTCACCTATCTCGGTACTACTCTCACTCGGGCTTGCTTAACTGGAAAGTTCTTATGAGATCTACTGCTCTCACGACTTTAGAACACATTGTGATAGAGAAGGTATCCATACCCCGTTATAAGGAATGCTTAGTTCTCCATCCTAGTCGGTGTCAGATCAGGTACAATCCACCTTCAACCCCTATTATAGGTTTCGACATCCTTGTCGAACACATCGACTCGTGCTCTAGCTCTGATAACATTTGTAACATCCCCTATGGAACGTATCACAATATTGTCCGCTTTGGGCCAGTTGAAACGAAGAATTCCCATGGGTTCACCCATCCCGGTACTAATCTCGCTCGAGCACGCTTAACTGCAAAGTTCTTATGGGATCTGTTACCCTCACGACTTTAAAACACGTTATGATAGGGAAGGCATCCACACCCTTTATAAGGAATGCTTAGTTCTCCATCCTAGTCGATGTGGGATCAGGTGCACCCACCATTACCCCCCATTATAACACCCTGTTTCAGATCATTCTGTGATTTAGGGCCCGTGGACCGTAATTCGAATATATGAAGGCTTAGGGGCTCTAAGGAAGTAAGCTTTGGACTTTAATGAAAGAGGTTATTGTTGGTAAGGAAGGATAAGCCCTTAAATTGTGTATTGGAACCAAGGGTAAAATGGGGAAATCTATGTGTCAGGCCACATGTAAGGCTTATGGTTTTATGTTCGATCGGTGGTGAGCCAAAGTAACAAGATAGATTTATAGATCTCTTCAAGACCTTTCCGTGGATACAAAGAACGCTAAAAAATGGAGTTGGAACGAACAAGTTACGACTGCTTGAAGTTGTGGTCGAATTGGGATTGAAGATCCTGAACTACCATCTCATTTGGGAACCCTAGGAGGTATAAAACTTCAACCTTTATGATTCTCATGCATAGATCTAGTTTACCTTAAGGTTTTGGCAAGTTTTGGTCCCATGGTCTTGACTCTTGTGAGTAAAAGCTACTCCATGGCTTAGGATAGCATTTCTTGATGATTATGAGGATTCTAGTGCATAAAAATCAGACCTTGATGGTTGTAGTTCAACCGTGCATGAGTTATTGTCAATCTTGTGATATTATGAACCTAGGGTTTGGTTTTGGGATTCTTTCAGCCATGCAAATGCATTAAGTCAGGAACTTTATGAATTAGGATGTCCTTTAGGTTTAGACCTTAGTTTTGGACATTTTGTCTAAATGGTTTAAGACCTTAAAAATGACGTTTGGACTCAAAGCAAGTATGTCCAGCGTAACTTCAGGTACGCAGCGTGTAGCTCATGCCTTTCCTGTTTTTTTGTGGATGCTTGGTACGCAAGACGTACTAAAAGAGTACGTATGGCATACTCCCATAAGTTAGACTATGTCATTTTTGGACTTTGGGCTTTATATGGTTGGTTCTAGAATGGGAAGGGTAATATTGTCTTTTACCCTTAGAAAGAGAGAATATAAATTCGACCCTTGAGTATGGGTTTCTGCCCTAATTTTTAATTACGGATGGTTTTAGATATGTTCATTATGAGGAGTTTTTCGTAGCAACAACGTGTGTGTAGGATCGTCTGTCAGCGGATTGAGGTGAGTCTTCTCACTATAATTTTCGGTGTGATATTATATACGTGCTGACCAGCTAGTCTTATTTGTTGTTATTGTGATATGTGTTACTGTGTGTATTGAGACTTCGGGTAGTCTCTAGGGTTACTGATAACCCACTGGGCGTACTGTTTGCCCACTGAGACTTCTGGTAGTCTCCATTTTGCTTATAACCCATATCTGTTTATTTGTGTTGTGTTGTATATTGTATTTTGGGGAACTCACTAAGCTTGGTGCTTATGGTTTGTGCACATGATAATTCGGGAGACTTGTGCACGTGATAATTCAGGCACACTCTTAGGTGTGTCTGGACTAAAACTAAGAAGTTTTGAAAATATTTTAAAAAGAAAAACTATTTTCTAAAGATATTTTAAGATAAAAAGGTTGCAATGTGTGCAATCAATCGAGCTCAAGTAAGTGTTCCCAAAATAACCATACATGTTGATGTGCTTCATAAAATAGTGATATATATGGAGTGCATGATAGAATGTCTGTTTAGGAGAGATGCCTTTATACTTGTTGTGTGAGCTGGTAGTGTTGCATGTTGGTGATTAGAGATCTTCAGGAGTTACGATATATGACTGCTTGTTTATGCAACACTTTTAGTTCTAGATGCTCGAATGTTGCTTACTTTGTGCTTTGTAGGACTCATATTGATGTAAGTTACTTATTGCATGAATATGTTAAGTTACATGTTACAAAATTTAAATCATCTCAGAGTGATTGAGCTGGCCCTATTGTGCAACTCTTGTCTGAGTCTAACCATTGTAGGGATGGGTCTTTTAGTCGAAGGATTATTTAGGGTTTTTTTTTTCATGTAATTGTATTCATGAAATAATTAGCGGACATCGATGGGAATCCTTCAGCAGTTGATGGCAAGGTGAGGTGGGAATCCTAGGAAAGCTTAGGAATCGTTTTAGTGCAAGTAGTGCGTTTTAGTAGATTTTGGAAGGTATCATTATGAGGAAGTGACTTAGTGGATCCAGGATGATTCTGAGGCAAGTACGGATAGGTGTGGAAGGTAGTATTGGGCACGTACTACTGAAAGAACAAGATTCGTACTTAAATCAAGGAAAGTCCCAGAAATTCTAAGGAGCTGGTGGAGGGTAGGGAAATGGTTTGGGGCCATAAATCTGTTGCAACATTTTGGTAATTATCAGCCTTTCGGTTATGGATATCCGGGATGAAGAGGGGTCTAGTGATTGTTTGGGCCTTAGTGGGTATTTCAGTTTAGGATTGAATGGTGTATATCTAGATGAGAAGTGGGTTTTGAGGTCTTAGGGGACTTGCTTGAGGTAGTGCTACTCTAACTCATGGGACTCAAGTAGGGAGAGATTAGGATGAGTGGCTTGAGGATTACAGCCTGAGGTAGAGTGATCGGTCGATGGCTCATGATGTCATTTTCTATGAAGAGGATTCTATTCTTACAGTTTTTTTGTTGGAGAGAAGAGATAGCGAGCGTAAGATTTCAGAGTTTGGAAGGTAGACCCATTGGGGGACTAGATGGTTACAGTGTCTACAACAAGGATATGCCTTCCTTGAGTTCGGTTAGTGCGGGTTCCAGCAAGTTGTTCTAGGTTATCAAGAGAAGTGAATTGGGAACGTCAACTTTCTTTTTCTATGTTATATCTCGACTATGCAAATGATGACCCTTTGTTTCCATGATTGATTTTCACGATGAAGTGATGGTTAGGATTCAAAGGCGAGGTGTGTGGTAGTCAATTTGTTCGTAGATAGAGAAACGGTGCTATGAAAGGAGTACCAATGTTATTGTTTGTGCTTCTGCATGGGATGCTTATTGATAGAGGCGGTTTTGATCGGGAAGTTTTTGAGGTCTCCATCTAAGCTTTGGAATGTCTTCAAGTTTTCTTGGTCTTTATCTGGAAAATCATTATACGTTGTGTCATACATTCCAAGAGTCGGGAAGGGTATGAATCTGGTTGATCCAGTTTGAATGGGATTTATTTGCAACATCCATTGGTGATAGTTCAAACCCAAGTGGGGGAGAACTAGGTATGCTACTTAGAAGAACGTCAATCTATTCAAGTTTATGGTTTTAGAAGAATGGGTTGTAGGGATCGGCGGTTCGGGTCTGCGAGACTTTGGTTCAAGTCGCGGGTGCAGAGCAAGTTTCCAACAGATGTATGTGCTCATAAATACATGAGTTGTCTTCGTGGCAAGAAGTTATTGGTCAAGGAGATCTCTATAGTTACTGGTCCTTTGCGGGGATGTCGATGAACTGATCAAGAGTTGGATAGATCGCTTAGGCCGAGTATTAGTGGTTGGAGGATTTACCAGCTCGATGTATAGATTGCTACTTATAGTATAAGATAAGCAATGGTTGACCTGTCAATCAACTTTAGAGTTGGTATGTGTAGTTCTGCATGGGTTTAGTTTAGCAGAAGAACAATTTGATTACAAGGTTATTGTCAGTGCATTATCGATTATTGGTTGTTTCTTGTTCATCGTCAATATTTGGGATGCTTCAACGTTCAAGGCTGTAAGAGTCAGAGGTTAGTGGATGTGAAAACCTATTGTCAAGTTCTGTCTACGATATATCTTGGCTTTTGGGTACGATTGACCTTAATTGTTGGATTATGTGATTATTTTCTTTAGCAAACTCGATTTTGATTTGGTAGTAAGTAGAACATTAAAGTGGTTATCAATTTGCTCCAATTGTGGATCCACGGGTTCTCTTTCATCAGTTGGGATTACACAAGGATGTAGAATTGTATCCGTGGATGGTACTTTGGATATGACAATATTTCTTCAAGAGTAGTAATGTGTTTCATCTAGATTGGGGTGTAGGCACCCGATATTGTTTGGTCATGGGATATTAGTCCAGCAAGCCTAGTGTGGTAGTGGTTAGATAGGGAGAGTATGGGATAGCTCAGTAATCTATTGATTATGAGGTTATTAGAATGTAGATGAATCCAAGTGAGGGATGGTCACTTGGGACCGTCAGAGATAGCTCCAAGTGTGATCCATTTTAGAAATTGTACCCGTGTCGGGGATTTGGATAGGTATATTTGGAAGGAGCGCTAAAGTTCCCTGAGGTCGGGAAGAATCCAAGATACATCAGGATTATGAGTGTGGAGCAAACTACCGTTTGGTCGGTGAGGCCTTAAACGGTTGATCAGGTGGTGCGGGTAAGATATTGGTTGATTAAGGATTAAATGGGAAGGCCAGTCAACATGGTATCATCCTAAGACAACTATAGAGCCACTTATGGTTGCAAAAGGGTTCACGGTTTAAGCGAGGAATAATGTTCTTTGGTCAGTGGTAAGCAGTGGAGCAAATGATATGGATTCATGGCTAGGTTCGGTTTGAGGGTTGTGTTAGGACCTCTCTGCCAGTTCTTGTCTGATGAAGGCTTTGGGGTTTGAAGCACGACTTGAACACCTGATAGAGTCCACCAGGATGGAGTTTTGTCTTGTAGTGATTTTGGTTAGGCCTTTTTGCGTGTAGTTGGTAAGACCATCGTTTAGGCCCATGGCGGTTGTGGAAGTGACGTAAGACTGCAGAGCAGCTGTAGCATTCACTAGGTTAGTATCTGGTTGTTGTGACAACCGTCAAATTCAAGTCAACGTCAACAAGTCAAAGTCCACAAGTCAAACCGGTCAAACTTAATTAGTATTTGTATGCTAAAAGTTATTCTATGTATAAAAATGTGCATTTGTATGTCAATAATTCAAGTGTCTCGAAGAATCTATGTGTTTAGCAATGTAAAAAACCCTAAAATGGAGTTAAACGCATCAATACACGACTAAGGACCCTTTTGAGGACTTAAAACAATCATAAACGAAGCATAACGGGGTTCACGAACCTTGCATTACGAGATTATACGATAATAATGGCTAAGATTAAATAGCTCCCAAATCTCTGCAAGTATGTGAAATCTCTCCCAAATATCTCCAAGTATGTGAAATCTCTCCCAAATCTCTCCAAGTATCTGAAATCTCTCCCAAATCTCTCCAAGTATGTGAAATCTCTCCCAAATCTCTCCAAGTATGTGAAATCTCTCCCAAATCTCTCCAAGTATGTGAAATCTCTCCCAAATCTCTCTCAAAACTTTTTATAGTCATCCCGACCCTTAACTTGGCTAAAAACCGCTTGAAACGGAGAGTTATATCGAAAAACAGCTAATTAGGGCCGAAACCCTTCTTAGGAACCGAACCTCTTAGGAACCGAACATCTTAGGACCGAACCCTCTCAGAGCCGAACTTGTCAGAAGCGAGCTTGTCAAAAGAGAACCCACCATCTCGGACCGAGCCTCCTACAACCGAAATAGACCGAGGGCTCAGCCTATTTCGCCTCCCTCACATTTCAGACCGAGACCCCCACCTTCGGTCCCTACTCCCTTCTCTCGGCTCCTGCTCTACTTTCGGTCCTCAACACTTCCAAGAGCCGAACCTCGCAAGTTCGGTCCATAATGTCCGGTTTTCTACTACTTTCGCTTCCTAAGCCCATTTTTGACGTTTTTGACGGGATTTTTTCACCAAATTCATATTTTTACCATTTTAAACCCCCAAAACTCATATTTTATTTATTTCTCAAGGATTTATTAATTAAAAATCATTATTTTATAATAAGAGAAGTATCCTACCCCACAAGTGGGTCAAGTGTGTCCACTTGCCTCCATGTGTCAACCTCTCATTAGCCAACCTTATCCACATCACACAAACCAAGGCAAACATCACTTCAAACTTACAAGTTGCTCCAGCAACCTTCAATATATATAGAAATCCCTGGAGGATTTCTTGGCTTACTTGATCATTTCAAACACTTACACTTCTCAAAACACCAAAAGAGCCTCATTTTCTCTCTACTTCCCACCACTTTGTGAAAGTGTTCTTGAGCTACTACTACTACACTTTTTGGTATTCATTCCATCTAAACTCAAGTGTTATTTCATAATTTCATAACACTCTTGGATCATTGACTCATATCTTAACACCAAAAAAATCGTTCTTAGGATCATCCAAGCTTCCACATGTTCATCAAGTGTTCTTGACTTGATACTCCTCGACTTCAACCTTCTACTCCTTTAGAAATCACTCAAGGTGAGTTCATAACCCTACATTTTCCCGTTTTCTTTAGTTTTCAGGGGGGAATACAAGTTAAAACACCAAAACATATTTGAAACTTAACTTGACAACTTACAATAGAAAAGTTGTGACTTGTTCACGAACTGTTTTACCCAACTTAAACTAAATATTTTTCAAAACTGTTTAGTATGCAAATAGTTCAGGTTTATACCTTTAAAATGATTACTTGCACATCTCCATAAGATTTTCTACAATTTATCGTGATTTTTAAAAAATTGCCTATCACTGCAGCATCAAAGTCGGACTAGGTTGTGAAGATGAACATCTTCACCCTGGTTTGAGACCACCAAAAATCATAGGAAAATTTATGAATACAATAGACTCTTTTTCCAAATACTCAGCGTTTACGGATTTAGTTTTCAACTTACGATGATTTTTCTATAAATATTCTAAAACAGTGACAGTTAAGGGTAAAACTCTCAAATACATGTTTAAGAGTTATTCACACCTTGTAACATGTTGAGCAAGGTGTGTGCGATTTACACTTAGTATTTTAAATTTCATTTTATGGAAATACAAAGACATGCATAACAAGGTTTCATTCAAACACACAACACTTGTGATAAACTATAATAGGTATAGTTTGAGCACTTCATTTGACAAAGAAAAAAGTAACTCAATCGACTTACAAAACAAGTATTTCATTAAACACTACGTGAACTTGTTAATGAATAAATTTGTGAGACATTCTCCTTCGGGGTACTCTTAAGTACCACAGTAAAGTCCTGCAGTTATAATCAGAATCTCCTGGAGGGAGAGCGTGGTAGTTGTGTAGAGATCTATATTGGGTCTGACAAACCCGCACCTAAGTTGCTTGCAACAGCTAGGCTGCCAGGTTTGGGGTGACAAGTGTCATAACATTCTGACGCCTGAAAAACGTCGAGTACGAGCTCTTTGAGTTTAGTATGGTTATAACATCTCACATGGGAAATTAACAAAACACACAGTTCACGGGGATTTAAGGAGTTTTATTTAAATATAAAACCACACACACACAAGTATGACGATTTACTTACATACACTAAGTCTTGGTTTAGTTAAGACTATAAAAACCCTTAAGAAATATTGGATTTTCCTGGAAACAAACTTGTAACAAACAAAAAGGAACATCATTCATTTTTCAATTATAAATTGCTTATGAACTCACCAGCTTTATGCTGATACTCTTTCAAAACAACTTGTATTCTCAGGTAATCAGTAAAACAGGTAATCTCAAGATTTCTGAAGTCAAGACGCTAAGGCGTAGATTCTTTTGCTATATTTTGACATCATATGTAATTTATTTGGAAACATGTACTTTTGAAACGATGTAGCCTTTTAAATTATATTTACGATGGTTGTGTTTACTTTCTTCATTATGGTTATGATACTGAGCATGACGTCCTCCGCCCCCGAACGTTTCTGCCGTTCTTGTTTGGGGTGTGACAGTTGTGGAAGTGATATATGACTGCGGAGAAACCTTAGCATTCACTAGGTTAGTATGCGGTTGTGGAAGTGATGCAATACTGCAAAGCATCCTTAGCATTCACTAGGTTAGTATGCGGTTGTGGAGGTGTTGTATGACTGCGGAGCAACCATAGCATTCACTAGGTTGGTAGGTGGCTATGTCATGGATGGAAGTCTACGAATTGGCTCAGAGCATTCTTTAGGATGAATTCGATCATCGCAGGATTGGGTGAAGGGTTGTGAGTGGGCCACATCATTTGTAATACTTGGTTAGATCGTAGGCTAGGTTGGGGCCGAATGCGATGTGAGAACACGGTTCAGTTTGTAGAGATCACTGAAGTGAAGTAGACTTGGTGATTGAGATTCAAGTTAGTTTCGAATTCTCAGTTCTTTTCAAAATTTTGATTTGTTCATTTTTGGTTAAGCTATCTGTCACACCCCGAAACCGAAGGCGGAAACGTTCCGGGGCGGAGGTGACTTCATGTTAAGTATCACAACTAATGTACATAGTAAGCATAGTAAACGCAACCATTACATTACATAGAAGTATTTACATTTGTTTGAAAATAAAGTGATACAAGTTCTATACATATATATCATATGAACAAAAGCTAAGACGAGTCTTCTATACGCTCCGTCTTCTCCAAAAGATCGCAGGGTACCTGTCTAATGTGGACCTGAGAATACAAGCAGTTTGAAAATCAACATAAAGCTGGTGAGTTCATAAGCGGTTTGTTTTCTGAAAATGAACAAGATTCCTTTGGTTTTCTGTAAAAGTTATGAATCCAAGAAAATCCCATATTTTCTTATAAGTAAAGTTTAGTTATCCATTAGTTACACGGTCTAGTTAAGAACAGTTCAGTTATCCCAGGAAAAACCCTTATTTTCCTTAAAAGTTTATGGTTAGTTATCGAATCTGAACGTAATGTACAAGTATGTACCAT
Organism: Lactuca sativa; assembly: GCF_002870075.4. NCBI lineage: Eukaryota > Viridiplantae > Streptophyta > Magnoliopsida > Asterales > Asteraceae > Lactuca > Lactuca sativa. The sequence continues at coordinate 189,429,250 of NC_056631.2, read as the reverse complement.
ACTTAATGTGTTTGTGTGAAGTTTCCTGAAAGTCTGTTATCCTTGACAAAGTATATTAGTTTTAACACGTATATAAAACTAATAAGTAAGTGGAAAATTTTTCATAATCTTGATTGCGAGTTCCATAACCATACTACAGACTAGATAAGGCTCGGAACGGGGCCAATATCTTTTTATGACTTTTGTCACCCTTGAACCTTTCGGTTCGGCTGTAGCTAGCAGCCAGGTGCGGGGTAGTCGATCTCGTATAGATCTATACACTCAAGTCACGCTCTCCCTCCAGGAGATTCTGGTTACAGTGGTAGTCCTACACTCTCGTATCTAGGGGGAGTGTTACCAAGGACGTGTCTCCAACCTTAAGATTAATGAATTTTAAAAGTTGTCCTTCACTCTCGAATCTAGGGGGAGTGTTACCAAGGACATTTCAAAAGTGATAATAATATGGAAAACTCTGTTTATTAGTCCTTCACTCTCGTATCTAAAGGGAGTGTTACCAAGGACGTGTCCTTCACTCTTGTATATCGGGGGAGTGTTACCAAGGACGTATCAAAAGTTCTAAGGTTAATGCTTTTAACAGTAATGATGTGATAAACTCATTTGTGAAGATAAAATGCAACATTTTATAATGGGTTTCACAAACAGTTCGAAAACTAACTCTGCAAGTTAAACAGTAGGTTAATACGATTTCTAATGTTAAAAGCATACGAAATATGAAACATTTCCAATAAAATCATAAGTTTGAGTACAAGATTTCCTTGTACTTTTGCTTGTATTCCCCCCCTGAAAACATTGAAAACACGGAAAAAGGTGTAGGGGTATGAACTCACCAGACGAGAAATGTGTCGGCTTAGGATGCTAAGTATCAGTTCGGGGCTTGAAAACGCGCGAGGTTCCTATATAATATGAAAAGATACACAATTTGTATCTAATTAGGCTTTGAACTACTAATTAAACATGAATAACACTTCGAGACGCGAAAACACTTCTATTCAAGTGTTTGGAGTGATCTGGGTAGCATCTAAGGGGGTGTATGGCCTAGACATGGAGTTTTCTCTTCAAGAGTAAACTCCTAATGGAGATTTTGGCCCTAAGACCATATCCCCATGAGTTTATGGCCGTAAACTCATGGGTGGTGGGTTCTTGGTTGTTAAATGGTCTTACAACACTAGTGGGATGATGCTAGGCTTAGTTCTAAGGCATTGGAAGGGGACTTGATCAACATATGGACCATTTAAGGAGTTTATGGTAGTAAACTAGGAGTTTAAGGCCGTAAACTCTCAAGTATCCATTCCTTATGTGTTTTGGTGGTTCTAGGTTAATCATATGTGATTCTAACTCAATACACAAGCCATGGAAGGAAGTTAGGGCACCATTTGACCACCTTATAGGAGTTTACGGCCCAGGAACCATTCCTTGGGGGGTTTATGGCTGTGAACTCCTAAAAGGATGGTTTTTATGAAGTTTAAGGTCCCTAACACATTGGAGGATGATTCTAGACTTTATTCCAAGGCTTAGGAGGTGTTTAAGGGGTATCTTAACACCTTAAAAGGTGTTTACGGCCTAAGAAAGGGTGTTTACGGTCCAAGCATGTTCTTGGGCCGTAAACTCATGTTTACCCCTCAAATGTTAAGGTTTTGGTGTTCTAAGTCCAATCTTGTAAGCCCCTAACTCATATCTAAGCTCTAAAGGTGGTTTGGAAGGGTTTTGGGGCTCCAAAACCCCATTAATGTGTGTTTGCGGCCTAGGGCTGTTCCTGGGCCGTAAACAAATGTTCTTGGTCCTATTTCATGATTCAAACACGAATTTGAAAGCTAAAGATGTTATACTATGAGCTAGGATTGAATCCTTACCGATTTGGAGCTTGAATTGGATGATTTTGGATCAAAGGTTTGGATTGATGAGAGAGAGTAGAGAGAGTGGAAAAGGCTTCAAATGAGGTCCCTTCAACCTTAAATATGGTTTGAGTTTGAGGCTCGGTGGAAATCTACCCGATACTGACGTTAGACGAGGCTTTTGGTCGTACCCGATTTAATCGTTGTAACCCGACGTGGTTGAAACTAAAAATTTTCCGAATAATAATTTGGGGCGTTTTCATGTGTTTCTAACGGGTTTGGATACTTACGAGGTCATAATAAAAGTCTTAAATTAAATGAATTCATCCAAAAACGTAATCGGAACAATTTGCTAAAGACGAGTTTTATGGACGGAAACGAGTTACGGCGACGAAACAAACTTCGGGTTGTCACAGTATCATTCACAATGTCAACAAGTTCATCAGCATTCAAATATTCATCTATCTTAACAATACCATAAGCAAATCAATTATCAGGTACTTTATCGAATTATGCTATGGTTTTCTCACAATCATAAGACAAGCTATCAATTTTCTCTCTTTCGAATGCTAGAAAAGGTAATAACTTCCTATGTTGTTCTTTGCTAATATCAGACGAATGATGCAAAGCAGTCAATTTTGCATATAAACGCTTTGCAGAATTACAGTATATATTTCTTTGAGCTAACAACATTTTAACATCACTGCTTAACGAATCCCTATCAGACATGATATTTGTAATCTGCAATTCTAAACTTTCAATTCTTATTTTCTTGGTATCTAACTGCTTCTGTACTTCTATTAACTGAGAAGTTGATTTCTTAGCCTCGTTGCTAGTAGAGATAACCAAAGCATCGAAATAAGCAACAATATCATCAAAAGCAATTAATTCAGAATCACATGCACTCAAAGGAATATTAAAAGATTTAAGAATAGTGTGTACCTTGGTGGTCATTGGTGATTTGTCAGAACTTTTAGTCATGAAGCAACGAACTGTCACCGCTTCGTCAGATTCATCCTCAAATTTCACAAACATGGCTCCATGTGTAGGATTACGCATTTCTTCGTCATCGGATCCCAATGACCATATCTGATAAGTTCCTTCATTCTCATCACCGACCTCTCCCTTTGCCACCAGAGACATTCCTTTCGCCTTTGCCCTTGCTTCTTCCAACCTCTCAACATAATAGGCTTCGTCCTTCACCTTGTTTTTCTTCTCATCCTTTTTACGAAGTTGACAGTCACTAGCCATATGATTGGCTCCTTGAATATAATGACAATCAATTCATGAATCACCTTTAATCTTCTTCTCAAATTTTGTCTCTTCTTTCTCTACTTCCTTTTTCTCACTCTTCTTCTTCTCTTCTCCTCCAGCCTTCGACAAAAATCTTCCTTTCACAACAACATATTTCGACTTTAAATTGAACGGTTTCTTGAAAAATTTCTTTACTTTGTTATTTGAATAAAATGCAACAGCCTCATCATCCGAATTCACAATAAACCCTTCTTCATCAGAATTCTTTTCTTCAACCTGTTCCTTTTATGAAACTTTCGAAACTAAAGCCAATGGTCCACCCAAGCTTAATTTCGATTCTTCAGCCATTTCATTTACCTCGCCTTTGTGAGTCTTTAGCAAATTATACAAATCATTCAATGATGATATGTCGAAACTCTGTTGTGTTTTCACCATTAAAGTAACATTCCTCCATTCTTTTCGTAGACCCATGATGAACGTCAAATCGAATTCCATTGTCGTCCTTGTAATGCCATGACGATGACATTTATAGATTAACTCATTCAGCCTATCATAGTAACCTTCAATTGACTCACCATCTTTTTGCTTGAAATCTTTTAATTCAATCAAACAGTGCTTAACCGAATAATTTCCGTCTTCTCGCTTCCTTGGAACTTTTCTTTGAGATTATTCCAGATTTCTTTTGCAGTTGTACAACTTCTGACATATTTATACACAACTGGAGGCAATGCACCATGTAACTCCCTTATACATCGTTTTTCAAGTTTCTTCATTCGATCAGTTTGAGCATCAACACTCGTAGTACCAGATGAAGATCCAATCGGTTGAAGATTTGTCGGAAGAGTAACATTCCCAGAGATGCATGACCAAAGCTCTTCATCGAGTCCATTCAAGTAGTCTTGCATACGATCAGACCACTGATCATAGTATTCCAGAATGAGCATAGGAATCTTAGTTGAAGATCCTAGCAGATGAGAGTATGAAGTCATTGAGTTTAAGTTGAAGTTCGCCATTGATTTATGGATTAAATTTTTCTGAGATATCAAAGAGAATTTGAAAGCAAATTGTTGAATTGAACAGAAAATCAAGTAGAACACTCGATTCAACAAATCAGTTGTAGAATCGAATCACAACTTAAGATCAAGAACACTTTTCACTTCAAAAGGTGCGGAAACTTTTTGATTCAGAATTTGATTCAAAAACCTTTTTTAATCAGAGTGAAAATCAGATCGCAGATTATGATTCCTGCTATGATACCAATTGATGTGAATTATGAACATGGTTTGGCATGTGGAATTAAAGAATACACAATGAACATGGTGATTTGGGTGTTTAAGAGATGTATTGAATATGTATGGTGTTACAAAAAAAGACATAGATCTACATCTACATAAATAACACACACTCACACACTCAACTTTTACACCTCTCAAGCACACATCTACAAGTGGACTAAACCCACCTTATATAGAGGTGTTTACATGTCTCTCTCTCATTCTCTATCTCATGAGTTAAAAGGCTAATGCACCACATGCAAGTGGGTTTAATAAAAGTCAACACATTATAAAGGCATACATGGATAACTTTGTACCCCAACAGTGATTGTTCATGTGTTGGTTGGTTGAGTTGTCTTTCATCGGGAGTGAATAACTGAGGTAATCGTATTGGCTGATAGACCAAGTACACTTGCATTTGTTTAGTTTTTGAAATCGGGAGCTGATGTTGTTTTCGATCAGAATTTTCGACACCGGTAAATGGTCGGGATGTTTCGGGTATCCATAAACTTGTTCAGGACTGATAGGTTTGTTCGGTTTAGATTGTGAAGTTGAGTCATTGTTAGAATGGTTTGGAATGGTTCTGTCTGTCTGGGAGTCAGGCATCGTATAGGGTTTCAGATTTAGGCATAACGGTTGGATGCTCGTTGACTTAGGGCAAAGATTTGAGGTTCGTTTTTCATTAAGGCTTGTGATTTCTACTAATTTAGGTTCGACAACAGTAATATTGGGTGGTTGTCGGAGTGAGGTGACTTCTCTAGTCTTCATTGATATTCAAGGAGTTGAATCAGGATCGCTTGGTTTGGTAGATGAGATAGTAAGAAATGATTTCCAGGACAAAATCTAATTTAAGTAGGGAGATTTGTAACACCATGTTTCGTATCAATATGTGATTCAGGGCCCGTAGACCGTAATTTGAATATGTGAATGCTTTAGGGCACTAAGGAAGTAAGCTTTGGACTTTAATGAAAGAAGTTATTGAGCATCATCGTATGTCAACATCGTTCTAGGAAAAAAGAAGTCGAAGAAAGTGAAATGGGTCTTTAGGGTTTTTGCCGTTGCTGTTCTAGGGGTTTTAAGCTACAGTTTGTTTAAATGACAGAAGAACTTTAGGTTAAACATTTCAATCCTGGGTTTCTATTTTGTTTTGATGTGCATCTTGTTTATTCTCCTTATTAGTAACGGGTTTTGTTGGTTGTCTTTTGGTTTGTGGTTGTAGTAGTTGGTGGTTTTGTGATCATGATGTTGTGATGATTAGCATTTTAATGGTAGTCATAGGTGATGGTTCTCGTATATACTTAGATAGCTGTGAAAATTCTGTTATAACTTGGTCAACAGATGTAAAGATGCAGAAAACCCATGAATGAAATGTTGATTAAGTTAACTTATTCCTGTTATAAATGGACTACTTATATAAATGTAAATATGCATGTGTCATGCAGTAGTAGGCATTTTTTATGTTGATTTTGTTCTTGGGACCACATGAAACAGTCAAACTTTTTATACCATTAAAACATGAACCCCAATGTTTGTTTGTGGGGACATGGGACAAGAGAGAAGAATCTAATACCCAGATTTGTCGTTGCCTATAACCCAGAAATGGAAAACAATGAAAAGTGTTTTTTTGTTGTATTTGTGATTGCCCACTTTGAATAATTTCCTAGAAGAAATGAAATACCCCTAATGGGTTAAGTCAAATAATAAAGTTATCACTGAAATACCCCTGGTGGGTTAAGTGACATAATAAATATTGACTGAAATACCCCTGGTGGGTTAAGTGACATAATAAATATTGACTGAAATACCCCTGGTGGGTTTAGTAAATTAAAAATTAATGACAGAAATACCCCTAGTTCTTTAACTAACTAAAATGTGAGTAATACACCTTAGGGGACTATATGTTATTTAACCTCTTTGTTTGACTAAAGTACCCCTACTACTTTATTAATTACTTGAAATAACATATACCAATTGGATTAACTCATTCGAATGACTAAATTATCCCTAAACTAACATTCACATGCCATTTTTAACTAATTAAAATGAGAGTAATACACCTAGGGGGACAAGAGACTGTATGTATTTTATGACTCTTTGGTTGACTAAAATACCCCCATGCTAATAGTTACTTGAATACACCTATTGCATGGATTAACTCATTCGAATGACTAAATTACCCCTAAACTAACATTCACATGCCCTCTTTTACCAATTAAAATGAGACTAATACACCTAGGGGGATTGTATGCAATTTAACTTCTTTGATTGACTAAAATACCCCTACCTTAATAAGTACATGAAATACCATACTCATATTGTATTAACTGATTCAATGACTAAAATATCCTTACTTTAATAATAACATGACCCATAACAAACACACAATTAGAAGTGTAATTAATCTACTTTGGTTGACTAAAATACCCCTACTTTAATAATAACATTGACATGCCCTACTGAAAAAATGTTAATGACTAAATTACCCCGTATACACTACTATAAATAAGACCATACATATTATAAATACAAACACGCATTCAGATATCAAATGTTAAGATTGTTATAACATACATAAACATAGAAAACACAAATTCCCTTGTTCAATCCACATAACAGACACACAATTAGAAGTGTAATTAATCTAACTCGATTGGCGATCCAACACTACTACCTTCACCTTCAACTCTTTTAGCAAGCTTTAGTTTAAGAATTCTCGCTGACTTTTTCATCTTGCTTGGTTGACCCGTAGTATTCACTTGCCTAACAACTTGATTAACCTTGCACAATTCCTCAGCTTCATTAACCCTCACCACTTACTCATATTCATTTACCCTCATAACTTCATCGATTTGTGGCTCAACTGCGTCACCCACCACAACATCTTCTCCAGCCCCTTGCATATTCACTGATTCTTGTGTTTGCATAATTTTTTGTTTCTTTATGATATTAGTTTTAGGTGGCATTGGCACTTGAGTGCAAGTGGTATTGTTGTGCCCTTCCTCTTTGCATATTCCACAAGAAACCTTTTTCCCTGCCTTTGAAACAGTGTGTTTCCAGACCTTTCAGAAGCATCCCTTATTCTTTTGACTGTTGACCTGCCTGGCATTCTTCTTTTTAAAGGAGGCAATGGAGGTGTAAAGGTTGTTGAAGGCCACATGGTCATCCAATTCATACCACTAATAGACTTTTTGTAAGTATTATGGAAGAAGGTTGTCAGGTACAAAGGGTCTACATATGGCCCATCAGGTGTTACGTTTAAAAACACTAATGTAGCAACTTAATGAACAAAACCATTCCCATTTAGCTGCCATAACCTACAACTGCATTCCTTTTTTGTGACATCGATAATGTACGACTCATCCATTTTCCTCGTTTCAAACTTCATACTCCCACAAGACACAACATGCCAATGCCGACATAAAGTAATGTAAATTTTAGAATTGGCCGAGGTAAGTTATGTATGAAAAAAAGTGTGCATACCTTTTCTCATTTTGGAGAATATTCAATCTTGTTCTGATATTTGGACAAATAGAATAACGATTCCATCATTGACCTGTGAGTTTCATCGTGACCATCCTTTGCGTGCCATATATACGAATTGTTGGGTTTTATTATACTACAACATCCTATGGTGCACATACAACCCTAAATACCTTGGATCTATGTTTTCTCTATTATACATGCAAATATGAATTTTCCAAGATATTACCCTATACTAGCATACAAATATCATATACTCGGGTAATAAAATAGATAGAATACATACCTTTTTTTATGTAACTTGTCTTCATGAAGCTTGAGAGCCTAGTGTCCCAAGTGTGACACCTCAAATGGTTCACACAACATCATGAACACTTGGAATAACCATGAGAAGAAGACACTCCAAGCTCAAATTGACTAGCCCTCATATGTGTATTACTTGTGTCAATTTCTTGAGCTAAAGGGGTCCTTATATAGTGTGCACATTAGGGTTACACCATGTAACCCATGACTTTACCCATTCCTTATGCTCCATGGGTTTTAACCTCCATGGAGTATCCATGGACCATCACATGGGTTAAACCCAACATAAGGAATCTTGGATCATAAGCCCACATATATAAGAATGAATGATTTACACAATCAATCCCCATATATTTAATTAGTCTCATTTGATCAATAAATTAAGTCCAAATTTATTCTTGATCAATACTAATTAAATAACATAATATATTAGAACTTATAATATATTAATATGTCAGAAATGTCCTTTTCTTACAAAAGGTCTATCCAAATGTCCCGATGTCATGCAACCCAAATGGACCATGCCGAGTCGAGTCAAGTCTTACCAATTATAGTTATGGACTTAGACACTAATCCAACAGTCTCCCACTTGGATAAGTCTAAACCTATTATTGCGTATGACTTCAAACCTAACTGGCAATCGTAGCTCTCAAAAAGTTGTTGTCGAACTCTGACCTTTGTCAATGACTTGTCCATTAGATAAGGGATCATATATTCCTCCATTCTAGATATCATATGGACTGAGACATGGATTTAGTTCATTCTCTCTGTCCATTTGTTGTTTCCCGATTTCTGATTTATGATGACTGACTGATTGAACAAATCAAATCAGTCCTGGCTTGGCCAAGCACTCACATGTATCATCATTAAATCATGGAGGGGCCCACAGATATCGCTTTTATCCTGAAGGTAAAAGGAATGGATAAACTTCGACTCATATGGCTTGTTCTACTACTAGTTGAATCATACACAAAGGCACGTTTTATAACATCGAGTTACCGAATGCGGTTTCGTGCAATCAATGTATAACCAACTCATAGTAACAACTCATATCTCTAGGTTTGAATAATATAAGATATTATCATCTCATGATCACTCGTGATAAAATCCATGAAGTGATTCAAATGAGTGCGGGTTGAATCCAATACTCATAACTTATGAGCACTCATGAGTGTTGTAGCACAAATTTTTCCACCAACTTGGACCTCTACAAGCCAACCCATGACAGTCTTGATTCACATCTACTTCCAACATATGACCGACTGTGGATGGTTTGAATAACTTAGTCATCCCGGAAGAATAACCTAGTTATTATGGAAGTCAAAACATGCAAAGTGAAACACAAGAATAAATGAATCTGGTATGGTATCAAAACCTATGAATATAAATAAAACACCTTTTATTTATCACCATACTAATTACTCATTATTCATTGTTTGGGTTTTAATCAAGTTTATACTTGAATTAAAAAACACTAGTTGTCCCATGCTCTAAGCATGTACACTATGTTTTTCTAAACAATAGCTTTGCGATACACTAAGTATGCACTCTATGTTTGTCTAAGATCCTTACTTTGTGAAATAAACCAATTGAACATACTTTCAGTGATTCTAATTTCACACTCCCAAATCCTTATCGAAAATGTAAGAATTCCAAATTCCTATCATTTATCGAAATCTTTTAGATTTTAAACTTATATGCACTGTTCCTCATGTAATGATTATGCACAAAATCACAAAGACTTGTCAACAAACATTACAAAGTATTTCAATGGAGATTAACTCCATGGAACCAAAGTCTCATATTCAAAGTTCATTGCCTTTGAACATTCTTCTTGCATTAAGTTTCCTAATCTTACACATATAACTTCCACCTTCCCATATTCCCATTTTGACTATCATTTTTGAACAATAGTTGCCTCTTTTCAGAATATGTCAATATGGTCCTTCCAAAAAATTAAAAATATACTTCCAACTGCCCCTGAGCAACCAATCTTTGGTAAACCTTAGATTGTCCTCGACAATTGCTTAATCATTTTAGTCATATCCAATTCTAGACCTTTTCCCTTCTTAATGCCCCAGGCATTTGGAAAATTTTAGAAAGGATGAATATAACACATGTAATCGATCCTATATCCGAAGCATATGGGACACGATTCATGATGTCTCACATAAAGACTAAACCAATCTTTTGTTATAATATTTCCATTTCAATTTGCCAAGTTCTCATAATTCAGATTATGAAAAGGGATGTCGTAATCATAATCGAATTTTAGAATGCAAATAATAGACCCATATATAAAATTTCCTTATGTTGAGCCAATCCAACATGAATTTCATATATATATCCTTGACTAAATACGATTAAAACCTGAATCTAAGCTTTTAGATTTGAGATGAAGTATAACTTCCTCTCCCTTAATTATAGCAAAACAACTTTTTCCTAATTGAAACCTTTAGTTTTCTATAATTAACATTGCTAACTTGCAACCTTTATCATAATTATCATGCTCCCACTAACATGATGATTATTAGCATAACACTTATGCTCCCACTAGCTTTGACATGTACCCAGAAATTACAGGACTTCTAGAAATCAATACTTTATTGACTTTCTTACCAAAGTTTAGATTTCTGATACTAGATTGCTTTGATAAGGCTTTATCAAAATTATACACCTTATCTTAGATAGCTCACAGGTGTGTCTAAACAATTTTAAAACTATGAAAAGGGATGTCGTAATCATAGTCTCAATTGTTTAGACCTTTAGCCATTTCTCATAAGTCAATGTTAGTGTGCCGGTTAACCACGCACGCTCCACTAACGACTTTGAGAATGCAAATATCATAATTGCTATCTAGCTAAAATCTACTTAGTGAAAGTGTTTCCTCACCATCATTTTCATGAATCAGAGAGAAACCTTATGACACTTAGATTTAATGGTGTATGTGTTCTTATCCATGTGAATTGTCAAAACCCTAGTCACAAGACAAGGATAATGACAAATCCAAACTCATATGGACTGAACTCAATCTGAATTTCTTCCACCTGGTAGCTCAAGGGCCTGCCATTGCTTCCAAGTTGTTATGCAACCAATTGAGAACTCTAAGAACTCGTATGCAAACCCAAATTTAACTGGAATGGGCACAAAATATGTCAACACGATAGGTTATAAACCTCAAGTCGTGTGCTAGTGAAGAACTTCAGGTTTTATTCTTGATTAGTTCTTGAGACTTTCAAGGCCTTTAAGACTCCTACTGTCCTCTTGACATATAATACTCCCTTGTCAAATATCCAAGAGATAGTGTGGATTCTTTATCAAGACAAGCACACAATTGGCCTAAGTTGGCCTTTCTTTTATCCAAAACACCACAACTTACCAATTTCAAATGTACAAGAGTAGAAAATCTTTTACTCTTACATTTGACTAGTGTTAATAAACCCTTCTTTTAAGATATGTCACTCAAGTTACAATCTTGGAGTATGACTCTAAGAATTGTTTTTGGAACGAAGTATGAGTCATCTTCTTGATTTAACCACTTCAACAATTCATAGGTCCTCTTCTTAGCTATCAGAATGCACTTAGAGGATGAATTGTGATAAGGTCTCTTAATCATTAAGATGATCATATAACATGATACTAAAGTACTCTCCCATCTTTTTAGATTTGAAAACCTTTTATCCTTCTGCCTAATTTGATTCTTCTCATTCGTTGTGCCATACATTGGAATTTTTCCAATTTATCAGAATTGCACTTACGCCTGTAAGTATAACCATATTTACTAAACTTTAGTAAATCATGACGAATAGTCTTAACGATTTTTTGTGGTGGGCTTGATTAGTGCACAAGAACGTGTACTCGGTCCCTTAGTCCTTTACTATACTCACACATCCATGTGAACAAGTAATTAGTCTTAATTTTCCAATGTTTGAAAGCTTTCATTCATCATACTATACAACTTGCATGATTCCAAGTTTCGGTCCAATTGAAACTTGGGTGATGAGGATCTTTCCTTTTTTGGTAAATTTAGACATTACCACAAACGAAAGAATCAATTTCATATTTCCACTCTTGCTATTAATGGAATCATATAAGCAACAATCTTTTGCTCAAATGCCATTGTAAGGATATTTTAAAATAAATAAAATCAAAAAAAAATTCCTCTTATTTTAAAAACTTTGCGGAAAAACTATCCTTACAATGCAAAAGCGCATGAAAACTTTGTTGTTATCTATTCCTAAGCAATATATCATAACTCCTAAGAAGTAGCTCAAGAATTTGATCTTCAAAATATGCGATAGAAATCCATCTACGCGATTAGATTCAGCATATTCTTTTCTTTAAGTTTCTTCACTTTTCTTTGATTCTTAAAAGCATCAACATGTGACTCAGTCACATCATGTATCAAGAATCTCAGAATAGAAACTTAGCAAAAGTTAGATAGTGGACTTTACCTGAAGTAGGGTCAAACTTATTAACTTTAACATCCTTAGGTAAAATTGGCAGCTTCGCAAATAACGCCTATTCCTTTGGAAATATAAACAAATGGACCCTTTGGTAATGATACGTGGGACTATCACAGACTTAGCTTTTCTCTTTACCATTTCGTCAACCGAGTTGACTATGGCCGATCCTTTTCCATTGGGAAGAGAATGCTTTTTCAGGATTTCCAGTGTCATCATTGTCAATGTCCATAAAGTTTTAGGAAGTTGATTTTAGCAAATAGATAAGATCATTAAGGGTCTTGTCATAGTCAGTTACATCGGAGTCCCAAAGGAACTCACTATGTGACTTAGAAAGTGATTGAACCACCAACTTTCTCAAGACTTTGACACACAACTCTCCCGGCTTGTCAATATGTGACTTCATCTCCAAGATGTGATCACACTTAGACCTTGCCTTGCCAATAGGGCTTGAGTGACCTTGAACTAGTGGGATAGGGAGAATAATTGGAGGAGGTGGAGGAAGTGAAGTTTCAAGAGATTTGGGAAGATCATAGATGTCTGAACAAGACATCTTTTTAGGAGACATTCAAGATAGTTGATTTAAAGTCCTTAATATAACACCCCAATATGAAATATTAAGGCTAGGACCCAACACAATATTTTATAACTTGGAAGAGGGATGTCGTAATCCAAGCTATAGAATATTTGAAGGTAGGTGAATGATGATTCACCAATTTCCACCATGAAAACGAAATAATTTAATTAGGTTTTACTTGGATTTGAAACTCCTAGATCTTTTGAGATTCATTGAACTGTTCAATGGCATGTTTCAATCTCGAGTGTGCCCTTCAGGTTTTGTGACTGGGATGCCGAGGATCACAAAACAAGGTGTGAAGTAACCATGCAACTTACTTGGTACCCTTAAATGTTTACCCATCAATCGATGTGTCGGTTAACCACACACGCTCCATCGATACTATGATAAACATTAAGTTACCCTTTGCCTACCTTGTTAAATACGAGTTAGTGTGCCGGTTAACCACACACGCTCAACTAACCGACTTAAACAAAGTGTAAAGTGTAATTTCATGGATTAGCACCTTATTCACATTTTCCTAAGTAACTAAGATTGGGTATTTATAAAAGGTTTAGTTACTTAGTATTTATCATTAATACTTTTAATGAAGGGAGAATTATAGTCCTTGTCCTACCCGTTCGGCTAACGACCCTCCACCAGTCAAGGAAGCGGTGGGTGAGAGTGGACACCCATTAAACTACCATTTTATAGGCAGTAACCTTATACCCCCCTTATAGACCGGCTTCATGAATGAGGCCTACTAACGCTAAGACTGACTTTACTCTTATACATATATATATATATATATATATATATATATATATATATATATATATATAAATATTATTAACTTATAATATTATAAAGTATAAGGGTTGAATTTTAACTTTTAAAATTCTAAGGGCTAACTTGGAATTAAAGTATTCATAAGTGAAAACTTTTCAAATTCCAAAACTTGAGGGAAAGTCTTGAAACTATTCAAAACTCTTGGATTTTCATAACTTATGAGTTTTAATTAAAGCTTTAAAACTTTTAATGAAGAGACTATTTGACATCCATAACTTAAGGGCAAGTTATGGAGCCATAAAAACTATTTATAAGAAAAGACTCTTCATTTTTTTTATGTAACCTATGACACTTTTATGAGTTTTAAGATTCATAAATGTGACCTTTTATGTAACTTGACGACAAGTTACAAAAACACATTTTATGAACTACCTCTAGATTAATTAGGATTGAAAACAACTAAAACATAATTTTTTTTCATTAATCTAAACTAACTCATAAATCAAGGAAACATAAAACTTTTGGTAACCCATAACTTATGGAGTTAAATGTTTGTTTTATGATGAAACTTTTCATGTTCCATAACTTAAGAATAAGTTATGGAATTCTTTAAAACATTAACACCAAATTTTGTAACTCCATAAAAACTTTGAATCAAATTTTTTTTTTTTTAAACCTTTTCATATCCATAACTTATGGAGGTTTCAAAAACACTTAAGATCACAACTTTAAGAAAAACTTTTGAGCTCTAAAATTTTATGACAAAATTTGTAACTCCTTAAAACATTTAGATCAAAATTTTAAAATTAATAAAATAATCGTATCATTTTATCTTTTACTAAATTTGACATAATTCAACTCATATAGCAAATGATTCAAATTTTACAAATAATTAGTTTTTCACAAAAACAAGTAATTATCTTAAAATTTGACAAACGTCATCTTTTTTTTCCTTTTTTTTCAACTTTGAAAATAAAACATTTGCATCAATATAACAGAAAACAACCCATGTCTCTGATACCACTGTTGGGTTTTAGTATACTACAATATCCTATGGTGCACATACAACCCTAAATACCTTGGATCTATGTTTTCTCTATTATACATGCAAATATGAATTTTCCAAGATATTACCCTATACTAGCATACAAATATCATGTACTTGGGTAATAAAATAGATAGAATACATACCTTTTTTTATGTAACTTGTCTTCATGAAGCTTGAGAGCCTAGTGCCCCAAGTATGACACCTCAAATGGTTCACGCAACATCATGAACACTTGGAATAACCATGAGAAGAAGACACTCCAAGCTCAAATTGACTAGCCCTCATATGTGTATTACTTGTGTCAATTTCTTGAGCTAAAGGGGTCCTTATATAGTGTGCACATTAGGGTTACACCATGTAACCCATGACTTTACCCATTCCTTATGCTCCATGGGTTTTAACCTCCATGGAGTATCCATGGACCACCACATGGGTTAAACCCAACATAAGGAATCTTGGATCATAAGCCCGTATATATAAGAATGAATGATTTACACAATCAATCCCCATATATTCAGTTAGTCTCTTTTGATCAATAAATTAAGTCTAACTTTATTCTTGATCAATACTAATTAAATAACATAATATATTAGAACTTATAATATAGTAATACGTCACAAATGTCCTTTTCTTACAAACGGTTTATCCAAATGTCCCGATGCCATGCAACCCAAATGGACCATGCCGAGTCGGGTCAAGTCTTACCAATTATAGTTATGGACTCAGACACTAATCCAACACGAATGTCCTCCAACATGCTGATAATAGGTTTCTTCATAGCATCCAAAATGACACTATTAAAGCTCTCTGAAAAGCCATTCTCCACAGATTCACATGATGAATGGTGAACTCTAAAAAAAGCTAGAGACCAAGTCTTTGGATCCTTATCCATAAAATGCTTAACCAATTCAGGATTCAACTTTTCAATATCTTTCATGGCTGTGTTAAAATGTGCATTAGTTGTTGCCTTGCTTGCTCTTCAAAACAAAATTTTAAACTTGGCTCCACTAAACCTCTTTCTAAAATCAGTGGCGGAGCTTCGATCTTTCATTTGGGGGGCCGAAAATATAATTTGTATAAAAATTGGTGAACAGGGGGGCCATAGTCAAAATTTTATATTTTTGTGCCTAATATGTATAAATCTTAAAGTATAAGGACTATTTCCGCCAAAAAAATCAGGGGGGCCACAGCCCCCTAGCCTTATATAAGATCCGCCCTTGTCTAAAATTATCATATATATACCTAGCACACTGCCTATGTTCTGCTACTGGGAATACTTTTTTGACTGCCTCAACCACACCCTGCATATGTACCAATAATAGGTGAAGTTAGAAATGTAAATATTTATTATACTATTTTAAATAATTTACAAACATACCTTGTGTTGATCCGAAATTAAGACCAAACCACTTCCATCATTCCAACATTGCAAATCTTCTACAAGATTTTCAATGAACCATTTCCAATTCTCTTTGTTTTCCACACATACAACTGCCCAAGCAATTGGGAATATTCCATTGTTAGCATACCTACCAACAACATACAGTAACTCACCTTGGCAAAAACTTTTCAAGAAACAACCATCCAAGTTAATGATCCGTCTACACCCTCCACGCCACCCTTCTTTGAGTGCATCAAAGCATATGTAAATCTGGCTGAAGTAATTCTTACCATCAGGCATTGTATCAACATAAGTTTTTAACAGTGGATCCAGGATTTGATCTTTAAATCTCTTCACCGTAAGACCATATTCTAGCATAATTTTCTGCAACTATGCCTTCAACTAGACTCAATGCATACTTCTTTGCTCTCCTACACTGACTCATACTTACAACAATGCCTAAAGTGGTTTTGACCTCCTCTTTTAGTAATCTCACACTCATCTTCTGATTGTTGAAAAATTATTGGGTAAAGTGGGCACCTATCCATCTATAAGTTACAATTGATCCGAATTTGAATTCTTTGAACAATTGTGCTCACTAATAAGAGAGTTAATTTTGAAAGACTTATCATCAATCATCCATGAACCCTAAACCCTAAATGTACATTTTCCATCATAACATGTGGCTAGCAACCGTCTACTATCATTTTTCACAAAACATAATTGATAACCATTTACAACTGCATAGTTACAGAGCATGTGTTTCAATTGTTTAGGACTCTTAAACCTCATACCTAACACAGATTCCTGCTCCTTCCAGTGTAGATTTTCATTGAAAATGTTTGGCAACTGAGGATAAACATCTTCATCATCATCCATAGCTTCTTCCAGAGAGCCACCCAAAGCTGCATTCTCACCCATTTCGACATCAGGGCCACTATCCTTTTTGATAAAATGAGGGCTGCTATGGTTATCCTCATCTTCATCAGCATCCACATCCTCAGCCCATGGTCATCCTCATCCTCATCTTCATTTTCATTTTCATCTTCATAATCCAAATGGCTTGTCTCAAATTCTTTAACTAGTTCTGCACCATCAAGAACTTCTTCCACTATGTTATCAACTACCTCTTCTTTGTGTTCTTCCAACCATTCCTGCATGTTAGTATCACCAAAATGTTCTACGTACATAGGTAGTATAACACCACATTCATACACTATTGCGATAAAATCGGCATAATCCAACTCATTCTAAATTAATGTCAGACCTTTGGGAAAATGAATATCTGGTTAACAGTAATAGAGCTTTGCACACTTTTCTCTGGTGAACCTTTCGATAAATTCATAACACCCGTTCTTGTCCATGCTTATGAAATCGATGTCCGACAACCTCTGAGTAATCCCCCCGGTGTAGCGTATAGGGTAGTTTGCAAAGATTCCTTGGAAATGCACATCGAATTGGATGAATACGGGATCCATGTGTGAGGTTTGAGGAGACAGAATGAAAGGAGGGGTTTATCGAATGAGCTGGAAGTGGTGAATGGTGAACAGTAGACGGGAAAATATCTCATTTAAGTAAACCTTTTAGTAATACACAGTCATCAAGGCAAGGGGTTTAAGTAACACATGCGACAGGAATATGACCGGATGACCCCTTCACAATTGACATAATGACGTAATTGACACGACAAAATAAAGTTCGTTCCCTCATAAAGCCACTAAAAAAGTTTAGTGACTAAAAGGGTAAACCCTAGAAAGTTCATAGGTCGTATGTGTAATTTTCCCTATTGATTACTGTTAGTGGTAAAGTCTTCATTAGTAGTAATTAATTTGTGTTAATTTGAGTTATTAGTGGTTATCAAATAAAATGTTTTGTTAGGATTATGGACGTATTTTGGTTAGGGATTATTAATAGGTTATACTTTGCTAGGAACCCTTGTATGAATGATTATAAGTTGGTCTTTAATTAACTTTTAGTTTATTATTATGTTAATAATATTGTGATATGATTGACTATTGTTTTGAATCCATCCATAATTCAAGAAAATAATGTCTCTTTAAGATACATCCATGGAAGACTTACCGGTAGAAGTTGTAACACCAGTCAAAATAGGTCAATAGACAATCACATGTGATTATGCTAATCATGTAATGTGATTTTGTTAAACTAGTAATTGTTGGATTAATGTCTAAGTCCATAACTATATTTGGTAAGACTTGACCCGACCCGGCATGGTCCATTTGGGTTGCATACCATCATGCACTTGAATGAGAGAAATAAGACACTTATGGTTATTAATATATTATAAGTTCTAGTATATTAATAATAAGAATAATAAGATTATTTAATTAGTATTGATCAAGAATTAATCTAGGATTAATTAAGTGATCAAAAGAAGATTAATTAAATATATGGGTTGATTGTGTAAATCATCCATACTTGTATAGTGGGCTAATGCTCCATGGATAATCAAGTTGGGCTAAAACCCATAGGATGGTCCATGGATGCTCCATGGTGTATTTGTACCCATGGATCCAAGGAAATGGAAAGCCATGACAATTAAGAGTTTACCCTAATTGTGTAACTATATAAGCATCTTATTATTGAGGAAAAATCGGCCACTAGAGATAGTGAAGAAAGGGCTAGCCGATTTTGATGAGTGTAGAATTCTCTCAAGTCATTCCAAGTGTTTTGATGATTGTGATTCCATTTGAGGTGTCACACTTGGGGCACTAAGCACTCAAGCTTCATGAAGATTTACTACACCAAAAAGGTATGTATTCTATCCTACTATATACATTGTTTTATATGCTAGATTAGGATAATACCTTGGAAGTTCTTATTTGCATGTATAATAGAGAAAACATAGATCCAAGGTATTTAGGGTTGCATGTACACTTAGGAAGTGTTAGAATGCTCAAAACCCAACAGTAATGTGATAAGAGTGATATGTATCTCATGATAAATTCTAATACAAATATGAACTTTCTTTATGATACAACTTAAAGTATACGTCCATACGATTCCAAAAATATAGACAACGTCTGAATTTGACTTTGCATGAAGAAGTTATGATAAACCGAACACTATAAATCTGACTTAGAATTAGCTATTGGAGTCTAAAAGAGAGTTGTAGTACCTGTAAATACCTACACGTGCATATAAAGAACATCAAAAACGGAGTTCGTATGTGAAAGTTACGACCTTCTGAAGATTCAGCTGTCAGAAACCCTAATCTGACTGTGCTCACAACGTGAGCACAGAAACTCAGGACGTGAGGATTCATTTTGCCACATTTCAGATCTAGAAGGTGTGTGACGAGGCTACGAAGGGATAAGTTCCAAACTCACGACGTGAGCAAGGATATCTCACGACGTGAGGACTCATCTGGCCACCTTCCGAAGCTAGGGACGCAAATGACAAGTCTACGAGATGATCATGCTAGACTCACGACGTGAAGGAGAAAAATATTACTATAAATAGCAGGTCCAACTTCAGCTATTCCTACACCTTAACTTTTTTCCTTTCTCTCATTTGCTGAAGCCCTCTTGCATCCCGAGCCCCGATGACCTCGTACGCTGACAGTTTCTGCTTAGATTACATAAAATCACGCTACTAGGGTGAGTTTCATGGCCCCACTTTCTAACATTTCGGGGGAAAACGCATGTTAAATATTGTATATATGTTACTATTATGTCTATTTTATATGCTAGATTAGGATAATACCTTGGAAGTTCTTATTTGCATGTTTAATAGAGAAAACATAGATCCAAGGTATTTAGGGTTGCATGTACACTTAGGAAGTGTTAGAATGCTCAAAACCCAACAGTGGTATCAGAGCCACGGGTTGTTTTCTGTTATATTGATGCAAATATTTTATTTTCAAAGTTGAAAAAAAAAACATGAAGTTTGTCAAATTTTAAAATAATTACTTGTTCTTGTGAAAAACTAATTATTTGTAAAATTTGAATAATTTGCTTTATGAGTTGAATTAGGTCAAATTTAATAAAAGATAAAATAATATGATTATTTTATTAGTTTTAAAAGTTTGATCTAAAAAGTTTTATTTTTTTGAAACCTCCATAAGTTATGGATTTGAAAAGGTTTTAAAAAAAAAATTGATTCAAAGTTTTTTTGGAGTTACAAAATTTGGTGTTAATGTTTTAAAGGATTACATAACTTAAGAATAAGTTATGGATCACCAAAAGTTTTTTGTGTTATCTTGTTTTATGAGTGAATTTGGATTAATGATGAAAATTATGTGATAGTTGGTTTTAATCCAAATTAATCTAAGAATTGATTCTAAAATGTGTTTTTGTAACTTGTCCTCAAGTTATATGAAAAGTCACATTTAAGAATCATAAAACTCATAAAAATTGGCAAAGGTTACAAAATGAAGAGTCTGGTTCTAATTAAATGGTTTTATGACTCCATAACTTGTCCTCAAGTTATGGAGGACCAAGAGTCTCTTCATTTAATAAAATAAAAATAAAATAAAAAAAAGGTGTAACCTTAATTAATTCCATAAGTTATAAAATAAAGAAAAGTTAATTCTTTTATTAGTTTAAAGTCTTCCATAACTTGTCCTCAAGTTATGGAACTTGAAGAGTTTTTGGATTAAAACTACTTTAAACACATAAGTTATGGAATTAATTAGTTTTGAATAGTTTCAAAACTTGCCCTCAAGTTTTGGAATTTGTAAAGTTTTCTCTAATGAATACTTTAATTCCAAGTTAGCCCTTAGAATTTTAAAAGTTAAAATTCAACCCTTATACTTTATAATATTATAAGTTAATAATATATATATGTATAAGAGTAAAGTCAGTCTTACCGCTAGTACGCCTCATTCACGAAGCCGGTCTATAAGGTGGGTATAAGGTTGTTGCCTATAAAATGGCAACTTAATGGGTGTCCACTCTCACCCACCGCTTGCTTGACCGGTGGAGGGTCGTTAGCCGAACGGGTTTGACAGGACTATAATTCTCCCTTCATTAAAAGTATTAATGAAAATACTAAGTAACTAAACTTTTAATAATACCCAATCTTAGTTACTTAGGAAAAATGTGAATAAGGTGCTAATCCATGAAATTACACTTTACACTTTGTCTAAGTCGTTAGTGGAGCGTGTGTGGTTAACCGGCACACTAACTTGGACTTAACAAGGTAGGTAAAGGGTGACTTAATATTTATCATAGTATCGATGGAGCGTGTGTGGTTAACCGGCACATCGATTGAGGGGTAATTTATTAAGGGTACCAAGTGATTTGCATGGTTACTTCACACCTTGTTTTGTGATCCTCGGCATCCCAGTCACAAAACCTGAAGGGCACACTCGAGATTGAAACATGCCTTTGAAAAGTTCAATGAATCTCAAAGATCTAGGAGTTTCAAAACCAATTAAAACCTAATTATACATTTCGTTTATCTTGGTGGAAATTGGTGAATCGTCATTCACCTACCTTCAAATATTCTATAGCTTGGATTACGGCATACCTCTTCTAAGTTATAAAATAGTTTGTTGGGTTCTAGCCTTAATATTTCATATTGGGTGTTATATTAAGGACTTTAAATCAACTATCTTGAATATCTCCCAAAAGATGTCTGGTTTAGACACCTATGATCTTCCCAAATCTCTTGAAACAAGGTTTCCTAATGAAGATGATGTCCCATGGATATCATACTTCTTTCTCCTCCTCCAACTATTCTCCCTAACCCACAAGTTCTTGAAAAGTTTAAGGTCACTCAAGCCCTATTGGCAAGGCAAGGTCTAGGTGTGATCACATCTTGGAGATGTAGTCACATATTGACAAGCCGGGAGAGTTGGGTGTCAAAGTCTTGAGAAAGTTGGTGGTTCAATCACTTTCTAAGTCACATAGTGAGTTCCTTTGGGACACCTATGAAACAGACTATGACAAGACCCTTAATGATCTTATCTATTTGCTAAGATCAACTTCCTAAAACTTTATGGACATTAACAATGATGACATTGGATATCCAGTAAAGCATTCTCTTCCCAATGGAAAGGGATCGGCTATAGTCAACTCGGTTGACCAAATGGTAAAGAGAAAAGCTAAGTCTGTGATAGTCCTGTGTACCATTATCAAAGGGTCCATATGTTTGTATTGCCAAAGAAAGGGCATTGGTTGCGAAGCTGCCAAATTTACCTAAGGATGTTAAAGTCAATAAGTTTGACTCTACTTCAGGTAAAATCCACTATCTAACTCTGTTAAGTTTCTATTCTGAGATTCTTGATACATGATGTGACCGGGTCGCATGGTGATGGTTTAAGAATCAAAGGAAAGTGAAGAAACTTAAAGGAAGAATATGCTGAATCTGATCGCATAGATGGATTTCTATCGCATAGTTTGAAAAATCGGATTCTTGAGCTACTTCTTAGGAGTTATGAGATATTGCTTAGGAATAGATAACAACAAGTTTTCATATGGATTGTAAGGATAGTTTTTCCGCAAAGTTTTAAAATAAAAGGAAATTTTTGATTTTATTTATTTTAAAATATCCTTACAATGGCATCTGTGGAAATTTTTGTTGCTTATAAGATTCCATTAGTAGCAAGAGTGGAAGTATGAAATTTATTCTTTCATTTGTGGTAATGTCTAAATTTACCAAATAAGGAAAGATTCTCATCATCCAAGGTTCAATTGGACCGGAACTTGGAATCATGCAAGTTGTATAGCATGATGAATGAGAACTTTCAAGTTTTGGAAAATTAAGACTAATTACTTGTTCACATGGATGTGTGAGTCAAGTAAAGGACTTAGGGATCGAGTACACATTCTTGTGCACTGATTAAGTCCACCACTAAAGATCGTTAAGAAGAATCAAATTAGGCAGAAGGATAAAAGTTTCTCATATCTGAAAAGATGGGAGAGTACTTTAGTATCAGTTTTGAGATCATCTTAATGATTAAGAAACCATATCAAAATTAGTTCTCTAAGGAAATCTTAGTGCATTCTTATGACTAAGAAGAGGAACTTGAATTGTTGAAATGGTTAAATCAAGAAGATGAGTCATACTTCGTTCCAATACAAGTCTTAGAGTCATACTCCAAGATTGTCATTTGAGTGACATGTCTTAAAGAAGGTTTAAAACACTTGTCAAATGTAAGAGTAAAAGTTTTCTACTCTTGTACATTTGAAATTGGTAAGTTGTGATGTTTTGGATAAAACAAAGACCAACTTAGGCCAATTGTGTGAAGTGTTTGTCTTGATTAGAATCCACACTATCTCTTGGATATTTGACAAGGGAGTCTTATAGGTCAAGAGGTCAGTGGGAGTCTTAAAAGTCTTGAAAGTCTCAAGAACTAATCAAGAATAAAACCTAAAGTTCTTCACTAGCACACAACTTGAGGTTCATAACCTATCGTGTTGACATATTCTGTGCCCATTCCAGTTAAAGTTGGTTTTGCATATGAGTTCTTAGAGTTCTCAATTTGTTGCACAACAACTTGGAAGCAATGGTAGGCCCTTGAGCTGCCAGGTGGCAAGAAATTAAGATTGAGTTCAGTCCATATGAGTTTGGATTTGTCATTATCCTTTTCTTGTGACTATGATTTTGACAATTCACATGGATAAGAACACATACACCATTAAATCTAAGTGTCATAAGGTTTCTCTCTGATTCATGAAAATGATGGTGAGGAAACACTTTCACTAAGTAGATTTTAGCTAGATAGCAATTGTGATATTTGCATTCTCAAAGTCGTTAGTGGAGCGCGTGTGGTTAACCGGCACACTAATTTGGACTTGTGAGAAGTGGCAAAAAGGTCTAAACATTATGATTACGGCATCCCTCTTCATAATTGTTTAGATACACAAGTGTGCTATCTAAGGGAAGGTGTATGATTTTGATACAGCTTTATCAAAACAATCTAGCATCAGAAATCTGAACTTTGGTAAGAAAGTCAATGAAGTATTGATTTCTAGAAGTCCAGCTGATTTCTGAGTACATGTCAAAGCTAGTGGGAGCATAAGTGTTATGCTATTAATCATCATGTTAGTGGGAGCATGATAATTATGATAAGTATTGCAAGTTAGCAATGTTAATTATAGAAAACAAAAGTTTCAACTGGGAAAGAGTTGTTTTGCTATAATTAAGGGAGAGGAAATTATACTTCATATCAAATCTATAAGGTTTAGATTTGAGGTTTTAATCATTTAGTCAAGGAAATATATGAATTTCATGTTGGAATGGCTCAACATAAGGAAATTTTGTATATGGGTCCATTATTTGCGTTCTAAAATTCGATTATGATTACGGCATCCCTTTTCATAATCTGAATTATGAGAACTTGGCAAATTGAAATGGAAATGTTATAGCAAAAGACTGGTTTAGTCTTTATGTGAGACATCATGAATCGTGTCCCATATGCTTCGGATATAGGATCGATTACATGTGCTATAATCATCCGTTCTAAAATTTTCCAAATGCCTGGGGCATTAAGAAGGGAAAAGGTTTAGAACTGGATATGACTAAAAGGATTAAACAATTGTCGAGGACAATCTAAGGTTTACCAAAGATTGGTTTCTCAAGGACAGTTGGAAGTATAGTGATAATTCTAGAAGGACCATATTGACATAATCTGTAAGGAGGCAACTCTTGTTCAGAAGTGATAGTCAAAATGGAATCTGGAAATGTTTCAAAGTTAGAATTTTCAATCTGTTTAAGATTAGGAAACTTAATGCAAGAAGGATGTTTCCAAGGAGCTGATCTCCTTTGGAATACTCTGTAATGATTGTTGTCAAGTCTTTCTGACTTTGTGCATAATCGTTACAAGAGGATCAATGCATATAAGTTTAGAATCTAACAGATTTCTGTAAATGGCATGAATTTGGAATTCTCGCATTTGCAGTAAGGATTTGGGAGTGTGAAAAGAGAATCATTGAAGTTATGTTCAATTGATCTAGTTCACAAAGTAAAGATCATAGACAAACATAGTATGCATACTTGGTGTGTGGCATGACTAGTGTTTAAGAAAACATAGTGTACATGCTTGGACAATGGGACAACTATTGTTTTAAATTCAAGAATAAAGTTGATAGCTGAAACAGTGTACAATGAATAATGTGTAATCATATGGTGATAAATAAAAGGTGTTTTATTTATGTTCAAAGGGTTGATACCATATTGGATTCAATTATTATTGTGTTTCACTTTGCATGTTTTGACTTCCCGAATAAACTGGGTTATTCTTCCGGAATGACTAAGTTATTCAAACCATCCACAGTCGGTCATATTTTGGAAGTAGATATGAATTAAGACTGTCATGATGGGTTGTAGAGGTCTAAGGTGTTGGACAAGGCTACAACAATCATGAGTGCTCATAAGTTCTGAGTATTGGATCCAACCCGCGCTCATTGGAATCACTTCATGGATTTTATCACGAGTGATCATGAGACGATAATATCTTATATTCTTCAAACCTAGAGATATGAGTTGTTACTATGAGTTGATAGTACATTGATTGCACGAAACCGCATTTGGTAACTCTGTGCTATAAAACGTGCCTTTGTGTATGATTCAACAAGTAGTAGAACAAGCCATATGATTCGAAGTTTATCCGTTCCTTTTACCTTCGGGATAAAAGCGATATCTGTGGGCCCCTCGATGATTTGATGATGACAAATGGAAGTGCTCGGCCGGGCCAGGACTGATTTGATTTGTTCAATTAGTCAGTTGTCATAAATCGGAAATCGGGAAACAACAAATGGACAGAGAGAATGATTATAATCCATGTCTCAGTCCATATGATATCTAGAATGGAGGAATATATGATCCCTTATCTAATGGACAAGTCACTGACAAAGGTCAGAGTTCATCGACAAGGTCAGAGTTCGACAGAAGCTTTTGAGAGCTACGATTGCCGGTTGGTTCCTGAAGTCATACGCAATAATAGTTTTAGACTTATCCAAGTGGGAGACTGTTGGATTAATGTCTAAGTCCATAACTATATTTGGTAAGACTTGACCCGACCCGGCATGGTCCATTTGGGTTGCATACCATCATGCACTTGAATGAGAGAAATAAGACACTTATGGTTATTAATATATTATAAGTTCTAGTATATTAATAATAAGAATAATAAGATTATTTAATTAGTATTGATCAAGAATTAATCTAGGATTAATTAAGTGATCAAAAGAAGATTAATTAAATATATGGGTTGATTGTGTAAATCATCCATACTTGTATAGTGGGCTAATGCTCCATGGATAATCAAGTTGGGCTAAAACCCATAGGATGGTCCATGGATGCTCCATGGTGTATTTGTACCCATGGATCCAAGGAAATGGAAAGCCATGACAATTAAGAGTTTACCCTAATTGTGTAACTATATAAGCATCTTATTATTGAGGAAAAATCGGCCACTAGAGATAGTGAAGAAAGGGCTAGCCGATTTTGATGAGTGTAGAATTCTCTCAAGTCATTCCAAGTGTTTTGATGATTGTGATTCCATTTGAGGTGTCACACTTGGGGCACTAAGCACTCAAGCTTCATGAAGATTTACTACACCAAAAAGGTATGTATTCTATCCTACTATATACATTGTTTTATATGCTAGATTAGGATAATACCTTGGAAGTTCTTATTTGCATGTATAATAGAGAAAACATAGATCCAAGGTATTTAGGGTTGCATGTACACTTAGGAAGTGTTAGAATGCTCAAAACCCAACAGTAATGTGATAAGAGTGATATGTATCTCATGATAAATTCTAATACAAATATGAACTTTCTTTATGATACAACTTAAAGTATACGTCCATACGATTCCAAAAATATAGACAACGTCTGAATTTGACTTTGCATGAAGAAGTTATGATAAACCGAACACTATAAATCTGACTTAGAATTAGCTATTGGAGTCTAAAAGAGAGTTGTAGTACCTGTAAATACCTACACGTGCATATAAAGAACATCAAAAACGGAGTTCGTATGTGAAAGTTACGACCTTCTGAAGATTCAGCTGTCAGAAACCCTAATCTGACTGTGCTCACAACGTGAGCACAGAAACTCAGGACGTGAGGATTCATTTTGCCACATTTCAGATCTAGAAGGTGTGTGACGAGGCTACGAAGGGATAAGTTCCAAACTCACGACGTGAGCAAGGATATCTCACGACGTGAGGACTCATCTGGCCACCTTCCGAAGCTAGGGACGCAAATGACAAGTCTACGAGATGATCATGCTAGACTCACGACGTGAAGGAGAAAAATATTACTATAAATAGCAGGTCCAACTTCAGCTATTCCTACACCTTAACTTTTTTCCTTTCTCTCATTTGCTGAAGCCCTCTTGCATCCCGAGCCCCGATGACCTCGTACGCTGACAGTTTCTGCTTAGATTACATAAAATCACGCTACTAGGGTGAGTTTCATGGCCCCACTTTCTAACATTTCGGGGGAAAACGCATGTTAAATATTGTATATATGTTACTATTATGTCTATTTGATAGTATATTAGTATCAACGTAGATAGTTATAATAACCGGGGTATAGGTGTTCTAAATATATTATTTTGAATATATACAACTATTATCAACTTGTCAGCATGTTATTATACTAATGTAGATCTTGATTTATACTTAGGATTCTATATATATGTTGTGTGCGATATAGTTCCTAAGTTATATTCGGAAGTTCTATATGTTAATTTATAAAGTATGTTGCTATTATTGGTTTTATGTGAAGATAAAACCTGGTTTTACTTCAAGTTATAGTTGTTATACTGCCTAAATGTTATGAAGTTAGGAGTAATGTTTAAAAGCATAGTCTAGTAACTTAGGATTTTAGACATGAAAATGCTTTTTTGTTAGAGCTATAGGAAGCCGTCGAAGTCTACATGAGTAATTGTATTCATCAACTAAGATTGGGGATCTTAGCGGAAATCCTCTGAACTGTAACCATTAATCTCGTGTGAGCGAGGAAGTCGTGTATAATTAGTATACGGGTTGACCACCCCACTTGTGATTGTTAGCTACAGTCAACCATAAGCAAGTGACGAACTATCCTTATACTTGTTATTGTTCTGACGTCAATGAAGCGTGCGGTACTGTTTCTCATGGTAAATCATGAGTGTGTTTTATCAGAGGTATTATGTCATAGCAGCGGTTACAGGCTCATGGTAGCAAATTGTTAGAAACATTATACTTTGTCGTATAAAAGTATTAATGTTAAGTATAAGTTTCCCCTACTCATACCCTAGGTTCAAGGAACGTTTAAGTATAACACTTATTTGATAAGTAAACTATTATACCTAAAATATATACTAAATGTTGGAGTGTCAAAATGGTACTTTCAGAAACTAAACTTTTTAACATAGGAAAGGTATTATTTTCATATGGAGTCAAAACCTGTGACCTCACCAACTTTATGTTGACGTATTTTAAAATGCATGTGTTTTCAGGAACTTGAAAAGTTGGTATGTATTCGAACAGAAGAAGTTTTATTATTACCTTTTTGTTCATTAAGAAGTATGCCATAGTCGGATATTATGTAATAAGTACTAGGAAAACAATAATGTAACTTTCAATCATCAATAAAGGTATGTATTTTCTTTAGTACTGTTCAGTGTATGTTATATAGCTGTGATACGAAGAATGACGTTACACCACCCGATGTTTCTGCCGACAGTCGGGGTGTGACAGAAGTCATGGTCGATATTCTCTTAAGGCTTCATGTGAAGACAATCATCCATTGCAATTTTGTATGCAAGAAGTGGTTGTATCTCGTTTCTAACTCTTACTTTGCCAATCTTCACCTGTCTAGATCACTTACAAGCCTCATGATTCATCAATAATCAAAAAAATAAATTTGCGGTATTGTAAACCAGGCATGTTGAAGTGGGTGGAGATCAAGGAAGAATGTGGCAACCCGAAACTTTCACCTGGTACATCTAGTCCATTAATCTATGTTAAACTCGTTTTTGATAACTCCTAGCACTGATTAAGGGTTCATATAAGCGTTCTAAGCTTGAGTACAACCAAGGTTGATGTTAGGAATGAGTCAGCAAGCCGTAGGGTGACAAAAACGGTCCATACACACCCTTAGGGGGAGTGTACGGCCATACATATGGGTGTGCGGCCGCACACTCACTCCTAGGCAGCACACCCACCCCTATAAAAAGGGTAGACCCCTTTCCTTTCATTCCTTTAACACCTTGGCAGCACACCACTCCATTTCTCTCAATCTTCTTCAACCACAAACCCTCCCAAGGCTTCAAAAACATGAGTAATCCATCCCTTAGCTTATTGTGCTTGAAGAGCCTCTTGATCTAAGCCTTTATTCATCATGTCCCATCATGTTCTTCATCTCTTTGAAGGAGTGCAGCTGCACACCCACATAAGGTGGCCTCACACTCCTAAAAGACCCTCCAAAGTGAGAGTTGGACTTCCATCTTCGAGTTAGACATGTCCATAGCCTTGTTGCACCTTAGAATTGGCGTTCTGGACACAAACATGTAGGGTGTACGACCGCACACGCCTGTGTACGGCTGTACACACCCTTGTGCGGCAGCACACTCATGTGTGAGGTAGCACACTCCCTTGTGCGGCAGCACACTCATGTGTATGCGACCACACACACACCCTAGGACCAAAAACCCATTTCTAGGACCCCTAAACTTGTACTACAATTAAGTATGGACATAGAACACTTCATGGATGCAAGTATGGACATTGAAAACCCCTCAATGACACCTTCCATCATGAGTGTACGGTCGCACACCCCTTGGGCCGCACACCCATGGCCGCACACACCTTTAAGTTGGCCATACACGTCCCTCATGCAATCCTTTAAGGTTCTAACACTTAGTACAAGTAGTTCCAAGTTCCTAGAGTGGTTCTCCATCACATCTAGTGGTGAAATACCCTCATTTGACATCCTTTATGTGTCATTACTTGTTAATTAGGATCAAATCGTGTTCAATGCTTCGCTTGAACATCCGGCATTCCGTATCGATCCTTCCTTCAAACCACTTACCCAAGGTGAGTTCATACCCCTACGCTTTTTTTGATTTTTTCATGTTTTCAGGGGGGAATACAAGCAAAAGTACAAGGAAACTTGTGCTCAAAGTATATTATTTTGTTTAAGATAATTATATTTTCAGTATGCTTTTAACACCGAAAACAGTTTTACCAAACAATTAAGAAATCAACTCGTAGAAACAGTTTTCAAAACTAGAGCAATGAACTTATGAATCATATAGTAAAATGTATCGTTTTATTAAGGATTCATGTTAATCACAAAAGGATTTTTCTATATTATTACTTGTAAATTTGTTAGTCTAAGTTGGAGACACGTCTTTGGTAACACTCCCACAGAATCAGAGTGTGGGACTATCACTTGTGACCAGAATCCCTTGTAGGGAGACCGTGACTGTTGTGTATAGATCTATACGGGACTGACAATCCCGCACCTTGCTGCTAGCTACAGTCGGACCGGCAGGTTTACGGGTTACAAAGTCATAAAGGATACCGGCCCCGTTGCGGGCCATATCCAGTGAGTTATGGTCATGAAACTCACAATGTAGATAGCATAGATTTACTTTTTTAATAATGAATCAAGTAAACCAACCTCAAAGTAATAACGAATTTGATTATTGGAGGGTATTAATAGTACCTTCAGGATTTAGTTCATCACGTTTTCTTTTATTAGTTTTATTTATGTAATAGGGCTAATATACCTCACTGGGAGTAACCAGGATTTTGAAAAGAAAACTACGTTTATCGATATAAGTATAGTAGATACTTGTGCACCTCGGTTTAGAACGGATAATCAATGATCAACCTTTAGGGAAAATATAGGATATTCCCAGGATAACTCGGCTTTTCATAAACGGGTTGTTTAACAAGTAACTAACGGATATTCATATTCATTCCATGACACCTTGGATTGTACATATCTTGTATGAATCTGGAAGTCATGGAAGCAATGGGTTTTCAAACACGCTTTTCATAAGAAAATATAGGATTTTCTTGAGGAACACTTTTCAAAAGGATCAAAGAACATTTTCCACCAAAACCAAATGTTTATGAACTCACCAGCTTTATGTTGATATTCTTTCAAAACTGCTTGTATTCTCAGGAAATTAGTAGACAGATACTTCCAGGATTTTAGAGAAGGCGGCGCGTTAGAGTCACATCTTTCCACTTTACTTTTGATATGAACAAAACTATGTATTAAGACCATGTAAACCTTTTTCATATATGTATTCAATGTTTTGTTGTATTTACTATGCTTACTATGATACAACTGTTGTGATACTACGTATGACGTTAACCACCCCCGAATGTTTCCGCCGTTCCGGTTTGGGGGTGTGAAAACGAACTTGATAACCACCATTTACACTGCAACCCTTCCATAAGCCTTGACCTTGATCTTGCACCCATTTTCCCAGACTCTGAAATACACACATTGGGCTTAGTCGATGGTTTGCTCTGCCTGTGGCAGGTTGGCCATAGTATCATTTACATATGCAATCCAATCACTAGAGAATATATCATCTTCCCTAGGAAACATTACTATAGACAAGGTTATGTTATGTTTGTTCATTGTTTTTGTTATAGTTTACGTACACAGGAATACAAAGTGATACGGATTTCCAAGGGGATGTATACTGAGATATTATCTCAGCATCTCAGCCGAGCCTATTTGAAGCGGAGGTCTACACCCTTAGTAGTGGCCAATGGAGAAGTGTCGGTCATGTACCATACCGGCTCAAAGGCTTTAATGGGCCATTTTTGAATGGCCATGCTCATTGGAGTGTTCTTGACAAAGATTCCCCTTAAAAGATTTATGCTTTTGATTTTGACAAGGAGACATTTGAGTTGTTTGCATCTCCTCCTTGTGAAGTTATAGAAGAACGTGAGACATTTTTTCTAATGTTAGGAGTTCTAAAGGGTTGTTTATGTTGAAGTGAGACCTACAATTCTAAATTGACGGTTTGGGTGATGAAGGAATATGGGATCAAGAAATCTTGGCATAAAGAGTTGGTGATAAAAAAAAAGTATCATCCCTAATTTTGATTGGCTGACGAAGAACACCGTGCATATAATTGCAGGTTTAAAAGATGGAACTATTTTGATGGCGTCCTATAAAGACAAAGTATTTGCTTACTGTCCTCATAGGAAAACAATTGTAGACATGGAAATATTTGACCGCTACTTCAACGGATTGCCTTATCGTCCTAGTTTTCATAGACTACACAACTTTGAAAATGAAAGAGTTCGTTTCTTTTAAAGCTCAACATAAGTTCTTTAAGGAACATCCATTGTCATATGTGTATCAAATGGTTCTTATGGGTGCACATGATACTTTTGCCATGTACATTTCATTTAGTGATTTGCTATTGGTTGTCATAAGTGATTTTTTAGGTCTTCAAGTCGCAATTTGCTGGTGTCACTTGCATCCTTATCATTTGATAACATATACATTGAACAAATGCATGATTTTTAATTCGTTGGAATGTATGATGAAGAGAAAATATGATGCCTCGGCTACCGAGTATCATCCAAAGCAACAGAGGCGGCAAGGTCATTCCTATAACCAACTTTTTATGTCCCTAAAACACCTTTTTGAGTCTCATTAGATGGTTTGAAAACACACAATAAATACATACAAGAACCATAACCAAATCCAAAACCAACTATGAAACCATGTCTTCTCTCAATCATTTCCCGGAATATGCTTATCGTCCAAGATCCTTTAAGGTCCAGAAGTTTGAATCAAAAAGAGCTCATTTATTCTAAAATTCAACCATTGGACTTTAACCTTTTGTTACAACGGCTAATACACACTCTCAAAATCTTATTTATAAACTAAACATTTATCAACCATTAGACTTGAACTCTCAAGCACAACACACATTTTCAACACCTAAGACTATCTCAAACCCTATTCAGTTTTTTTTACACCAAAATGGTGCAAATAGTATTTAATCTCTAATCTTACAATACTTTTAGCACCAACTTTTTATACCAAAAAGTATATTTCTTAGTATATATATTTTTTAAACTTATATACATTGTCAAAAACAATATATTGTTAGCTTTTTACTTATTTATTTTTTTTTTGTGTAAAAACTTTATAAAATATATTATTGTCAAATTATAGTGAAATTAGTTATTTGCATATTATTAATATAAATTAGGTGTTATTTTATTAAAATGACATTTTTTAAAATAAAAATATATATTTAATACACGATTTTTTTATATTTAATGATATATAATGACAATTTATTTTTTAGGATTAATTTTTTATATTTTATAGAATAAAATGAAAAATGAAGGATAAAATATGACACATAAAAATATTATGCTATTTCTTTACATCGAAATAGTATAGAAAACCACACGATTTTTGTTTTACTCTCAAAACATTTACGTCTTGTTTTCGAGTTCTAATTAATGAGGGATACATATGAAAATGAAAGGAAAGTGAGAGATGTCGAAGGAAAATTATGTTTCCGAATTTCATTAATGGAAGGAAAGTAAGGAAAAAGAAAATATTTTGGAGCAATATTTTTCTTTCAAATTTTCATCTCAAATTAAGCGGATTTGGGAAGAAAGTGAGCGGAAAGAAAATTGTTAAGTGTTACTTTTCTTTTTCCTTCCGGCTGAGAAACACAAAAACTTAAAATTATTCTTTTCATTTATTTCGAACTCAATTTTCACACCCTTCCCCTTTTTTCTCTCAATATTTTCCTTTTCTTTACAAAAAAAACTCACTAAACACCAGGCATCCAACTCGCTGTTTCTAAGGGCCGCTATTTATCTTTTTGGGCCTTCAAATTTGCAAGTTTAAATCAACATAACGTTATAGAAGGTTCCAACATGAATCCAGTCAGAGATGACGACTTATTGGACCAAATACTTGTCAAATTCAACTGTACTTATCTTCCAAGCAAAGGACCTTTCCAAGTTCCTCCATTATAAATCACATACACCACAAAATATATTCATATCCACAACCACAATCAAACCAAACTCAGCTATTCTCTTTGTTCTGCTGCTATCCACCACCAAAGTCTAATTAAGCTTTTATTACCAGAATATTATGTCTATTCTAAGTCCATCAATGGAAGACTTACCTGTACATGTCATGATCGATATTCTCTCAAGACTTCCTGTAAAGACGATCATCCACTGCAAGTTTGTATGCAAGAAATGGTTGGATCTCATTTCCGACTCTTACTTTGCCAATCTTCACCTCTCGAGATCACCTGCAAGCCTCATGCTTCACCATAATCCTGATAATGGAATGAGGGCACCACGTAAAGTGGGCATTTTGAAGTGGGTGGAGGTGAAAGACGAACTTGATCACCACCATTTACACCATGACCCTGTCATGACATTTGACCTTGATCTCGCACCCATTTTCCAACACTCTCAAATACTCCCGGTGGGCTCAGTCAATGGTTTGATCTGCCTATGGCAGTATGGTCCTAAAAGTGATAACACTTACATATGCAATCCAATCACTAGAGAGTATATGATCCTCCCTAGGCAGCAATACTATAGAGAAGGTTATGCGATGATTATTTATTGTTTTGGTGTTGGGTCACTAACACAGGAATACAAAGTGATACGGATCTTCCAAGGGGATATACCTCCCGACCCCACCTCATCATCTCGGCCGAGTATAGTAGAAGCCGAGGTTTACACCCTTGGCACATGTCAATGGCGAAGTCTCGGTCATGTCCCTTACTTGCTTAATGGATGGTCTGGGCCATTTCTAAATGGTAACGCTCATTGGATTGTTCTTGACAGGGATTCCCCCGAAGAGCTTTGCACGTTTGATTTTGACAAGGAGACGTTTGAGTTGTTTCCATCTCCTCCAGTTGAAATTATAGAAGAGAGTCAGATGCATTTCCAAAGTTTGGCAGTCCTTAAAGGTTGTTTATGTCAATCTGATACGTTTGAATCTCAATTCACGATTTGGGTGATGAAGGAATATGGGATCAAGGAATCTTGGCATAGAGAGGTGATTATCAAGGAAAGTATCAGCCCTGATCTGGATTGGGTGATGTGGGAGCCTGTGTATCTGACTGAAGGTTTAAAAGATGGAACAATTTTGATGATCTATTATGAAGACAAGTTGTTGGCATATTCTCCTAAAACGAGAACAATTGAAGACACAAAAATTTTCAACCGTTACTTCACTGGAATGGGTTATCGCCCTAGTTTTCTTAAGCTCCAGAAGTTCGAATCAGAGAGCGTTTATGTGTTGTAAATGTCGATAAAGTTTCTGCCATTTAGCGTATGATAAAAAGAAGATGATGATTTTTTTATTTCAATTTATTACCAAGTGTCTTGTCATGATTCACACAACAATATCTACAAATTCCTAATCAAATGGATGAATCGGCTATTTGAGCACCAAAATACTCAATTGTTGTACCATGACATATGACAAAAGTTGTCACAAAACACGATTAACTGAAGTTATATATAAAAGCAATTGAGATTAAAACTGTTAGATGGGATTAATCACTAAGTTTATTTTGAAACCTATGCATCGCTACACACCCCACCGACACCCCTTGTCTCGTCTTTCTTTTATTCTCTACTTCTCTCTATCTCTGGCCACCCAACCCACTACTGCTCCCCTCTCTTGCTCTTTTGCTACTCATCGAAGACCATAGGCCCAAACTGGATATCCAATTGCTTCGATTTGAATTATCCAGAAAATGCCTTATATAAATATCCATATATCAAAAAGATAGACGGTCAAACCTATTTCTCAATTCAGTAGAAGCCCAAAGAGGTAAATAGGTTCCTAAATAATAAAAGATCACAACAAGAAAACAGAGCATTAGGGACAACCCTTTTAGCGACATCAGACAAGACATGTGTGGTGTCGCCGCTAAAAGGCAGGCGAGAGTGTCACCGCTATTGCCATCGATCCGTGTGACCCACATGACAAGCAATCTTAACCCTACGATGTTCACATGATCAAACGGCCAATAATCACGAGAAAATGGCACATTCATTTCCCTCCAACTAGTCGTCGCTAATGGTCATTTGTCGCCTCAAAAAGCGTCATTTCAACCATAACGAAAGACAGATATGTCAAATTAGTTTGTCATTTCAAAACAGGTTCTAATTATCAGAGTAAAAACATCACAGGCTAAAACTTTTTGGTGTGTGCCATGCGATCATCTCGAGCTCTTCCCTCCGCTACCGGAAGTACCTAAAACCAAAACTGAAAACCGTAAGCACGAAGCTTAGTAAGTTCCCCAACACAACTCGTACACATACATGCAATCAAATAACATACTAGCGCATAAAGAAAACATACTAGCACATAAAGAAAACATTATCTACTGTACTTCTGTCCTAAGGTATCGCCTATCTTGGCCCCCCCTGGTCTGCTACTGATGAGTTATGGAACCCCGTCCACACTCCTACTGTTAGTGAGATATGGCCCCCTGCCCACACTCACTTATCTCCTATCACGGGCCTCGCCCCTACTCTGCTAATATCGAGATATAGAACCCCATCCATACTCAACTAGTGATGAGATGCGAGACCTCGCCCACACTCACCTCCCTACCAGGCACATACAAGTATCACAAAGACAACAAGTATAATCTATCGTGTACTTATAAATCCTCCTCAGGCTTGCCCCGGCATTGAACCCTAGTCCGGAACTTACTACCATATAAATGTACTTCGGTCTTACCCTGACATCGGACCTTGGTCCGGAACCTATCGTATCGACACATGCAAGAATCACAAAGACTTATATTATACTAACATTCATGGGGCCTCGCTCGGCATCGGTTTGTAACCCGGAACATATACAATAAGTGCCTAGGGCTAACCCCCGGGCCTTCCTACGATACATAAACATAATGGACCGGCATTGTGGCAGTAGACCCATGCACACAGTGAGGAGACTCACCTCGCACTGCTGAAGACTAGCTAAACACCTCTGACTGCTAATCGGCAATTCCTGAACTGTTGATCCTTCCGCTCCCTGAACTATCAATACCCAAAATAACACTTAGACCACAATACCCTCAAAAGTCAAACCAGGTCAAAGTCAACGCTCCGAGTTGACCCACCAACTCGTCGAGTCCCACAATCTACACATAACTCTAGACTTCGATCCTACTCGTCGAGTCTTCCTTGAGCGTGGCGAGTTTTCATTCAAATATGTCGGGACCATTGCTTAACTAACTCGCCGAGTTCACCTTTGGACTCGTCGAGTCCATCTTCATAAGTTAGGGATTTTGCCTTGGACTCGCCGACTTCCTCCTTGAACTCGTCGAGTATGATGAACTTCAAGTCCATAATGAACCCAACTAGCTGAGTCCTCTTCCAACTCAACTCACACCCACTAATAGAAGGGTTTTGGGCAAGAAAACGGCCTGACTCATCGAGTCTTATGAGCGACTCTCTGGGACCCTCTAAGTCCAAGTCTATTCAGACGAGTTCAGTCGAACACAAAGCATCTAGGACCCAGATCTAACCATCTAGGGTCGAAAATAACACACAAATCCTATGCCTTTACATCCATGCATGGCCCTTTTTGCTCAAAAGGCCATAATAGCCTCTTTAAAGCTTTCATGAGGGTTCCAATGGCATAAAGCTTGCACCTTTATGCCTTAAACACTCTTAGGGACCCCAGATCTGAAAGGATCTTTTCTTGGGACATCCTTGTCCCATGGATCAAGCTCCATGGACCAAAACTCTCATAAAGTGGACACAAATAGATCTAAGAAGCTATAAGTCAAGATGAAGACTTGATTACCAGAAAATGATGGAAAGGAGATGGTGTTGCTGGATATACAAGTTCCTCCTTGAACCTTTAATCTCCTTCTCATTCTCGTCTAGTCTCCAAGAACACCAAAACACTCAAGAATGGCTCACACACTCACCAAATGATCTAGGGTTTCGTGGGTTAAGTTTTGGACAATGGGGGCTGGGAATGGAACCAAGAGGAGGAGAATAAGATGCTTAAATAGGGTGCTAAGTCCTGAATTTAGGCTTTCCCAAACCCTGAACAACTCGCTGAGTCGGTCCTCCGACTCGTTGAGTAGGTCACTTAACCCGTGACCTGGAACGCGCTCCTACTCGTCGAGTCACCCAACCTACTCGACAAGTCGCCTTATGATTTTGAGGTTTTCCTTTCCTTTCTAGGTCTTCTGAATTCGGGGTGTTACACTAAACCTCTATAAAAAAAGGGTTTCTTCAACCACTCATCATTGGACCCCCACAGAAGAGGTAGTTGGTAGCCTTGGGATGTAAAGGAGGACCCAATGGTTAATGGCTATTTAAGTGGGTAATCTTTTTGAAACAAAATTTACCAATGATTCCACAATGAAATGGGCCAAGTTTCCTACCAAAGCAAAGATCAAATTTTCAACAAATGGAAGCACACAAACAAATTGGTAGTATACCTTTAGAAAAAAATTATATATTTCATGTAACATCCTAAAATTAGGTATAATTATTATCTCTTGAATCTTTATCAAAAGTGGCACATTTGGTCACTTGAAGAAAAAGACTTGCAGAATTGGTCCTACACAGTGTGTGGTACACCGGGCGTACTATCCCATATTTTAAACCCTGTTCTTAAGGGTTTCCCTGTTTAAAGAGCATTATGTCTTCATTTTGAGCATCCTTATTATCCTCCAAACCCTCTCTACAACCCTAATCCCGAGTTGTGTTGCCTATGTGAGCTTTTTTAAGTTTTTGAGTGTTCTTGGTGTTTGTAGTGGAAGAAGGAGACACGAGAAGTGTCACACCCCCGAACCAGACGGCGGAAACGTCCAGGGGCTGTTGTGACTCAATTGAATACCATCATAATGAATATACATGAAACATAACATCATACAATACCAAGCATTGGAATATTACAACTGATAGTGTTTACATCCTTTACATTGTTCCATAATATTACATGCCCAAAAGTAGATTGTTCGACATATGAAATGTTGGTGAGTTCATAAGTAGTGTTTGAAATCCAATGTTTTGTATTGTTTGAAAACCACCAGAAAATCCGATATTTTCTGAAAATAGTATAGTCAAAAAGGTGTGAAGATCCATAAGTATGCTTGTTTGTTTCTATAAATGTAAGAGTACAATTTGTAAAACTCGGTATGTAGTTCGAAGGTGTATTAATTGAAAACCCTAGGAAAACCCGACGTTTTCCTATCACTTTACTTTAATTAGTTCATGTGTTGTTATTTCGTTACGACAGGTGTATTCGTTGAGCTCCGGAGACGTTGGATTAATAGTGGATTGTGAATTGTTGTAACGTACATTATTGAAAACGACCAGTTGACAACCGTACAAACGATCCTTTAGGCGTCGCTTGCACTTATTCACTTAACCCAACCACCCGGACTCATGTAGCCCCACAACCGAGGGGAAAAGAAGAGGGTGCGAAACCCCGGTATTTCCCTACGTCGTTCAAGACTATCGTGAATGCGAAGGACCCTTAGCCCAACTCGCATTGGTGAAATCTCGACTTTGCTAGCAGTACCGAAGGACCCTTGGGGACCAGCAGCACATTTGCCATTGAAAGTCCTTTTACACGGAATTAAGTCGTATTAGACCCAACTACATGTAAGCAAATTTCCTTCGGGCCTAAAGATCATGCCATTGGGCTAGCTAGGCCCAACAAACATGATTTGAAACTTTTGGGCCCAAAGACGGTGTATCGACGTCTGGTGTATTCCCGCGTGTGTATTGAGTTCCCGAGAGTTTCATGTGTGTATTGAAGTGTCGTCGCGTTAGTAGTTTCGGATTTGTTATTGATTCGAGACCGAATCAATTCGTTTGATAACGATTTTGGTGTTGGAGGTGTATTATAATTTGCCGATAGTCGAGATGTTAGAATTTCATCATGACGGATCTATTATTTACAACTTTAGGATGTTTCATTATTGCAGCCCCTTTTCTTTTGGATAATTTACACATTTAATCCTTTATATAAAATAATTTCTATTTTAGTCCTCAAACTATTTTTCTTGACACTTTAGTATCAAAACTTGTAGAAAAGTTATTTTTCAGCCCAAAGTTATTTGAAAAACAGTTTTAGTCCACCAAAAGAAATTTTTCTCGGCTAGAACCCTTAATTTCGCAGTTTTTACACTTTTGACCCAAAATAGAATATTTTTGCATTTTTGGTCCCTTTTAAATGTGAAAAGCATTTTTAACCTTTGAAATGGACTTGGGACACTAGTAGTCCCCTGTTTTACAGAAAAACGCAATTTCAGCCCCTCAACTTTGGATTTTTCGCATATTGGGCCTTATTGGGCCGAAAAGTTCCCTTTTAGCCCATTAAGTTTAGAAATATACATTTTAAACATTCTAAAGTGTATATTTCTGGAAAATTACTATATGAAACTGTTTGGACACATCTTAACCTCCAGAATTTGTATTTTGACGTTTTGGGCCCTTAAAATTCATGTTTTTAACATTTTAAGTCCAAAAATGTGATTTTTAGCCCAAGATGTTCATCTAAACCAAGTTGGCTATTTTTCTAGAAATGATTTGTGTATAGCAATATGTTTAACACTTGTTTCATACATCCTAATGCAAATCTCGATTTTAAGGGCTTTTTGACTAGTTTCAACACCATAATCACATATAAACATGTATATAAGCATAGAAATCATACAAAGCATACATATACTCATATATCTACACATTTGCTTGTATTCCCCCCCCCCCCACAAAACTTGTAAAAACCGAAAAATAGGGGGTATGAAGCTCACCTTTGGGTGTGGTTTCGGTTTTGGAGAAAAGATGGAAGAAAATGAGGTGATTTTCGGCCCTAGCACTTTGATGAAGATCTCGGCCTTGAGGTGTTTCTAGGATGCAAGATCATGAGTTTGAATGAATTAAGTGGTGATTTTTGGATGAAATGAAGTAGCTAGTTTAAGGATCTAAGAGATTTCTTACCTTAGATGTTGATTTTTGTGTAAAAATCCTCTTGATTTCTCCTTAGATCTCGAAATATGGATGAGTTATGAGAGAGTTTCCTTGAGAGAAAAGTGAGTGAATTATGTGTGTGTGTGTGTGTTGGAATCGGCCGAGAATGAGAGAGAGGGAGAAGAAGAGAGTGGTTTGCATGGAGAGATGAGATTTGCATGGATGTTTGAGGTGTAAAACTTGGATATCCCCCATACAAAAGT
This sequence comes from Lactuca sativa, assembly GCF_002870075.4. Lineage (NCBI taxonomy): Eukaryota > Viridiplantae > Streptophyta > Magnoliopsida > Asterales > Asteraceae > Lactuca > Lactuca sativa. The sequence continues at coordinate 189,387,701 of NC_056631.2, read as the reverse complement.
GAGGTGTCATGCCAATAGTCTACTTCCTCTTCTTGGGCTTGTCTTGGGCCGAGATTTGGAAAGGAAGAAAAGATTTTTGGGCTTTATTGCCCCTAAGCCCATATTATAGTTAGTTTGGATGATCTTTGGCCCAAAAAAAATATAATATGATTTTTACACTTTGTTGGGCTAGTTTGAGTTAATTATGATTCATAATATTTAATTTATTTCATTCTAGGTCCAATATGGCCCAAGATGTTGAAATACATGAATGTGGGTCTAATTAGAGCCCATTTAAAGGTTCTAATCCCATGATAGTCAAATTGGAAGCTTATTGGCCCATTGAGTCCAATAAGGAAGTCCTAGTCCAAAATGGACCTAAACAAGAACTTCTAGGTTTTCCAATTGCTTATTGACTATTTGTAGCACTTGTATGGTGTATTTGATTGAAATTATGTTGTCATAGAGTAAGCATCGTACATGCTCTTTGAGTTTTTTTTTTTTGATTCTACATTTTACTTGAGTGTAGTGATTACAAGACACAAAATTTCTAGTTGTGACAAGAAGAAAGAATGAGTGCTAGCAAGCTTGTAGATCCATAAACCTTCCCTCTGTATGCATCATTTTCAGGTATAAATTCTATACCTTGGCAAGCCTTTCTTTAGATCTTCATGGTTGATGTTTTATGAAATTTTGTCCCTAAGATTGGACCTTTATGAGTTTCGAACACTCTAGGGAATTGTATCTATCCGTTCATGCATTTTAGGACCTATAGATCCATAAAATTGGTTCCTTGATCATTCCCTTTGGCTCATGCATGAGTAAGGTAGCTTATAGTGCATTAGAAGCTAAAGATTGTTGCATTAGGTCCTTCCTCGCCATGTAAATGCTTAAAGCAAACAACTTTATGGGTTAAGACATCTTAGATTAGTCAGATATGTGGTTAGGTTAGTTGTCTTAAAGGATTAAGACACTAACTTGGTGGAAGTAGAGGCAGACAGAGTACGTCGGACATACTCCTAGCTATGCTCAATGTAGCCACTTCCTCCCCCGATTAAAGCTAACTTCTTTGTATGCCCAACGTAAGGAATGGTACGCTCAGTGTACTCGCTGAGCGTTGACTTTTATCGACTTTGATCCTTGGTCAAGATTTAGGGTTTTGGACCATGAGAATGGAAAAATGGTCCTTTTGCCCTAAAAAGGTTTAGTTGTGGGATTTGGACTCGCGAGTAAGTATTGGACCTTAATTATTAATTAGGTGTAACGTCCAAAAAATACGAGCCAAAAATTTCATTTTTAAAACATACACTTAGCAAAACATTAGAAATAAAACATTCACTGATCATATCATTTCATAAAAGATGTTGCGTGTCTGGAAACCATTTTATAAAACATAACAATGTCAGAGTACAAATCCCCAGGAAGATCTCATAGTGCGGAATACAAAGCATGTATGTGATGTGCCGCTATCGCGCCAGCTCCTTCCCCTTCGAAGAAGAGGTACCTAAAACCAAAACTGAAAAATGTAAGCACGAAGCTTAGTGAGTTCCCCCAACATACCACATACCATACAATCAAATAACATACATATATTGTCAGGCATATCTGGGTGCCCGACCTACCCCTTCGGTCCTCTCGACCGGATACAGACTAGTCTATCTGGGAGCTGGCCTCCCCTTCAGTCCTCTTGACCGGATACTGACTAGCATATCTGGGTGCTGGTCTCCCCTTCGGTCCTCTCGACCGGATGCTAGCATATCTGGGAGCTGGCCTCCCCTTCGGTCCTCTCGACCGAATACTGGGGACTATTTCACCCCCTACTACTACCACATAACACATATATCACATAATCTATCTAGCATGATTGGGCATGACCGTCCCTTAGGCCCTATCGACCGGTATTCTGGGGGACTATCTCCCCCCCCCCCCTCCCTACTGTCACTAGCACATAGCATCATATCATACTAGCACAATAACACATCACAGGTAGTAGCAACCCTAGATGAATATCACAGAGACAAACATCTATCATAAAACTCCTACTGGTGGGCCGGCATTGTGGTCGTAGACCCACCGCTACTGGAAGGTAACTCACCTCAAAGTAGCTGCTGATCTGCGTGGGAACTGACTGTCTTCTACAGCTGTTGCCCCGGAAATCCTCCGGCTATAATTCACACAAAACACTCAGTCAAATACTACTAATCGACCTCAGGGTAAAATGACCATTTATACCTAACCAAGCCAAGAGTCAAGGTCAAAGTCAACTTCCAATTGACCCGACTCGCCGAGTTGGCTTGCCAACTCGCCGAGTCCCTATTCATTTGATTGACCATAATCCCGTCTCTACTCGTCGAGTTAGGCATTGACTCGACGAGTTTTCTTCTAACCGATGTCCAATAGTCCTTCATCCTACTTGCCGAGTTGTATGAACAACTCGTCGAGTTCATCTTCATCCGAAGAACATGCTATGCAGACTCGCTGAGTTGTATGAACAACTCGCCGAGTCTGTTCTTGAGGCAAGAAGATTGCCTTGGACTCGCCGAGTCAGGGCGTTGACTCGCCGAGTTACTTCATGGGTGAGTCTGGCTTCTGACTCACTGAGTCACACCCCATGACTCACCACTCCACTCCGCAAACACAAAAAAAGGGAAAACTCGGGGACTCGCAACTCGACTCGCCGAGTCAGTCACATGCAAATACTATACACTCGATTTTGCTTGAATCCAGCTCATGCCATACCTAGATCTGGGTTTCTAGGGCTTGATTAACACGTAAAGTTTCCAACTTTACATGTAAATAAACACCAATGAAGGTTTTAGGGCTCAAAATGCACTAAAAGAGTAGATCTAGGGCTTTCATGCAATATGGCTTCATAAAGGCAGTGGATCTGAGCTCCTGGAGCTCAATCATGCCTAGATCTAAAGGTTAAGCGACTTATTACAGACCCTAAATCATACCCAAGCTTGGAAGTGGCTCAAGAAGAACTTTAATGGAGCTATAAGGGACTATAAGCATGAAAACAGAGGGAAACTGAGTTATACCTCAAGGGAATCACTGAGATAACACCAAGATGTATGGCCTCCTTCTTCTCTTCTTGATCTACTCTTCTTTTCTCTCAAAATCTTCAACAAAACACACCAAAGCACTTCAATCTCACAAGGAACAAGGGTTGGACGATATAGGGAGCTCTGAGGGTGAAGGGGGCAAGGTTGGGGTGCATAAGGTTGGTTTAAATAAGGAGCAAACCCTTGGAATTTAGGGTTTCATTAGATAGCGGGGACTCGCCGAGTTGCCAACTTAAACGTGTTCCATATCTCGTCTCTACTCGGCGAGTCGGGCCTACAACTCGCCGAGTCCAAGGCTAAAAATGCAAAACACTTAGATAAATTTCACATACCAGGAACCAAGTGCTACAAATCTCCCCCACTAATTTTAGACTTCTTCCTCGAAGTCTGTTGCTCGATCCTGAAACAGCTCGGGGTAATGCTCCATCATTTCTTCCACCGGCTCCCAAGTCCACTCCGAACCCTTTCGGTGCTGCCACTGCACCTTCACTAATTCCACCTTCTTGTTCCTCAGATCCTTCGACTTCTGGTCTAGGATTGCGACTGGGCGCTCAATGTAATTCAGGCTGTCATCAACCTGGATATCCTCTAATGACACCACCGCTGAATCATCCACTAGGCACTTCCGCAGTTGGGAGACATGGAAGGTGTTGTGGATCTGACTGAGCTCGGCTGGCAGATCCAGCCTATATGCCACCTTGCCCACCCGGGCTACAACCCTGAACGGACCAGTGTATCTCGGGCCCAACTTGCCCCGCTTCCTAAATCGAATGACGCCCTTCCAAGGCGACACCTTCAGGAGAACCATATCCCCGACCTCGAACTCCAGGTCTGACCGGCGTTTGTCGGCATAGCTTTTCTGCCGACTCTGCGCAGTCTGCTGCCTGCTTCGAACCTGTTGGATTCTCTCGGTCGTCTTGAGCACCACCTCAGTGCTCCCCATGACCCTCTGGCCAACTTCACCCCAACATATCGGGGTCCTACACCTCCGTCCGTACAACATCTCGAATGGAGGGCGGTCGATACTCGCATGGTAGTTGTTGTTGTACGAGAACTCCGCCAAGGGAAGATAGGTAACCCAACTACCACCAAAGTCTAGCACGCATGCCCGCAACATATCCTCCAACGTCTGGATGGTCCACTCGCTCTGACCATCCGTCTACGGGTGAAAGGCGGTGCTAAAATGCAGACGAGTGCCCAACTCGTCATGAATCTTCTTCCAAAAACCTGGAAGTGAACCGCACATCTCGGTCTGATATCACTGACACTGGCACCCCGTGCCGTGCCACTATCTCCCTGATATAGACATCGGCCAACTTTTCGGCCGAGATACTCTCCTGGATCGGAACAAAATGGGCGCTCTTCGTCAATCGATCCACGATGACCCAAATCGAATCTACTCCTTGCGCAGTCCGGTGAAGCTTTGTGATAAAATCCATCGTAATATCTTCCCATTTCCACAACGGGATATCCAACGGCTGCATCTTGCCGTGCGGTCTCTGATGCTCGGCCTTGACCTTCCTGCAGGTCAAACATCGCTCGACGTACCAGGCCACATCCCGCTTCATGCAGGGCCACCAATAGTCTAGGCGAAGATCCCTAGACATCTTCGTCGCCCCTGGATGAGTAGAAAATCGGGATTTGTGCACCTCCTCCATCAAGATCTGGCGCACGCCTCCGTGATACGCCACACACACCCTATGGTGTAGTGTCAATAATGCTCGGCTATCATAATCGAAGGAGGTGACTTGACTCACTATTCGCTCGCTCTTCCGATGTTCCTCCTTCATAGCCTCCCGCTGAGCTTCCCGAATCTGCTCTAGCAGTGGTGTCACCACCGTCATCCTCATACACACATCCCTGATCGGTGCCGCCTTACGGCTAAGCGCATCGGCCACCACATTGGCCTTCCCTGGGTGATAAAGGATCTCGCAATCATAATCCTTCACCATGTCCAACCACCGATGCTACCTCATGTTCGGATTCGGCTGATCCATGAGGTACGTCAAACTCTTGTGGTCCGTGTAAATGGTACATTGAACCCCGTAGAGGTAATGCCGCCAAATCTTGAGGGCGAAGACCACCGCCCCCAACTTTAAATCATGCGTCGAGTAGTTCGCCTCGTGAGGCTTCAGCTGCCTCAGGGCATAAGCAATGACATGCCCCCTCTGCATCAATACTGCGCGTAAACCTAAGATAGACGCATCACAGTATACCACAAAATCCCCAACGCCCTCAGGCAGGGCTAAGATTGGCGCCTCGCACAATCTTCGCCTCAGAATCTCGAATGCTGCCTGCTGCTCAGGCCCTCATCGAAAGACCACGGCTTTCCTAGTCAACCGTGTCAGGGGTACGACTATCTTGGAGAAATCCTGAATGAATATCCGATAGTAGCCGGCTAATCCTAGGAAACTCCGAATCTCGGATGGAGACTTCGGAACCTCCCATCTCATCACGGCCTCCACCTTGGCCGGGTCTACTGAAATCCCGTTCTGGTTGACGAGGTGCCCAAGAAACTGCACCTCGCGCAACCAAAACTCACATTTGGAGAACTTGGCGTATAAGCTCTCCCTCCTCAAGGTCTCCAAAACCTCTCTCAGATCGATGCTCCTCGTGCTCCTCCTGCGTCTTGGAATAAACCAAGATGTCATCAATGAAAACTATCACAGACCGATCCAGCATCGGTCTACACACGTGGTTCATGAGGTCCATGAACGCGGCAAGAGCATTGGTGAGCCCAAACGGCATCACCACGAACTCATAATAGCCATAACGTGTCTGAAATGCGGTCTTCTGTACATCCTCCTCTCTGACCCTCATCTGATGATAACCTGAAGGCAGATCGATCTTGGATAACCAAGATGCTCCCTTTAACTGGTCAAAGAGGTCATCAATCCTCGGGAGTGGGTAACGGTTCTTCACCGTTACCTTATTCAGCTCCCGATAACCTATACACATCCGATGCGACCCGTCCTTCTTCTTCACAAACAAGATCGGGGCTCCCCAGGTTGAACTGCTCGGTCGAATAAATCCCTTGTCTAGCAGCTCCTACAGCTGCGTAGACAACTCCTGCATCTCGGGAGGAGCCAGCCGATAGGGTACCTTGGCTATCGAAGCCGCACCAGGAACTAGGTCGATTCTGAATTCTACCTGACGCTCCGGAGGTATTCCAGGAAGCTCCTCCGGGAACACATCAGTGTAGTCTCGCACCACTGGAACCTCGCTCACTGTCGCCTTACCCGTCTCCCGGGTATCCATAACGTACGCGACATATCCCGCGCAACCCTGCTAAAGGTAGCGCCTAGCTCTCGCTGCTGAACATACTACAGGTCCACGTTGTGACCTCTCGTCGTGGATCACCAACTCTCCCCCACTTGGGGTCCTGATCCGCACTAGCTGTTGTGCGCAATCTATCACCGCCCCATTAGGGCTCAGCCAATCCATGCCTATAATCACCCTGTTCCCCCGCAATGGGATGGGAACCAAATCCACCAAATAGCGCTCCACAAATAACCTTAGAACACAATCCCTGAACACTGTTGACGCTCGCACCGATCGATCATCGGCAATCTCTGCCTCTAAAGGGCAATCCAACATGCCCGAAGACTCAGTAAACCTCTTGCTAAGCGCAAGGGAAACAAATGATCAGGTGGCACCCGAGTCAAACAACACCTGAACAGGGATACCGTTCACATGGAACGATCCTAACGCATATACACAGAGCACAAATCAATATCATAACTGTTGGGTTTTAGCCATAAGAACTTTCCTATGTGCGCATGCAAAACCCTATTGCTTGGATCTAGGCTTTCTATCAAACATGCTTTTGAATCCAAGACTTCTAATGGCTAATTAGGTTAAACAATAACATTAATACAGATCTAGAATCATACCTTTGAGTTCCTTGTTGATCTTCTTGTCTTGGAGCTTCTAGAGTCACAATTGTCACTCCTCTGATGGTTCACAAACACCAATAGCAAGCAAGATGATTTAGGAGAGAGGAGAGGGGATGGAATTCGGCCAGAGGTTCCTTTCTTTAGGTTCTGAAAGCTTGTCCACGAATTCCACACCCCAAGGGCCTATTTATACCTTTAGACTCCTTAAGGGTTTCACCCTAAACCCTAATTGGATAATCTTCACTTAAGGCTATCCAAATCCACTCCATAGATATCCTTATGGACTATTTTGAGCTATCCTAAAGCTCTTAGAAACCGTCCAAAGTCCATCCTAATGGATTTATAGTCTAAAGTCTAACTATCAAACAATTGACAGTTTATACCCTCTTATTTAATTAATCTCTTTAAGTCACCAAATTAATACCAATTAATCTATGACTTATATTAATCAAATAGCTAAATATTATTCCTTATAATATTTACTCTCTCTTAACAAATCATCCTTCAAGTTGCTATGGTGAAGGCAACCCAAAAGGACCATGCACCACCGAATATAGTTATAGCCTTAGACACTATTCCAACAGTCTCCCACTTGGATAAGTCTAGTAACTATACAAGTATAATACGGTTTGCAATCGTAGCTCTCAAAGACGTTGTCAACTCTGATCTAATCAATCTTGTCCTTTAGATAAGGGATCGTACAATCCTCTGTTAGATATCATGCTGACAATCCTATGGAATGGTTAGTCTAGCATTTAGATTTCTCGATCTTCGATTTATTTGACATAGAACTTAATCGAACACATCAATTCAGTTCTGACCGGGCCCGGCACATAAGTCAAATCAAATCATCGAGTGGCCAAGATATCTCTTCTACCCTCTTAGGATAAAATTTACAGATAAACTTCGACTTATATGCATTTACTTATTCATTAACCAACTATACACAACAATGCGTTTTATAACATCAAGTTACTGATGCGTTTTCGCATTATCAATGCACAATCAAATAACAAATAATAAACCATATATCTAGGTTTTAAGACCATATGATATTATCGTCTTGCGATCACCTTTTATATCGTATTCCATAAAGTGATTCCAGCAAGCGCGGGTTTATTCCAATGCTCAAAACCAGTTCGTAAGCACTCATGAACGTTGCAGCAACTCTTGCTATGTCTAACACTATTTAGACACTTTACACACCAATTCACGACAATCTTCATTCATATCTACTCCCAACATATGAACGATTGTGGACCATTTGAATAATTCGATTATTCCTAATAAACTCAATTATTCTGGAAGTCAAAACATGCAAAGTGAAACAATAGTTAAACAACTAACATGTGATAGTAACTTTACTCATAAATAAAACTTCTTTATTTAATCATCAAATGTTAATTACATTTATCTATTATACGTTTCTAATACAATCTAATCTATGCTAATATCATCCTTCAGCCCAATACTCCTAGCATGCTGTAAGTGCTTAACCCCACTCAGTCCCTTCGTAAGCGGATCTGCTGGGTTATCTTCTGATGATATCCTCTTCACTACGAGTTGTCCTTCTTCTACACGATGTCTAATGAAGTGATATTTTCTGTCGATATGTCGAGATCTACCATGATCCCTCGGTTCCTTGGTCAAGGCAACCGCACCTTCGTTATCACAGAAAATCTCCATGGGCTCCTTTATGGCCGGTACAACTCCAAGATCACCGATGAAGTTCTTCAGCCATATCGCCTCCTTCGACGCTTCGCTCGCTGCGATGTACTCTGATTCGCACGTTGAATCAGCTACGGTTTCCTGCTTGGAACTTTTCCATGTCACTGCTCCTCCATTTAGGGTAAAGACCCAGCCCGACTGCGAACGGTAGTTGTCCCTGTCGGTTTGAAAGCTGGCGTCACTATACCCTCGCACCTTCAAGTCATCACTCCCTCCAAGGACTAAGAACCATTCTTTCGTTCTCCGAAGGTACTTAAGGATGTTCTTCACCGCAATCCAATGTGCTTTGCCAGGGTTCCCTTGATATCTGCTAACCATGCTCAAAGCGAAGGCTACATCAGGGCGAGTACAAGTCATAGCGTACATGATTGAGCCAACTGCGGAAGCGTATGGTACTCGGCTCATTTCTGCTATCTCGGCTTCGGTACTCGGACTTTGAGTCTTACTCAACTTGGCATTTCCTTGTATCGGTAGTTCTCCCTTCTTTGAGTTTTCCATACTAAAACGTTTTAGTACCTTCTCCAAGTAAGTATTCTGACTAAGTCCAATTAGTCTCTTACTTCTTTCTCTTACTATCCTTATTCCCAATATGTAAGAAGCCTCTCCGAGGTCCTTCATAGCGAAGCACTTCCCGAGCCAGGACTTAACCTCCTGCAGAGTCGGGATGTCGTTTCCTATGAGTAATATGTCATCGACATACAGAACGAGGAAGCTTACTATACTCCCACTGGCTTTGACATACACACAAGATTCGTCTTCGCTTCGTACAAATCCAAACTCTTTGACTTTCTCATCGAAGCAAAGATTCCATCTGCGAGACGCTTGCTTAAGTCCATAAATGGACTTCTCAAGCTTACACACTCTATTCGGATGCTTCGGATCCACAAACCCCTCTGGCTGAGCCATGTAAACATCCTCAGCCAACTTTCCGTTAAGGAAAGCGGTCTTGACATCCATTTGCCAAATCTCATAATCATGAAATGCGGCAATTGCTAGCATCACTCTAATAGATTTAATCTTCGCAACTGGCGAGAAGGTCTCATCATAGTCAACTCCGGGAGTTTGAGTAAAGCCCTTCGCAACCAATCGCGCTTTGTATGTGTGTACGTTCCCATCCACGTCGGTCTTCTTCTTGAAGATCCACTTGCACCCTACGGTCTTACGTTCGGGCACGTAATCAACCAAATTCCAAACTTGGTTATCGTACATGGATTGGATCTCGCTATCCATCGCCTCTTTCCATTTCGCAGACTCCGGGCCTGCCATGGCTTCCTTATAGCTATTAGGTTCATCAAGATTTATTAGTGTACCATCACTAATATACGTGTCCCCTTCGGTAGTAATATGAAAACCATAAAACTGGGGTTGAACTCTAAATCTATCGGAACGTCTAAGAGGTAAGGATTCGTCAATCGGTTCAACCGGAGTTTCCTCCTCGGGTTGAACGCCAGCGGTAGAGGTTCCTTCATCTATCGATTCTTGAATCTCTTCAAGTTCGATTTGACTCCCACTGTCTCCTTGGCTTATGAGTTCTCGCTCTCGGAAAACTCCTCTCCTCGCAACAAAGATAACATTATCTTTCGGTCTATAGAAGAGATATCCAAAGGAAGTTTGCGGGTAGCCGATGAAAATACATCGCTCACTTCGAGGTTCAAGCTTGTCGTGAGTATCTCGTCTTACGAAAGCCTCGCAACCCCAAACCTTGATATGTGCCAACGAGGGAACTTTCCCCGTCCACATCTCGTGAGGAGTTTTGGCAACCTTCTTGGTAGGGACTCGGTTAAGGATATGGGCGGCAGTCTCTAAGGCATACCCCCAAAAGAAGATAGGTAGTGAAGCACGACTCATCATAGAGCGAACCATATCCAATAAGGTTTGATTACGCCTTTCTGCCACACCATTCAATTGCGGTGTCCTAGGAGGCGTCAATTGCGAAACTATTCCACACTCCTTGAGATAATCGTGGAATTCAAGACTTAGGTACTCTCCTCCTCGATCGGATCGAAGCATCTTGATTTTCCTGCCCAATTGATTCTCCACTTCATTTTTGAACTCTTTGAACTTTTCAAAGGTTTCTGACTTTTGCTTGATTAAGTAGATATACCCATATCTACTATAATCATCGGTAAAGGTCACATAGAAGCGGTTCCCATCCTTCGTGGTTGATCTAAAAGGTCCACATACATCGGTATGTATTAGGTCTAATAGTCCCTCACCCCTTTCACAAGTGCTCGTGAAGGGTGACTTAGTCATCTTTCCAAGTAAACAAGATTCGCATGTGTCATCTTTCCTAAGGTCGAATGACTCCAACACTCCATCCTTTTGGAGTTGGGCTATGCGTTTCTTGTTGACATGTCCAAGACGACAATGCCACAAAGATGCTTTATCCATACTAGTGGAAGAATCAATATTCAAAACATCATTTCCTAAGTTATCAACAATCATAACAGTTTCATATATTCCATTACATGGTATAGCTTCAAAGTAAAAGACACCATTTAGATAAGCCAAAATAGAACCATTCTCATTATTAAAGGAAAATCTAAAACCTTGTCTATACAAACCATGAAATGAAATGATGTTTCTAGCCATTTCTGGCGAATAGCAACAATTGTTCAAATTTAAAACTAAACTATTCTTAAGCACCAAAGAATACACTCCAATCTTGGTCACAGGCGACGATCTTCTGTTCCCCATGATTAGATTGATCCTTCCTTGCTCCACATCCCTACTTCCTTTTAGTCCCTGCACATTAGAACAAATGTGATAACCACAACCGGTGTCAAGAACCCAAGAAATAGCATGATTAGAATCGTTAGATTTTATTGCATATATACCTGCGAAAGATGGCTTGATCTTTCCTTCCTTGATGGCTTGCAGGTAGTCCGGGCAGCTTCGCTTCCAATGTCCTATCTTGTGGCAGTGGTGGCACTCTGCCTCCTTCGGGTTAGAGCAGGGCTTAGAGGGATCAACTTTTGTTCCACTAGAAGAGGAACCATCTCGGGCTTTCACCTTTCGATAGTTATTTGAAGAAGCTTTCCTCTTCTTTCCCTTCCCTTGACCAATTGCCAAGACAGGAGCAGCAGACGGATTGGGAGTTGGTGCAACAGACTTGTCCTTGAAATTGCTCTCAGCAACCTGTTGGGTTTTAGCCATAAGAACTTTCCTATGTGCGCATGCAAAACCCTATTGCTTGGATCTAGGCTTTCTATCAAACATGCTTTTGAATCCAAGACTTCTAATGGCTAATTAGGTTAAACAATAACATTAATACAGATCTAGAATCATACCTTTGAGTTCCTTGTTGATCTTCTTGTCTTGGAGCTTCTAGAGTCACAATTGTCACTCCTCTGATGGTTCACAAACACCAATAGCAAGCAAGATGATTTAGGAGAGAGGAGAGGGGATGGAATTCGGCCAGAGGTTCCTTTCTTTAGGTTCTGAAAGCTTGTCCACGAATTCCACACCCCAAGGGCCTATTTATACCTTTAGACTCCTTAAGGGTTTCACCCTAAACCCTAATTGGATAATCTTCACTTAAGGCTATCCAAATCCACTCCATAGATATCCTTATGGACTATTTTGAGCTATCCTAAAGCTCTTAGAAACCGTCCAAAGTCCATCCTAATGGATTTATAGTCTAAAGTCTAACTATCAAACAATTGACAGTTTATACCCTCTTATTTAATTAATCTCTTTAAGTCACCAAATTAATACCAATTAATCTATGACTTATATTAATCAAATAGCTAAATATTATTCCTTATAATATTTACTCTCTCTTAACAAATCATCCTTCAAGTTGCTATGGTGAAGGCAACCCAAAAGGACCATGCACCACCGAATATAGTTATAGCCTTAGACACTATTCCAACAGTCTCCCACTTGGATAAGTCTAGTAACTATACAAGTATAATACGGTTTGCAATCGTAGCTCTCAAAGACGCTGTCAACTCTGATCTAATCAATCTTGTCCTTTAGATAAGGGATCGTACAATCCTCTGTTAGATATCATGCTGACAATCCTATGGAATGGTTAGTCTAGCATTTAGATTTCTCGATCTTCGATTTATTTGACATAGAACTTAATCGAACACATCAATTCAGTTCTGACCGGGCCCGGCACATAAGTCAAATCAAATCATCGAGTGGCCAAGATATCTCTTCTACCCTCTTAGGATAAAATTTACAGATAAACTTCGACTTATATGCATTTACTTATTCATTAACCAACTATACACAACAATGCGTTTTATAACATCAAGTTACTGATGCGTTTTCGCATTATCAATGCACAATCAAATAACAAATAATAAACCATATATCTAGGTTTTAAGACCATATGATATTATCGTCTTGCGATCACCTTTTATATCGTATTCCATAAAGTGATTCCAGCAAGCGCGGGTTTATTCCAATGCTCAAAACCAGTTCGTAAGCACTCATGAACGTTGCAGCAACTCTTGCTATGTCTAACACTATTTAGACACTCTACACACCAATTCACGACAATCTTCATTCATATCTACTCCCAACATATGAACGATTGTGGACCATTTGAATAATTCGATTATTCCTAATAAACTCAATTATTCTGGAAGTCAAAACATGCAAAGTGAAACAATAGTTAAACAACTAACATGTGATAGTAACTTTACTCATAAATAAAACTTCTTTATTTAATCATCAAATGTTAATTACATTTATCTATTATACGTTTCTAATACAATCTAATCTATGCTAATATCATCCTTCAGCCCAATACTCCTAGCATGCTGTAAGTGCTTAACCCCACTCAGTCCCTTCGTAAGCGGATCTGCTGGGTTATCTTCTGATGATATCCTCTTCACTACGAGTTGTCCTTCTTCTACACGATGTCTAATGAAGTGATATTTTCTGTCGATATGTCGAGATCTACCATGATCCCTCGGTTCCTTGGTCAAGGCAACCGCACCTTCGTTATCACAGAAAATCTCCATGGGCTCCTTTATGGCCGGTACAACTCCAAGATCACCGATGAAGTTCTTCAGCCATATCGCCTCCTTCGACGCTTCGCTCGCTGCGATGTACTCTGATTCGCACGTTGAATCAGCTACGGTTTCCTGCTTGGAACTTTTCCATGTCACTGCTCCTCCATTTAGGGTAAAGACCCAGCCCGACTGCGAACGGTAGTTGTCCCTGTCGGTTTGAAAGCTGGCGTCACTATACCCTCGCACCTTCAAGTCATCACTCCCTCCAAGGACTAAGAACCATTCTTTCGTTCTCCGAAGGTACTTAAGGATGTTCTTCACCGCAATCCAATGTGCTTTGCCAGGGTTCCCTTGATATCTGCTAACCATGCTCAAAGCGAAGGCTACATCAGGGCGAGTACAAGTCATAGCGTACATGATTGAGCCAACTGCGGAAGCGTATGGTACTCGGCTCATTTCTGCTATCTCGGCTTCGGTACTCGGACTTTGAGTCTTACTCAACTTGGCATTTCCTTGTATCGGTAGTTCTCCCTTCTTTGAGTTTTCCATACTAAAACGTTTTAGTACCTTCTCCAAGTAAGTATTCTGACTAAGTCCAATTAGTCTCTTACTTCTTTCTCTTACTATCCTTATTCCCAATATGTAAGAAGCCTCTCCGAGGTCCTTCATAGCGAAGCACTTCCCGAGCCAGGACTTAACCTCCTGCAGAGTCGGGATGTCGTTTCCTATGAGTAATATGTCATCGACATACAGAACGAGGAAGCTTACTATACTCCCACTGGCTTTGACATACACACAAGATTCGTCTTCGCTTCGTACAAATCCAAACTCTTTGACTTTCTCATCGAAGCAAAGATTCCATCTGCGAGACGCTTGCTTAAGTCCATAAATGGACTTCTCAAGCTTACACACTCTATTCGGATGCTTCGGATCCACAAACCCCTCTGGCTGAGCCATGTAAACATCCTCAGCCAACTTTCCGTTAAGGAAAGCGGTCTTGACATCCATTTGCCAAATCTCATAATCATGAAATGCGGCAATTGCTAGCATCACTCTAATAGATTTAATCTTCGCAACTGGCGAGAAGGTCTCATCATAGTCAACTCCGGGAGTTTGAGTAAAGCCCTTCGCAACCAATCGCGCTTTGTATGTGTGTACGTTCCCATCCACGTCGGTCTTCTTCTTGAAGATCCACTTGCACCCTACGGTCTTACGTTCGGGCACGTAATCAACCAAATTCCAAACTTGGTTATCGTACATGGATTGGATCTCGCTATCCATCGCCTCTTTCCATTTCGCAGACTCCGGGCCTGCCATGGCTTCCTTATAGCTATTAGGTTCATCAAGATTTATTAGTGTACCATCACTAATATACGTGTCCCCTTCGGTAGTAATATGAAAACCATAAAACTGGGGTTGAACTCTAAATCTATCGGAACGTCTAAGAGGTAAGGATTCGTCAATCGGTTCAACCGGAGTTTCCTCCTCGGGTTGAACGCCAGCGGTAGAGGTTCCTTCATCTATCGATTCTTGAATCTCTTCAAGTTCGATTTGACTCCCACTGTCTCCTTGGCTTATGAGTTCTCGCTCTCGGAAAACTCCTCTCCTCGCAACAAAGATAACATTATCTTTCGGTCTATAGAAGAGATATCCAAAGGAAGTTTGCGGGTAGCCGATGAAAATACATCGCTCACTTCGAGGTTCAAGCTTGTCGTGAGTATCTCGTCTTACGAAAGCCTCGCAACCCCAAACCTTGATATGTGCCAACGAGGGAACTTTCCCCGTCCACATCTCGTGAGGAGTTTTGGCAACCTTCTTGGTAGGGACTCGGTTAAGGATATGGGCGGCAGTCTCTAAGGCATACCCCCAAAAGAAGATAGGTAGTGAAGCACGACTCATCATAGAGCGAACCATATCCAATAAGGTTTGATTACGCCTTTCTGCCACACCATTCAATTGCGGTGTCCTAGGAGGCGTCAATTGCGAAACTATTCCACACTCCTTGAGATAATCGTGGAATTCAAGACTTAGGTACTCTCCTCCTCGATCGGATCGAAGCATCTTGATTTTCCTGCCCAATTGATTCTCCACTTCATTTTTGAACTCTTTGAACTTTTCAAAGGTTTCTGACTTTTGCTTGATTAAGTAGATATACCCATATCTACTATAATCATCGGTAAAGGTCACATAGAAGCGGTTCCCATCCTTCGTGGTTGATCTAAAAGGTCCACATACATCGGTATGTATTAGGTCTAATAGTCCCTCACCCCTTTCACAAGTGCTCGTGAAGGGTGACTTAGTCATCTTTCCAAGTAAACAAGATTCGCATGTGTCATCTTTCCTAAGGTCGAATGACTCCAACACTCCATCCTTTTGGAGTTGGGCTATGCGTTTCTTGTTGACATGTCCAAGACGACAATGCCACAAAGATGCTTTATCCATACTAGTGGAAGAATCAATATTCAAAACATCATTTCCTAAGTTATCAACAATCATAACAGTTTCATATATTCCATTACATGGTATAGCTTCAAAGTAAAAGACACCATTTAGATAAGCCAAAATAGAACCATTCTCATTATTAAAGGAAAATCTAAAACCTTGTCTATACAAACCATGAAATGAAATGATGTTTCTAGCCATTTCTGGCGAATAGCAACAATTGTTCAAATTTAAAACTAAACTATTCTTAAGCACCAAAGAATACACTCCAATCTTGGTCACAGGCGACGATCTTCTGTTCCCCATGATTAGATTGATCCTTCCTTGCTCCACATCCCTACTTCCTTTTAGTCCCTGCACATTAGAACAAATGTGATAACCACAACCGGTGTCAAGAACCCAAGAAATAGCATGATTAGAATCGTTAGATTTTATTGCATATATACCTGCGAAAGATGGCTTGATCTTTCCTTCCTTGATGGCTTGCAGGTAGTCCGGGCAGCTTCGCTTCCAATGTCCTATCTTGTGGCAGTTGTGGCACTCTGCCTCCTTCGGGTTAGAGCAGGGCTTAGAGGGATCAACTTTTGTTCCACTAGAAGAGGAACCATCTCGGGCTTTCACCTTTCGATAGTTATTTGAAGAAGCTTTCCTCTTCTTTCCCTTCCCTTGACCAATTGCCAAGACAGGAGCAGCAGACGGATTGGGAGTTGGTGCAACAGACTTGTCCTTGAAATTGCTCTCAGCAACCTGTTGGGTTTTAGCCATAAGAACTTTCCTATGTGCGCATGCAAAACCCTATTGCTTGGATCTAGGCTTTCTATCAAACATGCTTTTGAATCCAAGACTTCTAATGGCTAATTAGGTTAAACAATAACATTAATACAGATCTAGAATCATACCTTTGAGTTCCTTGTTGATCTTCTTGTCTTGGAGCTTCTAGAGTCACAATTGTCACTCCTCTGATGGTTCACAAACACCAATAGCAAGCAAGATGATTTAGGAGAGAGGAGAGGGGATGGAATTCGGCCAGAGGTTCCTTTCTTTAGGTTCTGAAAGCTTGTCCACGAATTCCACACCCCAAGGGCCTATTTATACCTTTAGACTCCTTAAGGGTTTCACCCTAAACCCTAATTGGATAATCTTCACTTAAGGCTATCCAAATCCACTCCATAGATATCCTTATGGACTATTTTGAGCTATCCTAAAGCTCTTAGAAACCGTCCAAAGTCCATCCTAATGGATTTATAGTCTAAAGTCTAACTATCAAACAATTGACAGTTTATACCCTCTTATTTAATTAATCTCTTTAAGTCACCAAATTAATACCAATTAATCTATGACTTATATTAATCAAATAGCTAAATATTATTCCTTATAATATTTACTCTCTCTTAACAAATCATCCTTCAAGTTGCTATGGTGAAGGCAACCCAAAAGGACCATGCACCACCGAATATAGTTATAGCCTTAGACACTATTCCAACAGTCTCCCACTTGGATAAGTCTAGTAACTATACAAGTATAATACGGTTTGCAATCGTAGCTCTCAAAGACGCTGTCAACTCTGATCTAATCAATCTTGTCCTTTAGATAAGGGATCGTACAATCCTCTGTTAGATATCATGCTGACAATCCTATGGAATGGTTAGTCTAGCATTTAGATTTCTCGATCTTCGATTTATTTGACATAGAACTTAATCGAACACATCAATTCAGTTCTGACCGGGCCCGGCACATAAGTCAAATCAAATCATCGAGTGGCCAAGATATCTCTTCTACCCTCTTAGGATAAAATTTACAGATAAACTTCGACTTATATGCATTTACTTATTCATTAACCAACTATACACAACAATGCGTTTTATAACATCAAGTTACTGATGCGTTTTCGCATTATCAATGCACAATCAAATAACAAATAATAAACCATATATCTAGGTTTTAAGACCATATGATATTATCGTCTTGCGATCACCTTTTATATCGTATTCCATAAAGTGATTCCAGCAAGCGCGGGTTTATTCCAATGCTCAAAACCAGTTCGTAAGCACTCATGAACGTTGCAGCAACTCTTGCTATGTCTAACACTATTTAGACACTCTACACACCAATTCACGACAATCTTCATTCATATCTACTCCCAACATATGAACGATTGTGGACCATTTGAATAATTCGATTATTCCTAATAAACTCAATTATTCTGGAAGTCAAAACATGCAAAGTGAAACAATAGTTAAACAACTAACATGTGATAGTAACTTTACTCATAAATAAAACTTCTTTATTTAATCATCAAATGTTAATTACATTTATCTATTATACGTTTCTAATACAATCTAATCTATGCTAATATCATCCTTCAGCCCAATACTCCTAGCATGCTGTAAGTGCTTAACCCCACTCAGTCCCTTCGTAAGCGGATCTGCTGGGTTATCTTCTGATGATATCCTCTTCACTACGAGTTGTCCTTCTTCTACACGATGTCTAATGAAGTGATATTTTCTGTCGATATGTCGAGATCTACCATGATCCCTCGGTTCCTTGGTCAAGGCAACCGCACCTTCGTTATCACAGAAAATCTCCATGGGCTCCTTTATGGCCGGTACAACTCCAAGATCACCGATGAAGTTCTTCAGCCATATCGCCTCCTTCGACGCTTCGCTCGCTGCGATGTACTCTGATTCGCACGTTGAATCAGCTACGGTTTCCTGCTTGGAACTTTTCCATGTCACTGCTCCTCCATTTAGGGTAAAGACCCAGCCCGACTGCGAACGGTAGTTGTCCCTGTCGGTTTGAAAGCTGGCGTCACTATACCCTCGCACCTTCAAGTCATCACTCCCTCCAAGGACTAAGAACCATTCTTTCGTTCTCCGAAGGTACTTAAGGATGTTCTTCACCGCAATCCAATGTGCTTTGCCAGGGTTCCCTTGATATCTGCTAACCATGCTCAAAGCGAAGGCTACATCAGGGCGAGTACAAGTCATAGCGTACATGATTGAGCCAACTGCGGAAGCGTATGGTACTCGGCTCATTTCTGCTATCTCGGCTTCGGTACTCGGACTTTGAGTCTTACTCAACTTGGCATTTCCTTGTATCGGTAGTTCTCCCTTCTTTGAGTTTTCCATACTAAAACGTTTTAGTACCTTCTCCAAGTAAGTATTCTGACTAAGTCCAATTAGTCTCTTACTTCTTTCTCTTACTATCCTTATTCCCAATATGTAAGAAGCCTCTCCGAGGTCCTTCATAGCGAAGCACTTCCCGAGCCAGGACTTAACCTCCTGCAGAGTCGGGATGTCGTTTCCTATGAGTAATATGTCATCGACATACAGAACGAGGAAGCTTACTATACTCCCACTGGCTTTGACATACACACAAGATTCGTCTTCGCTTCGTACAAATCCAAACTCTTTGACTTTCTCATCGAAGCAAAGATTCCATCTGCGAGACGCTTGCTTAAGTCCATAAATGGACTTCTCAAGCTTACACACTCTATTCGGATGCTTCGGATCCACAAACCCCTCTGGCTGAGCCATGTAAACATCCTCAGCCAACTTTCCGTTAAGGAAAGCGGTCTTGACATCCATTTGCCAAATCTCATAATCATGAAATGCGGCAATTGCTAGCATCACTCTAATAGATTTAATCTTCGCAACTGGCGAGAAGGTCTCATCATAGTCAACTCCGGGAGTTTGAGTAAAGCCCTTCGCAACCAATCGCGCTTTGTATGTGTGTACGTTCCCATCCACGTCGGTCTTCTTCTTGAAGATCCACTTGCACCCTACGGTCTTACGTTCGGGCACGTAATCAACCAAATTCCAAACTTGGTTATCGTACATGGATTGGATCTCGCTATCCATCGCCTCTTTCCATTTCGCAGACTCCGGGCCTGCCATGGCTTCCTTATAGCTATTAGGTTCATCAAGATTTATTAGTGTACCATCACTAATATACGTGTCCCCTTCGGTAGTAATATGAAAACCATAAAACTGGGGTTGAACTCTAAATCTATCGGAACGTCTAAGAGGTAAGGATTCGTCAATCGGTTCAACCGGAGTTTCCTCCTCGGGTTGAACGCCAGCGGTAGAGGTTCCTTCATCTATCGATTCTTGAATCTCTTCAAGTTCGATTTGCCTCCCACTGTCTCCTTGGCTTATGAGTTCTCGCTCTCGGAAAACTCCTCTCCTCGCAACAAAGATAACATTATCTTTCGGTCTATAGAAGAGATATCCAAAGGAAGTTTGCGGGTAGCCGATGAAAATACATCGCTCACTTCGAGGTTCAAGCTTGTCGTGAGTATCTCGTCTTACGAAAACCTCGCAACCCCAAACCTTGATATGTGCCAACGAGGGAACTTTCCCCGTCCACATCTCGTGAGGAGTTTTGGCAACCTTCTTGGTAGGGACTCGGTTAAGGATATGGGCGGCAGTCTCTAAGGCATACCCCCAAAAGAAGATAGGTAGTGAAGCACGACTCATCATAGAGCGAACCATATCCAATAAGGTTCGATTACGCCTTTCTGCCACACCATTCAATTGCGGTGTCCTAGGAGGCGTCAATTGCGAAACTATTCCACACTCCTTGAGATAATCGTGGAATTCAAGACTTAGGTACTCTCCTCCTCGATCGGATCGAAGCATCTTGATTTTCCTGCCCAATTGATTCTCCACTTCATTTTTGAACTCTTTGAACTTTTCAAAGGTTTCTGACTTTTGCTTGATTAAGTAGATATACCCATATCTACTATAATCATCGGTAAAGGTCACATAGAAGCGGTTCCCATCCTTCGTGGTTGATCTAAAAGGTCCACATACATCGGTATGTATTAGGTCTAATAGTCCCTCACCCCTTTCACAAGTGCTCGTGAAGGGTGACTTAGTCATCTTTCCAAGTAAACAAGATTCGCATGTGTCATCTTTCCTAAGGTCGAATGACTCCAACACTCCATCCTTTTGGAGTTGGGCTATGCGTTTCTTGTTGACATGTCCAAGACGACAATGCCACAAAGATGCTTTATCCATACTAGTGGAAGAATCAATATTCAAAACATCATTTCCTAAGTTATCAACAATCATAACAGTTTCATATATTCCATTACATGGTATAGCTTCAAAGTAAAAGACACCATTTAGATAAGCCAAAATAGAACCATTCTCATTATTAAAGGAAAATCTAAAACCTTGTCTATACAAACCATGAAATGAAATGATGTTTCTAGCCATTTCTGGCGAATAGCAACAATTGTTCAAATTTAAAACTAAACTATTCTTAAGCACCAAAGAATACACTCCAATCTTGGTCACAGGCGACGATCTTCTGTTCCCCATGATTAGATTGATCCTTCCTTGCTCCACATCCCTACTTCCTTTTAGTCCCTGCACATTAGAACAAATGTGATAACCACAACCGGTGTCAAGAACCCAAGAAATAGCATGATTAGAATCGTTAGATTTTATTGCATATATACCTGCGAAAGATGGCTTGATCTTTCCTTCCTTGATGGCTTGCAGGTAGTCCGGGCAGCTTCGCTTCCAATGTCCTATCTTGTGGCAGTGGTGGCACTCTGCCTCCTTCGGGTTAGAGCAGGGCTTAGAGGGATCAACTTTTGTTCCACTAGAAGAGGAACCATCTCGGGCTTTCACCTTTCGATAGTTATTTGAAGAAGCTTTCCTCTTCTTTCCCTTCCCTTGACCAATTGCCAAGACAGGAGCAGCAGACGGATTGGGAGTTGGTGCAACAGACTTGTCCTTGAAATTGCTCTCAGCAACCCTCAAGAGACCTTGGAGCTTACTTAGAGTGACCTCCTCTTTGTTCATGTGGTAGGTCATCCTAAATTGATTGTACATCGGAGGCAAAGAGTGAAGCACCATGTCGATCGCCAAGTCTTCGCCGAAGTCAACGTTTAACTTGCGAAGGCGGTCGACATACCTTTGCATCTTTTGCAAGTGCACGGTAAGAGATTCTCCATGACCCATCTTGGCGGAAATCATGTTGGTGAAGATCTCGTAACGCTCTTGTCTCGCGTTTTGGTGGTACCTCTCCAGCAAGTCTTGATGCATCTCGTATGGATACATGTCCTCGTAGGACTTTTGGAATTCTGAGTTCATGGTGGCGATCATGATGCAATGTACTTTCGTCGCATCTCGCTCATGGGTTTCAAAGGCGGTGATCTCAGCGGGAGTAGCAATTTCGGGGTTGATTTTCTCGAGCTTCTCGTCGAGGACATACTCTTTATCCTCATAGCGAGCAATGGTGCGAATGTATCTTATCCATTCGCCAAAGTTCGTTCCATCGAAGGTGACCTTTTGGCAAAGGCTCATCAACGTGAAAGAACCAGCAGCAGCGTTGTTTGCGTTTGACATCTATAGAAAGGACAAAGATAGATTAGAACAAGAATCCCTAATTATCACCCAATAAGAAAAATTAGGGCTAGGATCCAACAATAACATTTACATACTAGAAAAGGGATGCCGTAATCCAACATGCAAATAAATTGAAGGTAAGTGAATGACGATTCACTAATTCTCCATCACAAAACTTAAACTTTTAGTCCTAAGTGTTTTTGAGAATTCCTAGGTTCGGATGAGATTCATTGAACTATTCAATGGCATGTTTAAATCTCGATATGCCCCTCTTGTTTGTGACTGGGATGCCGAGGATCACAAAGCGGGTGTGAATTACCATGCAAATTTACATGGTGCCTTCATTGTTACGATCACCTATTCGATGTGTCGGTAAACCACACACGCTCCACCGAACTATGATAAACAATGAATCACCCTCCGCCACCTTCGCTTAGAACCAATTAGTGTGCCGGTAAACCACACACGCTCCACTAACATCTTAGCAAGGTGCAAAGTGTAATTTCATGGAATTGCATCAATTCACTTTTCCTAAAGTAACTAAGATTGGGAAATTTGAAAAAGATTTAGTTACTTCGTATTTCTTATTATACTTTTAATGAGAGGATGAGGCTGCCCTATCCTACCCGTTCGGCTAACGACCCTCCACCAATCAAGCAAGCGGTGGGTGTGAGTGTACACCCATTAAGCGCCATTTTATAGGCCGCAACCTTATACCCACCTTATAGATCGGCTTCGTGAATGAGGCCTACTAGCGGTAAGACTAGCATTTAGTTATACATATATATATTATTCTAATAATGTCATATAAGTATAGGGTTGTATTTAAACTTTTCAAAATCTAGGGTTTGAAATTTAAGTTGTCTAAATTAAAGCTTTTAATCACAAATTTAAATTTCAAAACTATAGGGTAGGTTTTAAACATTTAAAAACATGGAGGATCAAATAATAAATAATTTCAATTAACAATTAATATCTTAATTATCTTTATTTGATTTATCTTTGATTTCTTTGAAGATAATTACCAAAAATAATTAAAACAATTAATTAATTATCATATAAAGAAACTAAATATTTAATTAGTTGATAATTACCTTTAACTAGATCAATATAACACTTATATTTATCAAAAAAAAACGGATTCATATTGATCTAATTAGTTTATGGTAAGTATGGATAAGATAAACACAAAGAA
Source organism: Lactuca sativa (assembly GCF_002870075.4). NCBI lineage: Eukaryota > Viridiplantae > Streptophyta > Magnoliopsida > Asterales > Asteraceae > Lactuca > Lactuca sativa. The sequence goes on along the minus strand of NC_056631.2, from coordinate 189,364,064 downwards.
ATCCCGAATATGGCCTTTCCTGACGCTTGGACTCGCCGAGTACACAAATGGACTCGCCGAGTCAGGCCTACTCGCCGAGTCCACTTTGGAACTCGACGAGTCAGTGACTCAAAAACCAAAAAATCGAATTTTGCAGGTTTGTTTCAGTTATACAAGCAACAATATGTAGAAAACCAATCTAGGCTCTGATACCACTGTTGGGTTTTAGCCATAAGAACTTTCCTATGTGCGCATGCAAAACCCTATTGCTTGGATCTAGGCTTTCTATCAAACATGCTTTTGAATCCAAGACTTCTAATGGCTAATTAGGTTAAACAATAACATTAATACAGATCTAGAATCATACCTTTGAGTTCCTTGTTGATCTTCTTGTCTTGGAGCTTCTAGAGTCACAATTGTCACTCCTCTGATGGTTCACAAACACCAATAGCAAGCAAGATGATTTAGGAGAGAGGAGAGGGGATGGAATTCGGCCAGAGGTTCCTTTCTTTAGGTTCTGAAAGCTTGTCCACGAATTCCACACCCCAAGGGCCTATTTATACCTTTAGACTCCTTAAGGGTTTCACCCTAAACCCTAATTGGATAATCTTCACTTAAGGCTATCCAAATCCACTCCATAGATATCCTTATGGACTATTTTGAGCTATCCTAAAGCTCTTAGAAACCGTCCAAAGTCCATCCTAATGGATTTATAGTCTAAAGTCTAACTATCAAACAATTGACAGTTTATACCCTCTTATTTAATTAATCTCTTTAAGTCACCAAATTAATACCAATTAATCTATGACTTATATTAATCAAATAGCTAAATATTATTCCTTATAATATTTACTCTCTCTTAACAAATCATCCTTCAAGTTGCTATGGTGAAGGCAACCCAAAAGGACCATGCACCACCGAATATAGTTATAGCCTTAGACACTATTCCAACAATAACATCATAAAAATAAGATAGAGGGAAAGAATTATACCCGTCACCACATCGGGTGCGGCGCATGCCTCCTCGATAGTCAGCTGAAACGTCCGGTTCCTCACTACTGGAGCCTCTGCCTTGACCTGCCAGCCATCTGTAATCTGCAGGGTAGCTGGAGCTGGCGCCTTAACCGGCGCTGATGCTGTCAATTAGGGGCAATTGGCCTTCTTGTGGCCCCTCTGGTTGCAGTGGAAACACAGCAACTCCGATGTCTGTATCACAGGTGCAGGGGCGGTACAATCCCTGCTGAAGTGCCCTAACTTGCCGCACTTGTAGCAGCCTGACTATCCCAACATGCACGCTCCCTTGTGCATCTTGCCGCATTTCCGGCAGTGGCCCCGCCCCTGTTGGCCTTTCGGCCCCGCATTTGGTCCCTTGGGCTTCTTCCCTGAAGCCCCCATAACATGCCCCTCTTCCGCCTTCCTCTTCCGGATGTGCTCCAGATCTATCTCCCTCTCCCTTGCCCTGGCAATCATAGAGTCCAGGGTAGGGCAAGCTGAAAAACTGACATGCTCCCGAATATCAACTCGTAGCATGTCATGATAGCGGGTCTCCTCATATCCTCATCACCCGCGTACTGGGGCACCAGCAACCTCCTCTCCCGGAACTTGGCGGTGATCTCCGCCACAGTCTCCGTCGTCTGTCTCATATCTAGGAACTCCCTGGCCAGCTGCTGAAGCTCGACAGTCGACGCAAACTCTTCCCTGAACCTAGTCACGAAGTCCGACCAGGTCATAGCCTCGACAGCCGAGGCTCCCAACGAGTCACCAACGGACTCCCACCAATCCCTAGCTCGATCTCTCAAACATCCTGCTACATATCTCACCTTCAACCCCTCAGGGCAGAAGCTAGTCAACTGTGTAGACTCAATGTCTGCGATCCATCGCCTGGCAGCTATGGGGTCCTTCGCCCCATGAAAATCCGGCGCACCACTGCCCCGGAAGTCCTTGAAGGATAGTGTGCGAGATCCCAACTGGCCGGATGCAATGTCGCTCCTGAATGCCCTAAGGCGATCCTCCATCAACTCCACTATCCCTTCCTTGATCGACCCAAAGATAATGGGGGTCGACTCAAGGATGCCTCTGGTGGTCTCTGACGCGATGAACTCATGTAGCCCCTCATCTACTAGCTCGGAACCTGATCCCGAACCCGATCCCTCTCCCGTACTGCCAACTGCTGGCCTCGAGCGTAGTACCACCATTCTGAAATACATAAATAATAATCGTTAGTGATACTGATACCTCTGGAGGGATCACACCTACTACAAGCTCCCTGGTCTTATCTTGGCCTTCCTCGGTTTGGGTACGGATCCTCTGCTTTCAGTAGTACGGGCCCATACTACCTTCCACATCTATCCGTACCTTCTCCAAGGACTGCCTTGACTCCACCAGGTCCCTTTCACTACCGCTGATCACTGCTATACTCATCGTAGGCTTGCCCCAGGAAAATCTCTAACTCCACCCTACCCGGTCCTCAGCTGCTGAAGGCCTCCTTGTAATGCCAATTAGTCATTACCTGAATACCATCACATGAGGCGAGGCTCAGATAATCCTTCGAGTAACAGACTTGGCTCTACAACGGTTAGACTCGGACAAGAGTTGCGCAATAGGGCCAAATCCAGCACTCTAAGATTATTCAACCCTAATCACATGTGACGTGACGTATTCACCTAATGTCTAATTCCCATCACTCAGAGTCCCACAAAGCACAAAGCAAGCAACATTCAGACAAAAGGGAACAATCTCAAGCAAATCCGTCCTCACAGAGAGAAGCTAAACTAGCATCCAATGTTAAACTCATACTATCAGGCATAACCTAAACAGGCTATCCTACTGCCGTCTACTCAATCCTAGCATGCAATTTTCATATACTGAAGCACATAAAGCAGGCACATAAGGCATCACCCTAGATCCTTAGTCCTATTCTAGCATGCTGTTCTACTGAAACTGATAAACATAACATAAGCTTGTATGGGTACTTTGGGGAATACTTACTTGAGCTCGGCCGGTCGCGCACATCACACACTTCGTTCCTTCTTAAAACTCTTTACTTAGCTTTTTAGAAAATATTTTCTTCTTTAAAATCTTTTAATCCCTCGATTTAAGTTCAGACACCCCCGAAGGTGTGTACGAATCCCTCAAACCAGGGCTCTGATACCAACTTGTAACGTCCCAAAAATACGAGCCAAAAATTTCATTTTTAAAACATACACTTAGCAAAACATTAGAAATAAAACATTCACTGATCATATCATTTCATAAAAGATGTTGTGTGTCTGGAAACCGTTTTATAAAACATAACAATGTCAGAGTACAAATCCCCAGGAAGATCTCATAGTGCGGAATACAAAGCATGTATGTGATGTGCCGCTACCGCGCCAACTCCTTCCCCTTCGAAGAAGAGGTACCTAAAACCAAAACTGAAAAATGTAAGCACGAAGCTTAGTGAGTTCCCCCAACATACCACATACCATACAATCAAATAACATACATATATTGTCAGGCATATCTGGGTGCCCGACCTACCCCTTCGGTCCTCTCGACCGGATACAGACTAGTCTATCTGGGAGCTGGCCTCCCCTTCAGTCCTCTTGACCGGATACTGACTAGCATATCTGGGTGCTGGTCTCCCCTTCGGTCCTCTCGACCGGATGCTAGCATATCTGGGAGCTGGCCTCCCCTTCGGTCCTCTCGACCGAATACTGGGGACTATTTCACCCCTACTACTACCACATAACACATATATCACATAATCTATCTAGCATGACTGGGCATGAACGACCCTTAGGCCCTATCGACCGGTATTCTGGGGGACTATCTCCCCCCCCCCCTCCCTACTGTCACTAGCACATAGCATCATATCATACTCGCACAATAACACATCACAGGTAGTAGCAACCCTAGATGAATATCACAGAGACAAACATCTATCATAAAACTCCTACTGGTGGGCCGGCATTATGGTCGTAGACCCACCGCTACTGGAAGGTAACTCACCTCAAAGTAGCTGCTGATCTGCGTGGGAACTGACTGTCTTCTGCCGCTGTTGCCCCATAAATCCTCCAGCTATAATTCACATAAAACACTCAATCAAATACTGTTAATCGACCTCATGGTAAAATGACCATTTATCCCTAACCAAGCCAAGAGTCAAGGTCAAAGTCAACTTCCAGTTAACCCGACTCGCCGAGTTGGCTTGCTAACTCGCCGAGTCCCTATTCATTTGATTGACCATAATCCCGTCTCTACTCATCGAGTGGCGTTGACTCGATGAGTTTTCTTCTAACCGATGTCCAATAGTCCTTCATCCTACTCGCCGAGTTGTATGAACAACTCGTCGAGTTCATCTTCATCCGAAGAACATGCTATGCTGAGACTCGCCGAGTTGTATGAACAACTCGTCGAGTCTGTTCTTGAGGCAAGAAGATTGCCTTGGACTCGTTGAGTTAGGGCGTTGACTCACCGAGTTACTTCATGGGTGAGTCTGGCTTCCGACTCACTGAGTCACACCCCATGACTCACTACTCCACTCCACAAACACGAAAAAGGGGAAAACTCGGGGACTCGCGACTCGACTCGCCGAGTCAGTCACATGCAAATACTATACACTCGATTTTGCTTGAATCCATCTCATGCCATACCTAGATCTGGGTTTCTAGGGCTTGATTAACACGTAAAGTTTCCAACTTTACGTGTAAATAAGCACCAATGAAAGTTTTAGGGCTCAAAATGCACTAAAAGAGTAGATGTAGGGCTTTCATGCAATATGGCTTCATAAAGGCAGTGGATCCAAGCTCCTGGAGCTCAATCATGCCTAGATCTAAAGGTTAATCGACTTATTACAGACCCTAAATCCTACCCAAGCTTGGAAGTGGATCAAGAAGAACTTTAATGGAGCTATAAGGGACTATAAGCATGAAAACAGAGGGAAACTGAGTTATACCTCAAGGGAATCACTGAGATAACACCAAGATGTATGGCCTCCTTCTTCTCTTCTTGATCTACTCTTCTTTTCTCTCAAAATCTTCAAGAAAACACACCAAAGCACTTCAATCTCACAAGGAACAAGGTTTGGACGATATAGGGAGCTCTGAGGGTGAAGGGGGTGAGGTTGGGGTGCATAAGGTTGGTTTAAATAGGGTGCAAACCCTTGGAATTTAGGGTTTCATCAAACACCGGGGACTCGCCGAGTCCAGAATATGGACTCGCCGAGTCACCAACTTAAACGTGTTCCATATCCCGTCTTTACTCGGCGATTCGGGCCTACAACTCGCCGAGTCCAAGGCTAAAAATGCAAAACACTTAGATAAATTTCACATACCAGGAACCAGGTGCTATATTAGGGTTAGTTATTTTGTTGACTAGGCAGTGTCTAGATCCGGCAGTTCGGGTGCTAGATTTACGTGTCGTCAGTATCAGGTAAGTCTCCTCACTTATTCTTACCTATGTGGTAGAATAGATGTATTTATGATGACATTTGGGTCTAGCTATTATGGTTATGTGATGCAATTTATATAAGATTGAGGTTGTTGATAGCCAACCATGGTTGCTGATAACCTACAAGGCGTGTTGTTAGCTCATTGGGACTGCTGATATTTCCCAGGGTTGCTGATAACCCATAGTTGTTTATTTATGTTCTGTTGTATGTGGTATCCTGGGGAACTCATTAAGCTTCGTGCTTACATTTGTTCATTTATATGCGGCAGGTACTTCCGAGGACCACGAGATGGCGAAGGTTTGATTGTACACATGTGTTGGGAGATTTACTACCGGGACATGTTTATGAAATCTAATATTTTTTATACTGGTTGTTTTGAGATAATTATGTAATTGATAACTTGGTTGTGAAACTCTGATTTTGTTAAATTAAACATTAAAAATTTGGTCTAAAATTTTAGGTGTTACAATTATCACACATACGATTTAGAGCTCGGGGCAGTGGTTTTCGCTCTCAAGATTTGGCACCACTATCTCTATGGTGTTCGATGTACCATCTACACTGACCATAAAAGCCTAAAATATCTTATGGATTAGCCTAACTTGAATATGAGGCAAAGGAGGTGGTTGGATGTAGTGAAAGACTATGACTGTGAGATCTTGTATCATCCGGGCAAGGCCAGTCACAGGTACCCACACCCGGCCGCACTGTGTCCGAAGACCTCGGCTCTCCCGAACAAAAAAGGGATACTAACCTCGAATCCACTCTATCTTCCAATTCTCTTTCTTAACCCCCTCTACATGAGCCTCTTTGATCATATACAATAATGGAGAGATCACCGTCATCCTTAAACAAACGTTACCAATCGGGGAACCAGTCGCCTTGCGGCTCAAAGCATCGGCCACCACGTTGGCCTTCCCTGGGTGGTATAAGATCTCACAATCATAGTTTTCATCACATCCAACCACCTTCTCTGCCGCCTGTTGAGGTTCTCCTGACCCATTAAATACTTCAAACTCTTGTGATTAGTATAAATCATGCACCGTACTCCATACGAGTAATGCCTCCAAATCTTGAGGGAAAAAAACCACTCCCCCCAATTCCAGGTCGTGAGTGGGGTAATCCGCCTCATGAGGCTTCAACTGCCTCCATGCGTAGGCTATCACATGTTCCCTTTGCATCAATACTGCGCCTAACCCTGAGAACGATGAATCACAGTATACTACCAAATCATCTAACCCCTCAGGTACTACTAGAATCGGAGCCTCGCATAACCTCTGTTTGAGGGTCTCAAAAGCTAACTGCTAATCTGTGCTCTATCGAAATGTCACATTTTTCTTGGTCAAGCGGGTTAACGGCACGGTGATCTTGGAGAAATCCCGGATGAATCTCCAGTAATAGCCCGCTAAACCCAAGAAGCTACGGATCTCGGATGCATTATTCGGTACTTCCCACCGCATCACTGCCTCAACCTTGGCTGGGTCAACCGAAATGTGCGCCCTCCTTATTGATGATGTACCCAAAAAACTGTACCTCTCGCATCCATAAATCACACTTGGAGAACTTTGCATAAAGCTTCTCCGCCCTCAGTGTCTCCAATACGTCTCTTAGATGCTGCTCATGCTGCTCCTTGGTCTTAGAATAGACCAGGATATCATCAATAAAAGCGATTACCAACCGATCCAGCATCAGTCTGCACACTATGTTCATGAGATCCATGACCGCTGCTGGGACATTGGTGAGCCCAAACGGCATCACCACAAACTCATAGTTCCCATACCGAGTCCTGAAAGTTGTCTTCGTTATATCCTCCTCTCGAATCCTCATCTGATGATACTATGACCGAAGATCAATCTTGGAAAACCAAGACGCACCCTGTAGCTACTCGAACAAATCATCGATCCTCGGTAACGGGTAATAGTTTTTCACCGTTAGCTTGTTCAGCTCTCGATAATCAATGCACGTCCTGTGTGATCCATCCTTCTTTTTCACAAACAGGATCGGATCTCCCCACGGGGAACTGCTCGGACGGATAAACCCTCGGTCTAGCAGCTCCTGAAGCTTCATAGATAGCTCCTGCATCTCGGGCGGTGCTAGCCGGTACGATGCCTTCGCTATAGGAGCGGCACCCGACACTAAATCAATGTGAAACTCCACTTGCCTCTCCAGAGGCTTTCTCGGTAACGCCTTGGGAAAGACATCCTGAAACTCCTATACAACCGGCACACTGCCCACATCCGTTGTGGGCTCAACCCTCGTATCCGAGATATATGCCAAAAATCTCGTACAACCCTGCTGCAGAAATCTCCTAGCTCTCGCAACTGAACAAATGGTTGGCCCCTGTGAGGCCCTCTCACCATGAATGATCAGTTCTCCCCCACTTGGGGTTCGAACCCTCACCAACTGGGGCTCGCAATCGATCATGGCTCTGTTGGCCCCCAACCAGTCCATCTCGATAATCACCTTCAACCCTCGCAATGGTATCAGAACTAGATCAACACAAAACCTATCTCCAAGCACATTCAGGACACAGTCCCGGTACACCCTTGCAGCACTCATAGTGCGGTCGTCTGCAATCTCAACCTTAAGCAGGGAACCCAAAGTCCATGTCGCATCTGGAACTTCTTGCTAAGTGCAAGAGATATAAACGACCGGGTAGCCCCCGAGTCGAATAGAACGTGAGCTGACATACCGTTGACCAAAAAGGTCCATATACATAAGGACAATACACACGTAAGAAATGCAAATAAATATAGAGCATGAGAATAGAATATGTACCAGCCACAACATCTGGCGCTGCCCAAGCCTCCTCGGTAGTCAACTGAAATTTACGGCTCTTCACCGCTGGAGCATCCGCCTTAGAAGGGCGGCCATCATTAATCCTCATTGTGGCGGGTACAGGCACCGCCACTGCTCCTCCCCCTCCCTGCAACCTCGGACAATCAGCCTTTTTATGGCCAGCCTGGTTGCAGTGGAAACAAATCAAGCCCTTCTTGGGGAAAATCTCTGATCACGTGGCCCAACTGGCCGCATGCGTAGTATCCCGAGCCTGCCGCCCGACAAGCCCAATGTGCGGTTTGCTGCAGTTGGCACACTGGCCACGACCATGCTGGCCTCTACTAGAAGAATATGAGGTCTTAGGCTTTTTAGGCTGACTTACTACTGTCTGTGCCTGCTCCGGCTTTCGCTTGGTGCGGAAGTCCAACTCCATTTCCCGCTCACGGGCCTTCTCCACCATCTCATTCAGGGTTTTGCACCTTGTAAAGCTCACAAACTCTTGGATATCATCCCTCGGGATGGAATGATACCTCGTCCACCTTATATCTCCGTCTGTAGCATACTGTGGGATCAACAATGCTCATTCTCAAAACATGGCAGTGATCTCCGCCACAGTCTCTGTGGTCTGCTGAAGGTCATGAAACTCCCTCACAAGTCGTTGCACCTCAAAGTCGAACCGCCTAACAAACTCGGCCCATGTCATCTCAGCCACACCGGCTGCTCCCACATGGCTAGTAACCTCTCCCCACCAGTCTCGGGCTCTGTCTCTCAGTATACATGAAGCAAACCCCACCTTCACCGCATCAGGGCATGAACTCGTGCGATGGGCGTTTTCTATGTTCGCCACCCAACATCAGCTAACAATGGGGTCCCTGACCCCAAAAAACTCCAGCACCCCACACACCTTGAACTCCTGGAATGAGGGAGTTCGTGCCCCAACCTGGCCTGTAGTATTCTCGACTCTGAATGCCCTGAGCCTCTCCTCCATAATCTCCATCATACCCTCCTTGAGCGTCCCAAAGATAACTGGGGTAGCTTCAAGGATGCCCCTCATAACCTCAGCTGCGATGAGCTCACGCAACCTCTCGCCGATGGGCTCGGTACCATCGCCCGACCCAGATCCAGATCCTAATCCTGATCCCCCAGCTCCATGTCGTGTCATCACCATACTATACTGCAATACCATAAAACATAATGATCAGGATGTCTATAGAGGGGATCCTCCCACACCGGTCCTCCTTAGAGCTTCCAGGTCTAACATTGGTTCGGGTATAGGTCTGTGCTTTCAGTAGTACGAACCGAATACTACCTTCCACACCTACCTATACCTTCCCCAAGGCTCTACCTGATAACTCCATTTCGTTCCAAAATACATCATCTTCCGCTGACTACCGCATATCTCAAACCCTAGGCGACCCTAAGATTTGCTCTACTCACATCAATCATACAAATCATAACAGGTTGCCTTATGAATGCAAATTATACAAAGAAAAGGATCAAATAGACTTTCGAATAATAGATTCTACCCTAGGACCACAACCAGACAAGGAACAGGAAATAAGGCCAAATCAATCATTCTAAGGCTATAAGCTCCTAACCGTATACAACTTTAAAAGCATACATATAGCAAGATCCATACGATTATCATAGCTCAAGCATCAGTATAACATGGCAAACATATTGGGGAACTACTTACTTGGCTCAGTCGATCATGCGCGTTGCACTCTCCTCTTTTCCAATTTCTAAAAGTTTTAAATTTTATTTTTTATTTTTGAAAACAATTTTACCATTGCCTTAGTTTGAGTCCCGACACACCCGAGGGTGTGCCTGAATCCCTCAAACCATGGCTCTGATACCAACTTGTAATGACCCAAATTTTTCAAATAATTTTTTCATTTTTAATTAGCCAATCACTCCCATAAAATGTGAAGTAACATTAACCACTGTTTTCAAAAAATCATAACATTAACATTTTATTCAAAACATCATAGTGTCCCATCAAAACAAATGTCGGAGAGTGCATGTCGCGCCATCAAGCTTTGCCCTTGCCCTTAGGCTCAGATGTACCTGAAACTAATCAACAAACTATAAGCTAAGGCTTAGTGAGTTCCCTAGAGCATACCCCACACAATCCACATAAACACACAATCATATTAGCTATAAAGCTACATATATCACAACAACCATGCATACAAACATATAGGGATGTCGTGGGCTCGTCCCCAGGGTCTTACTCCAGGATGCCATGGGCTCCACACATGGTCTTACAACTAAGTGCCATGGGCTCTCCTATGGTCTTTAATAGGAAAGCCATGGGCTCTCCACGTGGTTTGACATCCGAGTGTCATGGGCTCTCCTATGGTCTTTTATTAGGAAAGCCATGTGCTCTCTACATCGTCTTACATCCAGGTGCCATGAGCTCCCCAATGGTCTTTCATACAAGCATACTACATATACCACTAGCATATCACATATTCCATAACCAACTAGCATATCACATAACAAATAATAGGTCGGCCTTGGTGCCTTGGACCCATTGGTATGGTGAGGAGACTCACCTCTCGAATGTTGAACTGACAAGCTAAGATCAGATATATCCCACACACTGCTCCAACTCAACCGCCTATAATCGACATGTGATGAACTTGTTACAATCCCAAAATACCATAAATACCCTATAAGTCAACCCTGGTCAAGGTCAAGGTCAACAATCCATGTTGACCTCAACTTGTCGAGTGCATCCAGCAAATCGTCGAGTTCCTCCCGAATTCATTCCACTGAATCCTGAGTCAACTCACTCAGTCACCTAAGTGACTCGTCGAGTTCATCAAATGTCCAGAAAACCTAAAGTCCATTCAGACCAAAACCCTAATCCTTCACTGCACTCAATCAGAAACTCAAAAACAGGCAAACCCTACCCGACTCGTTGAGTCAACTAAGGGAATCGACGAGTTCCTTAAGTCACTTTTATGTTCAACCCTTTTCAGTAGGATCTAAGGTCCTAAACTTCAGATCCAACCTCCCTAGTGCAGATACCACATAAAGTTGCAAACTTTACTTGCATGCAAGGTCCTCCAAGGCTATAACATCAAAACTAAGCTTCCTACAAGGTTTTAGTGCATGGAAAGGGCCTAAGTTGGATAAAGTGAACAACTTTATGTCATTGGGGACCTAGAGAGGTCCAGATCTGGAACCATATCCTTGTGATAAGTCCAGATCCGAGACCCTATTTTGCACCCAAAAGTGACCATATCCTTCCATGAAATGAGATCTAAGCAAATAGAGATCAAGGTGGTAACTTTTTACCTCTAAATGGATGCTCACAACCAGTAGATGCCGAATCCCAAGCCTTCTCCTCTCTTCAAGCTCCTCAACCTTCAAGTTTCCTCCTCAAAAGCACAAGTTTTACTCTCTAAGACTCACATACACTCAAGGAAGCTCAAATATGCGACTAGGGTTTCTTTTTGGGCTTTAAATACAATGAGGGAGGCTACAAATGAGCCATAAATCCTTTAAATAGGGTACAAACCCCTAAAAATTAAGGTTTCTCTCTACCAAGTCTACTCCTCGAGTCGGGGCCTTTCGACTCGTCGAGTAGGATTTAAATCTCGCGTCCTCCTAATAGTCTCTACTTGACGGGTTGGAGCTCTCCAACTCGTCGAGTCCATGCACAAAACCCTAAGAAAATTAAATAAAATAAATAATACATGGAACAGGTGTTGCATTGGCATTCAAACCCGAAGGTTGATGGCCTGGGGTATTCTAACCTGAATTGTTGATTGGACCCATAATATGCTGTTATTGTATTTGTGTTGGTATTTTGGGGGAACTCACTAAGCTTTGTGATTACAATTTTGGTTTATGGTTTCAGGTACTTCGGTGGACAGTGGCAAACGAAGGCGTAATCGTACACATCCTTGGTTTTACAACTAATTAGATCTTGGGAAACAAAATGTTTTTGAAATGATTGTTTGTAAACATTTTTATAAAGAAATGGGTCACTTTTGAAAGGTTTAAATTTGTTAAAAATTTTGGGCTGTTATAATTTGGACTCGCAAGTGAGTTTTGGACCTTAATTATTAATTAGGGTTAGTTATTTTGTTGACTATGTGGAGTTTAGATCCGGCAGTTTAGGTGCTAGATTTACGTGTTGTCAGTATCAGGCGAGTCTCCTCACTTATTCTTACCCGTGTGGTAGAATAGTTGTATTTATGATGACCAACTGGGTCTAGCTGTTATGGTTATGCAATGTTATTTATATGTGACTGAGGTTGCTGATAGCCAACCAGGGTTGCTGCTAACCTACAGGGCGTGTTGTTGGCTCATTGGGGTTGCTGATAACCCATAGTTGTTTATTTATGTTGTGTTGTATGTGGTATCTCGGAGAACTCACTAAGTTTCGTGCTTACAATTGTTGATTTATATGTGACAAGTACTTCCGAGGACCATATGAAGACGAATATCTGATTGTACACACATGCTGGGAGATTTACTACCAGGACATGTTTATGAACTCTGATATTTGTGATACTAGCTGTTTTGAGATAATTATGTAATCGATAACGTGGTTGTGAAACTCTGATTTTGATAAATTAAAAATGAAAAATTTTGTCTAAAATTTGAGACGTTACTTTCGTATATCCAAGCCATCCAGAATTTCCAAAATGACTATGGGAATTTAAATATGAAAAATCGAATATCCCTCTAATTGGAGTTTTTAGTGAGTTGATCTCTATAGTCTTTTTACTATTTTAGACCGAAGAGGCGAAGACAATACGATCATATTTATAAAAAACTAACAACTAATATGTTAGTCTATGTAATTTTTTCAACCCATAAAAATATTCTTTAGTAATTTTTCAAAGATTGGACAAGTGTAAAATACACCCAACGGTATATTTCTGTAATTTACATTCTATATTATTTAATATATTTAATACACTTGCCTTTTCAAAAAAAAGAAAATCTATATTTAATACACCGAGACAAGTAGCCAACCCCACTCTGTTCATTGTCACAACTCCCAAGTCCCTCCCCTCTCTTCAACACAGAAGCATAAACCCTCCGAGGACTGTTTCTCCCGCCGCTTGGAATCCGAAACAAGAAAAAAGACCTCAGCGCACCGGTGCGCCCATCGCCCTGATGCTGCTGCTGCTGCTGTTGGGTCTCGCTTTTGGATCTCTCCTTTAGGTACAAAATTATTCATAATCAATGCCATCTTTACTCTGTACTTATTATATTTTTCGAAGTAAAATTTTCTTAGGTTTTGATATTTCAGATTTGTTAGTAGTAATTTGTGTTAATTTAATTTATTAATGGCAATGCAAGGAATTTTTCTGATAGGAATAGGGACATATTCTTTATAGGGTTTTGTTGCTTTGGTAATTGGTATTTCATTTCTGTTTGCGATTTATATTTATTAACCACGAATATCTTGAACAGAATGTCACTTCCAGATCAATCCATGGGAGACTTACCAGTGGAAGTCATGGTCGATATTCTCTCAAGACTTCCTGTGAAGACAATCATCCACTCCAAATGTGTATGCAAGAAATGGCTGGATATCATTTCTGACTCTTACTTTGCCAATCTTCACCTCTCGAGATCACCTACAAACCTCGTGATTCATCATAATTTAGGATTTGATACGAACGGTTATAAAAAACCAGGCACTTTAACATGGGTGGACCTTGAAGACGAACTTGATCACCACGACCCTCGCATGACCCTTGATCTTAATCTTTCACCTATTTTCCAAAATTCTCAAATACTCCCAGCAGGCTCAGTCAACGGCTTGATCTGCTTATGGCAGGTTTGTCCTAAACGTCATAACATTTACATATGCAATCCAATCACAAGAGAATATATGATCCTCCCTAGACAACGTAATTGCATAATTGTTTATTGTTTTGGTGTCGGTTTACTTACACATGAATACAAATTAATACGGATCTTCCAAAGGGGTATGCCTCCATATTCAACATCATCATCTCGTATGGGCCTATTTGAAGCTGAGGTTTACACCCTCGGAACGGGTCAATGGAGAAGTCTGGGTTGTGTACCATATTGGCTCAGTGGATCCTCTGGGCTATTTTTGAATGGCCATGCTCATTGGATTCTTGTTGACAGGGATTCTCCTGAGAAGATTTATGCTTTTGATTTTGACAAGGAGACGTTTGATTTGTTCCCATCTCCTCCCTCTTCTGAAGCTATGCGTGGAAGTTTGGGGGTGATAAACGGTTGCTTATGTCAATGTGAAAGTTTCAATTCTAAATTGACGATTTGGGTGATGAAGGAATACGGGGTTAAGAAATCTTGGCATAAAGAGGTGGTGATTGAGAGAAGTATCAGCCCTGGTCTTCCTTTGTGGTGTGTGGAACCTGTGTATGTAATTGAGGGTTTTAAAGATGGGGTTATTTTGATGGGGTCTTTTCGTGGTGTGCTATTTGTTTATTGTCCTCAGAGGAAAACAATTGTAGACTTTGTAAAATTTGATCGCTCCTTCAAATTCAATGCATGGGTTTATCGTCCTAGTTTTCATAGACTACACAACTTTGAGAATGAGAGAGTGGATGTGTTTTAAAGGTCAACAATGAACACTGATCGTCGTTTTTGTATCAAAAATAGTTGTTTTGAGTGTAGTATTTTACTATTGCCTTCTAAATTTTATTTAGTGATTTCCTATGCTTTTCTAAAAGTAATCTATTTCATCTTCAAGTCCTAACTCAAAGGCTTCAATTACAATCATATGACTATAGCATGTACGCTTTAAGGAAACATGGTTTTTACTTTTTAGTGCACCTGAATATATATAGAATTAATAACAAATACTAATATAAAATTTGTAATTGAAACGTAAAGGGTGTAAGATTGACTCCACATTATCCAAAGCGAAAGCCGAAAGAGGTTGTGTGGTCATTCTTTTTTAATGGTAAAACCTGGGTTTTCATATATGGTCATTTTCAGAATATATACTTTTTTCAAATATAGTTTTGGGACTAATTTTTTCATAGATGTCTAAGATTTTTGAAGACGTCCATCTTTGAAAATCCTTTAAATAGTGTCATTTAAAGAATTTCGCAGATGACCATTTACAAACAAAAATCATGAATATTTTCGTTCAGTAGTTCATTTTTGCTTAAATTTGTAAGTGGTTATAGGAATAGTCAGATTCTTTATAAAATCATACAATTATACACTAAAAGAAGTTTGTCATTTGCCATATTTACATTTCAAATTCTTTAGTGCATTTACAAAACACACATGATTTTTTTTAAAGCCAACTCATAAAGTAACTATCCTAATACTAAATTTGCATATCTCGTCTTAAAAAGGACTTAACCCGCGACACATTTCAATCAACCTTGATGCTTTCAGAGGCCCTAGGTGAAAAAAACAAAAAACCAAATAAGAATTTATAAAGTAATGTATTTCAATCCCTTTCCAAATCCAACCAACCAAATATGGATAACAAATCCTTCTGTGAATAATTTTTAAATATTCAAAATCTCACAAAAACAATCCACAATACAAAGTCCCGACAATCTAACATTAAATTCATCCGGTCACAAACACGACCCAACACTGTTTTATGGGCATTGGATGCCATGTTGGGTTTGGGTCTAATGTTTTAAAAACCAGTGTTTTAGTTGAACCAGTATGGTTATTGGTTTTCAGTTCAACCGGTTTGACCGTTGAGTAAACCGGTTTCTATAATTTTCATCTTTTTTTTTTGTATTTTCATACACATACATACATACATATATAAATCAAGAATTTGATGTCTACAAGTTCAAACATTAAAATACACATGAAACAAGTTGTAGATCAATCTAAATACATTAAAATAACTCATAAGCATAAGTTTTACATCAATCCACGTGCATTAAAAAGAAAATAAAGTCCTAGATAAATATAAACGCATCAAAAAACTTCATAACATTTATCATGTATTTTTATTTAGAAAAAATTTAATAAATGTGAAAAAACTATCAAAGTTTATTATGCTAAAGATTTCGGTTCCCTTATTCAATTTAACCGGTTCAACTGGTTTAATTGAACTAGTTCAACTGGATTTTTGTAAAACTGACCGGTTCGATCCGGTTCAAAAATAAATATAAAACCGGTAATAATTGAACCGCTCCTTCCTCGATTCCGATACAACCAGTTCAACCAGCCAATTCAAAACCGTTTTTTTAAAACATTGTTTGGGCTCATAATGAGTATCTAAATATATCGAAGATATTCTGATCTATATTTCTTGGGCTTTGGTCGTTCCTCTTTTGATGTAGTCAAAGATGACGACTTATTTGAAGAAACACCTTTTAGAGTCAACTATACGTATCTTCCAAGTAAATATCTTTTCCAAGTTTCCCATTATAAGAAACCAAAATTAACCACAAGATATATATATACATATCGATAACAACCATCAAACCAAACTCAATTGTTATCTTTCTTCACCACCAACCATCATCAAAATTTACCTTTTATTACTAGAAAATTATATTTATTTTCAGTCCATTCATGGAAAACTTACCGGTGGAAGTCATGGTCCATATTCTCTCAAGACTTCCTGTAAAAACAATAATCCACTGCAAGTGTGTATCCAAGAAGTGGCTGGATCTCATTTCTGACTCTTACTTTGCCAATCTTCATCTCCAGAAATCGCCTTCAAGCCTCATGATTCATCATAATTCTGAAAATGAAATGACCGATTACCATAAACCAGGCATTTTGAAGTGGGTGGAGGTTGAAGGTGAACTCGATCACCATCGTTTACACCATGACCCTGTCATGAGACTTGACCTTAATCTTGCACCCATTTTCCAACGCTCTCAAATACTCCCCGTGGGCTCAGTCAACGGTTTGCTCTGTCTCTGGCAGTTTGGTCAACGAAAAGATAACACTTACATATGCAATCCAATCACAAGAGAGTATATGATCCTCCCTAGACAACAATACTATAGAGAAGGTTATGCAATAATTGTTTATTGTTTTGGTGTTGCTTCACTTACACATGAATACAAAGTAATACGGATCTTCCAAGGGGATATACCCCCAATTAATCCAACCTCATCATCTCGCCCGAGTCTATTAGAAGCTGAGATTTACACCCTTGGCACAGGAAAATGGAGAAGTCTAGGTCATGTCGCTTACTGGCTTAATGGATTCTCTGGGCCATTTCTAAACGGCTTTGCTCATTGGATTGTTGTTGACGACGATTCCCCTGAAAAGCTTTGTGCTTTTGATTTTGAAAAGGAGACGTTTGAGTTGTTTCCATCTCCTCCTGTTGAAATTGTTGAAGAAAGTCAAATTCATTTTTACAGTTTGGGGGTTCTTAAAGGTTGTTTATGCCAATCTGATACTTTTGATTCTCAATTCACGATTTGGGTGATGAAGGAATATGGGGTCAAGAAATCTTGGTGTAGAGAGGTGATTATCAAGCAAAGTGTTAGCCGTGATCTAGATTGGTTGATGTGGGAACCCGTTTACCTGATTGAGGGTTTAAATGATGGAACTATTTTGATGGTGTATTATCAAGATAAATTGTTGGCGTATTGTCCTAAGAGGAAAACAATTGATGACACGGAAATTTTTGATCGGTATTTCACTGGAATGGCTTATCGTCCAAGCTTTCTTAAACTTCAGAACTTCAAATCAGAGAGAGTTCATGTGTTGTAAGGGTCATAAAACTGATAGTGTTAAGTCATAAAGACTAATAAAATGATCTATTCACATTAAAAAAAAAAGTTTCATAAAGACTATTTTAAACATTTTAAACCATAAGAACCATTTGTGATTTTTTGTCATAAGTAACTGATGTCACAAAGCGGCTAAAAAAATGGCTTAACCCTTTTAATAAATTTACCACTTTTTTTTCCTGATAGAAAAAAACAATCATAACCATCTATTTCATGATTGATTAAAATGTGAAATATTTTTTTTATGAAATAACACACAATTTCACAAAATATTATCTACTTCGTATAACAATTATCTTTCTTTTAAAGTCAACTATACGTATCTTCCAAGTAAAGAACCTTTACAAAGTTTCTCCATTATAAAACAACACACCCCATAAACATATATACATATTGACAATCTCACAATCATCAATCCAAAGTCAACTATTCTCTTTCTTCTGCTGTCACCACTCGCCACCACCATCACCACCACCATCACCACCAAAATCCAGCTTTTATTACCAGAAAAAATGTCTCTTCTGGATCCATCGATGGAAGACTTACCGGTGTATATCACGGCTGATATTCTCTCAAGACTTCCAGTCAAAACGATCATCCATTGCAAATGTGTATGCAAGAAGTGGCTGGATCTCGTTTCAGACTCTTACTTTTCCAATCTTCATCTCCAGAGGTCACCTTCAAGCCTCATGATTCATCATAATCCTGAAAAGGAAATGGCCATTTACTATAGAACAGGTATTTTGAAGTGGCTAGAGGTTGAAGACGAACTCCATCACCACAATTTACACCATGACCCAGTCATGAGCCTCGACCTTAATCTCGCACCCATTTTCCAAGAATCTCAAATACACCCCGTAGGCTCAGTCGATGGTTTGCTCTGTCTATGGCAATTTGGTTCTGAAAATGAAAACACTTACATATGCAATCCAATCACCAGAGAATACATGATCCTCCCAAATCAACAATACCATAGAGAATATTTTGCAATAGTTATGTGTTGTTTCGGAGTCGGGTCAATAACAAGGGAATATAAAGTGATACGGATCTTTCAAGGAGATATACCCACAAACCCTAATTCATCATCTCCTCCGATTCTACTAGAAGGTGAGATTTACACCATTGGCACAGGCCAATGGAGAAATCTTAGTATTATCCCTTATTGGCTTAGTAACTTCAATGGGATATTCTTAAATGGACATGCTCATTGGATTGTTATTGATCAGGATTCGCCTGAAAAGCTTTGTGCTTTTGATTTTGATAAGGAGACGTTCAAGTTGTTCCCATCTCCTCCTGTTGAAATTGTAGAAGAAAGTCGTATCCATTTCTACAGTTTGGCTGTTCTTAAAGGTTGTTTATGTCAATCGGATACCTTCGATTCTCAATTCACGATTTGGGTGATGAAGGAATATGGGATCAAGAAATCTTGGCAAAAAGAGGTCATTATCAAGCGAAGCATTAGCCCGGATCTTGATTGGTTGATGAGGGAACCTGTTTATGTGATTTGGGGTTTGAACGATGGAACGATTTTGATGGTGTATGATGAAGAAAAACTGCTGGAATATTCTCCTCTCACAAGAACAATTGTTGATACTGAAATATTTCATCCATATTTCACTGGAATCGCTTATCGACCCAGCTTTCTTAAACTCCAGAACTTCAGAATAGAGAGAGTTCGTGTGTTCTCAGGGTCAATAAAGTTGATGTAATTATCACCCATTTACCAGATGATTTAGATCTTGATAATCTTTTATTTCATTTCATTTGATAAATATTATATTTTTTGTGTTGAAAATTATTCATAAAGCAATTATATATTACTTACCCAAGTGACTTCATTGCGGAACTGAGTGAATATTTTGTTAAAATGATAAAAATGTGATTATTTACTTAACGAGACATCATTTGGTCATTTTGCGATTATCCTTGGGAAATTAACTTAAAAAAAGGTGTATCGTTTTATAATGGTTCAAATAGATATTCATATTACAAAAAATGAGTTAATTATTTTTTAATTCATTGCAACTTTTTTTTAAAGATAAGTTTATCATTTACCATTTTTTTTTCTTTGATAGATTCAAATACAAAAACAATCAATACTCATAATAAAAATCTAAAAAAAAAAATCAATACTCATTAAGTCAAAGTCACACACACCACCCAATTCTGTGTTTATGGGCCTTGGATGATCTTTTGGGTCGCATAATGCATCTTGATTATCTTCCAGAGTCCAGAATCCAAGACCTTCAAAGTTGCACGTTTATGTGTCTAAGTCTCAAACTTAAAAATCAGGAAAGGAATTCTAATACATTACCTATAGGTTGATATGCATAATCTATTTTAGAAATTAGAAAATAAAGGTGCCCTCAAACTCAAAAATTAAAAATCAAAACCTAAATCTATAGAAATCGATAAAAAAAAACAAATGAGAAAGAAAAAGCAATATACCTTTAGGTTCATATCCATAATACATTTCAGAAATCAGAAATTAGAAGCGCATTCAAACTTAAAAATCAGAAAGAAATATCGAGAGGTTGTATTCTCCTTATAAAGCCGATTAAACTTCTTCTTGAGAACTGATGAGAAGTACATTGGGAGTTGGGAGGAGAACTGGGAGATTTAAGAGACTTTAAGGGTATTTTCCCGCTTGCTTACGAGTACGAGACATAGCAAGAACATACAACACATGGGAACAAATGGAGCGCAAAAAAATACGATGCATAAAAAATGGAGGGAAAAAAATTTAGGAGTTGAGCGAAATTTTTTTTTTGAGGAAAAATCGGTGGTTGCAAGACTTGAACTGAGGCGTGTCCTTATCAACATCAAAGTCCGCTGCGGCTTAACCATGTGAGCTACAATTAAGTTTGTATTTTTGCTGCTTAATGTATTTTGGGACAAAGTTTAGAGGTGCAAAAGGGTTGCGTTGATTCGATGTGATTCCTACCATTCTAACTTGACTGTTTGGGTGATGAAAGAATACAGGATCAAGAACTCCTGGCATAAAGAGCTTGTGCTCAAATATAGTATCAACCCTGATCTTGATATTGATATTGATATGTTGTTTTTGGAACTCGTGTTTCTAATTGAGGGTTTTAAAGATGGAACTTTTTTGATGAGAACTTTTGGGAAAAAATTAATTGTTTATTGTTCTCGGAGGAAAATAATGATAGACATGGGAATGCTTGATGACTTCTTAAATGGATTTGCTTATCATCCTAGCTTTCATAGACTACACAACTTCAAAAACGAGAGAGTTCATATGTTTTAAAGGTCAACAATATTGTGATATGGTTTTCAAGAAAACGTGTAATGTGTGTGTACCATGGCTAAATTGTAACGTGTGTCATGTCTATTTAAGTGAAGGATATTGTGCTAGGTATCCTGGATCGATTGCATTACCAAAACATTTCTAATTATGGGAGTGGAAATTATTTCTATAACTGTTTATTAAATAAAGAGTTTTATAAATATATTAAGTTAAGAATATAAAATGGATCAACTTTGAAATTGAAGTCCATGCTCTGGAATGTCCAACATTGTTTTTTTTTCTCCTTTTTAGTTTCTTAGAATGATGGAATGTATTAAAAACGAGCTAACAAAGTGCTAGAAAATAAGTACAAATACAAATAAAGAGCCATGAAAGGAGAAGAGCACCAAGATAACCGGATTAAACTTGACAAATTGGCCCTATTTTTATCCCCAAAAAAGTCATATCTTCAATTCTTCAAAAACCGAAAGGAACCTTGCCACCCTAGCCTCAAAAACTAAAGACAAGAACAATTGATGACACTGAAATTTTCGACCCATACTTCACTGGAATAGCTTATAAAACCCAACTTTCTAAAACTCAAAAACTTTGAAATAGAGAGAGTTCATGTCTTCTAAGGGTAAACAAAGTTTTGCAATTATCACCCATTTATCAGATTTAAAAGAACTTGATAGAGTTTGATTTCATTTTTTGTCATAATAACTCAATCTTAGACCTCGTAGCAAGATCCACACGATAATAACTACAAAGTCACAATCAAAAGGCTATCAGAGCTTTGTTATGATCATCTAATTGCTCATTTTATAATTAAGGCATATGAAAGAACATGATACACTGAAGTCCTATCACGAATTTGAGTTCAAAATCGTATATGGTATTGGATTTGTCCAAATTTTACCGATAGGGTCAAATTCTCATCTTCTTCAACCAAACAAAATGAAACCTAATTCTCTACATATGAATGATCGTGTGTTAAGCAAACAAAGAAATAGAGTCAAGATTGGCCCGAGAAAAAAAAAGGATTATGTGTTGAATTGATCTTGGATTAACCATGCTTTTTTAGACCACAACGATTTGTGGTTGTAAACATGGCAACTATTCAGTATGATTGTTGTGAGTGAAGATCATGTCTGGATGATACCTCAAGGAACTTCGGTTATAAATCTTCTCGTGCATCATAGCTTTCATTCAAAACGAGTACAACATCAGGTATCTGAGTAGTTCTTCGGATTTTAGACTGTCTCTTCATGTTTCGATGTATGGACATTGCAATTCATAGTACTTGACTAGAAAAATAATAATGAGCAACACATAACAAACAGTAAACTTAAGCTAACTACTATAAAGTACGTAAAAAACATATTTCAACCCCAAAACGAATACATATTCGACAACTCTGCATTTTGGACTAGGGTTTTAATTTTAGATACGGTTATTGCATTTTTAACTATATAAAACTTAATGCGAATCTAACTTGTCTCAAGTTATAGATCATAGTAGTTTGCTTCAAAGTGTTTTAGATAAATACGTAATCCAAAATCAGTTATCGAGATGTAGTGGATATCATATTCTAAATTTTACTTAACTACGAGCCGAACAGATGTCCATGAGACCCGGGTCCAAGTTCATTTCGCATTGCCACATCATTTCTATGGATGGACAAAATCTAGATTATTATCTTATATCTCAAAAAAAAAAATGTTGCCATTTATGTGATTACCACAAATTCTTTCTATATATGATGAATTTAAAACATATTTAAATATTAGTTTTTCAATCCAGCACAACTAAAAATAAGTTATTTGTGAAGTTCACCTTAGATTCTAGAACATGATGGTTTTGTTGGGCTTTCAAAAGCTAAGGCTCCTGTGAATTGCCTCCAACGACAAATACCGTTTTTCCAACTCCTGTTGGGTCCATCGTGTCTGCGAGACTACTAATCTGTATTTTATATTATTGACTCTAAGAAGACTTTGACATTTACAAACATTTTTGGGACGTTTGAACCAAAACAACAAAATAATGTCACATCTAATGTGTTTATTATATAAAAAGTTTAAGTAATAATCGATTAATATTTATATACACATAAAATTCACCATGTTATCAACTACTCATTTAAAGAAAGCTTAAAAGAATTTAAAGTTATTCCGGGTCGTACACAAAACTAAAATTAGTCTAATCTATGATTTAATAAAAATATTATTGTTATCCTCAATTTATGCATTATATTTTACCCCAAAACGTAACTCGTTCGTTATTTCTTATCATTATGTGTAACCATAAATGGCCAATCATGTTGCATAATGTGTAAAAACATGGCAATGTTTTTACATTAAAATTTTGTATTTAAGTTTACTTTTGTATTTAAGTTTACTATTTTTTTTTTATTATTTTTTTATTTTTTTATTTTTTTATGGGAAGTTCTACTGTTGCACCCTTTTTGCTGTTAAAAAAAACGATTGGAATGTATATTTCTACCATTATTTAATACTATTAAAAATAGTATTCAATTCATCTTGTAACATATTAATTATATATAGTATATAAAGAAATATTTTCTAAGCATGTATTATAATTTATGGATAAAGAAACCTTTAATAATGACAAAATTGCAAAATTGGTCCCTGTGGTATGCATTTTTTTTTGGGTTTTAGTCCAAACCCCGACTTTTTTGGTTTCGTGGTCCTTTTGGCCACATTTGTACGTAAGTTTGGTTCCTCCTAAAATTGAAATGACTGTAATGTCCTTATGATATATATTTTTTTATGTTTTTTCTATTTAATTTAAATGAAAAGAAAATAATTAATTAATTTGGGCCCACATATCTCTCTCTCTCTCTATCTCTCTCTCTTCTTCTTCTTCTTCTTCTTCTTCTTCTTCTTCCACAACATTCAAGTGGCTAACTACAGGAACTAAAAACCCTCGAATGAGTTCAATTTTTTCTTGATCATAAAAACTTAAATGATTCACAGCTTCAATAAACACACATAATAAATGATTAATCTGATGAAAAAACCAGATGAATTTGTTTTCACTTTATTTCAAATGCTATCACAGACCTCTGAATTCATGATTATAAACCGAAAAGAAACTAAAAACCTGGAGGAACCCAAACCATCTAGAAATCGACCAGATAACAAACCAAGATGAATTTAAGCTTTAACTGCAACCTGGTACATCAAATCCATCATAAAAAACTAAAATAATCTAAATTGCTAAACTCTAGACCGAAATATCAAACCCAGAAAAAAAAACCAGATGAATTCAATTTCCAAGAACAATTGCCCAGATCGAGAACTTGATCATATAAATAAACCCGGATGAAATCAGTTTCCAATAACAACTCACAACATCAAATTTGTGTTCAAGGACATACGAGGCAGGAGTATACAATTTGCATCAGGTTAAGATGTAAGAAAGTTAAATTAAGAACAGGGGCATGTTTATGTAAACAAATTCGAACCCTTCTTGAACCTGATGTGTATGTCGACTGGCACAACTCCTCACCACCATCATCTTTTTCAAACCCTAACTCCTCACCACCATCTCTCCTTCCAGTCACCAAAATCAACTACCAACACCACGATCAGAATTCAAGACTTGTTCATGTTGCAGATTCGGTGAGTTCCCAGTTTACCCACCTAGATCGTATAAGGATATGGTGGTGTCGGAGATCTACAGTAGCAGCGACAGTGGGCGGTGATGGCAGCTCCGCTGCTTTCACTTCCTGTTCTGACGAGATCGATGAGGATGGAGGCAAACTGAGATGGGTACGACGGAGGGAAGAAGTAGCGGTGGATGGTCGTGGGTGGCAGGCCTTGGTTGCCTCGCTATCTTTTTCGTTTTCTGGGCAGCAGGTCGTTGAAAGGGAGGTAGTAGGAGATGGGATGAGGTTTGATGTTGTTTGGTGGTGATTCACGGTGATCAAAGTCACCGGTGGTGGTTATTGATGGAGGCAGCGACGGTTCTTGATGGGTTTTGGTGGCAAGCTCCCAAAACTGGAGGAAGACAGTAGATGGTGGTGTTTTGAAGCTTGCTTGACGGATTTTAATGGCGGAGATATAAGGTGGAGTTGTGGTGGATGGGTTCAAAAGAAAGAGACAAAGACAAATGCTTTTTGAGTAAACCACAGTGGAGCAGGAGGAAAAGAATTCAACAGGTTTTCTTGAGAGAGAGAGAGAGAGAGAGAGAGAGAGAGAGAGAGAGAGAGAGAGAGAGAGAGAGAGAGAGAGAGAGAGAGAGAGAGAGAGAGAGAGAGAGAGAGAGAGAGAGAGAGAGAGAGAGAGAGAGAGAGAGATGGGACCTTTTTCATTTTTTTAATTGCTAAAATAAATAAATAAATATTAAATTTTAAGAATAATGAAAGAAAAATGAAAAATAAATACCCCAAAAGTATTATAGTCATTTCAATTTTCGGAGGGACCATTTTCACATACAAATCACGGACTACTACGAAACCAAAAAAGTCACTGTTTGGATTAAAACCCCAAAAATTTGCATACCACAGGACCATTTTTGCAATTTTGTCTTTAATAATTTACCAAATAAGTTATTATGTGATAATATAAACCTCAAACAAATATCTTATATCTGGTAGTAGATCAGAGTGTGAATAGGTGGGTAAGCCATCATTATCTAGAAAATGGTTTGGTAAATTTTATTCCAAAATCCAAGGTTAATTTTGTAAATTCGCTCATTTCTTGAACTTATTTATATGTGCATCATATCGTAGACATCATCATCGTCTTCATCGCATCACCTCCATCGTCTCTGTAACAATGGAGGAAATGTCGAATCACATCAACAAACAAACACCAAAAACCAATTTCATTAAGCTCAACAACATGTTCTCCATTTTCATCTTCATCATCTTCTTCTTCTCATCCACTGTGTCTCTCAGTTCTTACACTCACCATTTCTCCTCTTTCGACAGACATTACATCTTCCTCCTCTGCAATGGAATCCTGGTTTTCCTCATAATGAACTTCGGTTCGACCAACAGCTCTTCACCAAAACAAAATCATACAGTAATCACAAATGAAACCAACCTCCCACATCTGCTAATCTCATCAGCCATGGAAGAACAAGAACAAGAACAAAAACAAGAACAAGAAGAAGAAGAAAAAATCGAAGAAGATGATGAAAGCATTCATATTGGTTCTCATGTTTGCGTAGTTGAAGATGATTATGTTGTTTCTGCCACTCAGTATCAAATTGAAGATCAAAAGGCAGAGATTCATTTTGTTGTTGATGAACATGAAATAGAGGAATTGAACAGGAGATGTGCAGAATTCATAAGAAAGATGAAGAAAAGAATTAAATCTGAATCATTTCTTCATTAGAAATAAGTAAAACAGTTTAATTTTAGTGTAAACTAACAGTTAAAGCCTCGACTTTGTTTTTTTCTATGTAGTATGAATTCTCTTGTTTGTGTTATTTAGATATCCAACTACTAAAAAATATTCAGTTTAGTTAATCACCAAATTTCAAATTATCAAACTACAAACTTCAATTTTCGGTATCACTCATTGTAAAATACTTGACAAAATTACATCGAGGTTTTTTTAAA
The DNA here is from genome assembly GCF_002870075.4 of Lactuca sativa. Lineage (NCBI taxonomy): Eukaryota > Viridiplantae > Streptophyta > Magnoliopsida > Asterales > Asteraceae > Lactuca > Lactuca sativa. Next base: position 189,337,332 of record NC_056631.2, on the reverse strand, counting down.
AGTCACTCAATTCTTTATTAATTTTTTTTTTGAGGAACGAGGTTTATATGGTTTTCAAAACTTACGTTAGTGCTAACACCATAAGTTTCCGTCCGTCAGTGTAAGAGTGATTTGATCTTTTCATGTAACAATACTCTGACCATGCGTAAACCATAGGGATCATTTATGTAATTTTATCGATTTTATCGATATATATATATATATATATATATATATATATATATATATATATATATATATATATATATATATATATATATATATATGTCTCCACATAAATTTGAAGGTGGTCAATATTTCGACATGAATTTTAAAACTGCCGTTAATTTTTTTGTAAATTTTTATGTACATGTCGGCTTAAATTCAAATTTTATCTATGTTTCAACGTAATTTTTTTAAGTTTTCCTGTTTAGTTTTATGTATGTTTCTTATGAGTCGAATCACATATAATAATTTTCGTTTGTTAACTACAAAAAGTTGTATCAAATTTGAGTTGGTTTATGTTTCAATGTTTTTTTTACGTTTTATACTAAATTTTATGTATGTTTTTTATTTATGAGTTGGGTCACATATAAAAACTTGCATTTGTTAACTTAAAAAAACTAATTTTTTATATGTTTATTTTATTTATTTGTCGGTATACATTCAAAGTGGTCAAAGTTTCGATCTATCTGAATTTATACCGACACGTACATAAAAAAAACAAACAAGTTTTTTATTAAAAAAAATTAATAAACAAAGTTTCTGAATTTGCGTCGAAACGTTGGGCATCTTGAATTTATATTCACACGTACATAAATATGCATGTAGAATATATATATATATATATATATATATATATATATATATATATATATATATATATATATATATATATATATATATATATATATATATATAATCTGACTCATATTTAGAAAATATACATAAAATTAAACACAAAAACATAAAAAATAATATATCGAAACATAGACTAACTCAAATATAATACATTTTTTTAAGTTAATGAACACAAATTATTATATGTGACGCGACTCATACGAACAAAACGTGCATAAATTAAGCACGAAAACGTAGGAAATTACGTTGAAACGTAGACAAACTCGAACTTAAATGACACATGGAATAAAAAAAACAAGTAAGTTTTTTAAAATAAAATTAACGAACGAAAGTTTTAAATTCACATCAAAATGTTGATTACCGTGAATTTATACCGACACATATATAAAAATAAGCGCATAAAACGTTATTGTCTTAGGTTAACGAACAAGATAAACACAAAAGCTTAATAAACGGAGGGGTGAAAATATCATTTTACAAAGTTCAAAGTGAATGGTCAAAGTGATATTTAAAAAAAATAAAAGGGTGGAAAAGCCACAAACTTGTAAACATAAAATGTAGACAACATTAGATAAATGGTCCCGATGGTCTACCAATGGTCACAAACTCAGTCTTTGTTGTTCAAAAGTATCAAATTACCCTCACATTAACGGACGAAAACTAATGGTATTAGCAAAAGGAACGATCATGTACGCAAGTTTTGGAAACCATAGAGATCATGTTTGTAAAAAGAATTAGCATGAAGTGGGTTTGTGACTTTTAGTAAACCACAATGACCATTTATGTAATTTTATCTAAAATATAAAAAGTAAATTTATGTTACACAAAATTTCATAATTGATCCTCATGGTTTGCAAAATATCACATTTTGAGGACAACTATAAAAAATATAACACCATTGGTCCTTATGGTTTGAAGACCTTGCATGATTGGTCCTTTTAATTAACTCTGTTAAAAAAGAGGTTAAATACTTGTGAAATGACTAATTTCATCTGTTAGTGTAAGAGTGATGTGACATCCCCAAATTCACGGTCATTTTAAAAATTTTATTTATGCTTATTTGAAAATCAGAGTATTTATTTTAAAGAATAATATTGCGGAATTTGTTCCTAGAAAACATGATAAATATATCATCAAAGCATTTCTGAAGAAATGTATTTTGTTTATATTAAAACTTTGGGATGTTATTGTTAATACAGAAACATAAGCATAAACAGACCTTCCATTCATTTATACTAATGATTTACATCTCTGTTAATGTCTCAGTGTAATGCAGTTTCGTATCGACACCTGTGATACAAATAAACTGAGTGGGTCAGGTTGGAAAACCGGGTGAGTACATAGGGTTTTCAACCCACATTAATAAAGTTATTATGTTTCATTATCTAACAGTTAACCCAATTACCCATCCCCATTATCTTCTTTATTTCTTAAGGATCTACCCTAATAATCATCTATCATTCACTCATTCATTCCTAAGGATTGTCCTAAGGAATAGGCACGAAGTCCATCGCTGTCAGGGTTTATACAACAGGCACTAAGTTCATAGCTGCCAATGTTATTTGTTAGGCACTAAGTCCATAGCTGTCGGGGTTTATCTCTTTTATTGACAGTGTTATTTTAGGGAGTCCACCCACAATATATGTCAATGAGTTTTTAGAGTACATCTGAGGAACATATCGTTCACAACACCTACAGGTTGCGATCCTACTAGTGTTCCACTGGACTATCTAGAATTGTCTGTGGTTGTCATCTATACTCTGGTAGATGACTGGGTCATCGCTTCTCATCATCTTTCACCTATAACGACTCCAAAAATAAAGGGTAAAAATTTCATTTTTCATTATGGTCAAAACACATATATCTTTTAAATCCAAGCTTCCCCAAAACATTGCTCATTAAAAACATTTATCAAAGTTCATCCCAAAATTAAATATTTTGGAAAACACGAATGTGTGCGCTGCGATCAAGCCGATCCCTTCCTTTCCAACCGATGATACCTGAAACCATAAACAAAACTGTAGGCATGAAGCTTAGTGAGTTCCACAGAGCATACCCCACATAATCACATAAACCATATCAATCGCATAACCATGCATATAGACATATAAGGATGCCATGGAAACCTTCCAAGGTCTTATACACATAATCACATAAATCATAACAACTACTCAAGCCATGCATGTAGATAAATAGGGAAGTCGTGGAAACCCTCCAAGGTCTTACTCCGGGTGCCATAGGAACCCCCTCATGGTCTTAGCGCACTGCCATGGGAACCCTCACATGGTCTCAACTACCTTCCATATAAATCATACATACAAACATGTAAGGATGCCCTGGAAACCCTCCAAGGTCTTACATTGGATTCCATAGGAACCCCCTCATAGTCTTAGCCTACTTCCATGGGAACCCCCACATGGTCTTATCCTGGAATGCCATAGGAACCCCCACATGGTCTTATATCCAACTGCCTCGGGAACCCCCGGGTTCTTCCATGAAAGTATCACAAAGACAACTAGCATACCAAATACCACACAATCAACTAGCATACCACATATATACCTACTTGCCATAGGAACCCCCGCATAGTCTTCACATAAATACATAATGCATTAGTAGCACATCCGCAATAATCATCACAACTAGATAAATAGGACCGCCTTGGTGCCTTAGACCCATTGGTATGGCGAGGAGACTCACCTCGAATGCAAAATCTTCCTGAATGAAATCCTTAGTTGCTGCCCTTCCAGCTTCCCGAACTGTCACTACCAATCAATATACCCAATTAGCAATTGGGTTCCATGCTATAACCCATAATCCATACATGGGGTAAAATGACCATTCTATCCCTAGCCCAGTATGATCCAAAACTAAGCCCCAAACCCAAACACAAGCCCAACACTATAAAGTCCATAATCCATCAATGGGCCTAACTCGAGAAGGCCTAATACCAAAAGGCCTAAAATACCTAATGGCTAACCCTAGTCAACTCCTGGTCAAAGTCAAAGTCAACAATCAAGGTCAACAGTCTATGTTGACCCAACTCGTCGAGTGCATATAGAAACTCGTTGAGTTCCTTCAGTTGTTCAGAAAACTGTGGAAAAACTTAACCAACTCGTCGAGTTATCTTGCCAACTCGCCAAGTTCACTCTATATACCGAAAACGGGAAAACCCAATCCTACTCGTCGAGTTGCCAGGGCAACTCGTTGAGTTTTCCCCCTTTCATAACATATTGAGCCCTTTCATTCGAATCTAAAACCCCAAACTACAGATCTAGTCCCTTAGGATCGAAATATCACGTAAAGTTGCTAACTTTACGTTGATGAAAGGCCTTAAGAGGCTAAAACACTTAATCAAAGCTTGTCAAGGGACCTAAAGCATGAAGGAGGGAAAAGACTTGATAAGGTTGGCAAATTTAAGTCCCCAAAGGCCCTGATATGTCCAGATCTAAAGCCATATCTTCAAATCATGCTCAAAACCAAGAAGGGTACCAAATTAGGATAATAATGTCCATAAACTTTTATAGAAGAAGATCTAAGAAAAGGAAGGTCAAGGTTTCGACTTTATACCTTAAAATGATTGCCACAACATAGTAAACACCGGATCTACAACCTCTCCCTTCAACTATGCACCAACCACTTCAAGCTTCTTCATATAAAAACCAAAAAGGCACTCCTTAAGCCCTTACATACTCAAAATGGGATATGAGACACGATTTAGGGTTTCCCTGGACAAAGAGGGTGATAAGGGAGGCTACAAGTTAGGCTTAAGGCCTTTAAATAGGGTACAAACCCTGAAAATTAGAGTTTTCCTTTCCAGTGTCTACTCGTCGAGTTGAGGCCTTCCAACTGATCTCTACTCGACGATTTGGAACTCTTCAACTCGTCGAGTTCCAACCTAAAAGTCTAAAAATGCTGAAAACTGAATAACACATAAACCAAGCGTTACAAATCTCCCCCACTTGAACTAGACTTCGTCCTCGAAGTCTGCTGATGCATAGGGTCTGGTTAATGCTTCCTCATCTCCTCCCCCGACCGCTGCTCATGAGTCACACCCATGACTTCCATTACCTACTATGTCCCAACTGATGATTCCCATTGCACTTTCACTAATACCAATAACAATTGGATGAATATGAGAGAGAGGTTATGAACCTAAAATCAGCTAGGCATTCACCTTAGGAGTCTTCGGGGTCCGATTTTAGCAAGCTAGAGGTTTATTTTATAGTTTGGAATTCCTAGGGTTTCAACTTGTAAACCCTAATTCACCTGGGCTTTTAATCCAATAACTCATTAGCCTTTTGGACCAACTTTTCATGGACTCTCACAAAGATTTAGTCTAATCCTAATCAACATGGATCTTTAGCCCAAACTATAAGTATTACTGACTATAATTGTACAACTACCAATTCAATCTTGAGATCAGCCTCTTTTGATCACTAAATTAATTCTTGATCAATACCAATTAAATAATATGATTTCTCAATTAATATATTATTCTTTTAATATATTAATAGATCACAAATAACCTCTTTCTCAAATATCCATCCTGTCAAATTGTTCTGGTGAAGGCAACCCGAAATGGACCATGCTACTCTCGGGTTAAGTACATACCAATTATAGTTATGGGCTTAGACACCTAATCTAACATATTTTAGAACTTCCCATAACATAACCGCCTTAGTCTTGGTTGGGTCGTTCAATATACCATCCTGGTTGACGTGGTTCCTCAAAAACTAAGCCTCGCGTAACCAGAACTCACATTTGGATAAATTGTTGTACAACCTCTCTGCCCTAAGAGCTCAAAGAAGCTCAGACAAATGATCCTTATGCTGCTCCTTGGTCTTGGAATAGACCAAGATATCATCTATGAAAACAATCACTAAATAATCATACATAGGCCTACACACCCGATTAATGAGATCCATGAATGATGTCGGTGCGTTGGTGAGTCCAAAAGGCATCACCACTAACTTGTAATTCCCATAGCGAGTTCAGAAAGCCATTTTCGGCATATCCTCCTCCCGAACCCTCATCTGATGATTACTGGACCTCAAGTCGATCTTGGAAAACCAAGATGCCCTTTGTAATTCAGCAAAAGGTCATTAATCCACAACAATAGATATCGGTTCTTCACCGTCAACTTGTTCAACCCCTACTAATCAATGCACATCTAGTGTAAACCATACTTCTTCTTGACAAAAAGGATCGATGCTCCACACGGTGAGCTACTCGGCCGAATAAAATCCTTCCCCATCATCTCCCGTAGTTAGGAGGATAACTATTGCATCTCGTATGGCATGACACAATATGGCGCCTTTGCAATCGCAATAGGGATGATGCCAATTGGTAATCGCACACTGAAAATATCCAATACACAGTCTTGGTATATCACCGAAGCCATGACAATACGATCATCAGCTATAGCAACCTTCAAAGGTCGATCCCAGGCTCACAAACAACACTAAAAGCTCTACAAAAAGATATAGACACAAATAAGCAACTCGCACCCGATTCAAATTATACCGAGGCAGGTATAGAATTCATAAGGAAAGTACCTAACAAAATCACAACATAAGCATATACAACAAAATAATTCAATATAAATATAAAACAAATACAAACAAAAAACAACATCAAGTGCTGCTTTGGCCTCCTCTGCAGTCAACTGAAAAGCTTGACCCTTGGCCTTCGGGGACTCAACCATCCGTTGATGCCCATCAGTGATGCGCATGGTCATAGGAGCAGGATTCTGAACTGACTTCAATGCAAGAAGTGGACATTCGTCCTTCACATGGACCGCCTAGTTGCAGTTGAAAAAAAAAACTCATAAACCCTTCGGGCACTCCTTCGCAAAGTGTCCCTCCTTTCCATATAAGTAGCATACCGATCCCGATCGACATGGACCCTCATTACCATTGTTGCACTTGCTGTAAGTGCAGCTCCTATGACCTCATGCTCTCGAATCGGCCGGCTTTGCCCACTTAGCCACCAATTGTGATCGGACTGGTCTCCTATCCCTCCTCTGAGTATCCATCCCGATCTCTCTCTCCTGCAACTCCAAATCGATCTTCCTCCTCATGGTATTGGACTATAGGTTAGCCAATGTCTGGTACTAGGAGCTCGTCACAAACTCTCTGATGTCCTTCTTGAGCATACTAAAGTATCGGGTCATCTGTGTCTGCTTAGTGGATGCGTACTCTAGACAAAACATTGATCTCTCATGGAACATCCTGGTGATCTCAGTCACTGTCTCAGTTGTCTGCTGGAGCGAAAGATACTCCTGAGCCAATCGCTCCCACTCCACCAAGGGGACATACTTCTCCCAAAACATCTCAACAAACCAATCCCAGGTCACTGCAGCCTTCACCGTAGGTGATAATTCAGCAGTGACGAGCTTCCACCAGTCCTTCTCTCACAAGTGAAGTAGGTTCAATGAAAATGCAAACCCTCAGATCATATGGATAGGAGCAGGTATAAAAGCATCCTTCAACATCAACAATCCACCTCATAGTTGCAATCGGATCCTTGACTATATCAAACTTTGGGGCTTCGTGTTGTTGAACTCCTGGTACTGCATCGAATCACCCCAATGGGATCTCGTGGCGACGACAACAATGGTGGATACAACAACAACCTCGGTGACAGCAACATAACACTCATCAAACATCTCGATCATCGTGGTCTTGATAGACCCAAATTCCTCCTCGATAGCCTTTGTACCTGTCATGGCCACCTCCACGACAATGATCCTACGAATCTCATCGGCACTGACACCCTGCTTCTCCAGGCCGTTGGAGCCTGAAGCTTAGGTATTCACCATACTAAAATACAAATAAAAGGTCAAAGGCAGACTAAAAGCACAAGCAAGCGTATAATCCAATAAAATCCCCCTCAGTAACCTTGAGACTCCTTCCAAATCACCTATGCTTTAGTAGTATGGTCATGTACTACCTTCCACACCTATCCGTAGTTGATTTAGATTCCATATCAAGGTCCTGAATCACAAACACCCTGCTTCCACAGAAGCAACACATATACACCAAGGTGATCAAGGAGCCTCATCTAAACCCTTAGATATACCATATAAGTCTACACTCAGCTACATCTCTAATCTGAAAGAAGTCTATGCTAGCCTCTCCAATGGCTCCGTGTAAACCAATTATACATAACCCACACTTAATAGACATTAGAATAAAAGATTCCACCCCAAATCCACAAACAAACAAGGAATACAAACTAAGGCTAAACCAATCATTTTAAGGCTATAAATCCTAACTACGTACAACCATGCAGTTTACACAAAGCAGTTAGCAATCTTAGCTTCAAACATAGAACAACATCCACAAGTAATCTCCTAAGCTATAAGGCATCACAAAGTCAGGAAACCCTATCCTAAAGTTTCAGAGGGATCTTTAGCCTACCAACTAGCATCCATTTCTATCAGCTCAATAACAAAAACTATAATACAACATATAACATAGATATGGATATTTTGGAGATCACTGCCTCGAGTTCTAGCTGACTGTACACCGTGCTTCCACCATTCCTTTCCTTGAAATTCATTCTTTGCTAAAATGGTTTTTATAAAACTACCAGATCCTTAGTTTGAGTCTAGAATCCCACAAATGTTCATCCAAATCCCTCAGAGCAGGGTTCTGATACCAAGTTGTACCATCCAAATTTTTACCACAAAATTTTTCATTTTTATTTTTGAAAACCTCTCATGTTATAAAAACCAAGTCAAATAATTTCTAGGAATGTCAAGTATAATAATCCCATATCAGAGTATCAAATGAGGTAAATATCAAAATCTACAAGCCCGAGTGTACAGTTAAGCCTTCGCCTTCTCGTGATCATCAAAAGTACCTAAAACACATTTAATCCACATATGTAAGCATAAAGCTTAGTGATTCCTTCCCAAAATATCCATACAACCAACATAATATACAACTATGGGTTATCAGCAATCCCAGTGGGCTAACAACATGCCCTGCGAATTCACAACTTGTTTATGTGGTTATTAACAAACATGGGGATACTCAACAATTCCGAAGTCCTTAATAATTCAATTCAATTTCCACATAACAGTAATCAACAATTAAGACCTAGTTAGTCATAGAAATAAATACCACATAGGTAAATAGAGTGAGAAGACTTACCTTGCGAATAGCAGCTAGAAACACAACAACTTTCACACACATGGTAGACAGGATCAACAAGACACCTAATAGCAGCAAAGACATAGCCTTTCAGCCTACATCCTTACAACCGTATTTTGAACCAAAATTAAACCATTGTTAAAAATTCAACCATGGTCAAAAAGTCAACAATGGTCAACCTCAGCTGATGGTCATGTCATGACCACCCATAGATCACGTCATGGGTGAACCAGGACAAAACAATCGTGGTTGCATTGTCGTCACGATATGACATGCCAATCGTCATGTCGTGAGATTTGTACTGGACAACCTTGAGCATTATTCTCTTAATCCCTTAGGCTAATCCTATAGACTTTCCTGAGGGTTTTCTCCCACCCTAAGGTCCATAAAAATCATAGCTTTTTAGTCATGCATGTCCAATACATGACTTAAACACTAATAAGGTCAAAAGGAGAAAATAAGGCCAAAACTCATGTTTGGAGTCTAAAACCAAAACCAAAATTCAGATCTAAAACTTATACCAGAGAAAATGCCTCAATCATCCATAACCTTGCTAACTTTATGGATCCCATGAATGTTATCCAACCCGACTATCGAAATAAAAGCATAAATCCTAGATAGAGCATGCATAAGAGTGAAAGGCAATAGCTTTAAGACTTACAAGGTCCAGAAACAATGCAAGGTGGCGAGGAAGGGACTTGTTGCCAAAAATGATGCACCTAAGGGGTCTTCTTCTATTTCAAGGAGCCAAAAATTAGCAAATGATCTCTTCAAGATCATAAAGGAGGCTAATATTGATTTGGGTAGGAAGAAGGTGATGGAGGCTGAGGGTGTGCAAAACCTAGCCTAACACTTCCCTTAAATAAGGCGAAAAAAACAGGATTAGGGTTAACCCATTATGACAAGGTGAACACCTATGTGTCACGTTGTAACCCACTAGAATGGCCACACATTTTAGTCTGATGGTCACGTCATGAGACATACTCTCTCACATCGTGACCAACTATAAATTATGGTGTTCATTCTTTAAATAAATCCATACGTTGAAAGATTGGATACTTACATTAGATGTTACATTTTTGTTGTATGGTATAGCCTCTATTTTCTCTACTATGATACACAAAGATTTTACCACATAGAAGGTTGGTGTAACACCCGATTTTTATAAAACTATTACCATGGTTTTTAATATGTTTTTTTGACATTTAAACCATGTTTATAAAAACCTGATCCCAAAATTTTCATTACAGATAATCATTTTTACAATGATTTATAAAATACATAATTTGGGCGTTACAACTGATTTAGACAAAACCATAGTAAAGCAGTGAATATAGCAATAGTATAGAAACAATGCCCAGGTTCTATCCTTTAAGAGTTCACTACTATCAATATATGCATGAACATCTAATGTTTAGAACATGGACCTGAAACACATTGCATATAAACAAACATACATAAGACAATAATATCTCATAAGTTTTATAGGTTTAGACCCAAAACATGTTCCTTACACTTTTAATAGTTGTTTAAATATACAATAAATGTATTTACACAATTTAAACTTATGGGTTCCACCTATTTTCATTATATATTAAAATATATCTTGGGATATTTTCCCTTTTAATATATGTCTCTATTATAAACTTTACAACAAATTGATATCATATATGAGTAGTCCTTTTAGTTCAATTTCTCATATTGTCTCGTATAGACTAGATCACTTTACATGACCACCTATACATCCTCCCATATGGAATAGGTCATATTACATGACCTCCAGTACATCATTCCATATCTGAATTGTTCAGATACTACTTTAAACCATACTAACATTAACACATACAAATAATTGATAGCTTTTGAGAGTAGAATGTTTGTTGCTCAAAGGACAGCCCTCCTTGAGAGGGAGCTGATATCATAAAGAGATAGTGATAACCATACCTATCTTGATAATATTCAAGAGGCATCCAAAGAAGAACCTAAATTTATACCTAACATTCAACTCAGGGTTGAGTGAGCTATTAAGGAAACTAACATCCATCTAACTCTTCCTAATAAGACTTGATAGAGGACGTCGTAGAACTAGTTATATACAATCTTATTACTGAGAAATTTGAGTCACTTGTAGATAGAAATTAGAGTATGCCAGCTATTGGAAGCTATGACAGGCCCTAAGAGGTTGCAAGATGAAAGGATAACTTAGAGAGACATAATCAATCCATGTAAGTTTGAAATTTGACTAATAAAAAACTTGACCTTAAAATCGTAAGTGTTAGTGCATCTTCAAGAAGATAACAAATATGTATGTGAATAAACATGTAGTTAAACTAAGAAGTGTGAGCTCAGGAAGTTCAGTTATGAACTAAAACAAGCATCTCACATTATTGGAATATTTGCTTCAATGAGAGAATTCAAGAAGTTTGAATTCTGAGAAATGAAGGTGGACCTTAAATATGTAAAAGACAATGGGGATAATTGGAATCCTTGTTTCAATGATAAAATTCAAGGAGTTGGAATTTCAAGAAATGAAGATGATCCATATATGTGTCAATGCTAATGAGAGCACTATTATCACCCTTGTAAAGTATACGCATAATAAACGATTCCTAAGAAACAATGTTTAACTTAGCTTAGGAATTGTTTAGCTTTAAAATACAAGGGAAAAGCAACACATGTACAGAATGTAAGGATCTATGGAGATAGATCTTACTAATTCATTAGATTAAGCAAAAGTACATAAAATCTTGAGGAAAATTAAGATGCAGAACTCCAAGAGAGTTCATGCTTATAAAGTATGAAATGATATTAAGCAATGTGGATTTCCTAGTTCTCTTATTGAGATGAAGGAGTTGTGTCCAACATGATTCTTCTAATGTGATCAATCATATATGTCATGAAAAATACTAGATTTGATATCTTATATGCCTTGAGCATGATAGTTTGGATCATATCAACTAGGAAATAATCGATAAATCAAAATGAAGTACATTCCTTAGTGTCCTGGGAGGATAAAGGATATGTTCTTAGTATGGAAGAGATTAATGTAAGGTTACATTGATGCTCTGTTCCACACTAATAAAGACGATTTTCGTTCGCAATAAAGATTCATGATTTTACTGAGTGATGAAGTATTAGCTTGGAAGAGTAGCAAGTAATACACCACAATGGATTTGAGAATAAACTTGGAGTTTATTGCAACTAGTTAGAATGCAAAGGATGGCTATGCAACTAAAAGAGATTCATAAGTGAAATAATTGTTGAGATTCAATCATTGATGGTCTTTATGAAGGTTCTTGTGTCTATAAGGGTGAACTTACCTTGAGCACGGATCCCAAGTCACACAAGCTCACATGGCATATACTTAGTATGTAGAAAAACATTTGATAGCTATTCAAATGTGAAGACATCATAGTCAATAAAATTATAGCAAAAGGAAACCTTGTTGATATGTTCCCTAAGCTAATGTCACCAACCAAATCTGATAGTCAGACAAAGTCAAGAGGCATTAGATTTGCAAATGAATTGACTTAGAGCACATTGGTTTAGTTTGTTTTATATTTGACAACTTAAGCAGTATAAGTCTTGACAAAATTCAAATTTGGTCCCTATAGTATGTCAAAAATTGGGACTTTGGTACAAAATGTTTTTGAGTTGCACTAATGGTCCAAAATAATAATTTTATTTCAAGTTTGGTCCAAAAATTTATTAACATTTCACAAAACTACAAAATTGGTCCTTGTGGTTTCGTAAAAACTGTCGATAGGGTCCAAAAAGTTTCTGACTTGCATGGAAGGTCCAAAATCAAAAAATTCTTATGCTTTTAGTCCATTTTGGTCATTACAAAACCTGAAACATACTTTTTTACCCTTTTGATTTATTTTTCATTTTTAATATCAATTTTAATAATTTTATAATTAAAAAATAAAGAAAATGTCCTTCTCTCTCTCTCTCTCTCTTTGTGACACTCTTTCTCTTTTTTCCATCTTCTTCCTTACTTTTCACTTTCATTTTCAATCAAATGAAAAAAATCCCAGATCAGAGAAGCAAATCCATGTAAAAAATGGAATAAGAATCAATGAAGCATTAATATCAACTTAGTCATTTCCCAACCATCTTCTTCTTCCCTTGTTAATCAAACACCCCCTTGATTAAACCGATTGAACCCACCTACGTCATCTTTATCTTGTGTCTTATTGTAAAAACATGGATAGCTATGAGATCACGGCTTGATAAAAATTTCCATTTCGTTGCATCCAAGATTTTTGTTCTGACAATCGTATGAAGAATGGATGCGAGAAAAAGACTATCATTCCCAATTTCTTATTTATTTTATTGAATATTGTTATTGTATTGAGTATTGAAGTGAAGTAAAAAATTGGAAACTCTCTCTTTTCTAACAGAGAAAAAGAAATAGAAAAATATTAGTAATTTACTATACATAACATAAAAATTAGAAGACAGAAGGAACTGGAACAAGGTTTACTCAACTTCATCTCGACACGCATCTTGACTCAACTAGACTCGTGACAACCTATATAAATTTTTTTAGGTTATTTAATGAAAAGAAATTATCTAATTCATTGAACGCTATCTCTTTGCCTGCAGTGCACAATGTCTCATGTGAGACCAAGGCTCCGTCACTGACCTTGCCTCCACCGACAACTCAGGAAGCTAAAACTCATAGCTTCCTTGATTTGATCTCTATTCCTGCAACTAAAGGGTTTTTTTTGGTTGCTGATCTTACCCTTCTTGGTGCAAATCAAAAACCAAGGAGATGAGATTATGTAAACCAAAAACCCAGAAGAATATTTAAACCAAGGGAGGATAAGATGAAGTGGGTGGTTGAGCGATGTCATCAAATGTAACATCCCGAGTTTTCAGGTATTTTCAAATCTCTCATTTAGCTTTAAATTATGTCCTTTCGGACCTTGTATTGTAAGAAGATAGCCCTAATAAGCACTAATGGCAAAATGGTAATTTTGGGAAAGGAAGGTGTACGCGAAGCGTATATGTGAGTACGCCAAGCGTACTAGGGCGCGCCCTAGTACGCCGGGCGTACACATATGTATGCTGGGCGTATTAATGTCTGAGTAAAACCATAAATTTTAGGTTGTGTGGGTTATTTGTGCACCTTTATGGATCATTTAGCCTCATCCTTTCATCCCCCAATCCTTTGAGTCGTTTTTGGCAAACCCTAACCCAATAAGAGAGTGTGTTGAGCTAAAAGTGTGTTCTTTATGTGCTTAAAGAAGAAGGATTTGCATCAAGGAGATTAGAAGTTGAAGCAAGCATGTGGATCTTGGATCATCACCTTCTTGGGAAGCTCCAGAAGGTAGAAAGTTGCTACCTTTATGCTTTGTTTTCTTGGATCTCATTTTGCTAGCTTTATGATGTTCTTTTTGTCCCAAAAGTACCATTGTTATGCATGTTTGGTTTTGGAAGTTTTGGGTTGTCCTTTCAGACCCTTAGAAGGGTTTTAAGCCATAAAAATGTGGTCCCTTTAGCTAGTTTGGCTCCATGCTTCTTATAGAAGGTCTTAATGGATTAAGACCATGTATTAAGGACTTTTTGATGGGTTTTGGTCCTAAGACATCCTATGTGCTCATACAAACCCTAATGCTTGGATCTAGGTTTCTCTATTGTATATGCAAGTTATCCAAGACTATAAACCCTAATTCTAACATTCAAGTAATCATATTAATATAAGAATAGGTTTATAATATTACCTTTATTGTTATGTAGCAATAACAATCCCAAATCTCCTTGTATTGACTTTGGAAGGCTTAGAGTCACAAGTGTCACTCCTCTAATGGTTCACAAACACCATAAGCAAGATGATGAAGAGGAGAGAGGATGGAGGCTGCCCAAAACGTGTTCTAACCCTAGAAGAAAGCTTCACCACGTTTTTGGGTCATAAGGGTCTTATATATAGTAAGGCTATTAGGGTTATCTAACAAGGAAACCCTAATTTGTATGCTTAAGCCCTAAGCAACCCATGGATTCCTTTCCTTAAGGGCTTGGACGATTTCTTATGGGCTTCCCCATAGAATTTGTCCACTCCTTAATATAAGGCAATCCATAGCCCAAATTATAATTATCTTATAATTACAATTCCAGTCCCTTAAGTTTAATGAATCTCTTTTAGTCACAAAACCAATTACCAATTAATTATTGACTAATATTAATTAAACAATATGATTTCTCCCTTAATATATTATTCTCATAATATATTAATAAATCATATTTAATCCTTTCTCTCCATAATTCATCCTATCAAGTTGCTTTGGTGAAGGCAACCCAAAAGGACCATGCACCATCGGGTCAAGTACATACCAAAATAGTTATGGACTTAGACACTAATCCAACAGTCTCCCACTTGGATAAGTCTAATAACTATTATGCGTATGAATTCAGATCCTGATCTGCAATCGTAGCTTTCCAAAGCCGCTGTCAACTCTAATCCTATCAGATACGCGTGTCCTTAGATAAGGGATCATATATTCCTCCATTCTAGATATCATATGAGATATGATTTCAAATCATTCTCTTTGTACTATATCTCGATTCCCGATTTATGACGACTGACTAATTGAACAAATCAAATTAGCCCTAGCCCGGCCAAGCATTTACGTTTTTCATCACTAAATCATCGAGGGGCCCAAAGATATCGCTTTTATCCTACCTTGGATAAAAGGAACGGATAAACTTTGATACAATGCTTGCTTGCACTGACTCACCGAATCACACACAACAATATGTTTTATAACACCAAGTTACTAGTGCGTTTACATATTATCAATGTGCAACTGATTTGCAAGATACAACTCACACATCTCGGTTTCAAGAATATAAGATGTTATCGTCTCAACGATCACTCGTGATACAATTCATGGAGTGATCCAAGTGAGCGTGAGTTTAATCCAATGCTCAAATCATATTCATAAGCACTCATGAACGTTGCAGCAAACATTTGCTTATGTCTAATACTCTTTTAGACAATCCACACACCAATTCATGACAGTCTTCATTCATATCTACTTCCAACATATGAACGACTGTGGCCCGTTTGAATAATTCGATTATTCTTAATAAACTCAATTATTCTGGAAGTCAAAACATGCAAATGTGAAACACAAGAATAATACTAATCCCATATGGCCTCAAACCTTTGAGTATAAATAAAACACCTTTTATTTATCACCATATCGATTACTCATTATTTGTCGTTTCGGGTAATCAACTTCTTACTCGAATTATTACACTTGTCCCATGCTCCTAGCATGCACACAATGTTTACCTATGGTTCTAACTTTTTGAAATAGACCAAATTGAACACATTTCCAATCATTCTCATTTCACAACTTCCAAATCCATTTTTCATAAGTTAAAGAATATCAAATTCTTGCTACTTATAGAATATGCTAGATTCTAACATTCTATGCAACTATCCTTTCGTAATGTCACTGCACCAAAGTCACAAAGACTATTGCCAATGATATTACAAAGACTTCTATCGGAGATTGTTACAAGACAATTCCTTAGATATGATGTCTCTCACTCAAAGTACATTCCTTTGAACATCCTTTTGCATAAAGGTTTCTAATCTAGTCATATTTTTTTTTTTCAATATTCAATTTCCAATATGGACACGCTTCCATATTTTCCATATGACAACTCATTCTTAATAGAATCTTATCTATTCATAATATTGTCGATGTGGTCCATCCAATATGGAAACATTTCCATATTTTCCAATACTATACTTCCAACTACTCACAAGCAACTAATCCTCGTCGAACTTGGATTATCCTTTGATAGTTGTTTAATTATTTTAGTCCAAACCGATTCTAGTCCTTTTTCCCTCTAAATGCGCTAGACATTTGGAAAATTTTAGAATGGTCAAACATTAAAGCATCTGCAATCGATCCTATACCCGAAGCGTATGGGACATGACGCATGATGTTTTATTTGCTATGTTCTCAAAATTCGAATTGTGAAGAGGAATGTCGTAATCATAATCGAAATTTTAAGAACACACTATGTACCTTTGACTAAATTTTATTAACGTTCCACAACCTAAGCCTTTAGATTTGAAATGAAGCATAATATTCTCTCCCTTAATTATAGCAAAACAACTATTCCATCCTTGCAACTTTGCAAAGAATGACTCTTGTTTTCTATAATTAATATTGCCAACTTGCAATACTTTCCTTAATGATCATACAATCATAACATTTATGCTCCCACTATCATGATGATTATTATAAAACACAACACTTATGCTCCCACTAGCTTCGACATGTATTTAGAAACAACTTAACTTTCAGAAAAACAATGCTTATTGAATTTCTTAAGTTCATGTTTCTAATACTTAGTGCTTTGATAATCCTTTATCATGGCTTCTTGAACTTATACACCTTTGCCTTCGATAGTTCATATGTGTGTCTAAACAATTAAGACTAATTGCCAAACCTCACAATTCAAATTATGGAAAGGGATACCGTAACCATGATTGAATTCGAGAATGCAATTTTACAATTACTATCTTCTTAAAATCTTTCTTAGTGAAAGCATTTCCTCACAATCATTTTCATGAAGGAGGAAATCTTATGACACTTAGATTTAAACGGTGTATGTGTTCCTATCCATGTGAATTTGTTAAAACCAAGGTTTACGACAAATTCAAACTTATATGGATCGAACTTTCTTAATCTTGATTTCTTGCCTTATGGTAACACAGCTGCCCACCATGTCTTCCAAGTAGTTAAGCAGCTCACCTTTTCCTATCAATGTACTTTTCATTGATCAAGGTCCTTGCCTTTTATGCATTCAAATGAGAACTCATAGAACTCACATGCATAATTAACTCAACTGGAACAGCACAGAAACAAAATAATGTCAACACGATAGGTTGTAAACCTCAACTCGTGTGCTAGTGATGATTGATAAGGTTTATTTGATTTGCTCTTGAAACCTTTCAAGACCATTAAGACTCCCACTGACTCCTTGACATATAAGATTCTCTTGTCAAAACATTTCTTGACAAACAAATATTCAAGAGTTAGTGTAGCTTTTATCAAAACACTTCATAAATTGGTCCTAGTTGGTCTTTGTCTTATTCAAGACATCACAACTTACCAATTTCAAATGTGCAAGAATAAGAAAACCTTTTTCCATATTCTACATTTGATTAATGTTATAAACCTTCTTAATACTTTTCACTCAATGTCACAATCTTAACTTTAAGACTTGTTTTGGAACGAAGTATGATTGACTTCTTGATTTAACCATTTCTTCAATCCTTGATTCTTAAACATACAATTGTACTAAGACTCAATTAGAGGATCAATTGAGATATGGTTTTTAATCATTAAGACCTTTCATAAATCATAAAAGCTACTCTCCCTTCTTCTTAGAATGGAGAAACTTTTATCTTTCTGCCTACTTGATTCTTCTTATTCATTTTGCTATTGATTTAAACCTTTTTAATCGATTCACAATTACACTTAATCTTATAAGTATAATCATATTTACTAAACTTTTAGTAAATCATGACGAATATCTTGTTACTCTTATGATGGACTTTGACCAACACATAACTTTGTGTACTCGATCTCCTAGTCCTTCACTTGACACTTTGTCAATGAATTAGTCTAATTTCCAAATATGAAAATTTTCATTCATCGTGCAACCAAGTTGCATGATTCCAAATTTCTGTCCAATTGAAACTTGGGCGATGAGAAACTCTCCCTATTTGGTAAACTCTCGACTTTCCATAAATAACATAATAAGAACCAAATCCATTATTGCTAATAATAGAAACATTCAAACATCAATTTTTCTTATACGTCATTGCAAGGATAAATATAAAATCAAAATTTATTTTATTGCGGAAAAATTTTGTCCTTACAATGCAATTCATTGAAAAACTATGCTAATACTTCTTTCTTAGCAATCTTATTCTAACTCTAAGTAGTAATGCGATGGAAATCCATTTCTTCATGGTTAGATTATGCTCACTTCTTCCCTTAAGCTTCCTTTCTTTTCTTCGATCCTTCAAAACATCAATTGTAATCTTATCACATTATGTATTAAGAATCTAGAATAGAAGCTTAAAAGAGTTAGTTAATGAATTTTACCTATATTAGAGCCATACGTTTCGACTCTCCCATCTCTTAGATCTCTTAGGTAAATGGGGCAGCTTCGTCTCCAATGCCCTTTCTGTTGGCAATAAAAGCAAGTTGACTCCTTTGGAACTTGACATGGAACTACTTCAGACATTGCCTTTCTCTTATGATCAAACTTTTCGATCATAGCATGTCTTTCGTTGTCATTGTCTACATCCATAAAGGTCTTGAAGGCAGATTCACCAATCAACTTTGCTTTTCTATTGCGCCAAACCATTGCTGATTCAGCAGCAATAAGCATATAGGTGAGATCTATAAGGGTCACGTCGCGGTTCATTATATAGTACTCTCTTACGAACTCACTATATGATTTAGGAAGTGACTGAAGAACCCAATCAACAACCATTTCCTCACGGACAACGGATCCCAACATTCTTAACCTATCAATGTGTGACATCATCCCTAGGACGTGTGCACACACCAGCTTTCCTTCTTTATGTTTACTTGCCAAAAGGGCTTGAGTAATCTTGACCTTTTCAAGCCTTCGAACTTGTGGGTTAGGGAGAATAATCGGAGGAGGAGGAGGAAGTGAAGTATGATCTCTTGTTCCTCGATCGAATCGTGGAATATCATCTTCATGTGGAATGATTGTTCCACGGGATTTGAGAAGACCATAGTTGTCAAACTTTGACATCTACAAAACGGGAGAAAACGAATTCAAGTTAGTTGATTGATTGAGTCCTTAGTAAATCACCCAAATGAGATACTAAGGCTAGGACCCAACACAATATTCCACAACTCGGGAGAGGGATGTCGTAACCCTTATTGCAGAATATTTGAAGGTAAGTGAATGACGATTCACTAATTTCCACCATGAAAAACGAAAAAGAAATTTTAAGTTTTAAATCTATGAAAACTCCTAGATCCTACGATATTCATTGAACATTTCAATGGCATGTTTAAATCTCGATATGCCCCTCTTGTTTGTGACTGGGATGCCGAGGATCACAAAGCGGGTGTGAATATCCATGCAAACTTACATGGTGCCCTCACATGTTACAGTCACCTATTCGATGTGCCGGTAAACCACACACGCTCCACCGAACTATGACAAACATTGAGTCACCCTTTTCTACCTTTGCTTAGACCCATTTAGTGTGCCGGTAAACCACACACGCTCCACTAACGTCTTCGCAAGGGCACAAAGTGTAATTTCATGGAATTGCATCAATTCACTTTGCCTAAGTAACTAAGATTGGGAATTTTATGAAAACATTTAGTTACTTTAGTAATTCATTATACTTATAATGGAAGATTTCGTCCTATCCTACCCGTTCGGCTAACGACCCTCCACTAGTCAAGAGTGTGGTGGGTAAGAGTGGATACCCATTCAATTGCCATTTTATAGGCAATTTCCTTAAACACCCCTTATAGACCAGCTTCGTGAATGAGGCCTACTAACGGTAAGACTGACTTTTACTCATACATATATATATATATATATATATATATATAATGTTAGACTTTTAATGTTATATATATAGTATAGGGTGTATTTTACACTTTTAAAATATTAGGTGGTCAAATTTAATAATTATACTCTTAACTCAATTAAATTTTAAACCAAAAACATTATGGATTTATTAAACCTCTTTTAATTATACACCTTAATTAATTAATAAAACCATAAGGGTGTGATTTGAACTTTTTCAAAACAATACTAGGGTTTTAGAATTCAACATTCCTAATTAAACTTTTAATCAACTTTTAAATTCCAAAACTTGAGGGCAAGTTTTGAAACATTTCAAAACATTAGGGTTTAGAATTTAAATATACATCAAAATTAAACTATTTAATCAAAATTTAAATTCCAAAACTTGAGGGCAAGTTTTGAAACCTTTTTCAAAACATTAGGGTTTTAACTATTTAAATTTCAAAACAACAAAACTTTTGGGTTCAAATTTAAACTATAAAACCTAAAGGGGAAAATATGAAACTTTTCAAAGCACAATGATCAAATAACAAATAATCTAAATTAACGTTTAATCACATAATTATCCATATTTGATTTATTTAATGATTTCTTGCAAAACAATTTACCAATTTTAATCAAAATAATTAATCAATTATCACATAAGGAAACAATTATCTTATTAATTGATAAGTATCTTCAATTAGATCAAGAATATAGTCAAATATATCATAAAATCGGATTTATATTGATCTAATATGATAAGGTAATTATCCCAAAGCAAAAACAGCAAGAAATCCCGAGATATGCTCCATCTGACGAGTTGACTCGTCGAGTTTGCATGGACTCGGCGAGTTCATCTATGGACTCGGCGAGTCCAGCCTCCAGAAACCAAAAAAAATGAATTTTAACATATCAAGCATCAATACAATAGAAACCAGTCTAGGCTCTGGTACCACTGATGGGTTTTGGTCCTAAGACATCCTATGTGCTCATACAAACCCTAATGCTTGGATCTAGGTTTCTCTATTGTATATGCAAGTTATCCAAGACTATAAACCCTAATTCTAACATTCAAGTAATCATATTAATATAAGAATAGGTTTATAATATTACCTTGATTGTTATGTAGCAATAACAATCCCAAATCTCCTTGTATTGACTTTGGAAGGCTTAGAGTCACAAGTGTCACTCCTCTAATGGTTCACAAACACCATAAGCAAGATGATGAAGAGGAGAGAGGATGGAGGCTGCCCAAAACGTGTTCTAACCCTAGAAGAAAGCTTCACCACGTTTTTGGGTCATAAGGGTCTTATATATAGTAAGGCTATTAGGGTTATCTAACAAGGAAACCCTAATTTGGATGCTTAAGCCCTAAGCAACCCATGGATTCCTTTCCTTAAGGGCTTGGACGATTTCTTATGGGCTTCCCCATAGAATTCGTCCACTCCTTAATATAAGGCAATCCATAGCCCAAATTATAATTATCTTATAATTACAATTCCAGTCCCTTAAGTTTAATTAATCTCTTTTAGTCACAAAACCAATTACCAATTAATTATTGACTAATATTAATTAAACAATATGATTTCTCCCTTAATATATTATTCTCATAATATATTAATAAATCATATTTAATCCTTTCTCTCCATAATTCATCCTATCAAGTTGCTTTGGTGAAGGCAACCCAAAAGGACCATGCACCATCGGGTCAAGTACATACAAAAATAGTTATGGACTTAGACACTAATCCAACACTTTTTGGATGCTGAAAGTCATAAAGTTGGAGAATTTATGACGCTAGGGTGCATTTGGACCATGGATCTGAAGTTTGGGCTTAAGTGCTTAAGCCATTAACCACTTATTGAAGTTTTGGGCTCTACGAGGGTAAGCCCCACGTAGAAGTGAGTACGCCCCACATACTTGATCAACGTCCCTGTAATGTAGTCAATGAGAGGCTTACGTACATTGTGCGTACCTATGGAGTACGCCATATATACTCGCATGGTTCAACCATTTTTGAGTTGACTCGGCTGGGTTGACTCGGTTGGGTTGACTCGACTGGGTTAACTCAACGGGCTTATGGATTTTGACCAGTTGACTGTGAGTAGACCATGTTTGACCATGTTGACCAAGTTTGACTTTTAAGGGTATTTTGGGTATTATTGGATTTTAATGGAATTGGTCACTTGATGGTTGTAGGCATTTGAGTTAAGAACTAAGATTTGGAGTTGGGCCTTATCAGTTATGTGGTGCTTGTGAGGTGAGTGTTCCTCACTATACTTTTGGGTCGAAAGCACCAAGGCTGACCCTTTTGGATTGTTATCCTAATTATTGCATGATTGAGTATCATAGTGATCTGTTAGATCTATATCCTGGTAGATAGCATGATATATATATATATATGTGTGTGTGTGTGTGTGTGTATATATATATATATATATATATATATATATATATATATATGTGTGTGTGTGTGTGTGTGGACACAGTTTATGAGTGGTTGGGTTGAGGCGAACTTGCTTTGTGTGATGAAGGCTAACAGACCCAGGGCATCCCAGATAGACTGAAGGTCAGTAGGGCGTACCAGCCAAGCCAAATGCCCAGAGAATGGTCCAGATGGGTTGAAGGCCCGATGTGGCGTACCAGTTATGTTGAAGGTTCTATGAGCGGTCCAGGTAGATTGTAGGCCGATGGGGCATTCCAGTCAGACTGAAGGCTCTGTATGCATGTTCTTTATTGTTATTATCGTGGTTTTGTGGTGTGTTGGTACTTTTGGGGAAACTCACTAAGCCTTGGGATTACAGTTTTGGGTTATGCTTCAGGTACCTCAAATAATCGTGGGAAGGTGAAGGCTTGATCGTACACCTCCTCATGTTTTGTTTGTGATTTTGGGAAAACTCTGATAATTGGCATGTTTTGGAAAACTATCTTTGTAAATAAATGATGATTTTGGATTGTTTTAAAAGTTCAAAATTTTTGTGAAGTTTTGGATGTTACATCAAATGTCTTGACTCCTAGAACCTGCACCTCCATTAGCAGGTTTCATTTGTGATAAGTTTGATTTGTAGGATGTATATGTGAGAGGTTTCATTTGCAGGAAATGATGAGGAAGAAGAAGATGGGAAGGGGTGATGTTGAACCTGCATTAAAGATATGTGTCTTCCTCATCGGAACGTTCATCATGTGTGTTTTCGGGTTGAACTTGCAATTTTTATAAGAATCAACATCAGAAACAATATCTAAATCTATAAACGTGTGTGTTGAATCTGAAATCAAGGTGCACAAACTTTCTAAGATAATCTCCTCATTCTTCAACACATAAACAAACACACACATATACACACTCAAACTAATGCTAATTTCGCCATGGGTTTGACTTGGAAACTGAATCAAAAGTGTGTATGTATGAGAGTGTGTGTTTATTATAGTGGTTAGAGAGAGAGAGAGAGAGAAAGAGAGAGAGAGAGAGAGAGAGAGAGAAAGGTGGAGGTGGGTGTGGATAATCCTTTTTTTTTTTTCATTTCTTAAGTTAAAATGGTATTAAATTAAGTATAAAAATTACGAAAACGAAAATGAAAGTGCATAACCATCATTTCAAGTTTTTTTGGACTAAAATCACAGAAATTTCTTGATTTTGGACCTTCCATGCAAGTTGAAAAGTTTCTGGACTCTATCCATAGTTTTTTGCAAACCACAGGGACCAATTTTGTAGTTTTGTCTAAACTTTTTATAATTACGGATTTACCCTTGGTATTTCCCTTTATCAAATGTTTAATTATTTTGCCATTTTTCTAATAACATAAATAAAATACAACCCTCATCCCACCTCTCCCCCTTCCTGTCTCTCTCTTTTTTCTAAAATACCACCACCACCATCCACCACCGGTTGGAGATATGAATGCCGCCACCACCATCCCCGACTAAAGATATGAATGACATAGAAGATTTCACGAAGATGGGGGCGAGTAGATTGGGGTTTTCTAGAGACCACTATGTAAGTCGAAACATCCTTGATTTTCCGGTGAAGACCGAAACATCCTCGATTTTTCAGTGAAGACCCTCATTTTTCATCAAAAGACCCTCGTTTTTCCGGCAAACACCCTTGTTTTTCTGGTGAAGTGTGAAAATCTTCTTCGTATTTGTCGATATGAAAACCCTCCCCTTCTTCAAATCTGAAAACCTATCCCATTGTGGTAGCTCGATTTTCAGGACGGAGCACAACCTCCGTTGCCCAGGTCTGTTCATCCGGCCAAGCTTCACCAACGACGGATTTTAAATGGTGTTTTGGTGTTAGGTCCGGTAGTTTTTTAAATGAAGATATAAAGAGGGAGAAAGAGAAGGGGAGTTGGGGGAGTGAGTGAGAAAACCTTAGTTTTGATCCCGTCTAGATCTTGGAGGCGCTGACATTACCGGAGAAGGAAAAAAAGAGCGGAGTAGCAGATTTTTAAACGTGTGCAAACCCTTGCTTCGATCTGAGGTGGCGACGTATTCATCTACTTCGATTTGAGGTGGTGACATAGATTTGAGAAAGGGGGAGACCATTTGAAACCACCATGAAACCACTGTCGTCGTCGGCTATACATCGAGCCAGAGAGGGATTAGGGTTTTCAGAAAAATAGTTGTTTCATGTTTGAGCTTGCAGATCTAAAAAAATGAGTGTTTTGTGGTGTCTAGCGGCGGAGGTGGTGTCCGACAGTGGTGGTGATGTCCGACGCCGGTGTTCCCAGATCTGATTAAAGGGAAGATGGTATAAGGTGTTAGATAAGGAGTGAGTAGGTGGGTAGAAGTGGAGTGTTTCTTTTTGTGTTTTTCTTAATTAAAAAAATACAAAAATAATTAAAAAAAAATAGAATAAAGGAAATATTAAGGGAAAATCCGTCATTATAAAAAGTTCATAAATTTTTGTATCAAACTTGCAATAAATTTTTTATTTTAGACCAGTGGTGCAACTCCAAAATATTTTAGACCAAAGTCCCAATTTTTGACATACCACAGGGACGAAATTTGCAATTTTGTCATAAGTTTTTATCTTATTTAATGATTATTAAGTAGTGATCTTAATATATGATGAAGATCAGTCATTTCATTAGTTTATCACTATGTTCTCCTTTTGGATGTTTTAAACACACTTCACGAGTATTAATTTAATCAAAGATCCACATTCGATCATACTCTTGGAAGTAAGTAGTCATTTAAGACTGTCATAAGTGTTGGTGGATTGGCTAAAGAGATCAGGCAGAACATGGAGATTGCACAAACACTCATTAGTACTTGAAATAGAGATTTAAGTATTAGAACAACCTGCACTTAGAAAGTTACTTAATGGATCAATTCATGAGTAATTGTAAGATGATAATATCTTTTATTCTTCAAACTAAGATTCAATTGGGGGTTTGCTTTACAAGTATGTTGTGCCTTGGTCTACTTTAACACTATTCTTAACTAGTATATATATTAAATATTATACAAAATATGTGCAAGACCTATATACAACACGAGTTGATTAAATTTTTTTTATATATGAAGATATAAATACTAAGCGTATTTGTTAAAGAAAATGTTAAATATCACGGTGTAAACATTTAGTACATTTTAAATAAAATTTCAAAATAAATATAAATGAAATGATAAATAAATAAATAATTAAATTTATACTAGTAAAACAAACTACACATAAATAATTATATTTTGGCTATATTTGTGTTTTAACCACCTTTTTTAATTGTATAAATGAAAAACAACAAAGTTTTATCATTTTTTTATGTAGACAATTTTAACCTAAATGAAAAACATTTAGACAATTTAATTGTATAAAATGTTAAATATCACGGTGTAAACATTTAGACAATTTAACTGTATAAATGAAAAACAACAAATGTTAAATATCACGGTGTAAATGAACCTTGAAATAAACATGTAAATTTTGAATTATGTATATTAAATGAAACATATTAAAATCTAAAAATATAAGGAAATAAATTACTGATACATTAATTACTTTTTATGACGTGTAAATTAAAATAGTTAATTAAAAAAATAAAAAATTATCATAAAAAGACAATGAAATTAATTTTTAAAAATTAACCACTTAATTACACCGCGTAAAAAAAATAAAAATGAGACAAATGATAAAAATGATTTTTATTTAGAGTATATTATAATAAATAAAAATGGCAATTTACTTTTGGACCATGTTCAATCGTTGACCACGGGACCATGCACATAATTTGGTTCGGACATTAATCTATTTCAACAAGAAATATACATGTCCGGTTTACATCAACAATAATATAATGTTTTACTAAATCATAATTTAAGAGGTCCAGCTAGGTACTTTTCACACAAATTCAACTAGAAAAAGTACTTGATAAATTTTGACGAGAAAAATATATGAAAGATTACATTTTTGAAAAAAGTATTTGTGAAAGATTAAATGAATATTTCATATGTTGCTTGTTTAGATGATATTTAGAGGCGAATTTGGAATATAAAAATATGTAGTTCCTAATTAAGTGTAGTTCAAAGAACCAAAGACTCAATAATATACGTAATGTGTCGGGTCGAACCAGAAAAAAGCGGTCATTTTATAAAAAGTCGGGTTCACTTGAAGTTGTCAATCACCAGACAAATTAGTAAAAACGGGCTACATGAAACCTAAACAAAATTTTTGTAGAAAAAAAAACAATTACTTTACATGACTGACTCTCATTTCCTTTTTATAAAATCCATGTGCAACAACCATTATATATAACCAACAATATGAGAGAAGTTGTGTTGTTTTTTAAATTTCGTTATAACCATTCACCGTTCATTTTTATAACATCAAACAACTATATATATTTTTTTTCATTATTTGCGATAGGGGTAGGTTTTGATAAAAAAAAATATTTTTTTTTTATTTTTTAGAACGGTTGAATTTCATAAAACCAAAAAAAATACCCTAGCAAGAAGCTAGAGACCAAGACGAAAAATTTACATTGGGACATTTAGAATTGGGTTTGAAGCCATAAATTTTAGCCAATATGAAATTTATGTTTCCTATGAACCATCCAATTAAATATTTTCAAATAACCTATCTTTTTTAGGTTTAAGTGTTGAGTTTTAGTTTAAAAATAGTTTCATAAACTAGAAAAATATGGTAATGAAAGACTTAAAATTTTGAACATAACATAACATTTTATACCCACCAAGGATCTTCTTACAAGTTATAGAAAGATTAAAATAACAATTATAGAAATGATGAAGAAATGGCAACCTTTGTAGTTCTTTGGGTCCTTTAGAAAGACTTTGAAGTTGATGAAGAATACGGAACCTTTGACACACTAACAATGACTCAACTTGATGAAGGTGCTTGTCCATAAACTATTAAGAACCCTTAAGCTTTAGTTCATATCAAAATATGAACCAAATAGAGTAAGGAAATGCAAGTAAACTTCAAGGCAAGAACAAAAGATGAGATTGTCTCATCTCTCTCTCTCTCTCTCTCTCTCTATATATATATATATATATATATATATATATATATATATATATATATATATATATATATATATATATATATATATATATATATGTTACAATTTTGGTGTATCAAATCCAAGACCAAATGAAAGCCTCAAGTCTTGTATTTATAGTAGAAACAATACCCTACTTTGATTAAACTAATCAAAAGACCATGCTCTTATTTAAATAAACAAATAGCCATTCTCTTATTTAAATAATCAAAAAACCATACTCTTGTTTAAATATTCATAGAGCCATTCTCTCATTTAAATAATCAAAAAGCCATAACCTTCCTTTTTGACTCTTATTTTATAAAATAATAAAAGGAAGAAGACAAAAGTTTTAAATTTTATAAGCCAAGTTTATAAAATATAAACTTTAACTTTTTAGTAAAAGACAAACGAATTTGTCTAGTCTAAAATGTTATGTATGACTTATTAATTCATACCATATGAATTATGTGACATACCTTGCTAATGAAAATTATTATTTTCATAAAATAAATAATTTCAAATTTTAATTATTAGAGTTTTATTGAATATTTATTAAAATCAATTTCTAATAAATATTCAATTATGTCAAGTTGTTGTTAGTGTGACCCATTAGTATCATATGTTAATTAGCAAGATCTATTTAATATGATTCTTGAGCATACTAGACCTTTCAGTCACCCACTTGCACAAGATTCATATTAGACTGATGTAGACAGTGGTGAACGTCTAGCAACATTTCACTGCCCCCAACAACATACGACTTTGTGCCATTCTATCAACGCCCAATTCCCAAAAAGCTCAAAGCTAGAATTGGTGTAAGGTAAGTTTATCAGTTATCCCTTTGCTACAGACATTATGTTGAACATGAGATTCGGATCGTGATCAGTCTCATTGGTTGTTCAACTTTTGGTAAGGCACCTTAGATGTCTAAGTCTCAACACATAAGATGAACAAATCTCATCTAGACTACATAATCCTGTTGCATAGTTCACATCATATCTGAAAATGGCTTTTATAACTACCCGATTAAGGAACAACATTTGACCATATCAAATCATAGTACTCCTTACACTTAAGGCCCACTATGTATCTTAGGTGTTAAGGATACAAACATAGTACCTTTTAATCAAGTATCATTCATGATAGCGATCCATGATGCGGGTCAGTTCAATACTAGTTCTCTCACAAGTACCTATGAAACTTGGTTACAACCACTTGCCTACTTTCATCTAGTGAGAGTCAACCAATCCAATTCATATTAGTCTTACTTTATAATTTCTCCCACAATTATAACCGACTATGAAATTTTAGAATAATAACATTATTTACGGATTAAACATGTTATTATAGAACACAACAAGTATTAATGTGATGACTATATCCCAATATATCATAACATTTTCTAATAGTTGTTATAATGTTCTAATATCCAAATACTAAATCCAAATCAAAAACCCATTTCTAGAATAATAAAGTCTTATATCTGAAGTGTGACCATTCATATTTAGCTCAAAATAATGACTTTATCAATGGATCTGACAAAATTTAATTTGTTTGAATTTTGTGAATACTATCATCTCCATACTTAACTTTACTATTAGTATAGTTAAATATATTGGAGAATATGAGTGTTGTTCTTTCGTGACATAGATTCTCTTAGCTTGATTAAGTATACTCTCGAAGTCACAAAGATTTCTATGTGATCCTTGAATGGCAGAAATCAACATAGTTTTTCAATGATCTTATTCATCCAATTATATTTGAATTCAACTTCTAAAGTAGTGTATTCTTATTTTGTAGTTGATTGTGTCATTATGTCTTGCTTGGACCTCATTCCAACAAGACTTACCCTTCATTCCATAATGAAGTAAAAATCCAATTATAATTCATAATTATTTGTATTTGTTTAGAAATTAACATCTTGTGTAGCTCTTTCCATAAAGATCCTTTCTAAACTGATTGTCTCATATACATTCTCTTAGTTATTCTAAAGTACTCTTAGAATGCTCTCTTAGTCATCTAGTGACTTAACCATGTATTCAATTATTATCCTATGAAATGCTTACAACATGATCAAATATCATGTCCTATGCATAATATGACGTAAATGATGAACTCATTTGCCAAGCAAATGGAATATAAACCATTTCATCTAGTTCAAAACTATGAGCTATTGTATTTTTGAGGCTAGCTTAAAATGGTTGCATATAACAATGCCAAGAATTCTCCAAAAGACTCTTGTGTCTTGATCCCTTTCAAGATATTGCTAATATATGTATAAGGAGATGAAACTTTTAACATCCATTTTATCCATCCCTTATGGATTTTACATTCCAAGAATGTATCTTCTCCTTCCTAATTCTTTCATTTTAGAAACACTTTCCGAGTCAAGGTGAAAACGACCTTGCTTAGTCAGAATGTGATTTCAAATGATTAAGCGTTTCTCCTTCATCCAAGATTAGGAATTTCACTATGCTCCCACTAGTTCTTAGTAAACACACATGTTCTACCCATTTTGACATAAAAACACACCTTGTGGTTTTATATGAAATGATGATTGTAACATTGAGATGTTTGCTTTATGTCCACAAGTGGATCTCAAGCTCTACACATTTTGTTAGGATAACAAGGATTAAGAAAATCTCCAGGCTAATCTATATAGATATCTTCTAGTAGATGTCTATTAAGAAAAACGGTTTTTCTTGAAATATATTTGTGTATGGTTATCCATATAATTTATTCTTTCTAGAAGAATCATTTTATCCTTCTAGTCTTGCTATAGGGATACATTTTAATCAAGCTCATACTTGATTCTCATACATGGATTACAACTCATGTTCATGACTCTAAGTCATTTATCAGATTCAAGATCTGACATAGCATCTTGGTACTTGATGGATTTTCCAGAAACCATCAATAAAAGCTCATCAATGAGAGATTCCATAAATGTCAAGTCATAATTTATTTTTACCACTAATGTGAACAATTTATGTTTGTGAATAGCTATTATTCAATTTTAACAATCCTTGTTAATACTAGTGTCACCTATTACTACATAAGGTCATAGCTCTTGAGCTGCTTCAAGTTCCATGTACCTCCCACTTGCTTTGTCACTAGAATCTTGATTTCTACTAACTTAGCTTTCATAATAATAAGAGAAATTATTCTTGGTGGGTTTGCATATGATAATCTAAGCCACATTTATAGTATTATACATATATATATATATATATATATATATATATATATATATATATATATATAGTAGGTTTTGGGTTTAGAAGCTTTAGTCCAACATTGGCTTCAAATCCACAAAACATTTAGTAAGTTGTGGATGGAGCCTTTCCATACTAAATCTTATAGGTATTAATATACTTATTAGTTGGTATTTGTACTCAATGTGAAATTAATAGTGATTGATGTATTATCCCAAAAAGACTAAAGGAGGATATTTCTATCCATTAGAAAGTAAATCATACAAAGTAAGATTTAATTCATCCTTTATTATCATTAAGGCCTTAAATGGTTCTTACCGGTTTGTATCTCAACTTTTGAAACCTTCAACCAAGATTTCACAATTATACTTTACCACGTAAAATATAATTAAAACTACTATAGTTGTTAATAAAGATTATTTCGTATCTTGTGCTTAATCTCAGACATTCGTTAGAAAGGAAGCTACACACCAATGTGTATAGTTCCTTAACAATTATTTTCTCTACACTTTAATGAAAATATCATTAGGAATCCTTTACATATAAATAAGGTTCACATATGTCAAATAAACTACATTATTTGCCTTCAAAGATCCCTTTCTTGAAGTTGGAATATGTGAATACCATTTATATAATAAAGATAACATCGTCAAAGATGAGTTTGATTTAAAACAAGTTTAAGTCAAAAGTGCTTGCATATAGAACTTAATTCTGTTTATAAAATTTTGATATTTACTTTATAATTCTATTAAGAGATGTAGTCTCATAAATAGAAGTTAATCATTTCAGTATATGAATATTTTCGTTATGAAAAATGATTGAGTAAATTATCAAACATTTGAATAAAATAATTGAGACATAAATTTAGGCATGCTAAATTAAAACATACATTGTTCCAAAACAAATATTGTTTTACATTAAAAGTACTTTATGTTCTAAGCATAAATAATAAACTAAACTCCGAGAGTGTAGTTCCAACTTGGTTGTGCTCATCTTGGTTACTCTTCAGTAAATATTTGCAATCCATTTACAAATATTAGATTAACATTTAAGTACCAAGTGCCTAAGTGTTATATGAAAAGTATAAGTTCTATCTAGTAGATACTACAAGTACTAGTCTCTTCCAGACTTTCTTTCCAAATAAGAGGAGTAAAACCTCTTCCAATGTCCAGTTTCTTCACAAAAGAAACAAGATCCATTTATGTGAGCTTTAGTAGATTTCTTGGGTTTAAAGGTGTTCAGTCCACAAAACATGGGCCTCTTATATCTCACTAGGTGTCTCTTTTAGCCTTGTGTTATTCCAATGTTTAACCTAGCTTTAAATAAAATATCATTGTATTTATTGAAATATTGCTTGACCTGTTATATCATCAGATATATGTTTAAATTATCCAAGACCTCCTAGAATTCATGAATAACTATTCCTAGCTTGAGGTTAGAAGCATCTTTAACATCACAGTGATGCCTTTACTAGGTATCATGTTCTGGTTTATTGCTCAAAACAAATAGTTTAGGACTAGGACCTTTAAGTGTATACAATTTCATATCTCTCACGAGATTGTCTCTTAAGACATGAACCTATTCATTGAAGTTGTATCTATTGAATGTTATTGTTTCATTAAGTCTTTAAAGAAAAATACAATTCATGATAATGAGAATGAATTATTTAACAACAAAATTTTAACAAAATTCATTTAGTATTTTCAATATTGAATCATCAATAATTAATACCCTTTTAGTTTCAATAACATTAATTATCAAAGTCTAGGATCCAAGTTGCAAAACAAATACATGGTTAGGTATCTTTTATCCCATCCATTTGAATCCAACTCGGTAGATATCGATTATCAATTATATCTTGCTATATAATTCCTAGATTTATGGGATCTCTAATAAAAAATTTAATTAGACATGTTTGATCTCATCTATGCCTCAGAACTCACTACTTAGGTATCCTTTATCACAAAAAGATTTTCGATCAAATCATCAAATTTGAAAAACATGTGTAATTGGCCTCTAACTTGGTTATAGAAATCGGGAAGACACCCGGCCATCAAAAGATAACACTAAGCGGTTAGGTATCCTTTATCCCACTAGTGCATACAAGATATGTGCCAGTGTACTTCAAAATGATCGCATAGATTTAAGGTTTGTAAAAAAAAGGGTCTTTATATGTTTTATAAATCTAGTTTAAAAACATACGATATCATGTTTATTACATCCATATAATAAACCATGGTATCAATTTTTCAGAAGAAAAATCACTTTAAAAGAATCTATATAAAAATAGTTTTTTATATAATTTGACGCAATTCAGTTTTAATAACCGGTATTAAGTTTGAGTGCATTTGAACCTTTTATACCTTTAATAAAACTTTCTTTTACCATTTATATATTTGGAGTTTGTATAAGTTACCAAAATCACCATTTTAAAACTTACAAATGAGTATTTCAAAGTTTGTCATTATTAAAAATTTTATAAAACCGGATTTTATTTTAAAACAATAACTTGTAACATCTTATGTCCAATTTTGAAAACCAAACTCCATGTGATGTTTATTTTGTCCAAAATTATTTTAGCATGTGAAAAAACTAATTTATCAACCACACATAATAATTGCATAAAATAAACAACACAAACATGCATAAAAACATATGTGCATCAACATAACCAGCTAATGACATTTTTGTGAGCCAACACAAAAGATGCCAAGTCCATTCCTAAATGGACATTTAAGGGGAATAAAAATCTTCTTGTAATGTTGTTGTAGAAGCTTCCACTGTAGTAAACACCCATTGCTTGCAAAAGATTGGAAAATCTTCTTTAAAGGAAAATTTTAGCCACATGCAACACTATTCAGAAAAAGGTTGCAAAAAATGTTGTATTAGGTCAACATCCCTTTAAAAAAAAGGCTACTGTTGACAACATTCATGACACTTTTCAGAAACTGTCATCTTTCTGCTCAACAATTATGTAGACACGAAAATTGCCTTTTTGTTTTAAAAAAATGGCTCCAACTTCATTTCTTATTAAATATTTGTACAAATAAATTAATTCTAAAAACTAATCTATTACTTTACAAAAATAACCAAGAAAACTAATCTATTTAATTATTACATACCATATGAATAAATAAATTATTACAACCATTTTTATAACAAAAATAACACACACACACACAACAACAAAACAATCATAATGGTCATCGACTAGTTTATGCACATCATACAAATCAACATACATAATAAAACAACCTTTTTTTTATAAGACAACTTTAAAATGACAAAAGATGCATGAAAACTTTTGTCACATAAAATAATAGTTATCAAATTGTCATAGAAAATATGTATGAACTTATTTTTATACAAAAACAAGTTATCCATATTCTCCGAAGACTAAGATATCAAAAAATCAAGAAATCTAACAAAACTTGCAAGGTGGCTCTGATACAAATTGTTGGGTTTTAGTTCAAAAATAGTTTCATAAAGAAGAAAAATATGGAAATAGAAGACTTAAAATTTTGAACATAACATAACATTTTATACCCACCAACAAGCTTCTTGCAAGTTATATAAAGATTAAAATACCGACCATAGAAAGGATGAAGAAGTGACAACCTTTGTAGTTCTTTGGGTCCTCTTGGGAGGCTTGGAAGTTGATGAAAAATGTGCAACCTTTGAAACACCAACAATGACTCAACTTGATGAAGGTGCTAGTCCATAAACTCTTAAGAACTCTTAAGCTTTAGCTCATATCAAAATATGAACCAAAGAGAGTAAGGAAATACAAGTAAACATCAAGGCAAAAACAAAAGATGAGAGGGTCTCATATATATATATATATATATATATATATATATATATATATATATATATATATGTTATGGTTTTGGTGTATCAAATCCAAGACCAAATCTAAGCCTCAAGTCCTTTATTTATAGTAGAAACAATACCCTACTTTTGAATAAACTAATCAAAAGACCGTGCTCGTATTTAAATAATCAAAGAGTCATTCTCTTATTTAAGTAATAAAAAAGTCATACTCTTATTTAAATATTCAAAGAGCCATTCTCTCATTTAAATAATCAAAAAACCATAATCTTCATTTTTGACTCTTATTTTATAAAATAATAAAAGGAAGAAAGCAAAAGCTTTATATTTTATAAACTAAGTCTACAAATATAAACTTTAACTTTTTGGTAAAAGACAAAAGAATTTGTCTAGTCCAAAATGTTGTACATGACTTATTAATTCATACCATATGAGTTATGTGACATTACTTGCTAATGATAATTATTATTTTCATGAAATAAATAATTCCCAATTTTAATTATAAGAGTTTTATTGAGTATTTATTAAAATCAATTTCTAATAAATAATCAATTATATCAAGTTGTTGTTAGTGTGACCCATTAGTATCATATGTTAATTAACAGTATCACTTTAATATGGTTATTGAGCGTACTAGACCTTTCGTTAAGATCAAAAACACATTTATTTCTCAACGATTTAAAATAGAGACTGCACACAAATAATAACCAAAGTACTCTTTGATTAATTGGAAAATAACTCAAAACCAATATTGAATACAATCTGTTTTTTATGACCCTAAACTCGATCTAGACATGTATTTATAGATTCTAATCCACCGACTTATAGAATTAGAATAGGAAACTTTGTGAACAGACTTGCTATAGTTTCCATAATCTTGATTTCTTGGACCCCCAAGATCCTACATGACATAGGATTCCAACAATCACCGCCAAATCTCTAAGTTCTTCTAGAGACGTCTTCGATCCCGATTAAGCTCTGCATTTCCTTGAACTTGGTTTGGGCTAGTGGTTTAGTAAGAATTTCGACTTTTGTTCTTCACTGAAACTGTACTCCACCGCCACTTGATCGTTTTCAACACAATTACAAATGAAGTGAAACCTCGTGTGCATGTGTTTACTCATCCCATGAAAAACAAGATTCTTCGTTAGCTCGATAGCCAACTTGTTATCAACTATGTCACACCCCAAAACCGAGAACGGCGGAATACGTTCTGGGGTGGAGGACGTCATGTACAATATCATAAACATGCATAATAGTAAAAACAAGCAACAACATCCATTGCATTAATATAATAATTGTAATACAAGCGTGTTCTGTACAGTTTGTTAGACACCAAAAAGTATAATCAAAATAAAGAAGTGTCTTATGTGTGCTCCTTCTTCTCAAAAGCTGTATCTATACCTGTCTACTGACGACCTGAGAATACAAGTTATTTTGAAAACGAGTATCAGCATAAAGCTGGTGAGCTCATAAGTATTTAGTGTCATTGCTTGTATAAAAGTGTTTTCAATCATGTAATATAAAGGCTGTTATCAAGTTTGAAAATAGCATGAATATCTAGAAAAACCTATATTTTCCAATAGAAGTAGTCTTCTACCAAGACTTGGTTATTTGTAGGTTTGATCCATTAAGTGTGTAACAGTTTTCCCTAATGAGATAACTAGTTATAAAATATAATTTAGACTTCATTTAAGTGAAATAAATGCGAAAATAATGTTTTACCCTAGCAGTGCTATTGCCGGCTGAAAGAAATAGAAATGCAGACCAACTGTTTGATTATGTCTCGAAGACCAACAATATAAGCATAATCTGATGATTCGGTCTTTTATGGGTCTCGAGTTTTATTCGAAAAGTTTTAAGGCTTGGGGTGTAGCAAGGAGCGTGGGGCTTCAAGCCACCTTTTCATGTATATAAAGTTCGTCGGAAACAGACTTAGAACGAATGAGTTATAGTACTTCGAAGTTGTTGGCAGAATTGGTCCATGAATGGAAAAGTTTGCATTTCAGCCCATGCATGCAAGGTGGCAGCCAGGTGAGTAGCCCCAACGTAAGCTGGGGTACGTCCAACGTAGGGGTGTAAAGTGGACGCGGGTGTTGGAGGTGTACGCCCATCATACGCTCAGAGTTTTTAAACCCTAATTTTAGGGCTATGCCACTATAAAAGGAATAATATGCCTCATTGGTCAACCTCCATTTCATCTTTAGACGGCCACCACGAAACCCTAATCCTCCCAAGAGTATTCTTGGAGCTTTAAAGGCCAATAGAGAGCATTATGGTGTTGTGAATCCATTTTCCAAGAAAGTGAAGAAAAAAGCAAGGTGGTGGTTTAAAGGAGAAGTTGTAGATCTAAGATTGTTGCTTCATTTCAGATCATCTTGAGGTATAAAGTCTTAAACTTGTCCCTTGAATGCTTAGATCTATTATTATGGGTTTTTGGACCTTTTTGGTCCTAAGGATGGAGCTTTATGGTTCAAATCTGATTCCTAGGCTTAGATTTGCCACTCTCAGTGTTAAATGAGTCCCTAAGATAGAAAGTTGCAATCTTGAAGGTCTTTATGGGTTCATGCATGAGTTAAGGCCATTTCCATGGAAGCAGTTTATCATTTTGGAGTTTGAGCTTATATGGGTCATGCAAAGCCATCAAGTAAGAAACTTTATGGTTTTAGACGTTGAAGATGACTTACATCGGTAATTGTAGCTTTTGGGGTAGAGTATTAATCACTTAATGGAAACGTGGCTTAACAGAGGAGTACGATGGGCATACATGCCGACCCATTATCTAATTCGTTGATTGCTATTGTTATGCATTGACTATATAAAGACCATGGGGGTAGTCCGTGGCACTTATGTGAAGACCATAGGGGTAGCCCATGGCACCTGGATGTTAGACCTTAGGGGTAGCCCATGACATTTCAGGTAAAGACCATGGGGGTAGCCCATGACACTTAGATATCAGACCATGGGGTAGCCCATGGCATTCCAAGTAAAGACCATGGGGGTAGCCCATGGCAGCTTTATGTATTTTCTATGGTATTATGTGGTTGTATGTTATGTGATATTTTGGGAACTCACTAAGCTCTTGCTTACAGTTTATTTGGTGTTTTCAGGCACCTCCGGTACCAAGAGGAAGTTCCCGGCTTGATGGCGTATCATTCACTCTCCAACACTTCCCACATTTATCTATTTTGTTACTCTGATATTTGAAATGATATATTGTAATATATTTTGGGAGCAAACTATGACTATATGTCAACTTTCAAAACTGAAAATTGTTATCTGGTTTTTTGGTTGTTACACTATTGTTCCTTGTTTGGTTGTGGACTTCAGGTAGAATCATTTATTCAATTGTCTATCGGGTCGTGCATTGTGTATGATTGGCATACGTGAAGAAAATGGCGAGGATAGTGGAGACCTTTGCGAGACGAAGCAGTTTTTGGGGAGTAGTCTAGGATGAGTGCCTAGATGATTAGTAGTGGTTCTGAGGAACCTGCAGGGTAAATTTATAGATATCCTTGAGTAATAAAGCTCTTGTAATGTAAGCTCTTAAGAGGACGACTTGAGGCAAATACAGATTGGTGTGGAAGGTAGTATTAGGCATGTACTATTGAAAGCACCGGATCCGTACACGACTGAAGAAGGAATCTTAGGGTACTAAGGAAGTTGTAGAAATTTATAAGTATTTTTGTATGTTCTTTATCCTTGTTCAAATATTTTTCTTATGTGTTTTAGTATGGTTCTTACTCGAGGTTTAGGCTCCAGCGACCCCGAGAGGCCGAGTGCCAGTGATGATGAGATCCATAGGATCGTTTCCGCCGAGGTGGCCATAGCAATTAGAGAGGCCATAACAGGGATGTTCGGTTCCATTAAGACCATGCTGATCGAGACTTTCGACCAGCGTTATGTCTTTATCACTAAGGATGCTGCTATCGCAGCCACCACAACTGTTGTTGCAAAACTACAAGGGGTGATTCATTGTGTTCCCGAGAGTTCAACAACACGAAGCCTCCAGAGTTTCACTAGACCCAGGACCCAATTTCTGCGATGAGATGGATTTATGATGTTGAGGGTTGTTTTTATATTTTCTCCTGTCTGGAGAATCTGAAGGTTCACTTTGTGGTTAACCTACTTCGCTTGAGAGCAAAGGATTGGTGAAATTTTTGACGACAGTCTATTATCATATGGAGCATTCCACAGTGACCTGGGAGAGATTTACTGAGATGTCAAGAGATGAGTTTGTACCATTGGTTGAGAGAGATTGGTTGGCCCAGGAGTTCCTGTCACTCATGCAGAAGATAGACACGGTGACTGAGATCACCAGGATGCTCTGTGAGAGGGCCATGTTTAGCCCTGAACACGTGTCCTTGGACCAGGCACGTGTGACTTGGTATCTAAGCATCCTAAGGAAGGATATCCATAAGTTATGGAAACCACCTCTTATCGGACATTGGTTGAGCTGAAGACTAATTCCAGGAGAAGGGAGATCGAGTTAGAAACCCAGGTAAGAAAGGAGATGAAGACTTAGGGAGAGATAGGAGGCTAGTGCAGTTGCAACTAGCGACCAAGCAGTTCAAGGTTCATGAAGGACTCTGTAGGTTAGGGACTATTTGCTACATATGTGGCAAGGCGGGGCACATGGCGAAGGATTGCCCCAAGGGATTTCGGGTTTACTTCAATCGCAACCATACGGGTCACATGAGGGCCAAGTTTCCTCAGTTTGCATCACGGACAGTTCAGGCTCCTGGTCTCACGACCTTGCATATTACTGATGGCCAGCAGGGGAAGGCCGAGGCTCCAATGGCTTGAGGGAGAGCATACCATCTGACAGCAGAGGAGGCCAAAGTGGCACTGTACGTTGTGGCTGGTATATGTTTCTTTATTATTATGTTGATTTAATTTATTTTTACTTATGATATTGCTCCTAT
This sequence comes from Lactuca sativa, assembly GCF_002870075.4. NCBI lineage: Eukaryota > Viridiplantae > Streptophyta > Magnoliopsida > Asterales > Asteraceae > Lactuca > Lactuca sativa. Next base: position 189,297,259 of record NC_056631.2, on the reverse strand, counting down.
TAGGTACTTTTCTTGTCAATTTTGTACCTGCTCTAGTGTTGTTTAACTTGGGTGCCAGTTGGTCTTTTGTGTTATCATCCTTTTGTCATGGCTTTAGTATTGACCATGAGGCCTTGTGTCAACCATTGAGGATTTCTATAGCTAATGAGCATGCGGTCTCCACTACCAACATTTATCGGGACTCAGTACTGGAGATTGTTGGTGTTAGGTATCTGATAGACCTTATTCCTATTGCGATGGGAGATGTCTTTATTATTGCGGATATGGATTGGTTGAGCCAGTTTGGAGTTCTGATTGACTATGATCGGCACTTGGTGATGGTTCCAGACCCAAGTGAGGGAGTTCTTACCATCTAAGGCGATAGTACTAGGGCTGGGTTGACTTTCTGTTCTGCCGCCAGGGCGAGATAGTGTCTACAACATGGGTGCATGGGTTATCTAGCATATGCGGTGGATACCCGGGTTAATGAGAAGATATCGATTACTATCTATGATGTTCCTGTTGTGCGTGATTTTCTTTATGCTTCCTATTGTGCGTGATTTTCCTAATGTTTTTCCATAGGAGTTGTCGGGTGTGCCTCCTGAGAGACAGGTGGAGTTCCGAATCAACCTGATCCCTGGTGCGGTACCGATTGCCAAGGCACCATATCACCTTGCGCCACCCAAGATACATGAGTTATCCTCTCTACTTCAGGATTTGTTAGGAAAGGATTTTATAAGGCCGAGTAGTTTGTCGTTAGGAGCACCGATCCTTTTTGTCAAGAAGAAAGATGGTTCATACAGGATGTGTATTGACTATCGGGAGTTGAAAAAGATGACGATGAATAACCGTTATCCATTACAAAGGATTGATGATCTCTACAATCAGTTGCAGGAGCATCCTCGTTTTCCAAGATCGGTCTGAAGTTTGGCTACCAACAGATGATGGTAAGAGAATAGGATATTCAGAAGACTGATTTCTGAAGTCGTTATGGGCATTACGAGTTCGTGGTGATGCCTTTTTGGCTCACTAATGCACCGACAGTGTTCATGGGTCTCATAAACAGGGTTTGTAGACCTATGTTGGACCGGTCAGCGATCATTCTCATCAATGATATTTTGGTCTATTCGAAGACCATAGAGAACCATGAAGAGCATATGCGCTAGATTCTTGGGGTTCTGCGGGTGGAGAGGTTGTATGCCAAGTTCTCAAAATATGATTTCTAGTTGTGCGAGGTTCAGTTTTTGGGACACCTCATCAATCAGAACGGTATCTTGGTTGATTGCACCAAAATTGAGGCATTCATGAGGTGGGAGGTATTAAATTCTCTATTTGAGATTCGAAGTTTCCTCAGTTTAGCTAGATGTTATTGGAGATTCATTCGAGACTTATTCAAGATTGTAGCCCCTCACTAAGTTGAAAACGAAGGATGTTGTATTTAGTTGGGGGCCTGAGCAGCAGGCATCTTTCACGAATCTTCTCCAAAGAGTTTTTGAAGTGCCGGTACTTGCCCTCCCTGGGAGAGTTGAGGAGTTTGTGGTCTATTGCGATGTATCCATCTCAGGATTGGATGTTTTTTTGATGTAGAGAAGGCATGTGATTTCATACGCTTCGAGGCAGCTGAATCATCATGAGGCAAAGTATCCCACTCATGATTTGGAGCTAGGGCTAGTGTTTTCACCCTCAAGATCTGACACCATTATCTTTACGGGGTTTAGTGTACTATCTACACGAACCATAAGACTCTATGATATCTTATGGATCAGCCTAATTTGAACATGAGACAGAGGAAGTGGATCGATGTAGTAAAAGATTATGATTGCGAGATTCTATATCACCTGGGCAAGGCCAATGTGGTAGCTGATGCTCTGAGCCGGAGGTCAGTCAATACCTTGATTCAGGATGTGTGTTTGAGGATGACCGTAGTGAAGCCAGTCTTGGAGATGATCAGAGATACGTAATCAGAAGCCATCAAAGAAGAGAACTGGATGAGTGAGCGGGTGGTTGGTCATGTTTCAACCTTCGATATTGATAGCAGGGGGTTAGTGACGCTACATGGACGTATTTGGGTGCCCTATGTTGGTGGGGCTCAACAAGTGTTGATGGATGTGGCCCACAAATCAAGATTTTCCATTCATTCGAGGGCTAAGAAGATGTATCCTGACCTAATACATGGCTATTGGAGGCCATGTATGAAGAGGGATGTGGCATGGTTCGTGGAGCGTTGCTTGACCAGCCAGAAGGTCAAGGCCGAACATTAGTGCCCTCACGACAAGTTGTAGCCCTTGGAGATACCATTATGGAAGTGGGAACAGATTATGATGGATTTTATTATGAAGTTGCTGAAGACTTCGAGGGGTTTTGATGCCATATGGGTGATAGTTGATCGTTTGACAAAGAGTACTCACTTTCTAGCCATATATGAGAGCTCTTCTACGAAGAAATTAGCATAGATTTATGTTCAAGAGGTAGTGGCTTTCCATGGGGTGACAAATTTCATTGTATCAGATTGAGATGTTCGTTTCACTTCCAGATTTTGCAAGAGATTTCATGAGGAGTTGGGTACCCGGCTGCATTTTAGTACTGCTTACCATCTATAGACAGACGAGTAGAACGGGCAAACTATTCAGACACTCGAGGATATGTTGAGAGCCTGCATCATTGATTTTGGTGGGAGCTGGGACTCCTACCTTCCACTGGATGAGTTTCTTACAACAATAACCATCATGATGGTATTCGCATGCCTCATTTCGAGCTCATGTATGAGAAGAAGTCGCGGACTCCTATTTGTTATGGAAGGGTCAGACAGAGAGTCATAGGGAGCACTTAAATAGTGCTCAAGATGACAGAACCTATCTAGAAGGTCATATAAAGCTTGTTAATGGACTAGAGTCGCCATAAGAGTTTAAACTGATCAGTGATGCTGTGAGTTAGAGTTTTAGGTTGGTGATTTGGTACTCTTGAATGTATCACCTTGGAAAGGTGTTATCTGATTTAGGAAGTGGGGCAAGCTGGTCCCCAGGTTTAGTGGAACCTTTCAGAGTGGTATCGCGAGTGTGCAAGGTGGCCTACTTATTAGAGTTGCCATAGGAGCTGATTCAGATTCATGACACCTTCCATGTTTCTCAACTAAGGAAGTGTGTGGCCAACGATTTAGTATTGGTTCCATTAGGATACATTCAGTTTGATGAACACCTAAATTACATCGATAGACCAGTAGCGATTATGGATAGGAAAGTGAAGGCCTTGAGGAACATGGTAGTGAACTTGGTCAAAGTTCAGTGGCAACATCGGAAAGGATCTAAGTGGACTTGGGAGCCCGAGGCTGAGATACGTGTGCATTATCCAGATCTATTCGTAGTGGCTGACTTCGAGGACGAAGTCTGATTCTAGTGGGGGGAGAATTGTAACACCCAGATCTTTAAGGTATGTTTTTAATTTTATTTTATTTTGTGCAATTATAAGACCACGACATGGCGATACCCAGTCCGGCTGCGCATCATTTAGAACGCCCATGACAAGGCAGTATGTAGCCACAGCGTAGGGACTGTTTTGGGCCAAACAGGGGTGGAGCTTCAACATATGATTTGGGTGGGGGTAAAAATATAATATGTATAAAAATCAGTGAGCAGGGGGGCCACAACCAAAATTTTATATTTCTGGGTCTAATATGTATAAAATTAATGTATAGGGGCTATTTTTAACAAACAAAAATTAAGGGGGGGAGGCTGTCTAAATTCTAATAAAGCTTCCTCCATGGGGCCAAAAACCTAATTTCAGGGTTGATGCCCTATTTAAGGGTACTAAATTCTAAGTTTGTCTCACTTGGCAACCTCCATTCCTATAGAAAACACCCCATACAAGCCCTAGCCCTATTATTAACTTCGAGAGATTCTTTGGTGTCAGCTTAGCTTTTTAATGAAGAAGAAGGCCCTTTGGTGTTGTGGTTCTGCAAGAAAGTCTCTTCTTTATCATCTTGTATTGTTTCTGGACCATTGTAAGTCCTCAAGTCCCTACCTTTCTCTTTCAAGCATGCTAGATCTAAGTTTTTGACCATATTTCTTCATGTTGGGTTGAGTAGAATGCATGGAGTCCCTAAAGATGGCAACTCTATGGATTATTAAGGTCCCTTTGCCACCATATGTTGTAGATCTGGAGTTTGATGCTATCTTGAGTTCCATGCATGAGTTTTTTAGTGATATTTCTTAATTTTGGCCTAAGTTGAGATTTAGACTTGTATTGGGCATATATATGTCTGAAAAAGCACTGATTGTTGGAATGGATTAGACCTTAGGAAGGCTTATGGAAGGTTTGGGAGGAAAGTGCTTAACAGATTAAGAGCTAAATTTGTTAAGCTACTGGAACCCCATTCCCACGACATGGCGACTGTGGAAGCCCGACTGTTTTGTCGTAGAGTACCCACAACATGGCACAAAGAGGCAACGACATGGTGATCTGTCCAACTGACATGGACTATTGAATTTTTTACCAAGGTTGACTTTTGGTCAACTTTGAAGGTTTTGATTTTTATGAGGGAAAAAATGGTCTTTTTCCCAAATTGTCGATTAGACTCAATTTCGGACTAGTTGACTTTGTAAAATTACCTTAATTATTAACTAGAGTTATTTGGTGTGATTAGTAGGCGGAGTCTAGTTTCGAGAGTTCGGGTGTGAGTTTTATCAATCATTTGTGCGAGGTGAGTCTCCTAACTATACTTACCTTGTGGTAGAATATATGTGTTAACCAGCTGGGTCTATTTTCTATGATTGTGATATGTGTTACTGTGTGTGATGAGACTTCGGGTAGTCTCTAGAGTTGCTAATAATCCACAGGGCATGTTGTTTGCCCACTGAGACTTTAGGTAGTCTCCATGGCTACTGATAACCCATAGCTGTTTATTTGTGTTGTGTTGCTTATGGTATTTTGGGGAACTCACTAAGCTTCATGCATACAGTTGTTAATTAAATGTGTTTCAGGTACTTCTGATGATAATGGGAAGGCAAAGGTTTTGGTTAATTCGGTTTGGTTAACCGTAACCTAACCGAATTAACCAAAACCAATTAAACCGAATCATTTTTGTTTTGTTTATGGTTAGTTTTAAGATGTAAAAATCCCGAAAAAACTGAACCGATTAAACCGACAACCAAAAAAATAACATCTCAATTGTTAGGGCCAAGATCCTCAATCCTATCCAGGGTCCCGAATCTCAAAGATATCTAAGAATCCCGAAACATATGCCAGATCTTGATTATTATTATTATTATTAGTATTTCCTAAAAAAAATTTAACCGCTATATTTCTTGTTTATTTCTCAGATGTGCAGAAATCGTCAACATAAGACTCGTTCTCAATGATGAAGCGTTTCAATCAGGCTTGAGACCTAGAAATGTCAAGTGAAACCAACATGCTTACACTTATTCAAGACGATCCCGAAAATATTGGATTTTTAGTTACTTAGACTAGACTATAAATACATATGTACTACACACATAACAGGCAACTAGACTTACTGCAACATTTGTACTAGTATACTTACCTCCATTTTTGTAGCTCATATTTCAATTAATACAATTTTCACCTCCCAAGGTTTTGTAACGGAGATCCTAACAAGGATCAAGGGCTTTCCTTGTAAACTACTTGTGTGGTTTTGTTCTCATTTCAATACTTAATTTAACTACAAGACCACAACCTCTCATTCACTTTGGTTGATATTCATTTGATTGATTTGGTCAAAGGTTGAATTTTAAGAGGTACAACTCTTAAAGAATCATATATAGTAACTTTATGCATTAAAAAATCATTAATCTTATTTTGGTCAACAATTGAAAAAGATAAGAATTGACATGGTTTATTAGCGGGCCTTTGAAGTTTAAATTAGTATTCCTCAGTTTTTTCAGCCACTTGAATCGGTCAAACCTCAATTCCAACCACTTGAATCGGTCAAACACCATGTATATTAACACATCTCTAACTTTCTCTTTGTCTCTCTCTCTATATCTATAAGAAACACGCCTTCTCTCATGTCCTTCAGCTCTCCCCCTTTCTCTTAAATACTCTAAACCCTGAATTTCTTCGTTCCTCTACTTACATACATAATCTAATGAAGATTTCTTATTTATTTCAAGTATTATTGGAAAAAGGATGGTCGGTGCTGTTGTTGGGACATGGCCATTCATTCGTGGTGATTTAGGGGAAAAGGGTATCAATTAGAAAAAAAAACTTGATCAAACCCTCCAATTTATCCATGTTCTCTCTCTCTCTCTCTCTCTCTCTCTCTCTCTCATCTCTCATATGTAGAAATACCTAGAATACAAATATATGGGCAAGGAATAGGTTGATACCCTTGATTTGATCCTCCATCGAGATACTTATATTAGTGTAATTTGTTATGATTTCTGAAATCTATGTAGTCAACGAATCAACTTTTTGTCGAATCCCTACTTCTGAGTTTTGCTTGGTTTGCACATCATCAGTCTTTCTAATGTTTACATGCTCGGTTGTGAAATTGAAGTGGCAATTTCTTCTAATTTTTGCATAGTTTGCATACCATCAATTTAAATTCGCATATTATCCTTAATAGTTCTGATTCTTGAAATTTGATGATTGTTTTCTGAATTGGAGTTACATTTCATATTTTCCCTTCTGCTTCCCCTACCACATGTATTTATTGATTACATATTTTTATTTTACTTCATATTTTGATAACTTATAAGATTCGTTTATATTTTCATGTTTTTTTTTTCTTTTATTGTTCTTTGTAGGGTGTTCACAACAATTGGAAATTGTATGGGATATGGAGTATTGGAGTTACATTTCAGATTTGTCCTGGGACAACAAACACAACTTAATGAATAAGTCTACGATTTCATGGATTTACAGAAAAGAAATTAGGATTTGACGGGAGTTCAACTAAAATGCTAACTTTCTCTAATATTTATATATTAGAAACTGGTTTCAGGTTGATGTATATTTGACCCTTTTTATATCATCTCTTTTGCTATTTGATCTTAAAGTTTGGTTATGATTAGATGTTTTATTATGATTTATTTCATTAATAGGAGAGAATCAATGGGGGTGCTTCATGACGGTGGTGAAAGAAAACAGAATCAGGGGATACAGTCATATTCATAATGGTAATGCCTTCATCCATCTCTCTCTCTCTCCCAAAATTTTCTTTTTATTCATGACAATGACGAGAATGCTTTTCTGTAGATGACACATAGTTAGGTTTAATTTCATGTGTTTCAAGGAAAATTTGTGATTAGTTTCTATATTTCAAAATTGTTTGTTGAAAATACATAGCTATACTTTCCTTGATTTTGTGCTTGATTTGGGTTTATTAAGCAGCATCCATGATTTCTTCACAAATGAGTCAAATCAAATGGTTTGAGTAATTTGTTGTTAATATCATATTTTTTCTTATTAATTTTGATGTTTTTGATTGTTTGTCAACATTCGAATTGATTTTTTCTGTGGTTTGATGTGAATTCAATGTAAGATATTTACACTTTTGTTTATAATGTCCCTCAAAAAAGTCTCAACTTGTTGATTATTGCATCTTTGAAAGGTTATTATGACATTATTTTATCTTACAACTGAATTTTAAAATCCATAAGTAGACTGTATTTTTTGTTTTTTACTTTTGTGTTTTCTGCATTTCTAAGGATGCAATTTGATATGAATTGGTTTTGAATAGCTATATTTTTAATAATATTTTTAAAGGAATACAAAAGAGAATAGTTCTATTTATAAAACTTTAAGAAAAACAAACATCATCGTTTCTTATTTAAGCTCATTTTCCTATTTTAAGAAAACTATACTCATGTCTCCAAGTGGTAAATTATCTATTTTATTTTAAGTTTTACAGAGAAACTGAAATGGTTGTGACATTTTCTTATTGTCTATTTTATTTTCACACACATTGTGCACAATATCTGAATGCGTGATCATTATTGATGGATGCAGACTTTTTGGATCTCTCGATGGTGATAATTTCATTGAGGTGTTGCTGGTGTGACTAGGTTGGATTTCAGATGAGTAACATATACGTGCCCCGAATTGGACAGTTTTGCCCTTGGCATCATTAAGTTTTTTTTTGTTTTTCGGTTTTTGTGATTGTCAAATGAAAGTTGATTCAGTTACTCATTAACTACATATTTTTATGTGATATAAGCTGATGTATTCTATTGTACTTAATGGAGTCTGATTTGAGATGTTTCCGATCACATTTTCAAGATGGGGTCTTATAAAAGATAAATATTACAATTTTATGAAGAGATTTTCTATTGATTATTTGAATTCTTATTTACCCTAACCTATACTAATTTTAAAACAACTTTTCTATATATATATATATATATATATATATATATATATATATATATGTATATATTAAGTTATTCTTTAAAAGTATTATTATAAATTAAACAATCAACATATTTAAAATTTAATAATCGTCCTTGCTTATTTTTTAAGTTGGAGTCATACGACTACTAATAAATTTAAAATTTTATGATTGATCTAGGTACAAACAATGAAAATAAAGTTCAATGCCCGAAAAGAAAACTAAACTTCGGTTCTTGACACTCCTTGGTGCAACCCAAGACAGAACATTCAAACCTAAAAGGAACAACTAAGTAAAGAAAACTAGTCTTCGGTTTGTAACACGCCTCTTTACCTACGATTGAAAGTTGGATGCCCGATAAATTATTTGTGCAAAAAGTTAATCGCCTTTATAAACTACTTTCTGAAAAAACTATTTGCACTCGTCGTTTGATGCGGGTAAACTGCTAATATATATATATATATATATATATATATATATATATATATATATATATATATATATATATATATATATATATATGGGATTGTTCACTTGATATTAATTTTTTTTTGAGATCTTAAGATTCAACCTCAGTCATATACTTCTCATTTGCTGCTCTAACGCTCCAGCATACTGGCAGCAATGAAGTATGCTTAATCATAAATGATTATACATATATCTATGTTCACAGATTGAGTAATCATATATGATAATGACAGTTGGTAGCAAAAGATGTGGTGATGACAGAGGTGACGGTGATATAAGTGACGGATGTGATAGTAGTTGGGTCAGATGGTGTCAAAGGTGGTGGTGGAGGAGAAAAGAACGGGCAGCGCTATATAAACATTTATCATTATAACATGCCTACCACGCTGGTATGCCGGAGCATTAGTAGGACAGATGTGAAATATTTGACTGAGGTTTAATATCAGGATCTCTATTTTATTTTTAATCTCAACCGAACCTAATATATATATATATATATATATATATATATATATATATATATATATATATATATATATATATATATATATATATATATATATATATATATATATAATATCACGTAATGTGAACAAAAAAAAAATTGGTCTCCACGGTACTCGTCTACTTGAACCGAGTCTCGCTGGCCCACTGTCGCTCTGTGCCCACCGTGTATCCAATATTTTTAATTTTTAATATTTTTAAATTGACTCCAACTAGACTTTTGACTTAGCATATGGTTGATAAATTGTTTACTTCGTTGAACAACAGCTTATGCTTACTTAAAATTGATTAAAACAATCAAACGATTCAACGCTTTGGAACATTGTTTTTAAATGTAACATGCAGTTATGGAAACATTGTTCTTAGACATTTTTGAAAAAAATGCATATCTATGATTTTTAGTAAACAAATGTAATTATGTAAATCATAATATAATAAAATAACGTGTTATTTGATTTGTCTTATTTAGTTACTTGTTCGTTATTTTGTTGTATACCTTTTTTTTTCCTATATTGGTTGTTGTTTCGTTACTCAAGGAGTAACAATTTTGTTGTCATTTCTTGTATTATATCTCCGGGTTGGTTCCTAGCTAACGCCCTTAATAAAATCTTTCGACTGTTACAATTCTTTTTTATTTTTTTATGATACTTATGATTTTTTTTTCTTTTTTATGGTAGAAAGAATTAGGCTTAGAAATGTTTGCGAAGTTTCGTCGTGACAAAAATGAATATTAAGAATAAATATAAAATTCTACCTAACTATTTAATATTTATAACTAAAATTTTTATATTATTAGATTCTTACACGTAGCATGTAGCAATAATTTGTTTTCAAGAAAATGTCCCCTGAGGTCAGTTTTGTAAATTCACTCAAATCTTAAACTTATATATAAGCATCATTCCACGATTCCATCAGTAAGCATCATCAGCATCGCTTATTCGCATTCATTGTATCATCTCCTTCTTTTCTTCAACAATGGAGAATATGTCGGAATACTTTAAGAAAGGGACACCAAAAACCTATTTTATCAAACTCAACAACATCTTCTCCATCTTTATCTTCATATTCATCTTTTCATCTTTTGTGTCTCTTTGTTCTTACACTCACCATTTCTCCTCTTTCGATAGACACTACATCTTCCTCCTTTGCAACGGAATCCTTGTTTTTCTCATCATGAACTTCGATCCTAACCACGTTTCTTCACCAAAAGAGATTCAATCAGTCGTCACAAGTGAAATCAACCACCCACCTCTGCTAATCCCATCAGACATGGAACCAATAGCCGCTGTTATAAAAGAAGAAGAAGAACAACAACAAATAAAAAACGAAGATAATGAAATCGAACAAGTTGAGAATGAGGTTTTTGTGTTTGGAGATCATAATTCTCTTTCAGTCATGCATGATCAAAGTGAATATCAAAAGGCAGAGAATCTTATTGCTTTCATTGATGAACAAGAAACAGTGGAGTCGAAAGAAGCAGCAGAAACAAAGGAATTGAACAAGAAATGTGCGGAATTCATAACAAAGATGAGAGAAAGAATGAGGTTGGAATCATCGAGTCGACATACACTAGTGCTACAAACCTAAACAAATGCAACAATTAGTTTTTAATGAGGAGCCGATGCCGATCTTTAACTAGCTTCAAAGATAAACATGAATTAGCGAGCCGATCCTAAGTTTTATATTATCCTTCACGAGCGAGCTGCGATCGAGCTCAAGCCACTAGACTCTTAATGAGCCCGAGCTCAAGCCTCTATAAACGAGTATGGCTCGATTAGTGTCAAGCTCGGCTTGACACGGCTTGTTTATGTCCATATCTTTCTCTCTTTTTGTTGTTTGTCTTGCTTTTATTGTTATTATAAATAGTTAACTAATTTCAATTGTTTAAATGTCTCCTTAATCATTAGAGTTTCATAAAATATAAAGAAAGACATTTGGTATGAAGGTAAAAAGTTGACTTGGAATTTAAAAAGTATTCCATATAAGATGACAATTGTAGACATGGGACCTTCCAAGACTAGAGAGTCAAGGAGGCTTCCTTTTCTTTTCCTTTTCCTTATGGGGGTAATATAGAAAAATCTTGCACCTATTATTCATGGTATCCAGGTTTAATTGAAAATTGTTTCGTTTCATTTTTGTGCATATTATTTAAAGTAGTTAAATTATATTTGAAAGGCCATTTTGTGAAGATATGGTATTATGAAAGAAAGGGTCGAGCTTGGAATAAAGTTCTTGTCTTTAGGGACTAGTCGTTTTTGTTGAAATATGGAAATCCGTGTAGGGTTTTCATTGCATAGTTCTTAATATAAACTAGATGGGGAGCCTCGCGTTGCGGGGATCGAGGTAAACAGATACGATCAAAAGCATATGATTTGAGTCGAAACTATCCACTAAACGAAAGTCAACCAATTTAATCTATGACTACAAATGAATGTTTTAAATAATACAATTCACAAACCCCACATCTGTTGACTGAATTTCAACGTTACATAGTCGAATCCAATGACCCTCTGTATGAATAAATACATGTCAATATGTCGTTTGCTCTCACATTTCTAATTGTCTGTGACTCGATCTAAAAAATTCTACAAAGAGTGAATGATATATTATGAATCTAGCAACAAATTTGAAGTGCAAGATAAGAAAAGACATGGATACAAATGACTTTACCCATACAAAACTTGATGCACTCCCTTAAATATTAATCACTCACCAGCCCAAAAAGAAGGAATCCCACTTAATAAGATGTAAACAATCTCCCCTATAGTTTGGGTCATCAATGACTTCACCCAAATATTGGTTTGGAGGGGCATGATTGCAAAAACTGTGATTCTATACTCTTTCATATTGGAGCACTATAATGATCTATTGCTTCTATATTCTTATCATTCTGAAGGGCTTCATTTCTTACATTCTGATTAACCCAACTAAAAGAAATTAAATCCGCACCGAATATTAAAACAAATACAAATGTTAGCTATCTATAATTCCATACCTTGCAGTGTAAAACCAATGTTTGAAGAGTATTTGATGAATAGATCTGCTTTTAATGTTAGTATTTCCAATAGAGTGTTGAAGTGTACATGTGATTCAAAAACAAAAACCAATGTTTCATTCTTTGATTTGTTTGTTTGACGAAATCTCATAAACAAATAGATGATCGGTATTAGTTAGAGAGGACATAAAAAATATGCAAATTCAGTAAAAACTTTTAACAAATGGTTGGTGGGCAAATGTTTGAACATGTAATCAAAATTAGAATACCATTCCAAATTGTTCCAATACCTGTATCGGCCAAAAAAAAAGTCGACATAAGAACAAATATGGTGCCATAAGCACAAAAAGACCCAAACATAATCCAAAACCAATACATAATGAAAAGTATCAAAATCACTATATGAAGCTCTATAAATTACAAATTCAATTTTAAAGGACCTAATTATCCACACACATAACTGCTTCGGCATCAGCAAATCGACTTCACTATTTGTTGACGTTTTTTAAATTGGGTTTGCTTAGCAGGAATTCATCCTTTTGTCTGCTACATTCCATCAAACACCTGGGGTTCCTCCCTCCAAAAGATTAAGTTATATATTTAGGGCAAAAGGATCCTTACTTCCATCTGATTTTAGTTTTGACCTGCTTTTCCAACACAAAATATCCCAGCCATCCAAAAAGTCAAAAATGGGACAAAAGCAAGTGAAAAGGGTAAATTTGTCCAAATCCTAAAAAAACTAAAAAAATATGCAATTTTGCAGAAAAAACAATACTCTTATACCCAAGGCTCACCGATAAACCAACATCAACAAAATCAATTGGAGAGAATACTTAAAATTTCTTGTTTTCTTAATGTTCAATATGTAACAGTTTCATTTCAATTAGGCAGTGGAGATACATTTGTATTTATTAATGCTCTCAAGTATTTCCAACTCTTGTTAGTTTGTGCTTTAATCTGTCTCAGTGAGCTTTGGTATGCCCATAATAATATGTCCAACTATACCTTCAATCAGAGAAGAAATGCATCAGATTCTATGATTTGATAATAAATACATATTTTAATCAACATACCTATATATCTCTAATTCCATAGAGACAGAGCAACAAATAGGCATCGAAACCACATACCAAAACTTTAACAAACTTTTAATCTAAAAAGATTGATTCTCCAAAGTCAGGGGTGCCCTGGAACTACCGCCCAACAAAACCATGGTACAGAGAACCAAATGCGTACACACACAGTTGGCAATTGATGGACTGGAAAACCTTAAGCAAATCCGTTTGAAGGACTGGAAAACTTAAAAATCAATTACGTATGGAAATTGATACCAACATTGGATATTAAAAACAATACATCAATTTAAAGCACTTTACAAACATATATCAGAAAGAAAGAAAAGAAACTGAAACTAACTTGAGAGAGAGCTTTTTGTAAGCAGATTGAATCTGTTGATCTGAAGAATCTCTTGAAACGTTCAAAACCTCATACGGGTCTCTATGAGTAGCAACTGCAGGAGCGACGACGGAAGAGGTTTCCTCCTCTGTCTTTGAACCTGCCATCCCCTTTCTTCATTTTCTGTCTATTAGGTGGGGACCGCCTATGCTCAGGAAATCACTGTAGCAACATTAAAAGTAAACAATGAAACAATTGTAACAAATTTAATATGGTTTAGAAATCAAAATCATAAAGATCGAATGTTTAAATATAAAACCTAAACATCAGTTGCACACCTTCTAAAATTTGGCATTCAATGAAACAATAATCTATGTAATAAGAAACGTCTAAATCTACAACCGGTGTAAGCCCCAGGAGAGGAGATTAGTGTAAGAGTTAGCAAACAACAATTTAGTAATTAGTATTATTATCCTGATATTTTTTTGTTTGGAGAAATTAAAGAATTAGTTGTTGTTCTTGATTTTGGAACATACTCACACATAGAGAGCACACACATGACAAACAACAATCACACAGAGAAAGAAGTAGGGACAGATACCAGAGAAGCAACTTATTTCAATCCTACATCCAAATCTCGTATCTAGTTCCTGTATCTAAATCCCACATCCAATTCCTACACAAAAAAATAACATCAAGTGAATCCAATTCTTTTATTGTCATCCAAAACAAAATCATTCCTAAAGACACAAAAAAACAACAACATATATAGTTAAATAGAAAAATAGAGCAGGGGTTGGATTATAATAGTTATTACGCAATGGCGGTCAACAGTGCAGAACGAAGAAGCTAATAACAAATCAATGATGATTATGAACAAAGTAGAACATTCTTATATATGTATGAACATATGCAAGAGGAAATAGAATAATTTCGGGCTTTTTTGGTTGGAAATCGATTCCTATAGTGGGTTAGAGGAGGACTGGGGAGATGAGAGGTGAGGCAGAGGCCGAATGTAGAGTGATGTTGGTGGCTCAGGACCGTATAGAACACCCATACATTCAAATGTTGAGGAAGTGGCGTCACTTTCGATTCTGAAAAATACAAATCAGGAGTCGGTGATTGGAGAATGACACGTCAGACGAAAGTGTTGCCATCAACAAAGGTATCTAGAGTAGAAGCTGGACGATTTTGATAGGACTAACCTACAAACGTACCTGCTTCGCATAGTGAATGGAGCAAGGAACGGATGACAATCGATTGAGCCGATCTTTATTCTGATCGGGAAAGAAAGGCACAACGAACGGAACAACAATCTTAAGACGAAACAGTAGGCGGTGGAATTTATTTAGGGCTCGTCAAATTCTGCAGCGGTGGAGGGAGACTCATCGGAGTGCTATGTTCTGGATGCGGACTCGGCGGCGTCGACCATAGCGGAATCATAGAGGCGAACTGAGTGATCGATCGACTGCACTCTCCGGTGGTACCATAGAGGAATCGAGAGATCAGAACTCTTGCGAGTTCGATTTGTGGCCTTTGTGTGTCAATTTCTTTCAAAAAGAAAGAGGGGAGAAGGTTTGGAGAATTTTAGGGAGCTGTGGAAGAAAGAAGGGCTCTTTCAAATGCATACCTATGTTAAGGCGGTGGAATATCTGTTGCGTTAAAATCAGAACAATCGAGAATGTGGCGGTGGTGGAAAAAACGGTGGTTTCAAGCAGCAGGTTTGGATAAGGACGACGGAAAGAAGAAAAGCATCGATTCCCTAATGACCGGCAAACCGATCTTTGGAAGGATCAAAGATGAAGCGGTGACCATGGTTAAGGAATTAAACCCACCCTGGTTAGACACTATTCTAAGAAGTGTCCTCCTTTAATATATATATATATATATATATATATACACACATATACATATACATATATACATATAAGAATAATATAACAAGTTATAAAAGCGACCTTGAACTATATACAAGTGTAAAGATAAGGAGCAATATATAATGAACTATACCGTAACAATCTCTTTTAATTTGAGCATGAGGTTTACGAATGTTCAAATTGTTTTTAATGCCCAAAAATAATTGTTTATGTAGATCCTTGGTAAAAATGTCTACAAATTGGTGAGATGGATAATGCAGAACCTACACATGTACAATCAAAACGTGTTACCTAATAAAATGTAAAAGAGGGGATGATAAGTGTCGATTCAAGATGAAAAATCACCCAAGAAATTAGATAAAGAGTTGGAGAAATTTTCCGTTTTTCTTCCTTCAATCATAAAAAGACACATTACAATCAATTAAATATGCATGCATGACTAAACTAAATTGGTTATGGACATTGTGGAAAGGAAACATGCAACTGACTTTATGCATGTAAAGCTAAAACCTAATTAATACTTCTAACTCTATGACTAATTCTTCCCGATGTGCTATTATTGTCAATCACGAAACCTGGCAGGCTTTCAGGTTATTCATTTGGGCCTTGCTCTGTCATCTGTCGGGCTGCTTACTCATGGACTGTTGAATTCACTGATTGCGCTTGTATCAATTGTCCCACCCTTAGCAACAAACTCATCATTGAGCTTAGTTAGGTATGTTGGATTAGGTGTCTAAGACAATAACTAAATTAGTATAATCTTGAATTCTTAGCAAATTCCTTTTGGGTTCTCCTAAAAACTAGTAATGGACTGGAATGTTATTTGGAGAGAGAGAGAGAGAGAGAGAGAGATAGATAGATAGATAGATAGAGGGGAGAGAGAGAGAGAGAGAGAGAGATTTATTTATTATATGATTAATAAATTAATTATAAATCAAAGAAATAATTTATTAATATATTATGATAATAATATACTAATTAAAAATAGTATTGTTTAATTAAAAATTAATCAGAAATTATATGAAACTAATTTTGGGATTAATTTGATTAACTAAAAGTGGAAGGACTAAAGGAGACAATGTTTAAAAGTTGAAATTGAGCAATTCTAGAACCTCCCATAAAGGGGACGGTATGGGAGGTTCTAGATGAGTTCTAGATGGTTTCTAGAGCTTTTCGTGGGCTCTAAGAAAGCTCGAGTGCCTTAGAAGGAAAGCAAAAGGGATAAGGCTTATCCAAGGAAAATGTCTTATCCTAGCATCCCTTAGTCACCTATATAAATCATTTAAGGGTTATGATTTTCGGCCATCCCTTTTCTAAGAGAAAAAACCAAAAATCTCCTTCCTCCTCCTCTCTCCTCTTTAGCCTCCAATTTGCTAGGGTTTAGGTGTGAGCCATTAATTGCACGAGACTTCTGGTGCTTGCTTTCTGAAGACCAACAAAGAAGGATTACTAGTTTATTTATAATAATATTTATTTTCTAATAACTCTTTAGTAATTTCAAAAATAGCAACCTACTTTTACAGTTTTTGATATTCAGTAGTTGTTTGCAAATCATAGTGAGAACATAGATCCTTTAGGGTTCATGTAAACTTAGAGTTTACATTTTTCCTCTAAAATAGTTTTTTTGTAACATGTAAAACTCATCAAAGTAGTGGTTGTTGGCTTAGAAATCCATAAAACGCTGACGAATTTTATCATAGTTTTCCCAAGTAGCTTTAAATATTTCCTTGGAACAAGGATGTGGATGTCTTCATCGGAGGTTCTATGATTATAAATAGAGTGGGTTTAGGTCTCCTATGAGTTAATGGTGTATTCTGGTGGCAATAAAATAGGGTTAGGATTCCCATGTGTCCAACGTAGAAATGGGATAAGGCTTATCCAAGGAAACTTCCTTATCCTAGCATCTCTTAGTCACCTATATAAACCCTATAAGGGTAATGATTTTCGGCCATCCCTTTTCTAAGAGAGAAAACCAAAAATCTCCTTCCTCCCCCTCTCTTCTCTTTATCCTTCAATTTGCTAGGGTTTGGTTGTGAGCCATTAGAGGAACGAGACTTCTGGTGCTTGCTTTCTAAAGACCAACAAAGAAGAATTACTAGTGTATTTACAATAATAAACTAAGGTATTTATTTTCTAATAACTCTTTATTAATTTCGAAAATAGCAACCTACTTTTAGGGTTCTTGATATTCAATAGTTGTTTGCAAATCATAGTGAAAACATAGATCCTTTAGGATGCATGTGAACTTAGGGTTTATTTTTCAGCTAAAATAGTTTTTTTTGTAATACATAAAACCCATTAGTGGTATCAGAGTCATTGTTCTTATTGATCTTGCACAAAGTTGAACAAATCAAAATTAGGGTTTATAGAAACTAAACCCTAAGGAGGTATTTTCGAAATTTTCTTAGGGTTCTTGAAACCCTAGCCTCCACCCAATTATTTTCGAAATTTGCAAGGGTTTTAGAAACCCTAGACCCTTTGCCTAATTTTCGAAATTTGAGGAACTATTTTAGGGTTTACCTTGTTTTCTTGTTTGTTATTTTAGAAGCCTTAAAATTTCAACAATTAAAACATGATAAACCATAGTCTATTTTCGAAAACTAGAAGGCTTAGGATAATGATTAAATTGAATTATTTTATTAATTTTTTAATTGTAAATAATTATTTGATCCGTATTGAGTAAATAAATTAATTAATTGCTTAATTAAAATATAAAAGATTAAATAAAAAATGGTTTATTTTTAAATTAAATTAATTTTATATTAATTTTGAAAATTTAAACATAAACCTAGTATTTTAGAAAAGTTTTAAAATACACCTTATACTATATATAATTAAAAGAAATATAATATATGTATAAGACAAGTCAGTCAAATCGTTAGTACGGCTCATTCACGAAGCCATACTATATGGAGAGTTTAAGGAAACGGCCTATAAAATGACTATCATTTGGTATTCACTCTTACCCACCGCTCTCTTGTATGGTGGAGGCTCGTTATCCAAGCGGATTTGATAGGACATAATCTGTAACATCTAGAAATTATCACTTTTGCTTTTGAACCTTTAAAGTTCGTTTTTGTTGCACATTAGGTCCCCGAAGTGAAAATCTCACAGTTTTGGCCCTAATCGTGTACACGGGGCGTACACCCTTGTACACTTAGCATAGTTGGTCTCGGAAGAGTACGTGGTGCGTACTCCCATACGCAGGGCATCCGAGGCTCAGACCAAAACCCTAAGATTTAGGGTTTATGCATTATTTAAACCCCATTATGGCCTAAGTCCCTTCCCTGCCTCAGCCTCCATCCTCTCTCACGAGCCTCTCATTAAACCTAGTGCATCTTGCCCCTTTTTGGAGATTTTGAGTGTTAAAGTGTACTTTTGGTGGTGAAGTAGGTTGCTCAAGAAGGAAGCCTTTCCCTCAAGTGTAACATCCCAAAATATGGTCCCAAAAGTTTCATTTTTAAAATAGATAAAATAGTATTTCCAAATATCGTCCATACATCTCAAAAATATCCAATGTATCAAATGTCATGAAAATCAAAGTAAAATATCATATGCAGAATTCCAATGGTGTGTGCGATGCAGTCAACCTGAGCTCTTCCCTTTACTACCGGAAGTACATAAAACATAAACTGAAAACTATAATCACAAATCTTAGTGAGTTCCTTAAACTACCCCATACCATACATAATAAATCACATACTGGGCCCTCGCCCGACATCAGGCCTCGTCCGGCATTAAGCTCCGCTCTGTTTACAAAATATGTTGTTCTCAGGCCTCGCCCACTATACTCATACAGTATATCACTTAAACATGCTAACACATATAATGATCATAAACACTAGCATCTGATCCAGTCCTCAGCCCTCACCCAACATCGATCCTCGCCTGGTATACATAGCAGTACATAACACTGATGGGTTTTTAACACTACATCATTCCTATGGTGTACATGCAAACCTTAATGCTTTGGATCTAGTTTGTCTAATGAACATGAAATAATCATCCAAAGCCATAAACCCTAGATCTGGCATAAAATAATCAATATTATGATAATATAGGGTTTAGATCTTACCTTTGATTGTTATGTAGCAATAACAATCTATTCCTTCTTGTAATTGGCTTCTGAAAGCTTAGTGTCACAAGTGTCACACCTCTAATGGCTCACAAACACAAAGAGCAAGAGGATAACTTAGGAGAGGAGAAGGAGGCACCAAAAACGTCTAAGAAACTCTAAGGAATGCTTAGCCACGTTTTTGGGTGCCCTATGGGTCTTTATATAGTGAGGCTATTAGGGTTTTGAACTAGGAAAGCCTAATCTGACTGCTTAGGCCCTAAGGAGCCCATGGACTCCCTCCTTAGAGGCCTTGGACGAATTCTCATGGGTTTCCCCATAACTATCACACAATTGACAGTTCTAGCCCCCTTTATTTAATTAATGTCTTTTAGCCACACAATTAATTCTTATTAATTCTTGACTAATATTAATTAAACAATATGATTTCCCTTTTAATATATTATTCATATAATATATTAATAAATCATAATTAATCTCTTTCTCCACAAATCATTCTATCAAGTTGCTTTGGAGAAGGCAACCCAAAAGGACCATGCTCACGATCGGGTCAAGTACTTTAACACCCCAATTTTCATATATAGATTATATAACAAATAATCGTTTCAACATCTCCCAAGATCAAATATGAACTTGCTTATAAACTAAACTATAGCGGAAGCAAAATAAAAAAAAATATAAAGTCTTCAACCAAAGAGCTTCGGGTGTTACGTCTTTGTGGAATTCCTTTGTTGCCTTCTTGATTAATCCTCCTCCTTGTCCTTTCCCTACCACTAGCTAAATAGTTGCCTGGGTTGCGCACATTTAAAGTTTCTAAATGGGTAAGCCTAGGGCCAAGTGAGTTCATGTTGCACATACATGTTCATCACTTAAAAAAACAAATAGTTTTATCACATATGTTCAGTAAATCATACAACAAAACATATCACCCGATGACATAATTTAAGGAAACGATTAATTATCCAAAGAAAGTACCAAAGTTTCATTTCCCTTGTCCTTGAGACAACTTATCATCCATTGCACTCAAGTAGTTTAAATATCCAAGGAAATGAGTATGATTCTCAATTCCCATCCCTGCCGATCACACACATCCGTTATACTCACGGCGATTAAACACTCCACCCGTTCCCACTAAACATGTCACCCAAAAATCACACACACACACACACACACAGTAGTCAACAATTCCAAAATAATATTTGCACGCAACCATACTTATCATAAAACATACCGTCAATAAATAAATAAAAACCACATAATAAACGCATGATAAACATTTATGTGCGATCAACCACAAAACACGAAAAAAAACTCACCTCGATGACGTTAGGCCTTAACCGAAGCTTGTTACGCTACACGCACCCTACATTTAGTCAACATGGTTTCTAAGGCCACAATTCTAGAACAACATCCTACGTGTTCATTTTGGTTCAACTATCCACGTGTCTCGTTCGGCTAATCAAAATAATCACCATTTACGTTAGTTAAAACGTACGTAATAATTTTAGTACAAGTATTATCTTTTGTTGCATCAATATTTTCATATAAATAAAGTTTCACTCTCAAATATAATACTCATATATTAAAACAATTGAAACGTTGAAATACAAACATGTTTGGTTTCAATAATAACAATAAAAACTAGCTGTTTAGTAAAATTTGATGGACCACGTTGTCTTTCTTATTTTCGTATAAAAGAATTTAATATTGTCAACATGTTAACAGTTCAAGGACCATTTTTGTAACTTTAGTTTTTAATTCAAAATAAAAAGTATGAAGCCTTTCCTTGAAACCAAAACTTGATCAAAACCAGAGGGACTCTTTCTGCAAAAATGAATCCCTCAAAATAAAAAGTACACAGTTGACTCCGTTGTTTTGACCGTTCTTGCTACCCACCCAAAACAAAACCTGAATTTCATTTCTTCTTTACCCGACATTATTTTTCTATCATTTTTTTTATTAATTTGACGCTTCAAAATTTATGCAAAATTAATTTGTAAAACCAACATTAATCATCTCCGCTTCTTACTAATTGTAATCATAAATTATTTTTCAGGAATACTCTCGAATGAATATGGATTCAAGCTTTTTATCAAAATTCAAACACTTCAAAATTTTCATCAATTAAACTCTTATTGGAACCAAAACACTTAATGCAGACGTACAACCCTAATAAAATGACTATACCAAGCTAAAATCAAAGAATCATACATTAATTTTCTAGAAAGCTCCGTAAATCTTCACACTTTCTTTTTCCGATTTCTCACTTGATTATCAACATTTTCTTGCAATTCTAGTGGGTATTTCATAGGGTTTTTCGAGCTTTATATAATGCCTAAGATTTTAACCACTAAAACTCTTTCACATGCTCGAATTTACTACATCATTAAGGGTGGTGGTTTTGAGGGTTTAAAGCTCATTATTTCTCCTAATTAAACACAGTTACTCCTAATTAATCACCCATTATATTATTTTAATAATATAACCAAATTATATATATTTATACTTTTATTTTAATTTGAGGTATCACAAGTACATACAAAAATAATTATGGAATTAGACACTAATTCAAAAGTCTCCCACTTGGATAAGTCTAACAACTATTTTGCGTATGACTTCAAACCTGATTAGCAATCGTAGTTTTCAAAAGTCAATGTCAACTCTGATCTTATCAAAAGCGTGTCCTTTAGATAAGGGATCAGATATTCCTCCATTCTAGATATCATATGAACTTAGACATGGATTTAAATCATACTTTCTGTTCATGTGTTGTTTCCCGATTTCCGATTTATGACGACTGACAACAGACTACAATTGAACACATCAAATTAGTCTCGGCTTGGCCAAGCGCTTAGGTGTCATCACTAAATCATCGAGGGGCCCACAGATATCGCTTTTATCCCATTTTGGGTAAAAAGAACGGATAAAGTTCGACTCAATGCTCACTAGTACTCACTCACCAAATCACACACAAGAATACGTTTTATAATACCAAGTTACTGGTGCGTTTACATATTATCAATGTGTAACCGACTCGCAAGATACAACTCACACATCCCGGTTTCAAGAATACAAGATATTATCGTCCTCGCCAATCACTTGTGATAAAATCCATGAAGCGATCCAAGTAAGTGTGGGTTTAATCCAATGCTCAAATCATATTCATAAGCACTCATGAACGTTGCAGCAAACATTTGCTATGTTTAATACACTTTAGGCAATCTACAAACCAATTCATGACAATCTTCTTTTCATACCTACTCCCAAAGTATGAGCGACTATGGAACGTTCGAATAATCTTATTATTCCGGAAGTCAAAACATGCAAAGTGAAACACAAGAATAATCAAACCCAATATGGCCCCAAACTTTTGAGTATAAATAAAACTCCTTTTATTTAATCACCGTATTTATTACACATTATTCATTGTATAATGTTTCGGGTAATCAACTTATTAATTGAATTATAACAACAATTGTCCCATGCTCTTAGCATGCACATTATGTTTACCTATGGTCCTTACTTTGTGAAATAGTATAATTAAATAACATTTTCAATCACACTCATTTCAAAATTCCTAATCCTTACCACAAGTGTGAGAATACCAAATTCTCGCCACTTATAGAATATGTTAGATTTTAACATTTTATGCAACGATTCTTTCGTAATGTCATAGCACCAAAGTCACAAAGACTTTGCCAATGAAATTACATAGTCATCTATTGGAGATTGTTGCAAGACAATTCAATAGACATGAAGTCTCACATTCAAAGTACATTCCTTTTAATATCCTTCTTGCATAAAAGTTTCTAATCTACATAGAGATTCTTAAAGTTAAACTCCCAATATGGAAACTATGCCATATTTACCATAGGACAACTCATTGTTAATAGATCATATCTAATAATAATAATGTCAGTATGGTCCTTCAATTACTATACTTCTAACTGCTCATAAGCGACTAATCCTTAGCGAACCTTAGATTGTCCTCTTGACAATTGATTAATTACCTTTAGTCATATCTGGTTCCAATCCTTTTTCCCTCTTAATGCCCTAGGCATTTGGAAAATTTTATAACACGCGAATATTATAGCATATGCAATCGATCCTATGCCCGAAGCATATGGGATACGATTCATAATGTCTTACATAAATACATGATACTTGACCAGTCTTTTGCTACAATATCTCTATTTGCCATGTTCTCACAATTCGAACTATGAAGAGGGATGTCATAATCATAATCAAATTTGAGAACACAATCTTAATTTTATATGACTAAATTAGATTTAAAAAAAATCAATCCAAGCTTTTAGAACTGAAATGAAGTATAACATTCTCTCCCTTAATTATAGCAAAACAACTTTTCAACCCTTACAACTTTGCGAATTGAACCTTTTTTTCTATAATTAATATTGCTATCTCGCAATACTTACCATAATTATCATGCTCCCACTCACATGATGATTATATCTTTTCCAAAAATAACACCTATGCTCCCAATAGCTTTGACACGTATTTAGAAATTACATGGACTTCTAGAAACCAATACTTATTGATTTTATTTACAAAAGTTCAGATTTCTGAAACCGAGACGCTTCGATAAGCCTTTATCTAAGCTTCTCGAACTCATACAACTTTCCTTAGATAACCTATATGTGTGTTTAAACAATTTTAGAACCTATAACAATAATTCTAAAATGTTCAGACCCATTTGCCATTTCCCACAATTCGAACTATGAAGAGGGATGACGTAATGATAATCGAATTTGAGAAATGCAAACTACATAATGCTATCTTCAAAATCTCTCTTAGTGAAAGCGTTTCCTCACAATCATTTTCAATAAGGAGAGAAACCTTATGACACTTAGATTTTGTGGTGTATGTGTTCCTATCCATGTGAATTTGTCATAACCATAATCATAAGACAATAATTGTGAGAAATCCAAACTCTTATGGATCGAATTTGTCCATTCTTAATTTCTTGCCATCAAGGGTCCTACCATTCCTTCCAAGTTATTGAACAGCTCACCCCTACCTTTCAATGTACTTTCCATTGATTAAGGTGCCTTGCCCCTATGCAACCTATTGAGAACACATAGAACTCACATGCATAGTTGACCAAACTGGAATGACACAGAAGCAAGAATATATCAACACGATAGGTTAGAAACCTCAAGTCGTGTGCTAGTAATTAACAGCAGGTTTACTCTCGATTAGTTCTTGAAACTTTTTCAGATATTTAGACTCCTACTGGCCTCTTGACATATTAGATTCTCTTATCAAGAAACATTTCTTGACAAAAAAAATATTAAAGAGTTAGTGTGTGTCTATATCAAGACAAAACCTACACACAATTTGGTACTAGTTGGTCTTTGTCTTATTCAAGACATCACAACTTACCAAAATATGCAAGTGTAAGAACATTCCTACTTAAGATTATGTCACTCAAGTCACAATCTTGGAGTATGACTCTAAAACTTGATTTTGGAACGAAGTACGATACATCTTATTCACTTAACCACAACAGCAATTCTCGATTACTCTTCTTAGCCAAACTAGTGCACTAAGGTGTCCTTAGAGGATGAATTGTAATATGGTTCCTACGATTACCAACACGATCATAAAACACGATACAAAAGTACTCTCCCTTCTTCTTAGATTGGAGAAACTTTTTATCTTTCTGCCTTCATTGATTCTACTTATTTGTTCTGCCATTCATTGAAACTTTTCAATGATTCAGAATTACACTTAATCTTGTAAGTATAACCACATTTACTAGACTTTTAGAAAATCATGACGAATAATGTTATTGTTATTTATGGTGGACTTGACCAGTGCACAACATTGTGAACTCGATCTCCTAGTCCTTCACTTGACTCCTTGTCACGGAATTAGCCTTAAAATTTCTAAGTACCAAGATTTCCATACATCACATGATTCAAATCATATGATTCCAAGCTTCTGTCCAATTGAAACTTGGGCGATGGGAATCTTTCCTTACTTAGAAAATTATGAGACTACCATAAATAACATAACTAAGAATCACATCCATTTAATATTGCTTATAATAGAAACACACAAACATCAATTTTCACAATTGCCATTGCAAGGAAATATAAATAAGACAAAATCAAATTTTATTTTACTGCAGAAAAATATATCCTTACAATGCAAATGAAAACTTTGCTATTACATATTCCTAAGCAATTTATCATAACTCTAAGCAGCAGCTCAAAAATCCAATCATCGAATCCATGCGATAGTAAATCCATTTCTTCGCGATCAGACTCAGCTCGCTCCTTCCTTTAAGCTTCCTTTCTTTTCTTAGATCCTTCAAAACATCAAAATGTAATCCTATCACATCATGTATTAAGAATCTCCAAATAGGAACTTAATGGAGTTAGATAGTGGATTTTACCTGAGGCAGAGTCATACATCTTGACTCTCCCATCTCTTAGATCTCTTAGGTAGTCAGGGCAGCGTCGTAACCAATGTCCCTTCTTTTGGTAGTAGAAACATATGGACTCTTATGGAATAGTACACGAGACTATCTCAAACTCAGCCTTTCTCTTACGTAGAGAAAACTTTTTTGGACTTCCAAAGATGTCATTTCCCGTAGAAGGTTGGGATATTGATTTATCAGACCAATTTGCTTGACCAGTGTGCCAAATCATTTCTGATTTAGCAGCAATAAGCAAATAAGTCAATTCAATAAGGGTCATGTCGTGGTCCATCATATAGTACTCTCTAACGATCTTACCATATGATTCGGGAAGTGATTGAAGAACCAAGTCAACAACCAACTTCCTTGAGACATTGACACCCAACATCCTTAACCTGTCAATGTGTGACTTCATCTTTAAGCATATGCACACACAGACTTTCCATCTTTGTGTCTTATTGCCAATAGGGCTTAAGTGACCTTGAACTTTTCAAGTCTTCGAACATGTGGGTTAGGGAGAATTATTGGAGGAGGTGGAGGGAGTGAGCATGTTTCCACGTTTTCCATTTCCACGATCCAATCGTGGAACATCATCTTTGCATGGAAAACTTTTTCCAACGAATTCAGGAAGACTACAGTTGTTAGACTTTGACATCTATAAAACAGGAGAAAATTCAAGTTAGTTGATTAAGTCCTTAATAAAACACCCAAATGAGATATTAAGGCTAAGACCCAACACAATAGTCTACAAACTGGAAGAGGGATGCTGTAATCCAATTTGCAGAATATTTGAAGGTAGGTAAATGACGATATACCAATTTCCACCATCTTTGTGTCTTATTGCCAATAGGGCTTAAGTAACCTTGAACTTTTCAAGTCTTCGAACATGTGGGTTAGGGAGAATTATTTGAGGAGGTGGAGGAAGTTAAGCATATTTTCCACGTTTTCCATTTCCACGATCCAATTGTGGAACATCATCTTTACATGGAAAACTTTTTCCAACAGATTCAGGAAGATTACAGTTGTCAGACTTTGACATCTATAAAACAGGAGAAAATTCAAGTTAGTTGATTAAGTCCTTAATAAAACACCCAAATGAGATATTAAGGCTAAGACCCAACACAATAGTCTACAAACTGGAAGAGGGATGCGGTAATCCAATTTGGAGAATATTTGAAGGTAGGTAAATGACGATATACCAATTTCCACCATGAAAAACAAAAAGGAAGGTTAAGATTTAAATGTATTGGAAACTCCTAGATCTTTTGAGATTCATTGAACTTTTCAACGACATGTTTAAATCTTGATATGCCCCCCGATTTGTGACTGGGATGTCGAGGATCACAAAACAGGGTCTGAATATCCATGCAAACATACATGGTGCCCCCAAAGTTACAGTCACCTATTCGATGTGCCGATTAACCACACACGCTCCACCGAACAATGACAAACATCGAGTCACCCTCCGCCACCTTTTCCTAGAACCCAATTAGTGTGGCGGTTAACCACACACACTCCACTAACATCTTAGCAAGGGTACAAAGTGTAATTTTATGGAATTACATCAATTCACTTTTGCCTAAAGTAACTAAGATTGGGAATTTTCGTAAAACATTTAGTTACTTTAACATTCATTATACTTTTAATGAGGAAAGGATTTGCCCTATCCTACCCGTTCGGCTAACGACCCTCCACCAATCAAGGAAGCGGTGGGTGAGAGTGGACACCCATTAAACGACCATTTTATAGGCCATAACCTTATACCCCCTTATAGATCGGCTTCGTGAATGAGGCCTACTAACGGTAAGACTAGCAGTTTAAGTTATACATATATAATATTAGACTTTTAATGTTACATATAGTATAAGGGTGTATTTTACACTTTTAAAATACTAGGTGGTTTAATTTTATAAATTACACTTTTAATTTAATTAAATATAACCCATATCATTATGGATTTATTAACTCTCTTTTAATTATACTTTTAATTAACTTAATAAAATCATAAAGGTGTAATTTGAACTTTTCAAAACTAGGGTTTTAGAATTTAAAATTTCAAAAATTAAACTTTTAATCAAAATTTTAAATTCCAAAACTTAAGGGAAAGTTTTGAAACGGTTCAAAACATTAGGGTTTAGAATTTAAATATTTCAAAATTAGACTTTTAATCAAAAATTTAAATTCCAAAACATGAGGGCAAGTTTTGAAACTTTTCAAAACTATCTAGATGAAATTACAAATAATTAAAATTAATCAAATAATTGGTAATTATCTAAATTTGACCTAATTCAATTTCTTACTAGATAATTCAAATAAAATTACAAATAATTAATATTTATCTTATAAAACAAGTAATTATCTTAATTTTGGCAATTATCTTCTATTTTGGTAAGTATAATCACCAAATATTGATAAAATTCGGATTTTATTAATGAAAAATGTTTTTGATAATTATCCCACAACAAAATAGGTCAAAATCCCGAAATATCCTCTGTCTGACCCCGGGACTCGCCGAGTCAGGGACTGGAGTCGCCGAGTCAGCCTGACTCGCCGAGTTCATCAACCGACTCGCCGAATCAGTCAGGCAGAGGACCAAAAACTTTGATTTTCAGGCAATGAATGATTAAACAAGCATCAAATACATCAAACAAACAGCCTAGGCTCTGATACGACTAATGGGTTTTGAGCACTACATCATTCCTATGGTGTACATGCAAACCCTAAAGCATTGGATCTAATTTGTCTAATGAACATGCAATAATCATCAAAAGCCATAAACCCTATATCTAGCATACAATAATCAATATTATGATAATATAGGGTTTAGATCTTACCTTTGATTGTTATGTAGCACTAACAATCTATTCCTTCTTGTAATTGGCTTCTGAAAGCTTAGTGTCACAAGTGTCACACCTTTAATGACTCACAAACACCAAGAGCAAGATGATGACTTAGGAGAGGAGAAGGAGGAACAAAAAACGTCCAAGAAACTCAAAGGAATGCTTAGCCACGTTTTTGGGTGCCCTAGGGGTCTTTATATAGTGAGGCTATTAGGGTTTTGAACTAGGAAAGCCTAATCTGACTACTTAGGCCCTAAGCAGCCCATGGACTCCCTCCTTAGAGGCCTTGGACGAATTCTCATGGGTTTCCCCATAGATTTCGTCCACTCCAACCTTTATGGAGTCTATTAGCCCAATATCTAACTATCACACAATTGACAGTTCTAGCCCCCTTTATTTAATTAATGTCTTTTAGCCACAAAATTAATTTTTATTAATTATTGAATAATATTAATTAAACAATATGATTTCTCTTTTAATATATTATTCATATAATATATTAATAAATCATAATTAATCTCTTTCTCCACAAATCATCCTATCAAGTTGCTTTGCTGAAGGCAACCCAAAAGGACCATGCTCACAATCGGGTCAAGTACATACCAAAATAGTTATGGACTTAGACACTAATCCAACGAGCACATGCAAGGATCACACAAACTCTTAGCATCCTAGCATAACCTTAGACCCACTAAACCAAGTGGGGACACACACCTCAAATGTTGAATCTCACAGAAAGAAATCTCTAGCTGCTGCCCTGACGACTCCTCAAGCGATTAGAGAAAAATAACACACAATCACTACTTTGGTTCCAACTATAATCAATAATCCATACTTGGGGTAAAATAACCATTTTACCCATGGCCTAGCTTGATCTAAAACTAATTCCCAACACCACATACCACTAAGGCCCAATACTAAATAATTTTCCAAAGCCCACTAGTAGCTCACTTATGGCCTAGTTTTCCAAATTGGGCCCAAACCCCTCTAATGAGCCTTACCCTAAAGCCCAAACATATCAATAGTCCAAAAACCTGATTTCAAATGGCCAATATAGCCCAAAGCAACAAGGTCCACAAAAATTGCCCAAATCAAGGCCCAAATAATGCCAAACCCAACTACCAAAGTATGTAGGGCGTACTCGGTTGTACGCTAAGCGTACACACTACATGGATTGTACGCTGCACGTACGAGCTTGTACGCCCAACGTACTCACCCAATAAACCTTTTCTTCATTAATTACTTAACCACTTAAGTCCAGTAGTCCCAAACACATATCTGAATCATATACAACTTATTAACCAATAAATTCGACATCTTGGTGGCTTTGCATGCCCCGAATGGGCCCAAACTAGAAATATAACAATATACTTACATGGAAATGGCCATTACTCATGCATGGTTGGATTAAAGCTTCAAAGGTTGCAACTTTATGACTCTAGGACTGAAAGAACACCAAGATTAGCAACTCTAAGCTTCAGAAACCGAAATAATCCATAAGGACTCATCTATGGGACCAAAAAGAGTCCAAAAGCTAAAAAATGGAGATCTAAGCTTCTAGAGATCAAGATCAAGACTTTATACCTTGCACAAGATATAAATGAAGCGGAAAATCCGGATCTACAAGCTTCTCTTTGAACCACCATCTTGCTCCAAACTTCTCCTCCTTAAAAACGAGACAAAATGCACCAAAATGCACTCAAGGGACCTTTTAAGCTCAAGAACACTCTACAATGGGTTAGGGTTTCGTGGAGGATATTTAGGGAGTTAGGGGAGGATGGTAAAGAAGATCCTTAGGTTATAATGTTC
Organism: Lactuca sativa; assembly: GCF_002870075.4. Taxonomy (NCBI): domain Eukaryota; kingdom Viridiplantae; phylum Streptophyta; class Magnoliopsida; order Asterales; family Asteraceae; genus Lactuca; species Lactuca sativa. The sequence continues at coordinate 189,266,528 of NC_056631.2, read as the reverse complement.
TTTAAATATTGCTCAAACCCTAAATATTAGGGTTTTGGGGACTAGCCACGTATGTTGCGCATACTCCTTTGTATGTAGCACATACGTGCATGGCACCCGTGTTCATTCCTCATCAGTACATCCAGCGTATATAGGGTGGTACGCCCCACGTACTGCACCCCTAAGCACAATAAGAAAGGATCCAATGGATCAGGGTCCAAATCATGACACTTAATTAACCCGAATTATTATAAATACCTTGGAAATTATTGAGCATTACAAATCTTCCCCACTTGAATTAGACTTCGTCATCGAAGTCCGCCGTCTCGAATAACTCCGGATAGTGCTCCCTCATCTCCTTCTCAGGTTACTAAGTCCACTCTTACCCCTTACGGTGCAACCACTGCACCTTCACCAGCTCCACAACCTTGTTCCTCAAGGTTTTCGTCTTCTGATCTAAAATTGCCACCGGTCTCTCAATATAATTCAGGTGGTCATCCACCTGAATATTCTCCAAAGGTACAACTGCGGAATCATCCACCAAACACTTCCATAGCTTAAAGACATGAAATGTGCTAGGAATCTGGCTAAGCTTGGCTGCAAGATATAAACGATACGTGGCCCGGTCCACCCAAGCCAAAACCATGAAGGGAACAATATACATGGGACCCAACTTTCCCCGCCTCCTAAACCGGATGACACCTTTCTAAGCTGACACCTTTAGGAGAACCATATCTCCTACCTGAAACACCAAATCTAACCGGCGCCTATCGGCATAGCTCTTCTTCCGAATCTGAGCTATCTGGAGCCTGCTCTGAACCTCCTGAATCAACTAAGTGGTATTGAGCACCACCTCGATACTCCCCATAACTCGTTGTCTGACCTCGCCCCAACAAATCGGGGTCCTGCATTTCCTTCCGAATAGCATCTCAAAAGGACGCCGATCTATGTTGGCGTGATAATTGTTGTTATACGAAAATTCCGCTAACAGAAGATATGTATCCCAACTCCCATCAAAATCCAACACGCATGCACGCAACATATCCTTAAGATCTTGAATAGTCCGCTCACTCTAACCATCGGTCTGCGGATGAAATGATGTACTGAAAGGAACACGAGTGCTCATCTCATCATGAAATCGCTTCCAAAATCTAGAAGTAAAACAAACATCTCTGTCCGAAACCACTAATATCGGCACCCCATGATGTGCCACCACCTCCAAGACATAAAACTCGGCCAACTTCTCTGCAGATATACTCTCCTAAATCAGAATGAAATGTACGCTCTTGGTCAAATGATCCACGATCACCCAGATAGAATCCACTCCAAGCGCGGTCCTCGGAAACTTCGTGGTGGAATCCATGGTGATATCTTCCCATTTCCATACGGGAATCTCCAACGGTTGCATCTTGTTGTGAGGTCACTGATGTTCGGCCTTGACCTTCCTGCAGGTCAAGCACCGCTCCACATACCATGCTACATCCCGCTTCATGCAGAGCCACCAATAATCTCGACGAAGATCCCTATACATGTTCGTTGCCCCGGGATGGATGGAAAACCTCGACTTGTGGGCCTCCTCCATCAGAACCTGGCGTACACCGCCCCAATAAGGAACCCAGACCTGCCGATGTAGGGTTAACAATACACGACAATCAAAATCGAAGGAAGACACCTGACCCACAATGTGCTCACTCTTCTGGTGCTCTTCCTTCATAGCCTCGACTTGAGCCTCGCAGATCTGCTCCAACAATGGAGTAATCATTGTCATTCTCAAACATATATATCTGATTAGAGTCGCGACCGCCTTGTGTCACACCCCAAAACCGGAACGGCGGAAACGTTCTGGGGTGGATGACGTCATGTCAAGTATCACAACACATGCATTATAGTAATCAAAGTACAACAAGACATTGCATTAATAGTAATAATTTTACATGGTTACATTAATACATCGATTCAAAGTAATACAAGTAATAGAATAGATACAACATAATGCTAAGCTATCTTCATCAACTGCTCCGGGTATGTACCTGTCTAATGCTAACCTGAGAATACAAGTTATTTGAAAAGCGAGTATCAGCATTTTTACAAATGCTGGTGAGTTCATAAGTATTTAGTGACATTTATCCAAATAACTTTATAAAGTAGTAGTTTAAGTGTTTACTGTGTATTAGAGTTCTTACCAGAAAATCCTATATTTTCTTTTATCAAAGCAGTCTTCTACCAACACTGGTCAGTGTTATGTGATAAAAAGTAGTTTTCCCTAAATTGCTAACATCATCAAATACTGAATTTGATTATTAGAGAAAGCAAGAGGCGTCAGGGAAATAACATATGCCTCAGCAGTGAGGACTACTGTCTAAGGCAAGGAATCATGGACTCTAGGAGAGTATCAAACAAACGACACGCCTGGTTCAGTCTAACAAATAGAAACTCGGACCCCAGAAGGTACCAAATGAAAGGTACAACTGGTAAGGTCTAAAATAGTGAATAACAGACCCCAGACAGTATCAAATGAAAGATACGTCTTGCAAGGTCTAAAACAGTGAATATAGTGGATACAGTGAGTACAGTGAATACAGACCCCAGACAATATCAAGTGAAAGATACGTCTTGTAAGGTCAAAAACAGAGAAAGCAGACCCCAGACAGTATCATATGAAAGATACGTCTTGTAAGGTCAAAACAGTGTGACTCCAAAATGAATTTCCAGCATACAGTGTAAATTGCTGGCGAAATACCGTTACCTTAAAGCCAATGAATTATAAGGTAACCCGGGATACTCGTAACCATACTGACTAGAGTACCAGAAGCCCTACAAGCGTCTAAAATGTGACATATGTCACCCGTTGGCTTGGTAGGCCGGGACTGTAGCTAGCAGTCTGGGTGCAGGGTTGTCAATCCCGTATAGATCTATACACACAATGTCCGCTCTCCCTACAGGAGACTCTGGTTACCGACTAGACGACGGAGAAGGCCGTGTCCTGAAGATGCATCCCAAATAGTGGGTAGAGACTTCCAACTAGTGGGTTTCTAATGTAAGTGTTGAACTAGAGGTAGAGACTCTTAACTGAATTGACTGAAGAAAACCCGTATGTCTATGTTTGTGTACATAATATATAACTAATGAATCAAACGACCTTCGGATGGACATCTAATCCCACCAGACCACATCTCAACGAAGAAAAGGAAATAGGGCGGACAAGCCTTCCTAAGTCCTTCAATCATTATTTATATGCATCTATACAAGCATAAACATACATCTAACTATGCTTGAGTGTGTATCAAGTGGTATCATACAGTGAAGTATAAGTGTACAGTGGAACATCCGAGTCGTGAAGTATAAGCGTACAGTGGAGCATCCGAGTCGTGAAGTATAAGCGTACAGTGGAGCATCCGAGTCGTGAAGTATAAGCGTACAGTGGAACATCCGAGTCGTGAAGTATAAGCGTACAGTGGAACATCCGAGTCATGAAGTATAAGCGTACAGAGTGGGATAATCGAGTCGTGAAGTATAGTGTACCAAGTGTAAGTGTATCACGAAGTGGAAACGACGATAAGTGAAGTAAGAGCGTCTATCAAGTATAAGCGACTACAAGTATAAGCAAAATAGAGACAATACCAAGTATAAACGCATCACAAAGTGAAAGCGTTATCGAGTAGGAGTTTAAAAATAAGTAGAAGTGAAACAACAATAATTAACAAGTAAAAGTATACATGAAAACCTTGGAAAAACCTTTATACTCAGGGAAAATCGCATTTGTATTCTTTGGTAAAATAAGTGTGAAAACCTTTAGAAATCTTTAGGAATCTTTCATAAATCAGTTTGAAAATGGAACTTTGATAAAGCAATAAAAGTAAGAACTTGAACAAGTGAAAACCCTTTTTTGAAAGCCATTTATAATGTCCTACTCGGTAAAACAGTGTACAGTGGTAAAATCTTGTGCATGCGGGTTATCAATCACATGTGATTGATATGATAACTGGCATGTTTAACTTGTATTCCCCCCTATAAAACATGTAAAAACATTTCAAAGGTTCATTCAGGGGTATGAAGTCACCTGGTGTAAGTAGGTCCGACGAAGGTGCCGTTTGGGCGTTCGGTGTCACGCAAGGACTTGAACACACACAAAGACCTATTTAACATATGATAACATATGTTCACATACAATTAGTATATTTAATACTAATTAAACAAATATACGCGCTCAAAGGAGCGGAAAACACTTTGGATAAGTGTTTGGGTGTCCCGGGTAGCGTCTAAAGGTGTGTATGGCTTAGGAATGGAGTTTATTATCCGAGAGTAAACTCCCAAAGTTGTGTTTACGGCCCACGGACATCTCACTATGAGTTTACGGCCATAAACTCATGGTGAGGGTATCTAGTGTGTTTTAAGGCTTCTACTTGTTCATGGGATTATTCTAAGTACTTTTCCAAAAAGGCATGAGTGGGTTTAGGGTCTTTAAGGGCACTATAATGGATTTTACGGCCTAGGGACAACTCCTAAGGGAGTTTACTGCGGTAAACTCTCACCCCTTGAGTTTTGTGAAGTTTCAAGCCCTTATATCACTTCTAGTAATTTATTCAAGGCTATAGGGGTGTTTGGGGTTCCAAAAGGGGTCTCCTTTAGAGTTTATGGTCCAAATGACCAACCCTTGAGAGTTTACGGCCGTAAGCTCTATGGCTTGGTCGTGAACACTCATACACCCACCAATCTTTGAGTTTAAGCCCTTAAATCCTTCCTAGCATTTTATAGAAATAGTCTAAGGTCATTTGGGGGGCAAAAACCACACTTTGGGCATGTTTTGGAGTGTTTACGGCCTTGGTATAAACTTGGGCCGTAAACTCCTTTTTCTCCTTCATTTTGATGTGTTTAATTGATACTAAGTCCCTAAATTATGTATGAAGCCTAAGGGTGTTTTAGGAGTGTGTTTGGGGCTTTTTGACATGGTTTTGAGGGGTTTACGGCCTAAGCATGTGCTTGGGCCGTAAACTCTCTTTTATGCCCTAAATCATTGTGATTTAATGTTTAAACACTCCTAGGCAATTCCCTTGATTTATTCCCAAGCCATTAGGGACATTCTTGAGTCATTTTGGCCATTTTTTGGGGGTTTACGGCCTAAGGAGGCACTTAGGCTGTAAAGTCCTTTTTCATGTCTCAATCTTGTGATTTCTAGGCTAAAAAGACAATAATGTACGCATAGAACAAGTTAGGGTTGATAGTCTTACGTTTAGGAGTCGGAAATCGTGGTTTTTGAGTCGAAAACGAGCCTAGAGAGAGAGTATAGAGAGAGAGGGTGGAAAAGCTCCAAATGGAGTTTACTCCCCTTTTTATATGGGTGGGAGTTGGAGCTCAGTGGAATTCTACCCAATACTGCCGTTAAACGGGGCTTTTGGTCGCACCCGATTTAGTGGTCGTAATAATAAAAACTAACTTTTCCATTTAAATGGAAATGTGTGATGTGTGTTTTTATTCCCTTTTATCACGACTTAAAGGCATATTAATGTAAACCAATGGAATTTTTATTAAATTGACGCCCTCTAATTAGCGGAACTTTTATACAGTGAAATATTCCGTTAACGGTAACGGGGTAATGTAACGGAATAACTTTGGGTTGTCACACCTTGCGGCTGAGAGCATCGGCCACCACATTGGCCTTCCAGGGATGATAAAGGATCTCGTAATCATAATCCTTCGCCACATCCAACCAACGATGTTGCCTCATATTGAGGTCCGACTGGTCCATCAAATACCTCAGGCTCTTGTGGTCTGTGTATATAGTACAACGACCCCCATAGAGGTAATGCTGCCAAATCTTGAGGGAAAAAATAACGGTCCCCAACTGCAAATCATGCGTCGGGTAGTTCACCTCATGAGGCTTCAGCTACCTCGAGGAATAAGTGATCACGCGACACCACTGCATCAACACTGCACCTAAACCCGTGATCGAGGCATCACAATAAACCATAAAATCATCAACACCCTCTAGCAGGGTCAAAATCAGCGCCTCACACAGTCGGTGTCGGAGAGTCTCAAAAGGTGCCTGCTGCTCAGGCCCCCAGTGAAATGTCACTAACTTCTTGGTCAGTCGGGTCAATAGAACAACAATCTTGGAGAAATCTTGGATGAAACTCCGATAGTAGCCCGCTAGACCAAGAAAACTCCAAATCTTAGATGGAGACCTCAGAACCTCCCGCTGCATGACGGCCTCAACCTTGGCCGGATCGACCAGAATACCCTTCTGGTTGACAAGGTGCCCCAGAAACTGGACCTCACACAACCAGAACTCACATTTGGAGAACTTTGCAAAAAGTATCTCCCTCCTCAATGTCTCCAACACTTCCTTCAAGTGTTCCTCGTGCTACTCCTGAGTCTTGGAATAGACCATGATATCATCAATAAAGACTATCATAGACCGATCTAGCATCGGTTTGCATACGCAGTTCATGAAATCCATGAATGCGACATGAGCATTTGTGAGCCCAAACGGCATCACCACGAACTCATAATGACCATATCGAGTTCGGAAAGCTGTCTTCTACACATCCTCATCCCGGACCCACATATGACGAGAAACTAATCATAGATCAATCTTGGAGAACCAAGATGCACCCTGAAGCTGGTTGGAAATATCATCAATCCTCAGGAGAGGATAGTGGTTCTTCACCCTTACCTTATTCAACTCCCGATAGTCGATACACATATGGTGAGACCCGTCCTTCTTCTTCACAAACAAAATCGAGGCACCCCAAGGAAAATTGCTCAGACTAATGAATCCCTTGTCTAACAACTCTTGCAGTTGTGTAGACAACTCTTTGCATCTCGGGAGGAGCCAACCGATACGGTGCTTTGGCTATCAGAGCCGCACCTGGAACCAAATCAATCCTGAACTCCACCTGCCTCTCTAGAGGTACCCTTGTCAAATCCTCCGGGAACACATCCTAATAATCTCGCACAATCGGCACATCATCCAAGGTCGCCTTACCCCTATCTCGGGTATCCATGATATAGGCGACGAAACCTGAGAAACCCTGATGAAGGTAGCGTCTGGCCATAGTTGTAGAACACATAGCTGTCCCACGTTGCGATCTCTTACCTTGAATCACCAACTCTCCCCCACTTAGGGTTCGAACCTGTAATAACGGCTACTCACAGTCAATCACTGCCCCATTAGGGCTTAACCAATCCATGCCCACGATGAACAAATCTCTTGCTAAGCGCAAGCAACACAAAAGATCGAGTAGCCCCCAAATCAAACAAGACCATAGCAGAGATATCGTTCACAAGGAATGATCCTAAATAAAACACATAAACATGAGCAACAATAAATTATAAATAAAGAGAAAAGGAGAATATACATACCCTTCATAACATCGGGAGCTGCACGCACCTCCTCTACTGACAGCTGGAAAGCCCTACTCTCCATCGCAAGCGCATCTGCCCGGCCTTGACGGTCGTCAGTAATCCTCAAGGTCACATAAGTGGGAGCTGACACCGATTCTACTGCAGCCAAACTCGGACATTGGGCCCTCTTGTGGCCCCTCTTATTGCTGTGAATGCAAATCAGATCTGATCCCTGGGTGGTGGTAATAGTACAATCCCTGCTATAATGACCAGTCTGGCCGCACTTGAAGCAGCCAGAAACACCACCACTACCACTCCTGCACGCACCCTTGTGCGTCCTGCCGCACTTGCCACAGCGGCTACGACCCTGATGGCCCCTCGATCTGGAATCCATTACCTTGGGCCTCTCGCCCGAACCACCTGATATTTGAACCTCATCTGGCTTCCTCTTCCTCTCCATCTCCAAGTCAATCTCCCTCTCCTAGCTCGAGCGATCATATCCTCTAGTGTCTTGCAGCTGGATCGGCTCACAAACTGCTGGATGTCTCTCCTCAACATCTCATGATATCGGGGTTTCTTCATCTCCTCATCTGCCACATACTGTGGAACCAGAAGCACCCTCCCCCTAAACATGGCAGTGATCTTAGCCACCGTATCAATAATCTGGCAGAGATCCTGGAACTCTCGAGCCAACTGTTGCACCTCAATAATCGGTGCAAACTTAGTTTGAAACCTGGTTGAAAAATCATCCTAGGTCATCCCATCAACCGCATCATCAGCCACAATGCTACCAACCTCCTCCCACCAGTCTCGAGCCATGTCCTTCAGAATGTGGGATGTTAGTCTTACCTTGTCCCCCTTGGGACAACGAATGGTGCGAAAAGCGTTTGCAACATTTGCTAACCAACGCCTGCTCGCAATGGGGTCCTTCTCCTCATGATAGTCTGGAGCTCCACAAGCCCGAAACTCCCTGAATATCAAAGATCGACCTCTTGCTACATCCAACATCTCTGAACGAAACGAGCTTAATCGCTCCTCCAAAACCTCCAAAATACCCTCCTTGGCCGAGCTGAAGATCACATGAGTCTGATCGAGAATGCAACGAATAATCTCTGACGAGAGAAACTCCCTAGTCTGCTCATTGAGTTGCCCGGCTCCAGATCCTGAGCCTGAACCCTCCCCGACACCAGAACTGCCGACTGTCTGCCCTGTAATACCACCATACTGAAAATAGACCACAAAACTATCAGAATATGCATCAAAATATACCGGGATTCACAACCCTACAAGCTCCCTGATTTTATCGCAGACCTCCTTGAATCAAGTATGAATCCTCTGCTTTCAGTAGTACGGGCCCATACTACCTTCCACATCTATCTGTACTTTCCTCAAGGATTGCTTTGACTCAACCATGTTGCTCCACATCCATCTATCCATCCCTCATAAGGTTCCCAGCACTAGATCTCCTTATAGGTTTTCCTAGGGCAACTCCACGCCACTCTCCGCCATCAGCTGCATAAGGAATTCCTTCTATCTCCGTCTAACTAACTCACGAAGACTATCACATACCACTAAAACTAAATTATTCTTTGAATGAGAGGTCTAACACTACAACGGTTGGACTCAAATAAGAGCTACGTAATATAGTTAAAACCTAACCTTCTACAATATTTAGTTCTCATGATATCTAACTTAGAATATTCGTTTATTAGTTAGTTGAAGTTAGCTAGAATTCCTAAAAGCACAAAGCAAGCAACATTCGAGCATCATGTATCCGAATCAAGCATAACCTAATTAGGATATCCTATCACCAACTGATCAGTACTAGCATGCAAGTCTACAAGCTTATACAATAGGCATACAAAGGCATCTCTCCTAGAATTCTGTCATGTGAAACTGAGTAGATCCTTAACCCTAACTAGCATGCGATTTACATATTCAAGCATATCAAATAACATATATGGGTAATTTGGGAAAACTTACTTGAGCTTGGTCGATTGCGTGCAGCACACCCCTTTATCTCTTTTTAGAAATCCTTTTTATAAAATGTTTATCTTTTGAAAATTCTATCAAATCCTCAGTTTGAGTTTAGACACACCCGAAAGTGTGTGCGAATCCCTCAAACCAAGGCTCTGATACCAACTTGTAACATCCCAAAATATGGTCCCAAAAATTTCATTTTTAAAATAGATAAAATAGTATTTCCAAATATCATCCGTACATCTCAAAATATCCAATGCATCAACTGTCATGAAAATCAGAATAAAATGTCATATGCGGAATCCCAATGGTGGGTGCGATGCAGTCAACCCGAACTCTTCCTTTTGCTACCAGAAGTACCTGAAACATAAACTGAAAAAATAAGCACAAATCTTAGTGAGTTCCCCAAACCACCCCATACCATACATAATAAATCACATACTGGGCCCCCGCCCGACATCAAGCCTCACCCGGCGTCGAGTCCCGCTCGGTTTATAGATTTGTTATTCTTAGGCCTCGCCCGTCACTGGGCCTCGCCCACTATACACATACAATATAAAACATGCTAACACATATAATGCTCATAAACACTAGCATCTGATCCAGTCCTCAGGCCTCGCCCGAATACATAGCAACACATAACACATATAAGGGTCACACAGACTCCTAGCATCCTATCATAATCAATAAGGGCCGACATTGGTGCCTTAGACCCACTAAACCTAGTAAGGACACTTGCCTCAAATGCTGAATCTCACAAAAAGAAATCCCTAGTTGTTGCCCTGACGACTCCTCGAGCTATCAGAGAAAAATAACACCCAATCATTACTTGGGTTCCAACTATAATCAATAATCCATACTTGGGGTAAAATGATCATTTTACCCCAGTCCTAGCTTGATCCAAAACTAAGGCCCAAAACCACATACCATTAAGGCCCAAAACTAAATAATTTTCCAAAGCCCACTAGCAGCCCACTTATGGCCTAATTTTCCAAATTGGGCCCAAACCCGTCTAATGGGCCTTACCCTAAAGCCTAAACATATCCATAGTCCAAAAACCTGATTTCAGATGGCCACTATATCCCAAAGCAACAAGATCCAAGAAAATTGCCCAAACCGAGGCCCAAACAATTCCAAGCCCAACTGCCGGAGTATGTAGGGCGTACTAAGTTGTACGCTAAGCGTACACGCTGCATGGCTTGTACGCTGCACGTACGAGCTTGTATGCCTAGTGTACTCACCCATTAAGACTTTTCTTCATTAAGTCCTTAACCACTTAATTCTAGGAGTCCCAAACACAGATCTGAATCATATATGTGTTGGATTAGTGTCTAAGTCCAAAGCTATAATTGGTAAGACTTGATAAGACTCGACATGGTCCATTTGGGTTGCATGGCATCGGGACAATTGGATTGACAAGATGAGGAAAAAGGATACTAGTGATTTATATTAATATATTATAAGTTATAATATATTAATATATAATCATATTATTTAATTAGTATTGATCAAGAATTAATTTATAATTAATTAAGTGATCAAAATGAACTAATTAAGTATGGACTCTTAGATATATATGTGTGGTGGGCCAAGTTCATTTAGGTTGGGCTAAGATTCATGGATAGTCATTGCAGTGTTTAACCCATGGATCATATGAAATGAAAGGTCATGGGTTTAAACCTAATCTCCACACAATATAAAGATGTCCTTGGTTGGTGAAATTGGCACTAGTGTATATACACAAAAGGGCAATGCCGATTTAACTAGAGAGAACCAAAGTATCCTTATTCTCAAGGTTATTCCAAGTGTTCATGGTGTTGTGTGAACCATTTGAGGTGTCACACTTGGGGCACTAGGCACTCAAGCTTCATGAAGACAAGTTACATCAAAAAAGGTATGTATTCTATCTATTTTATTACCCAAGTATATGATATTTGTATGCTAGTATAGGGTAATATCTTGGAAACTTCATATTTGCATGTATAATAAAGAAAACATAGATCCAAGGTATTTAGGGTTGTATGTGCACCATAGGATGTTGTAGTATACTAAAACCCAACAGTGGTATCAGAGTCATGGGTTGTTTTCTGTTATATTGATGCAAATGTTTTATTTTCAAAGTTGGAAAAAAAAACATGACGTTTGTCAAATTTTAAGATGATTACTTGTTTTTGTGAAAAACTAATTATTTGTAAAATCTGAATCATTTGCTATATGAGTTAAATTAGGTCAAATTTAGTAAAAGATAAAATGATATGATTATTTTATTAGTTTTAAATGTTTGATCTAAAGAGTTTTTTGAAACCTCCATAAGTTATGGATATGAAAAGGTTTAAAAAAAATTTTGATTCAAAGTTTTTTTTATGGAGTTACAAAATTTGGTGTTAATGTTTTAAAGAATTCCATAACTTGTTCTTAAGTTATGGAACATGAAAAGTTTCATCATTAAACAAACACATTAAACTCCATAAGTTATGGAATCCAAAAGTTTTTTTTTTGAATTATCTTGATCTTATGAGTTGATTTAGATTAATAGAAAATTATGTGATAATATGTTTTCAATCCATTTTAATCTAAGAGTTGATTCTAAAATGTGTTTTTGTAACTTGTCCTCAAGTTACATGAAAAGTCACATTTAAGTTTCTTAAAACTCATAAAAGTTGTCATAGGTTACAAAATGAAGAGTCTTGTCCTCATTAAATGGTTTTATGACTCCATAACTTGTCCTCAAGTTATGGAGGATCAAGAGTCTCTTCATTAAATAAAAAAAAATGTGTAACCTTAATTAAATCCATAAGTTATGAATAAGGAAGAGTCACATTCTTTAATGGTTTAATGTCTTCCATAACTTGTCCTCAAGTTATGGAACTTGAAGAGTTTTTTAGTTAAAACTACTTTAAACACATAAGTTATTGAATTAAACAGTTTTGAATAGTTTCAAAACTTGCCCTCAAGTTTTGGAATTCGTAAATTTTTCCCATGAATACTTTAATTCCAAGTTAAGCCCTTAGGATTTTAAAAGTTAAAATTCAACCCTTATACTTTATAATATTATAAGTTAATAATATATATATATATATATATATATATATATATATATATATATATATGTATGTATGTATAAGAGTAAAGTCATTCTTACCGTTAGTAGGTCTCATTCACGAAGCTGGTCTATAAGGAGGGTATAAGGTTACTGCCTATAAAATGGCAGTTTAATGGGTGTCCACTCTCACCCACCGCTTCCTTGACCGGTGGAGGGTCGTTAGCCGAATAGGTAGGACAAGGACTAGAATTCTCCCTTCATTAAAAGTATTAATGATAAATACTAAGTAACTAAACTCTTAATAATACCCAATCTTAGTTACTTAGGAAAATGTGAATAAGGTGCTAATCGATGAAATTACACTTTGCACTTTGTTTAAGTCGTTAGTGGAGCGTGTGTGGTTAACCGGCACACTAACCTGGACTTAACAAGGAAGGCAAATGGTAACTTAATATTTATCATAGTATCGGTGGAGCGTGTGTGGTTAACCGGCACATCGATTAAGGGGTAAATATTAAGGGTACCAAGTATATTTGCATGGTTACTTCACACCTTGTTTTGTGATCCTCGGTATCCCAGTCACAAAACATGAAGGGCACACTCGAGATTGAAACATGTCATTGAACAGTTCAATGAATCTCAAAAGAATCTAGGAGTTTCAAAACCAATTAAAACCTAATAATACATTTCGTTTATCTTGGTGGAAAATGGTGAATCGTCATTCACCTACCTTCAAATATTTGATAGCTTGGATTACGGCATCCCTCTTCCGAGTTATAAAATAGTTTGTAGGGTCCTAGCCTTAATATCTCATATTGGGTGTTATATTAAGGACTTTTAATCAACTATCTTGAATATCTCCCAAAATATGTCTAGTTCAGACATCTACGATCCTCCCAAATCTCTTGGAACTTCACTTCCTCCACCTCCTCCAATTATTCTCCCTATCCCACAAGTTCAAGGTCACTCAAGCCCTATTGGCAAGGCAAGGTCTAAGTGTGCTCACATCTTAGAGATGAAGTCACATACTGACAAGCCGGGAGAGTTGGGTGTCAAAGACTTGAGAAAGTTGGTTGTTCAATCACTTTCTAAGTCACATAGTGAGTTCCTTTGGGACTCCTATGAAACAAACTATGACAAGACCCTTAATTATCTTATCTATTTCCTAAGATCAACTTCCTAAAACTTTATGGACATTGACAATGAAGACACTGGAAATCCAGAAAAAGCATTCTCTTCCCAATGGAAAGGGATCGGCCATATTCAACTCGGTTGACCAAATGGTAAAGAGAAAACCTAAGTCTGTGATAGTACCGGTACCATTACCAAAGGATCCATATGTTTATATTGCCAAAGGAAAGGGCATTAGTTGCAAAGTTGCCAATTTTACCTAAGGATGTTAAAGTCAATAAGTTTGACCCTACTTCAGGTAAAATCCACTATCTAACTCTGCTAAGTTTCTATACTAAGATTCTTGATACATGATGTGACTGGGTCACATATTGATGTTTGTAAGAATCAAAGAAAAGTGAAGAAACTTAAAGAAAGAATATGTTGAATCTGATCGCGTAGATGGATTTCTATCGCATAGTTTGAAGATTGGATTCTTGAGCTACTTCTTAGGAGTTATGATATATTGCTTAGGAATAGATAACAACAAAGTTTTCATGCTCTTTTTCATTGTAAGGATAGTTTTTCCGCAAAGTTTTTTAAAAATAAAAGGAAAAAATGATGATTTTATTTATTTAAAATATCCTTACAATGGCATTTGAGGAAAAAATTGTTGCTTATATGATTCCATTAATAGCAAGAGTGGAAATATGAAATTGATTCTTTCATTTGTGGTAATGTCTAAATTTACCAAATACGGAAAGATCCTCATCATCCAAGTTTCAATTGGACCAAAACTTGGAATCATGCAAGTTGTATAGCATGCTGAATGAGAATTTTTCATCTTTGGAAAATTAAGACTAGTTCCATGTTCACATGTATATGTGAGTCAAGTGAAGAACTAAGGGATCGAGTACACATTCTTGTGCACTGGCCAAAGTCTACCACAAAAGATCGATAAGATTATTCGTCATAATTTACTAAAGCTCAGTAAATATGGTTATACTTACAAGCCTAAGTGTAATTCTGAGACAATGGAAAAGGATCCAATGTATGGCAGAGCGAATAAGAAGAATCAAATTAGGCAGAAGGATAAAATTTTCTCAAATCTAAAAAGATGGGAGAGTACTTTAGTATCATGTCATATGATCATCTTAATGATTAAGAGACCTTATCGCAATTCATCCTCTAAGTGCATTCTGATAGCTAAGAAGAGGAGCTATGAATTGTTGAAGTGGTTAAATCAAGAAGATGAGTCATATTTCATTCCAAAACAATTATTAGAGTCATACTCTGAGATTGTAACTTGAGTGACATGTCTTAAGGAAGGTTTAAAACACTTGTCAAATGTAAAAATAAAAGTTTTCTACTCTTGTACATTTGAAATTGGTAAGTTGTGATGTTTTGGACAAAACAAAGACCAACTAAGGCCAATTGTGTGAAGTGTTTGTCTTGAGTAGAATCTGCACTATCTCTTGAATATCTGACAAGAAAGTCTTATATGTCAAGAGGACAGTGGGAGTCTTAAAGATCCTGAAAGGGTTTCAAGAAGTAATCAAGAATAAAACCTGAAGTTCTTCAGTAGCACACGACTTGAGGTTTATAACCTATCGTGCTGACATATTTTGTGCCAATTCCAATTAAAGTTGGCTTTGCATATGAGTTCTTAGAGTTCTCAATTGGTTGCACAACAACTTGGAAGCAATGGCAGGCCCTTGAGCTGCCAGATGGCAAGAAATTAAGATTGAGTTCGGTCCATATGAGTTTGGATTTGTCATTATCCTTGTCTTGTGACTATGATTTTGACAATTCACACGGATAAGAACACATACACCATTAAATCTATGTGTCATAAGGTTTCTCTCCGATTCATGAAAATGATGGTGAGGAAACACTTTCACTAAGTAGATTTTAACTAGATAGCAATTGTGATATTTACATTCTCAAAGTCGTTAGTGGAGCGTGTGTGGTTAACCGACACACTAACCTGGACTTGTGAGGAGTGGAAAAGGTCTAAACAATTGAGACTATGATTACGACATCCCTTTTCATAGTTCTTAAATTGTTTAGACACACCTGTGAGCTATCTAATGAAAGGTGTATGATTTTGATAAAGTCTTATCAAAGCAATCTAGTATAAGAAATCTGAACTTTGGAAGGAAAGTCAATAAAGTATTGATTTCTAGAAGTCCAGCTGATTTCTGAGTACATGTCAAAGCTAGTGGAAGCATAAGTGTTATGCTAATAATCATCATGTTAGTGGGAGCATGATAATTATGATAAGTATTGCAAGTTAGCAATGTTAATTATAGAAAACAAAAGTTTCAATTCGTTGAAAAAAAGGTGTTTTGCTATAATTAAGTGAGGGGAAATTATACTTCGTTTCAATTCTAAAAGATTAGATTGAGATTTTAATCAAATTTAGTCAAGAATATATATGAATTTCATAAGGAAATTCTATATATGGGTTCATTATTTGCATTCTAAAATTTGATTATGATTATGACATCCCTTTTCATAATCTGAATTTTGAGAACTTGGCAAATTGGAATGGAAATATTATAGCAAAAGACTGGTTTAGACTTTATGTGAGACATCATGAATCGTGTTCCATATGCTTCGGATATAGGATCGGTTACATGTGCTATATTCATCCTTTCTAAAATTTTCCAAATGCTTGGGGCATTAAGAAGGGAAAAGGTCTAGAATTGGATGACTAAAAGGATTAAGCAATTGTCGAGGACAATCTAAGGTTTACCAAAGATTGGTTTCTCAGGGACAGTTGGAAGTATAGTGTTAATTGTTGGAAGGACCATATTGACATATTATGAAAAGAGGCAACTCTTGTTCAGAAGTGATAGTCAAAAGGGGAATGTGCAAATGATCCCATTGGTGGAAGTTGTTCAATAAATATGTGTAAGATTAGGAAACTTAATGCAAGAAGGATGTTTCCAAGGAGTTGATCTCCTTTGGAATGATCTGTAATGTTTGTTGTCAAGTCTTTGTGACTTTGTGCATAATCATTACAAGAGGATCAATGCATATAAGTTTAGAATCTAACAGATTTCAGTAAATGGCACGAGTTTGGAATTCTTGCATTTGCAGTAAGGAATTGGGAGTGTGAAATGACAATCATTGAAACTATGTTCAATTGATCTAATTTCATAGATAAACATAGAGTTCATACTTGGTGTATGGGAAAGCTATTGTTTAGAAAAACATAGTGTACATGCTTGGAGCATGGGACACCTAGTGTTTTAATTCAAGTATAAAGTTGATAAAACCGAAACAATGAATAATGAGTAATCAGTATGGTGATAAATAGAAAAGTAAATTACACGAATGGTCCCTATGGTTTAGGGTAATTTGCACGTTTGGTCCCTAGCTTATTTTTTTAACTCGAAAGGTCCCTACTATTTGTTTTTGTTACGCGTTTGGTCCCTGTCTTACCTAAAAAGAGTATTTTCCCCTTGATTTTTTAATTTATTTAAATAAACACACCCCAACCCCACCCACCCTCACCTTGCCTTACCTACCCTACCATTTTTTCCTATTTAAATAATAATCTTTTTAGATAAAATAGGGACCAAACGTGCAACAAAAACAAACAGTATGGACCAAGCGCGTAACAAAAACAAACACCAGGGACCTTCTGAGTTAAAAAAATAAGTTAGGGACCAAACACGCAAATTACTCCAAACCATAGGGACCATTTGTGTAATTTACTCTAAATAGAAAGTGTTTTATTTATATTCATAGGTTTTGATACCACATTAGATTCATTTATTCTTGTGTTTCACTTTGCATGTTTTGACTTCCATAATAACTAGGTTATTCTTCCGGGATGACTAAGTTATTCAAACCATCCACAGTCGGTCATATTTTCGAAGTAGATATGAATCAAGACTGTCATGGGTTGGCTTGTACAGGTCCAAGTTGGTGGACGAAGTTGTGCTACAGCACTCATGAGTGCTCATAAGTTATGAGTATTGGATTCAACCCGCGCTCATTTGAATCACTTCATGGATTTTATCACGAGTGATCATGAGACGATAATATCTTATATTCTTCAAACCTAGAGATATGAGTTTGTATGAGTTGGTTGTACATTGATTGCATGAAAATGCATTCGATAACTCGATGTTATAAAACGTGCCATTGTGTATGATTCAACAAGTAGTAGAACAAGCCATATGAGTCGAAGTTTATCCATTCCTTTTACCTTCGGGATAAAAGCGATATCTGTGGGCCCTTGATGATTTAGTGATGACACATGTGAGTGCTTGGCCAAGACATGACTTATTTGATTTGTTCAATCAGTCAGTCATCATAAATCGGAAATTGGGAAACAACAAATGGACAGAGAGAATGATTGATAATCCATGTCTCGGTCCATATGATATCTAGAATGGAGGAATATATGATCCCTTATCTAATGGAGAAGTCATTGACAAAGGTCAGAGTTCGACAATAGCTTTTGAGAGCTACGATTTCTAGTTAGGTTTGAAGTCATACGCAATAATAGTTTTAGACTTATCCAAGTGGGAGACCGTTGGATTAGTGTCTAAGTCCATAACTATAATTGGTAAGACTTGACCAGACTCGGCATGGTCCATTTGGGTTGCATGGCATCGGGACAATTGGATTGACAAGATGAGGAAAAAGGATACTATTGATTTATATTAATATATTATAAGTTCTAATATATTAATATATAACCATATTATTTAATTAGTATTGATCAAGAATTAATTTATAATTAATTAAGTGATCAAAAGGAACTAATTAAGTATGGACTCTTAGATATAGGGATGTTATTCGGGTCGGAACCGAACCGAACCGAACCGAATAAACCGAAAACCGAATAAGGGTAATTGTATGAACCGAAAACCGAACCAAATAAGCAATACGGGTTCGGTTCGGTTCGGGTATTATTCGGTTCGGTTCGATTCCAGCCCGAATAACCCAAATAACCTGTGCAAGATGATTAAGGAGTCGAATAACCCGAATAACCTGAATATTTTGTAGTCGAATAACCCGAATAACCCAAATATTTTGTATTACTTTTGAATCTTATGATTTCATAAATATATAACCCGAATATTTTGTAGTCGAATAACCCGAATAACCCTAATAGCCCGAATAACCCGAATAACCCAAATATTTTGTATTACTTTTGAATCTTATGATTTCATAAATATATAACCCGAATAACATGTACAAAATGATTAAGGAGTCGAATAACCCGAATAAATATTGTATTTTTTTATGACTTTTGTAGCTTATGATTTCATAACAAACCTTTTAAAGAAACAAATTAAACACTAAAAATTAAACACCCAAAAATCTATCCATAAGAATATAAGTTAAACATTAAACATTCAACACCCAAATAAAAATATGAATCTTAAGTTTTTATCCGATATCCAAAGTAACATTTTTCAAACACGAATTAACTATTCAAGAATATTAATTGGTTGTTTTCCCTTTCCATCTCCGTTCTTTATCGCATCTTCTAAAGCTTTCGTGACCTCATCGTCTTTCAAAATTTCATCAATGTTGTCCACAATTTGCTTTCTTTATTTCCTTACCCAATCTTGAGTGCAAACCAAAGCCTCTACTATATTTGCAGACAAATTTGTTCTATATGGATCCAATATCCGCCCGCTTGTACTAAACGCCGCCTCTGACGCCACGGTAGAGATTTGCAATCCCAAAATATCTATCAGCATAAACATAGAAAATGTTAAAATATAATTATATAAAAAAGTATACAAAAAATAAAGTTATACCTTTCGCCATACGGGATACAATAGGGTAACGAGATGCATTTTGTTTCCACCAAAGTAGAATATCAAAATCTTTATTGTATTTAACTAACTGCTCGTTTAGGTATCGTGTCAACTCCGTTTCCATTGATGCCGATGGGTAAGCAGTTTGAACTATTAAATCACCCATGAAGTCATTCTCATCATCAATCACAACTACATCTTCATGACCATGTGTTTGATTTTGAGAAGAGTCGGTATTGTCAAACTTTGATTTGTAGAAATAAAAAAAAAATCTCAAATCTTTGTTGAAGACCCCGTATTAAGACCTTAGCCTTCAAAATGACTTCCGAGTTGAGCATAGGATCTTTTTGTGGATTCTTCAACTTAATCAACTTCTCAAAAGCTTGTTGAAGAAAATCAAACTTGAACTGTGGATCTAATATGACCGCAAAATACAAAAAGTCATTTAATTTTTCAAGATCGCCCCAATACTTATCGTATTTATCAATCATGTCCTTCCCGATCAAACAAAATTGGGGACTAGCCGCCCATTCCTTAATGTGTTTGTACACATCACATATTTCTCCAAAAAACCGATGTGTCATCGGTTTTGTTGACGTCGATACTATGTCGGTTTTCACCTTGAATTTCTCAAGAAATCCAACCATAGCTCTACAAATGTTGAAATCTTCTTTTGATGGGGTCAAAACGTCTCGAACAAATGTAGGATCTATTATAATAAAGTAAATGTTAGTATTTATTTTTGTAAAAAAAAAAAAAAAAAAAAAAAAAAAAAAAAAAAAAAAAAACAGCTTTAATACCCTTTGTTTAGGAGCCTATAACTCACTGAATATACAACCAAATAATGCGTATAAATAGTGTAAACTGTAGTACAAATTGTAAACTACAAGCTGGAAAAAAAATCGGGCTAATCGGACAAATAATGAAGACGTTATGACTCTTCAAAGTTGGCTATATTTTGGAAAAATGTTGAAACAGAAAAACTCAGAATTAATATCCAATGTTTAGAGGCCTATAACTCACTTAATATACAACCAAATAACGTGTATAAATAGTGTAAACTGTAGTACAAATTGTAAACTACAAGCTGGAAAAACAATCGGGCTAATCGGACAAATAATGAAGACGTTATGACTCTTCAAAGTTGGCTAAAATTTTGGAAGAATGCTGAAACAGAAAAACTCAGAATTAATATCCAATGTTTAGAGGCCTATAACTCACTGAATATACAACCAAATAACACGTATAAATAGTGTAAACTGTAGTACAAATTGTAAACTACAAGCTGGAAAAAAATCGAGCTAATCGGACAAATAATGAAGACGTTATGGCTCTTCAAAGTTGACTAAAAATTTGTAAAAATGCTGAAATATAAAATTAAAAAAAAAAACAATGGAATGGAATATGAAATTACCTTTGACTTCAAACATGCCAAAAACCTTATCCAACTCCACCGCAATCTTTCAATAACTCATATGTGGAGTTCCATCGAGTTGGGCTATCATTGCACAAAAACTTTTTGGATTCCACATTTAGCTCTTTCATGCATTCTTTGAACCTTTGAATCCGTTGTGTAGAATTCCTAATGTATTTAACGGCCTTTTGCATGCACTTGATACTAGATTGATGTTGATCAAACCCATCCTTAACAATAAGGCTAAGGATGTGGGCCATACACCTTACGTGTAATTGTTTCCCCCCATCGTACAAGTTTGGTAGCTTTTTCATTAGAATTTCGATTGCTTTGTCATTTGCACTAGCATTGTCAACGGTTATGGTCATTATGTTATTGATACCCCACTCTTGAAGACAAGTCAACAACGTGCGCCTAATATCTTCTCCCTTATGACTATCTAGAGATTTAAAGTTGATAATTCTTTTATGCATGACCCAATCTTCATCAATAAAGTGGGCCGTGACCACCATATAGCTCGACCTTTGACATGAGCTTGTCCAACAATCGGTCGTCAAATGCACATTACTTAGGGGATTATTGAAGAACTTAAATAACTTATCCTTTTCTTCAAGAAAGTAATCGGTAACTCTATTTGAAATTGTTGTTCTACATGGCAAAATTACTTTCCCGTTCAATGCATTTGTATACTCAATAAATGATTCGTTCTCTACAAACTTGAATGGTAATTCCCCAACTACAAATAAGTTTAACAAAGCTTTTTTTATTCTTTTCTCATCATGCTTCCAAGTCCCAATACTATTCTCTCCGTTTTCATTTTTTTGAAATTTAAAGTGGTTTGGTTTTCTAGTTTTTTTTCTAAATTTTTTGGGTTCATTTTACATCTTTCCGTATGTTTAATCATACTAGACGTACCGTTTGCGCCGGATTCGGTTTTGAGCAAAGTTCCACATTGTTTGCATTTGCTATGTCTAACTTTGTCAATATGAAGTACATCATAGTCGTTCCAACAAGCCGCCCTTTGGGCATATTTCCTTTTCTTCGGGTTTGTTGCTTGACTTGTTCCTTCAACTTGTGTGTTATCAACAAATACATCTTCATCATCAATTTAAAGCATAATAACAAAATAGATTCATCATACATCTAAAGCATAATAGCATTTAAATAAATTCATCAATATGGAATGACACAAGTAAAAGAACATATATGGTTATTTTCATTAAATTCTCTTATTCAATTTTCAATGAGTAGTAGATTAAGATACAAATACTTACTTGTGTTTCTTGATTTGGAACCCAATTTTCCATGAATTGAATGGAGTTTTATCACAGTATAAACTACAAAACAAGATGAGAAGACGATTCAAGAAGTTTGAAGCAGGGAAGTCGATCAAAGCCTATTGTAGCAACCCGCAAGGATCATGTGTCGATCAAAGGCAAAGCTGTCGGCCAGCAAGAAGTAGAACCAAATCACCAATTGTCGATCAAAAAAAGGAAGGATTAGGATATACGATATTACGATTTTGGTGTAATTGGCGATCAAACAAATTAAATGTCGACAGCAAGAAGTAGAAGTCGGCACTTGGCAGCAAGAAGTAGAATCAGTCGAATGTTGATCAAAGAAATCGGCAGCAAGAAATTTTCAATGTTCTTCGATTCGGTGCAATTGTGACCGTCGGTTCGATTTGGTGTAATTGTGTTTGGTTTACTCGCTATTAGGATTAGGGAATCGAATGGGAGAATCGTTGAGACTTGAGACGTCGACTGTGAGAGGGAGTCCTTATTCGATTCACGGCTCACGCAATTGAATATAGACGCTTCATATTCGGTTCGGTTTTTTGGACCGAATAAGTCCTTATTCGGGTAACCCGGACCGAATAAACCGAAAACCGAATAAGCCATATATAGATACCCGAAAACCAAATCGAATTGCTTATTTGGGTCTTATTCAGTTCGGTGCGGTTCGGTTCTCGGTTCGGTTCGGGTTTTCGGCCCAATTTCTCATCCCTACTTAGATATATATGTGTGGTGGGCCAAGTTCATTTAGGTTGGGCTAAGATTCATGGATAGTCATTGCAGTGTTTAACCCATGGATCATATGAAATGAAAGGTCATGGGTTTAAACCTAATCTCCACACAATATAAAGATGTCCTTGGTTGGTGAAATTGGCACTAGTGTATATACACAAAAGGGCAATGCCGATTTAACTAGAGAGAACCAAAGTATCCTTATTCTCAAGGTTATTCCAAGTGTTCATGGTGTTGTGTGAACCATTTGAGGTGTCACACTTGGGGCACTAGGCACTCAAGCTTCATGAAGACAAGTTACATCAAAAAAGGTATGTATTCTATCTATTTTATTATCCAAGTATATGATATATGTATGCTAGTATAGGGTAATATCTTGGAAACTTCATATTTGCATGTATAATAGAGAAAACATAGATCCAAGGTATTTAGGGTTGTATGTACACCATAGGATGTTGTAGTATGCTAAAACCCAACAATATGACCTATTAACCCATAAAGTCAAAATCTTGGTGGCTTTGCATGCCCCAAATTGGCCCAAATCGAAATATGACAATCTACTTCCATGGAAATGGCCATTACTCATGTAGGTTTGGATTAAAGCTTCAAAGGTTGCAAATTTATGACTCTAGGAATCAAAGAACACCAAGAGTAGCAACTCTAAGCTTAAAATAACAGAAATAATCCATAAGGACTCATCTATGGGAGCAAAAAGAGTCCAAAAGCTAAAACATGGAGATCTAAGCTTCTAGAGATCAAGATCAAGACTTTATACCTTGCACAAGCTAGAATTGAAGTAGAAAATCTATATCTACAAGCTTCTCCTTGAACTATCACCTTGCTCCAACCTTCTCCTCCTTGAAAATTAGACAAAATGCCCCAAAATGCACTCAAGGGACACTTTCAAGGTCAAGAACACTCAACAATGGGGTTAGGGTTACGTGGAGCCTGTTTAGGGACTAGAGGGAGGCTGGTAAAGAAGATCCTTAGGTCATAATGCTCTTTAAATAGTGCTTAAACCACAAATATTACGGTTTTGAGGAATGGTCACGTACGCTGCGCGTACTCCTTTGTGTGTGGCACCCGTTTTCATTCCTCACCAGTACGTCCAACGTACATAGGGCGGTACGCCCGCGTACTGCACCACTAAGCCCAATAAGAAAGGATCCAATGGATCAAGGTCCAAATCATAACAATTAATTAACCTGAATTATTATAAATACCTTGGAGATTATTAAGCGTTACATATAAACTCAGAAAGGGCAAGATTTAGCAATCTTAGCTCCTGGACTGGCTCAAACTCACAAGGAGGACTCAAAACCCTAAAATAAGCACAATTCTAGCCCTAAACCCATAAAACATAACAAGAAGCTAAGGTATGAACTTGATACCTTAAATGAGCTGGGAATGAAGCCAAGAATCTGGATCTATAAGTCTTCCTTTGAACCACAAGCTAGCACCAAACACCTTTTTCCTTTAAAATGAGCAAAAGCTCACCAAAATGCACACTTAGATCTCACAAACATTCAATGAGAGATTAGGGTTTCCAAAATGAGGCTAAAGGTCAGTGGAGGCTGAGAAATGAGAGAGCCTTAAGCTTATAAGGATGTTTAAATAGTGACCAAACCTAAAAATTAGGGTTTGGCACTCTACCAATTACGGTGGGCTTACCCCAGCTTACGGTGGGCGTACTCGCACAAAGACTCGTTTTCTTCCTTGCATGCATGGGACCAACTTGCAAATCTTTTCCATTTGGGGCCATTTCTGCCAATTATTTAAACAACTATAACTCTCTCATCTTAGGTCTGTTTCCTACGAACTTTATATCCACGGATAGGTGATGAGAAGCCCTACACTTCTGTCAACTCCCTTTCACTTTAAAACTTCCCGAACAGAAACCCAAATTCATAAAGCCCGCTGCCAATTTACCAAAATACCCCTTGGTTCAAAACTCAACCCAAATGCCTGAATTGTCTACATTACATCACCCACGCCCAAAAGGGTAACG
Organism: Lactuca sativa; assembly: GCF_002870075.4. NCBI lineage: Eukaryota > Viridiplantae > Streptophyta > Magnoliopsida > Asterales > Asteraceae > Lactuca > Lactuca sativa. The sequence goes on along the minus strand of NC_056631.2, from coordinate 189,241,831 downwards.
ATTCGGAACAGGGCGTTACATGACATGTGTCAAAATGAAATATATTCTCCCTAATAAATCAAAATATTTCTGTCACATGTTATTCTTTCATTTATTTGGACACATGACATTTTCTAATATTTTTGAATAAAATTTGTTCCATGTGTCATTTTCTCATGGTTTTATCTTCTCTTAATTTTTTTTCAAAAAAACAAATAAACTAAACTACTCTTAAATTATTCCACATACGTCCACTGCAGGACTTAAACCATCGACCTCAAAGAGGGATGACAACACCTACATAATATATTTACACCTCAATTAATAATTGTCTTAACTGAAAATAGTCAACAAATTACAATTTAACTACTCATATATTATATTTATTATGTTTTCTTTTAAATTCAAATGTTAAATTTTAAATTTTAAATCTAAAATTTCGAATTTAAATAAATTTTGGTATAAAGTTTCATATTAAATTTTTTGTTTTAACCAACACGTATAGCGTACAAGTCTCACAACTATATATATATATATATATATATATATATATATATATATATATATATATATATATATATATATATATATATATATATATATATATATATATATAGGGTTAAGTTCAAATGAGAACACTTATTAATGTGAGAACGTGAGAACACTACTTTATGCTACTATTCTACTATGAATTTTGTATATAGAACGATATGACATTATTCATCAACAAATATATGAACATTAATATTCACATTAAAATTTTGTATGTACAACTTTATAATATTATTCATCACCGAATATATGAACAATCACATATTTAACATTCACATTAGAATATACTAAATTACTACATATATTTTTACTACAATTAAATATATAAAAAATTCATAGTAGAATAGTAACATAAAGTAGTGTTCTCACGTTCTCACATTAAATAGTGTTCTCATTTGAATTTAACTATATATATATATATATATATATATATATATATATATATATATATATATATATATATATATATATATTGAGTTAGGTTCAAATGTTTTCACTATCTATTGTGTGCCTGTATGATTGATTCTGGACCATTCATTTTAGTTATTTTAAGAAAGTAATTAATGCTTATTAAATGCTGAAGATGTAATTAATACCTATTATATCTTCAACATGTAATATGTATTAATTACTTTCTTAAAATAACTAAAATGATTGGTCCAGAATCAGTCATACATGTACACAATAGATAGTGAAAACAAAATAACATAACCCTATATATATATATATATATATATATATATATATATATATATATATAGTAGGTGTGAGACCCATGTATTACATGGGTTTATTTACAAAAAATTAAATATAAAATTTTAACAATTTGAAAACTTTAAATTTATAAGAAAAATAAATTTTTTTTTGAATTATTAAAATTAATGAGACTTTAATGCATTAGATACATTACATATATAAACCATTTTCTAATAAATACCTTACATATATATTACCTTATATATTAAACGTGGATTTTAATTTAATAAAATCAAAAATACAATAAAATGACAAGTGGAAAATAGAAAAATTTAAAATTTCTAGAAAATATCATGTGTCCAAATGAATGAGAAGAGGACATGTGGCAAAGTCATTTTCATTTATTAGGGTAGATATATATATATATATATATATATATATATATATATATATATATATATATATATATAACAAGTAGAATTTTTTATTTATTAGGTTAGGTAATTGTATTATTAGGTATGCTTTAATAATAGTTGATACACAAAAAAAAAAATTCACGCTCCTATGTGTTTCCCTGACCCACGAGGCCATGACAATGTCTTAAAGTTCTTGCTCATTTAAGATGTAATAATAATGTCATATGATCGGTTGAAAAATTGGACTCGCTTAAATAGATTGGGCCCGAACTGAACCCAAAACGTTAAATGGTGAATAGAAAAAAATAAAGACATAGTATCAAGTTTGAGAAAAGATAGGTGTGTTCAAATTGGTGGTATGACCCATTTAGTTTTAAAATTTTATATGATACGTATATAATAAAACTTTAGGATGTATTTAAAAAAAATTAGGAATTATTTTATATTATTGGAATAAATAAGAAACAAATAAATAAAAGACAGGTGAACCTTATATTTAAATTTGTAAATCAAATGATTAATATTATCAAAACTCATCACACGTTAGAAATAAAAAGAAAGAGATGTAGTTGTTTATAAAAAGAAAGAGTTAGAAATAAAAAGAAAGAGATGTAGTTGTTTATAAAAAGAAAGAGATGTAGTTGTTTGATGTTATAAAAATGAATGATAAAGAATTATAAGGAGACTTGAAAAACAACACAACTCCTTCTATATTGTTGGTTCTAGAAAATGGTTGTTGCAAATGAGTTAAAAAAAATCCATTTGTGCAATTTTATTATTATTATTATTATTATTATTATTATTATTATTATTATTATTTTGCAAAAGTCCGATTTTAGGAATCAAGTATGCACTTTTTACTCCTTTTAGGCATTCAATTGGTCATGTCGAACTCACATTTTTGTAAATCGGGTTTTTATTTTATTGGTTCGATTCGGCTCATCACGTGTATTGTTCACTCTTTGTTTTTTTTTTCGCTTCACTTAATTAGGAAGCACATGTGTTTCTATTATAGATTTGTTATTGTTGGTAGTTGATAGGTGGTAGCTAATGGGCGGCGGCGGCTGGTAGCTAAAAACTAGAAGCTATAACTTTTAGAGTCAAGATCAAATAAGAAGGAAAATTTTGGTAGGAAAGTATGACGTTTTTTTTCTATATATTTTTTAGCGAACATACAAAATGAATCATTAAATGATTCAAATGTAAGATAATTCATAAGAAAAAGTTATCAAAAAAACATTTTCATGATTCATTTTTAAGTAAATTAAGAAAAAATTCATTTTTATTACAATTTTAGTGAATAACAACGAAATCATTGTGTCAATGAATCATCGGTGTGTTTTTTTGAGATTTTTTTTGGTGAACCATATTATTTTTTATTCATCTAGTGATTCATTTCTTTTGTTCGTCAGAAAAGTATGTAGAAAAAAAAACTTCTTACCTTCTTACCAAAAAATTTATTACCGGATCTATATCCATAACTTTTATTTATATATGACTGTTCGTTAAAAGTAGTTAGAAAATTTTAAAACATATAAAATAACATAAAATGACATCTTTATAAAATATAAAATAGAAACATAAATTTAAAAAAATAGATAATTAAATTTATTTGCAAAGATATAAAAGAGCTTCTTTTGAAATGCTATTCGAAATAGTCTTTGGATTTGAAGTTTTTTGTTGATGCTAAAAACTAGAAATTCTCAAAAATTATATACCTAAGATGTCCTATCCTTCTTAACGCAATTACACTCGTTTTCTAGTTGTGTGCCTTACTATCATTCATTCAAAAATATATATCGATTATAGTTAATAGTTTATAGTTATATAATAATATAGGGAAAATGATTTATAATGGTAAGTTTGTTTTAAAATGGTTCAAAAAACAGAGTATGGCTTGTTCTGGTCTTTGTACAAAAATAACTACAAACTATACATTTTTATTAAATCCCGCCTTAAGGTAAAGACTCTTTAGGTGGCCAGATGAGTTGGCATATTTTTGTTGAGTTGGCATATTTAGGTGGTGAGCGATTTGAATTGGAGAATTGAATAGATTGAATTTCTTCATTGTCAACGTTTCCAGTAAGAACCAATGTGGTTAAATTTGGGCAATATTGAAGAACATTTAGGAACCATAGAGGTTGTTCAAGTTACATATTGAGAATAGAAGATCAGATAAAGATTTGAATCTTTTGAAGGTTTCTAGGCTTTGTCCAATGAGATTGTTCTCACCAAGATCGATCATTTTTAATTTTGGGCAAGCGGAAAGATTATCAAGAATAGCGCATAGAATTTGTTATCAGCTAAATCAAGGAACATATGGTTTATCATTGATGAGTAGTTTAGATCAATTGAACCAATGAGCGAATTGTCTCTCAAGATAAGTGAGAAAATGCTTCCATAATTATATAACGAAGTGGGTATTGTACCAAAAAGATTGTTCATATGAGTAGAAGAATAGCTTAAATTTGGAAATATATGAAAGAAATCAGGTAGATTTCATGAAATTAGATTCAAGGAAACATTAAAGTAAACAAGATTCGAAGGACTAGTATTGTGTACCTAACTGATTAGGTTGTTATCTTTGAGAGATAACCGAAACAATCTTGGTAACTTGAATAGATATTCTGGTATGATCCCAAAAACGAGATTTGCATGTAGAAAAAGATGTTCTAAAGAGCTACAATTCAAAAATTCTGGTGGGATCTCGCCATTAAAGTAATTCACATCTAATTTAAGCTCCTTAATTTTAGTGGAGTTGATATAATATGGTTAATTTCTTTAAAAACTACAAGGAAGAACCGAATTATTAGGTGAACATATGTAGAGGAGGACTTAAAAGAATACATTGTCACAACCCGAAAATTTTATTCTTATAAAGTCAACTTTGGTCAAACTTATTCCTTTGAGTAAATTACACGAATCGTCCCTTGTGTAGGTGCCAAAATGCACGTTCAGTCCCTATTTTTAAAAATTAACTCGGATCGTCCCTCGTTTGGTTAAAAGTTGCATGTCGCATCCCTCATTAGTTTAAATTAACACGCTTAATCTCTTACGAGACATGAAATGACTACAATACCCTTTTCAATTTTATTTTTCATTTATTTTTAACATTTTTGATTAATTTTAATTTTTAAAATATATTTTAATTAAAATTGTGGGTCCATCTACCTTTAAACCACTAGAAATGTTCACACATACCCCTTATCTCCCTCTCTCCCAGTATGTCCTTCTCCGCTTAACTCTGATCATGCTCAATACTCAGATCATCTTCTCCGGCCACCTGATTTGCACCTTCTTTGGTTCCAGAAATCGCAAATAAAAAAATCAAAATCTGAAACCTATAAACCAAATGATTCTAGAAAACTCAAAATCATTTCACAAATCAAACTCAAAATGAAAATCAACATGAAATCCAAATAGCTCTAGAAATCAAAAATGGTGGTGAATCTTTTAGAAAACCTAAAATACACACACAGCGGCGGTCAATTAAAATATGAAACCTATAATCCCTTTATCGTGTGTTTCTAATCGGAGAGCATAGAGAATTAGGGAAAAATCAGTTTCGCTAAATCCAAAACCCAAAATCAATTTGATCGATTCTAATAAGAAAAAACATAGCCCCTCGATCAGAGTTTGAATCTAGGTTTATTATCGTGGCTTATTTCGAACAGAGAAACAGAAATTGAATCCCCTATCAGAAATCAAAACACAACCCCTTGCATCTTTCGGAAAATCAACTAATATCATGGAAATCTTTCATCTGGAGCTCTGAAGAAGAAAATCGGTGATAACTAAGATCTAAAACTAGATTTTCAGAAAGAAAGAGCAAGAGAGATGATGTCAGAAAATCATTTTTCTGGCGATTGGGATTTTTACATTTGGGATTTCAGGTTTATAGTAGCAAATGGAGGTGGCTGGTGGTCGAGGTGGTTGGTGGCTGAAGGTGGTTGCTGACCGGAGATGCACAAGTGGAGTGATTTATCATTATCCCATTTCCGTCCAAGTCTGTCAATTTGTTCTTCTTTCTGTCTAGGTTCGCCAACATGTTGGAGACGAGAGCAACGTACTGGAGTCGGAGAAGTAGTGAGAGACGAAAGAGATGATCGGTGAGTGAGCATACTGGAGCAGAGAGAGGATCAAGAGATTTAGGTCCACCATTTTTCTTTCAAGAGGGTTGGGGAAGAAAGGAAACAATGGAAACAGAAATGGAAGGGGGAGGCGTGGGTTTGACTTTTAAGGAGAGTGTTTTTTTCTTTTTCCATTTTGAATTTAAAAATAAATGAATAAATAAGAGAAAATTAGAAAAGAAATTATTAAGGGTAAAATAGTCATTTTATGTCTTAAGGGATGAAGTGTGCAAGTTTTAAACAAACAAGGGACGGTTCGAGTTAATTTTCAAAAATAGGGACTGAACATGCATTTTGGCACCTGCACGAGGGACAATTCGTGTAATTTACTCTATTCCTTTCATGATCTTAAAATGGATGGAATAATGGATTATAAGCTTTGAAGCCTTGTAACTAAGTGTGTTTTAGTTTGGAGAGAAAAACCTTAGAAATCGATAACCCTCACATGGACTACAAAAACCCTTGCAGCCATGAGCCTCCGAAGCCGTTAACATCTAAAGTCATGAATATTCGAACCATAAACCCTCGGACCATGAACGAGGTTCACGACCGCAAACGAGGGTTCACGGTCGTGAACTCATGCTATATATGCGAGTGCTAGCCATTTTTCTCTTAATTTCTCAACTTCCAGCCGTGAACTCTCTCATTCTCTCTCAAGTATCATCCATCAAAGGCCCCCCTTTCTCTTCAAAAACGTAAGAAACACTTCCCTTTTCTTGTCATTCATGTGAAACCCTTTGATTCAATCATTGATTCATTATCTTTTCATCAAGATCTTCAAGTGTTCTTCCCTGAAGTTGGTCCGTGAACCTATAACACCCAAAATCTGGAAGGCCAAGAAAGGAAAGAAAACCCTAATTTTTAGGGGTGACTCGGCGAGTCCAAGGAGGAACTCGGCGAGTCCGAGCGGGATTCGGGTCGAGGAGTAAGTGACCAACTCAGCGAGTAAGCCAAGTGGACTCGACGAGTCTGGTCTGTGCGAGGAAAACCCTAAATTCAAGACTTGGAGCCTATTTAAACGTCTCATTCTCTCCCCTAGGGTTCCTTTACTGCCTCTCTCACCCAGAATACGGACTCTAAGCCTCCATTGTTGTGCATTCAAGTTTCCAAGCCATTTTGGGAGTGGTTTGAAGGAAGAAGAAGAAGGGGAAACATTGAAGCTTCAAGGATTGGCCTTGGATCTGAAGTTTGGGGAAACTTTCTGAGTCATTGAAGGTAATAAGTCGTTTCTTTCCTTTAGATCTTTTTTGGTTGTGAGATTTGGGGCTTTTTAAGCCATGGATAGTTATCCATTGGAGTTACAAGCTGGATCTGGAGTTGCTACTTTAGATCTAAGTGTATTTTGGTCTTGGAAAGCATAAAGTTTCAGTCCTTGAGCTGATTATAGAGCCTCTTTGCCTTAAACCCTAGTTTATGGTGTATTTTTCCTAGATCTCCTTCTCAGCACGTAAAGTTTGTAACTTTACGTGAGGAATAGGCTTGGGAAGGGTAGATCTACAGTTTGGAGTCCATGCATGACTCAAAAGTCCTCTGCATGTATGAAGATCTGAATGGACTCGGTGAGTCCTTTGAGTGGACTCGGCGAGTAGCATGAAGATTTGGAGGAACTCGACGAGTGGGATAAACAGCTCGTCGAGTTAGACGAAGATGGGCAGGAACTCGGCAAGTTGGAAGAACAACTCGGCGATTATGTTGAAGGTTTTCTTGGACTCGGCGAGTCTGTTCTTGGACTCGACGAGTCAGGTCGCTAAACCCCAAACCCTTTGAGTTTAGACTCGAATCAGTGAGTCGATTGGAGACTCAGTGAGTTGGTCAGGTCAGGACACGGAAATCGGTAGGCTCGGCGAGTCATGGACTGGCTCGGCGAGTCGAGTCGCGATAAGAAGGACTCTGAACATATGAACTCGGCGAGTCACTGGGGGTGACTCGGTGAGTAGGGTTGACCTGGAAGGTTGACTTTGACCAGGACTGGACTTTGACCAGAGTTGACTTGGTAGTCTTTCGGGGGTCAGTTAGACTCAGTGTTGCATTGTTATTGGTAGCTCAGGGAGCGGGTGGAGCAGGAGTTCAGAGAGTTGTCGGGCAGCGATTAGTGGGATCATCAGCAAGTTCAGCCAGTGCAGGTGAGTTTCCCTTTGTATGAATGGGTCTACGGCCACAATGCCGGCCCATGTAGTTATGAGTAGAAGACCCGGGGGCTAGCCCTAGGCACAGTATGCTAGTATGATATTCGGGACGAGGTCCAATGATAGAGGGCGGGTGCCCAAGGAATGGTTTATGTGATAGTTTATACTTGTTGTCTGTGTGATACTTGTATGTACCTGATAGGGAGGTGAGCGTGGGAGAGGTCCCGCATCTCACCAATAGCAGAGTATGGATGGTGTTCCACATCTCAGTAGCAGCAGATCAGGGGCGAGGCCCAAGTTAAGGAAGAAGTGAGGGTGGGTTGGGCCCGTACCTCACTATCAGCAGGAGTATGGACGGGGTTCCATGACTCATCAGTAGCAGGACAAGGGCGGGGCCCAGAGATAGGCGAGGCCTTAGGACAAGATCCGTTAGTATGTGTTTAGCTTATGTGATGTGATGTGATATGTTTATGTGCCATTATATGTTAGTGGGCGAGGCCCTGTGACAGGCGAGGCCTAAGTGAAACAGATCTGTATCCGAGCGGGGCTCGAAGCCAAGCGGGGCCTGGAGCGGAGAGGCCGTTGTAGCGGGCGAGGCCCGAGGTAGGGGGCGAGGCCTAGGATAGCGGGCGTGGCCCAGTATGTGCAGTATGTGGTTACGCATGGTATGTGGTAGGGTGGGGAACTCACTAAGCTTCGTGCTTACGTTTTTTCAGTTTTGGTTTCAGGTACTTCCGGTAGCGGAGGGAAGAGCTCGGGGTGATCGCATGGCACACACCACAGTTTAGGCAGCCTGGGAATGTTTACTCTGATAATGAATATGTATTTTGGAAACTAATACTCTGTTTATGTTTTGAAATGATGAATTTGCTTAAAGTAATGTTTTATTAAAAGAAATTTTTAGTCTTGAATTTTGGGACGTTACAAGGTTGTATCAGAGCCTTGGTTTGAGGGATTCGGACATGCTCTCGGGTGTGTCTGAACTCAAACCGAGGAATTGGTATAGAAGTTTTCAAAATGAAAAACAGTTTTGTAAAAGAGGGTTTTGGGAAAGAAAACAGTTTTTGAAAAGCAAAAGTAATTCAGAAAGAAAAGAACTTTGAAAAGAGAAAAGAGGTGTGGTGCATGCAATCAGCCGAGCTCATGTAAGTACCCCAAAATACCCATACAAGTTTATGATTTGATTATCAGTTGATAGAACAACATACTAGATTAGGACTAAGGATCTAGGGATGATGCCTTATGTGCCTATTATATGTGTTTTGAGCTGCATGATAGTGTTGATTAGACAGTGGTAGGATAGCCTGTCTAGGTTATGCCTGAGTTTATGAGTTTGTGTTGCATGCTAGTTCAGTTTCTTGCTATGTGGATATGATTGCTTGAGTATGTTATGGTTAGATTTTCCCCTTGTTTGAATGTTGCTTGCTTTGTGCATTGTGGGATTTTGAGTGATGGGAGTTAGCCATTAAGTGGATACGCCACGTCACATGTGATCAGGGTTGAATAATCTCAGAGTGCTGGATTTGGTCCTATTGCGCAGCTCTTGTTTGAGTCCAACCGTTGTAGGGACGAGTCTTTTACTTGAAGGATTATCTGAGCCTCGTCACATGTGATGGTATCCAGGTGATGGCTAATTGGCATCACAAGGAGACCTTCAGCAGCTGAGGACTGGTTTGAGTTGAGTCAGAGGTTTTCCTAGGGTAAGCCTAGGATGAGATAGTGCTGGGAGCAGTAGTAGTGGATAAGGGACCTGGTGGAGTCAAAGCAATTCCGGAAGAAAGTACGAATAGATGTGGAAGGTAGTATGGGCCCGTACTACTGAAAGTAGAGGATCCGTACTCGATTCGGGAAAGGCCGAGACAAGACCGGGAACCTGGTAGGGTGTGTTTGGTCTCGCATCAGTGATGAGTATTCTAACAGTGGTTGTGGTATATTTTCAGCATGGTGACGTTGCGAGAGAGACCAACGGGCGGATCAGGCGCCGGAGAGGGATCAGGCTCGGGTTCAGGGGCCGAGCAGCTCGAGGAGCGAATGAGGGAGTTGATATCCGCCGAGGTTACGCGCAATATTTTGAATCAGACTCCTGTGATCTTTGGCACGGTCAAGGAGGGTATATTGGAGATTTTGGATGAGAGGCTGGGAGCCTTCCGCACTGAGATGATGGCTTTGATGGGAGCGCGTACCTTGACATTTCAGGAGTTCAGGGCTTGCGGGGCACCAGATTATCATGGGGCTAGGGACCCCATCGCTAGCAGTAGATGGTTGGCTGATGTTGCCAACGCATTCCGTACGAGTCGGTGCCCTGAGGGGGACAAGGTCAGACTCGCTTCCTGTCTTCTAAAGGACAGAGCGAGGGATTGGTGGGAGGAGATTGGTTATGCTTTGGGGGATGATGCCGCGTTGGACGCAATGACTTGGAGCGATTTCTCGGCCAGGTTCAGGGCGGAGTTTTCGCCGATTATTGAGGTGCAGCAGTTGGCACGGGAGTTTCAGGATTTGACGCAGACCACTGAGGCTGTGGCGGAGATCACCGCCAAGTTCAGGGAGAGGGCTCTTCTTGTACCACAGTATGTCGCGGATGAGGAAATGAAGAAGGCCCGATATCACGAGATGTTGAGGGCTGACATCAGGTAGTTCGTGAGCAGGTCCGGCTGTAAGACGCTGGAAGATATGATTTCTCGGGCCAGGGAGAGGGAAATTGATTTGGAGAAGATCCAGAAGAGGAAGCCGGATGAGGTTCAGGTGGCCGCGAGTTCGGGCAAAAGGCCCAAGGGATCGGATTCGAGATCGAGGGATTATCAGGACCGCAGCCGATACGGGAAGTGTGGCAGGGCGCACGGGGGCGTGTGCAGGAGTGGTAGCGGCGGTGAGTCTGGCTGCTTCAAGTGCGGTCGGACTGGTCATTTTAGCAGGGATTGTACAGCTACCACGACCCAGGGATCAGACTTGATATGTTTTCACTGCAATCAACGGGGCCACAAGAAGGCCCAGTGCCCCAGTTTGTTTTCAGCAGGACGGGTGATGGCACCTGCCCTTGCAACTTTGAGGATCACGGATGGACGTCAGGGCCGGGCAGAGGCACCTGCGGTAGGAGGCAGAGCTTTTCAGATGACTACCTTAGAGGTGCGATCAGCACCGGACGTTGCAGGTATGTGATTTCTGTTTTCAGTTCTTTTATTTGTGCATGGTTATCTTGTTATGGCTCTGCATCATTATCGGTATGAGTATTTTATTTCTGAGCAATTGATTGTGATTGAGTTATATGCCATCTGCATACCTTGGATATTGGATTGGTAGTTAAGGGATGGGTTCTATTGGATAAGGTTACCTAGGATGCAGTAACTTTAGCATGTCTGGGAAGGACTTGGTATGTCTCGCTAGATCGAAGTTGTATAGTGTTAGAAATGGATTGGTTAGATCCCTAGCTATGGTAAGCTTGGGTTCCTTAGCAGATTGATTATGGAATGGTAGCAAGGATTTCTTTTGAGTATTGAGCAACAGGGGTAAGCAGGATCGAAGTGGGGGAGAATCCTCCGAGTGTGCAAAGGTAGGAGCATGCAGACCCAGAATGAGTGCGCGACCTCCGAGAAGGAAAAGAAGTGGTTCAGAATTTGATGGATTGAGGACTTCAGGGTTGGGAGTTTGAGAAACTCCCCATCAGCTAGTGCGTGTGATGGAAATGGTTAGTACATGGTTGGGAATTCAGGTTGTGGATCGCCCGTGGGACTCGAGGGAGTCGAAATGAGGATCTTGAGAGCTAATGGCATATGGGTGCTTTCGTAGTAGAAGTCAGTGATAGAAAGTGATGTAGGACTACGGGGCAGCCATAGCATTCACTAGCAATCAGCAATGGATGGTGATGTAAGACTACGGGTAAGTCGTAACATTCCTTAGTAGCTTCGTTAGCGGAGTTGGGGCGAGGTCCTTACCTCCTAGTGATCAGATAGGGATCAGGAATGGGTAGTGGGTGAGGATGTTAGGGAGTATGCCTGTATAGCCCTAGAGAGGTGAGACCTTGGGAGAGGCCGCTCCAGGATATAGTTGGGTGAGACCCGTGGGCGAGGCCCGTATGAGAGTAGCAGTATAGGTGAGACCTGAGAGCAGGGTTGCTCAGTAGTATGGTTGGGTGAGACCCGTGGGCGAGGCCCGAGCGAGAGTGATTAGACTAGTGAGACTAGAAGGATAGAGGCGGGTGGGACCCGTGGGCGAGGCCCGTGAGTTTTAGCAGCACAGGTGGGACCTGGTAGGGACCTTAGTGTCAAGTTAGGGGATCGGGGATCCCAGGATTGTAGTTCCCTGAATGGCAGAATAGATTGAGCAGTTATAGGTGGTCGAAGTTCTTCGGAAGTCGCTAGGAGCGACTAGGGGAGGTGTTGGGAATAGCTACCGGTGGGCGCCGGTAATCCAGATACTGATAGGTTGGTAAGGACCAGAGTGGTCTCAGTTCATCCGGAAGGCAGATGAGGAATAGCGGAATTTCCAGTCAGTAGTAGTGTGGGTAAGCGGCTTATGGTGGAATTCAGTTAGTTGAGTTGAGGGGTGCTCGACACCAAGTTATGACAAGAGAGGAGTGTCAGTGGTTACTGGCGGTGATGACCCGTGTTGGTTTTAGCGGGAATAATGGATAGGTGAAGATAGGATCTTCACAGTGTCAGAGGAGATAGTTGTTTTTGGAGCATCACCTTGGGAAGGCAAGGGAATTGCGTGAGGAAAGAAGGGGTGAACCCCTATAGGTTCAGTTGCAGTACTCGGAGAGTACCAGAAGGATTGTTAGTTGAGTAAGTTGTGTTTCCAGAATGTTCAGGTTCAGGGCTAACCCGAGATGATTATCCGCAAGGATTGACGCTAGTCAGAATGACCGGGCGGAAGACCAGCAAAGGTAGGCAGCTGGTGTTGGAATAATTGATGGGGTATTGGAGGCGGATCGCAGGCGGTGGGCCATAGCAAACTTTGAGGACGAAGTTTAGTTTAAGTGGGAGAGAGTTGTAACACCCAAAATCTGGAAGGCCAAGAAAGGAAAGAAAACCCTAATTTTTAGGGGCGACTCGGCGAGTCCGAGCGGGATTCGGGTCAAGGAGTAAGTGACCAACTCGGCGAGTCGGCCAAGTGGACTCGGCGAGTCTGGTCTGTGCGAGGAAAACCCTAAATTCGGGACTTGGAGCCTATTTAAACGTCTCATTCTCTCCCCTAGGGTTCCTTTACTGCCTCTCTCACCCAGAATACGGACTCTAAGCCTCCATTGTTGTGCATTCAAGTTTCCAAGCCATTTTGGGAGTGGTTTGAAGGAAGAAGAAGAAGGGGAAACATTGAAGCTTCAAGGATTGGCCTTGGATCTGAAGTTTGGGGAAACTTTTTGAGTCATTGAAGGTAATAAGTCGTTTCTTTCCTTTAGATCTTTTTTGGTTGTGAGATTTGGGGCTTTTTAAGCCATGGATAGTTATCCATTGGAGTTACAAGCTGGATCTGGAGTTGCTACTTCAGATCTAAGTGTATTTTGGTCTTAGAAAGCATAAAGTTTCAGTCCTTGAGCTGATTATAGAGCCTCTTTGCCTTAAACCCTAGTTTATGGTGAATTTTTCCTAGATCTCCTTCTCTACACGTAAAGTTTGCAACTTTACGTGAGGAATAGGCTTGGGAAGGGTAGATCTACAGTTTGGAGTCCATGCATGACTCAAAAGTCCTCTGCATGTATGAAGATCTGAATGGACTCGGCGAGTCCTTTGAGTGGACTCGGCGAGTAGCATGAAGATTTGGAGGAACTCGACGAGTGGGATGAATAGCTCGTCGAGTCAGACAAAGATGGGCAGGAACTCGACGAGTTGGAAGAACAACTCGGCGAGTCTCTTGAAGGTTTTTTTGGACTCGGCGAGTCAGGTCGCGAAACCCCAAACCCTTCGAGTTTAGACTCGAATCAGTGAGTCGATTGGAGACTCGGTGAGTTGGTTAGGTCAGGACACGGAAATCGGTAGGCTCGGCGAGTCATGGACTGACTCAGCGAGTCGAGTCGCGATAAGAAGGACTCTGAACATATGAACTCGGCGAGTCACTGGGGGTGACTCGGCGAGTAGGGTTGACCTGGAAGGTTGACTTTGACCAGGACTTGACTTTGACCAGAGTTGACTTGGTAGTCTTTCGAGGGTCAGTTAGACTCAGTGTTGCATTGTTATTGGTAGCTCGGGGAGCGGGTGGAGCAGGAGTTCAGAGAGTTGTCGGGCAGCGGTTAGTGGGATCATCAGCAAGTTCAGCCAGTGCAGGTGAGTTTCCCTTTGTATGAATGGGTCTACGGCCACAATGCCGGCCCATGTAGTTATGAGCAGAAGACCCAGGGGCTAGCCCTAGGCACAGTATGCTAGTATGATATTCGGGACGAGGTCCAATGATAGAGGGCGGGTGCCCAAGGAATGGTTTATGTGATAGTTTATACTTGTTGTCTGTGTGATACTTGTATGTGCCTGGTAGGGACGTGAGCGTGGGCGAGGTCCCGCATCTCACCAATAGCAGAGTGTGGATGGTGTTCCACATCTCAGTAGCAGCAGATCAGGGGCGAGGCCCAAGTTAGGGAAGAAGTGAGGGTGGGCTGGGCCCGTACCTCACTATCAGCAGGAGTATGGACGGGGTTCCATGACTCATCAGTAGCAGGACAAGGGCGGGGCCTAGAGATAGGTGAGGCCTTAGGACAAGATCCGTTAGTATGTGTTTAGCTTATGTGATGTGATGTGATATGTTTATGTGCCATTATATGTTAGTGGGCGAGGCCCTGTGACAGGCGAGGCCTAAGTGAAACAAATCTGTATCCGAGCGGGGCTCGAAGCCAGGCAGGGCCTGGAGCGGCGGGGCCGTTGTAGCGGGGGAGGCCCGAGGTAGGGGCGAGGCCTAGGATAGCGGGCGTGGCCCAGTATGTGCAGTATGTGGTTACGCATGGTATGTGGTAGGGTGGGGAACTCACTAAGCTTCGTGCTTACGGTTTTCAGTTTTGGTTTCAGGTACTTCCGGTAGCGGAGGGAAGAGCTCGGGGTGATCGCATGGCATACACCCAGTTTAGGCAGCCCGGGAATGTTTACTCTGATAATGAATATGTATTTTGGAAACTAATACTTTGTTTATGTTTTGAAATGATGAATTTGCTTAAAGTAATGTTTTATTAAAAAAAAATTTTGTCTTGAATTTTGGGACGTTACAGAACCACTCTTATGGGCCGTGAACCCATCATAGGCTGTGAACCCTTCAACGTGGGCCGTGAACACTCATGTGTTCTTGGACTGTGAACACCATTTCAACCTCCTAGCTTGCTTCTAACACTCTTTTTGAGTTATTCTTGCATCCTTGGTCGTTTCCTAATCTTTGTAGTTATATTCACTAACTATATACATATATGTGTGATAATATACTAATTATGACTCATTTGTGTCCCAGGACTTCGTTCGTGGAACCTATCATCCTATATCGAACATTCTATTGAATCACCACATAAGGTGAGTTCATACCCCCATGTATTTTTCCAACTTTTTAAATGTTTTAGGGGGAGAGTACAAGTATAACACAAGAAATGTTGTGTTATAAAATATAAAATTGCTTATTATGTCTTTGTACCAATAAAGTGTATTTTTGAACATGAAAATTTGAATAGAACATAGAAATGAGCTTATAAACTTTAATAAGTTTAGTTTAAGGAACAAAATGATCTTTTTTATAAACTTATCTATTAATTATAAAAAGAGTTTTCCGAATTATTACTTGTAAAGTCGTTAATCTAGCTTATGAGGCACGTCTTCGATACTTACATATGTACAACAGAAGTCTACCCTTACGACCAGAGTCTCCTAGAGGGAGAGCGTGAATTTGTGTATAGATCTATACGAGATTGATAATCCTGCACATCGTTGTTAGCTACAGCCGGACCGGCAGGTCTGCGGGTGACAAATGTCATATTCTTTTCGACGTCCACAATACATCGTGGTTAATCAGTCCAATTAGTATGGTCGTAAAACTCACAATAGATAACAACGATATATTTACGTAGTAATATACTTTTCATGAACAATCTCAAAGGATACTAACTATGTGATTACCCAATGTATACTTTTGGGTTAGATAAAACTGAAGTCCGATAGACAGTGGAATGTGTGCTTTCCGCCTTACTTCCTGTTCCTTGTTTGGTTGTGGGCTTAGGGTAGATTCACCCATTCAACTGTCTGTTCGATCTCGGTTATATGAAACTCGTATGTATTAGGTAATCATAGGAGGGTAGTATTGTCGTATCAGGTATCCAGAACAACCAAGTCTTTATTCAGTTTAACATATCAACAAAACTAGACATCATTGTAGTAAGTATATGGAGAATACTTGTGCTTTTCAAACATAGAACAACATAGACATCCAGTCGGTTTTTATAGAAAATATAGGATTTTCTATGGTAAACATCATTCTTTTAAGGTAAACAGTTTTCGATGGATCTTTCTGAAAACAATAACATTTATTACTGAAATCAATGTTTCACAATAGAGTTAGTGAAACTAGAAACTTATCTATAAAAGGTTTAATTCGTTTTATTAAACTTGTTTAACATAAAGGACCTTAAATGGTTAATTCTATAATTCATTGGTTTATACATCAGGGTTATATATAGTTAATATCCGATAGGCAGTGGAATGTATGACTTCCGCCTTACTTCATGTTCCTTGTTTGGATGTGGGCTTAGGGCGGATTTACATATTTAACTGTCCGTTCGATATTAGATTATATATAGCTTGTATAAACTCAGTGATTATAGAAGGAACTATTGTGGTTACCATTTTTACTAAAGGAAATATATGATTTTCTTAAGGAATGTTTTCTTCAAATGTAAAAGAACTATTACAGTTAACTCCGTAAGCACCTAGTGAATACGCTAGTGTTATATACTATAAAAATCTAACAAACAATGGGACGTTTGAATTCCGCCTCATTTCTTGTTCCTTGTTTGGTTGTGGGCTTAGGGCGGATTCACATAATCGATTGTCTGTTTACTCTAAATTGTATATAACTTGTATCCACTGAGTACTCATAGAAGGAATTGTAAAAGTCATTTTCACTTATCTTTCATCACATCAGAAAATATAGGATTTTCTGGAGGAACATGCGAACTTTCTAAAAAGAACTTAGAGTATATTTTTTATTACAAAAATGCTTATGAACTCACCACATTAAATGCTGATCTACGCTTTCAAAATAACTTGTATTCTCAGGAAACTAGTAGACAGGTACACACTCAGGGATTCAGAAGATTAAGCATAATAGTTTCATGTCTTTCTTTTGTTAATTACTTTTGGAGTCAATCTTTTGTGAATCAAATACATGTAAACACTTTAATATTTATACAATGGTTGTTTGTTACTTTGATTACTATGATGCATGTGTTGTGATACTGAGCAGGACTTCCTCCGCCCCCGAACGTTTCCGCCGTTCCGGTTTGGGGGTGTGACATACATGAAAGTCAATATATCTCATATAAAAAACGATGCTTCTTCAAAACAAATGACTGATAACATTTAACTTGAGAATTTTTTAGGATATGTTGTAGTGAAAGGGACAATTTGGTAAACAGAATCAAAACTACATTTGTATTTCTTGCTAACCATAAGAAAAAAGAATAAAAAAAAATCTTGAAATATTTTAGCCAAAAAAACAAAGGGTAAACAAGGGCAATTTGGTCTTTCTTGCATATGACATAGATGCATGCATAATTAAGTCATTATAGCATTATACTCTTGAATTCTCAAATTACATTGTTGTTATAACAATAAATGGAAGTAAGATGTTATACTAAACAAATGAGACAAAATGGTACGATAGGGCATAACTGTGTCATTTTTTATGTTAAGTTTGTATTATGTTAGTGTTGTATTAATTTGGTCTAAGTTTTTATTATGTGCAATCAGATTGGAGCATTTGCAGGTCCTAACAAGATCCATTGGGCACAAAAACAAGAAGTGGGAAAATTATGAGAAGAATCTTGAGCAAAATTGCTTCTACACACTTAGATTATTTTGGTGACAACACATTAGCATATCCAATCCAACAGAAGGGAGAAAAGTTGTTAATTGTCATTTTTATATTAAGTTGTACTTTGAACAATATATTCAGTTATAGTTTTTTACTATCATGTTTCTTCATGTACATAAAGCAAGAAGGTTGTTTAGCAACATCAACAATCGTGATTTTGATAGTACCATTGTTGAGCTTAATAAGTTGCATGACAAAAGGGCATAATTATATTGTGAACTCATTAAACTTTTTATCAAGGCACCTCATAAAACTTTTTATGTTAAACCATTCAATAAAAAGGACAAAAGGGCAATTGACGAAAGGGCATAAATGTACATTGAACTATTGTTGCTTTAATTTTTTTCATCAAGTACTATATATTAAGCCATTGTTGATAGTGTTTTTTTGAATAAACTCAATTTTGATGGTGTTTTTTAAAGGATTTTATAACAAACTTTATAACGTCATTTTCCCAATAAATATATTCATATCATTATACTTAATTACAATATAAATAATTATTAATTATTAAATTATATAATAATCAATGGTGATAAATTAGTCGGTCAAATTGAAAAAGAATAATATCAAAAAAGTTAACAAAGAACGTCAGAAAATAAAAATTGGCAATTAGAATGATGGAAATGAATTCATCAACTATGACACCCGTTAAAAAAATCAACTATGTCATAGGACATAATAGCAAAGAAATTTATATTAAAAGCAAATTAATATACGCTTAAATGAAAAAAAAAATGATATTTTTATTTGTTTATTTATTTAATTATGTATAGTGTGTCAAAGTATATCTTGTTTATATTTATATCTATATTTAAGTTAATTTGTACTCTCTCTTTATTTTAAAATATTTGGATATCATCTTTAAGTTAATTCGTATGTCTGAATTTTAAAGTTATCCCAAACGTGCATTTTAATGTTATCTCAAATGCATATTATTGTATCTATATTAATTTCGTTTATAGAGTGTCTTTCCGGTCATAACTGTTAATAGTTTTTAAGAGATTTTACCTTATCGTTTTTTTAAAAAACAAAATTTAAAAGCTAAGTTTTTTAGTTTTTATTTAAACAAAACAACCTCAATTTCAAAAGATTTTTTAATTAGTTTTTTTTTGAAGCTTTTAACTTTTAGTTTTTATATAATTTGATATATTTAAAAGTTAGAAATTTTTGCCCACAAATTTTGCACAATAAAAAACTACAACTTCTAGTAGCCTCGAGACAAAACATCCATAATATAGTGTATCCATAATATATAAACTAGTTAAAAGTTCAATAAAATATGAGCAGTTATAAATATAACTAAAATCAACTTTTATGGTTGTGAGATAAAGTTACTATTGCTAATAGTATAAGTTGCAAGGAATAGTTAATCTTTCAATTTTCTATAAAATGTCATTTTCAATAATTTTATTTTGTAAAATAATATTTTTTATCTTTTATTTTTTAAAATTCACTTTTACCCCTTCACTTTCAACTTTGTAAAATATCATTTTCATCTTTTTCGTTTTCTAAACTTTCATGCTTACCCATAATATATATATATATATATATATATATATATATATATATATATATATATATATATATATATATATATATATATATATATATATATATATATATATAGACACACACGATTTTTTCTAATGTACTTTATAAAATGCATTTTCCACTCATTCAACTTTGTATAATTTGTTACTTGCAACCCTCAATGCATAAAGTGCAACTTTAATTCATCAACTTCGTATAATCCGTCACTTGCAACCTCAGTATTTTTTAAAATGATATTATTCATTATTTTACTTTTTGAAATATCACTTTTACCCTTTTCACCTTAAACTTTGTAAAATATCATTTTTACTCCTTCGTTTTTCATTCCTAATACACAACAAAAACACGTAAAAACTCGTTGCAAAGCGCAAACTTAATTACTAGTTGATTTCTAATATATAAATACATTTATATAATAAAAATTTACTATGTTTAGCAAACTAATTGGGTAGTCTTCCACACAAAAAATTGATATATCATCCTAAGGTACAACACTTTACAACTATCATACAGGTCAATAAACATATATTTTATATGTAGGAATTCGATTTTTTAAATGGAAGAATCGAATTAATTAACTAAATAAACAACAAAACAGAAAAAAAAAACAATTAATTTTTAATTAAAGTAGATCGACTTATGCTTGAAAGTCTTTTAACTATTCAAAAGAGGCATCCAATGTGGCTTGTAAATGGGGAAGTATGTGTGGCCTTTCTAATAGAGAAGCGGTTTATAGCTGGTTCTAATCATATACACTAAAAAAAAATTCCAATTGCAAAATGGAGTAATCATATAGAATCTTTATAAATCAAGATCTTACCTTTTCCTTAACTATAGACTCAATGGCCTCCAAAAACACAGATTCTAATCTAAAAAGCCCAAAATAAACAAAAAAAAAGACCACGAAACAAAAAATAAAATAAAAATTGTTTACTTTCTTACTCTCTTGCTTTTTTAAATGGCTTGTAAAGCACCCTTGTCACAAATTTTGACCGAAATCGTTGGGAAGAACTCAGAGCAACAACGGGTTGACTGCTATCATCTCTCTTAATATACAAATGATCCAAATTGGCCGATAAAGGCTTCTGAAAAACCCCTTCATAGTTCTTGGAAAAAGATGCTTGATTCAAAGGCATATGTTGTAATAGCGGGGGCATTTCGGGTAATTTCTCACTATAATCATCTAATGTGAAGGATGCATTGTTGTAGCTTGATATTGGGGAAGAAGGGTATTCGGTTTCTTGATCTCTCACCAAGTTTTCATTGTAATAACCCTGAAAAACATCAAAAAAATATTAAAAAGACAAAATCTTAAGTTGCGGAAAATTTTCAAGTTCCATGAAAATTTTCAAATGAAAATGAAAATTTTGAAAACGTATTTTGTTGATTCAGTTTTCAAAAGATTTCCAAAGAAATGGAAATCTTCTATTTTCAAAATTGTATGTAAACAAATAAGTGATTTTTATAGTTTTCCAAACTTTTTTAAATTTCTAAAATAGAAAAAAAAACTCCACTAGTTTAAACTTTTAAACCAAACGCGTTTTCTAAATTTTTATTGAAATCTGAATATTAAAACTCAACTCTATTTTCTCAAAACGTTTTCTAGAAAAATAAAAACAATTTTGGTCCCACAACTAAAATGAAAAAAGAAAAGGTAAATGTTTTTCCATGGGTGACATTACCAACGGGTCCCACAACCAACATTAAAAAAAAAGTAAATGTAAATACCAAACTAACAACCGGTCCCACAACCAAAAAAAGTAAATGAACCCTATGGGTGTCAACATAGAGCGGTAAATCATAACGTCAAGTTTCTCTAGATTCTTACATCTTTACTGTTACATCCTTACTTACTGACAATCCTTACTTACTATCTTTACTGTTACATCCTTACTTACTGACAATCCTTACTTACTGACACTGACAGTGACTGACCCTATAGTGACAGTGACATAGATAATGATAGTAGAATAACTAAAGAAGTATACCTTTAAGTCCAAAACGTTGTAAATATTCCCAAACTCATCACTTTCGTGTGGTAAATCAGGAGAATAAGTCAATTCCCCATCAACGATAAAACGATAATGGTAAACACCAGAATTTAGCACCTTAAGAATTGAGAAATGAGTGCCTGAACCTTCTAATAACTCCCTGATAGAATAAAAAGATTCAAGAAAACGGACAAAAAAAGTATAAAACTTCTTATCAATCAAAAAAAGAGTGAGAATAGAAAAATAGCATTTCAACCTCGTACTCCAGTTATCCCATGATCCTTCAATTGCAACATGCTTTCCACCATGAGTCCAATCGATTACTGCTGGTATGCTTATGTTGTTTTCTGGGTTGAATTCGCCTCTTTGACTCTGCATTTGCAAGTTTTTATATGGTAATTAATCAGTTTTTATTTTCTTAACATGCTTTTTGTATGTAACTCTTTGATTATTTTTAGATTATATTACTTCGATAACTTTATTTTACATATTAATTTAGTAATTTTGTATATACATATAGTTGCAACAAAATTAATTGGCATTTGGTATATTAAACACCATCATAATGTGACTATTACAACTTCATGCAACAAAAATGTAACTTGGTGCAAATGAATCTTAATTCTTGAAGAAAAAAAAAAACTATATTTTGCAAGAAAGAAACGACTTTTACATTGAAAAAAGGAGGATTTGTTTAGTGCCCATGATTTTTGGGTGTTAACATTTACATTATTTGTCGAAAATTATTTATGCTAGCAAAGTTTTTTTTTTTTTTTTAATGAACAAATTATAATGTCCACCTTCTTGTGGAACTTCTAGCAAAGAGATGAAAGAAATCAACAATTGTAGCATAAATAATTCTATTATATGATTTTTTTTACTCATGTTCATATAAAGATTTACCCCATTAAAGATCCAATTTTGCAAGAAAGAAAACCTATAAATACAAATCACCCATTCAACCAACATGGACATACTCACATACATACATGTAAAAGCTTGAGTTACCTGAGGAGTGATAGTCATGGGGAACTGAGAAGCCCTAGGGGGGTGAAGCATATGCGCAGGATAGCTGTTGCTACTGTTAACTTGCGCCGGTCGATGGCCACATTCCATGTAGTAATCAGCTTGATTAAACTCTTTACTCTTTACTTCTCTACCACTAACATTACCCATTAGTGCAGAATTTCGTTAGAAACACTAAAAAGTCATATTCATGCTTTTAGATCAAGAACACAACTCGTGAAGCCATCAAAGACGATGAAGAACAGAAAGAATGGAAAAATCCCAAGTCAGAAAACGAGAAGAAATGGGGATTTATGGTTTTTATACATAACCATGTCTTTGTTTTTCTATTTTAGAGAGAGGAATCGATAAATCGATAAATACCCATATAATTAAGCACAAAGAAGGAGAACAGGTAACATGATGGAAAGCCCTTTTTGTCCTCTTTGTTTCTCTCACAAACACACACGAAAACACACAGTGGGTCTTTTTTTTTTCCCTCTTTTTCTAGAACTCCGGTTCTTGGTGGAGAAAAAAGCTACAAGTGTACTAGTGTGTTTATTCTCCAATGAGTTTGGAGGATCCTTTGTTTGAGGAAGTGTGGGTGGATTAATTATGCTTATTTTATTTGTTTAGTTTGACTAAATTACAATTTTGGTCCTTATGCTTTTTCTGTTAGGTTTAAAAGCGTTTTTATATTTTATTTTCATTTTCATATTATCTTTATTTATTACTATATCATAAGAGCTTTTAGAACTTATTGCATTTTGGATTAACTCATTTATTAACATTGGAAATTTGTTTTGTACATCTAGTCGGTTTCATTCAATATTATTTATTTTTACACTCGTAAGTGTACATCGTAAGTGTATAAAGTCTATGTTATTTTTTATGAAAAGGCTTCTAGGTCAGCAGTATGAGGTGGTGTCTTTCCTTTTTGAAGTCGAGGGTTCAAGTCCTGTCATTGACATAGATGAAATTAAATACTAGTTTAGGAGTAGATTATATATTTATATTTACCGATTCAAAAAAAAAATTAATTTATTTGATTATATATTAGGCTATAAACTCGTGTACCATACGTTGGCAAATCAGAATAAATAGAAAATATATCGCATTCTTAATTTATTGCTAAATTTTGAATTTTACGATTTATTATTCCTTTATTGAAAATATAAAAATTTTAACTCCTTAAAATATGAGATTTTATATCAAATGAAATAAAAAAAATACTAAAAAATGACATATGATATCATTATACTTAAAAAGATGACATGTGACATATTTATGTTTTATTTATTAGGTTAGGTAGATTCAATAACATTTCATTTACCAAATAATAAATGAGTAGCAATTACAAAATAGTTGGTTAAATTGTTTTGTCAAAAATTGATACACTAAGTTTGTAACCAAATTAGTTAGTATGATTTGATTTTTAGAATAAAACATTAGACTGTGAAATGCTTAAGATCTTAAAATACGTCAGACATGTTGGTCATGCCCAAGATATTCAGCAACCTGCTTAGTAATGTTGACTTGATTTGAAATATCAATAAGTATGTTTGTAATAACTGGGACAAAAACAATGTAAAAATTGGGAAAGTAGCTAATTTATAGAAGAAATCTCAAGTTACTGAAAAAGAACCAAGATATTTTTGAGTTGTAGTTAAATAAATTTATCTATCTCTTATAAAGAATGTTATTCAAATAAATATGGTTAAAGATATGTCATTTTATTGAACAATATTAATTTGAAACTTCTAAACTCTTTACAATATGCTACTTAAATGATTATTTAATTGTAATATTTTGCCTATATAAGAAACAATTGCTTCTCATCTCTTTTAATTTTGTTTTATCTTCTCTTTTCATTTTTGTTATCTAGAATGCATAAGAATAAACAAGTTTCAAATAAGTTTGTTTCTTCTTTCCATATATTTTTTCCTTATATTTTCTTAAAATTCCATTAGAATTTTTTGTGTATAGGAGCCAATACAAAAGTTTATGGTATTTGAAGATGATGAATAATTATATCAAGGTTGTATATTTAGAGCCGAAACAAAACGGTCATCAATTTTGATGTGTTATCTCTTGAAAGTGTGTTTGTGAAAGAAAGAAAAAGATACAAACAAAGAGAATTTTTTAGGTGAATGTTGTATATTTCCTACTAAAAGAAAATTATCATGAATTTTGATGTTTTTGAAATGTGTTTAAACAAGAAGTGTGTTTTGATGAGTTCTCTTCACATTGATGAAATAAGTATAGAAGAAACTACAAATGTTAATATGTTTGAAATGTGTTTTTGAAAGAAAAAAAAAAAAGAGATCATGAATTAGCTTTTGATAGGTTCTATTTACATTTATGAAAATATAAATGTCCCGATTCATTTGCTTTATTGCTTATTTTTTGTATGAATATTGAATAAACATATACGGGGATTCTATGAATGTTGCAATGTCCCAAAAACGCAAGGTAAAATTTTCATTTTTCAAACAATCAAAACCATTCATTCAATCATTTAAAAGATGATCAAAGTATAATGTATTCTCAAAACATCAAAGTAGAGTCATAAAATAGATAGTGCGGAAAATTCCAAGAGATGCAGTGCGATCAAGTCAGTCCCTTCCTCTTGGAACCAGAGGTATCTGAAACATTTAAACATAAAATCATAAGCAAAAAGCTTAGTGAGTTCCCCAAAATACCATATACTATACATAACAATGGGCCCAGTCCTATGTGTATGTTTCAACCTATGTGAATGTTATGATCCAACCATAGTCTTACAATCACTTCCCTTGCTACAACCTAACTGGTTGGAGTAGAATAGGAAGATCAAGATACTGAAAGTTCCTCGGGAGAAGAATGAATTGATTTACTAAGCTAGGTTGAATATGTTGATTTTTGGATAATGGTAGATTTTGAAAAATATTTGGCATGTAATAGTTTATCTTAGGATTTTGTATGTTAATGGGAGCATGGTATTTTTCAACTAATCATTGGTTATGAATGGTTACATATTTGGAAATAGTAACTATTTTCCAAAAAATAGTATTTTTAGAAAAATTTAGAAAGTATGCTCTAACGATGAATCTCAAAATGAACATATAGAGGATTGTATACCTTATATGATTTCCTAGTCTGAAGGTTCCATTTTGATTTGTTGACATCCTGATGAAGTATCCATGAAGGTAAGGATTTCATGACATACAGTGGCTTTTACTAAAGAATCTATGTGTGGAAGAGGAAATGGATCTTTGGGTCAAGCTTTGTTAAGATCTATGAAATCTACACAAGCTCTCCATTTTCCATTTTTCTTTTCGACTACCACCAGGTTAGTCAACCATCTTGGGAATTTTACTGTCACACCCCCGAACTAGACGACGGAAACGTTCGGGAGCTCGTTTGTGACTTCATCCTTATAGTATCATCACATAGTATATAATTGAAACATATCATCATCATCATCACACATGTAATATACCAACATACATTGTTTACATCGAGTATTGTGTTTGAATATTACATGCCAGAATAATTAAAGTATGATGAAACAAAATATAACAAGATATCCATTAGTTTGTTCTACCCAACCTACTTCAACGGTTTCTTGAGAATACAAGTTAATTTAAAAGGTCAACATAAAAATGTTGGTGAGTTCATAAGCATGTTTAAGAAAATGATTTCTATAATTTTGTAATCACCAAAAAATCCTATATTTTCTGAAAACAACTCAGTATGTTTGTGTCCGATCTTGTATTAATGCATGTGTGTTATTGTTTACTAGTATTCAAAAAGAATGAAGAAATGAAAGAGAATGTACAAAGAATGCCCCCGGACAACCCTGTGTTGTCTGTAAAAGAGAATGATGGTATACCAACCCCCGAGGTTGAATACCAGTGCGAGTATGTTCCCGAGTAATCCAATTAGAAAAGAGAATGGCCTCCCGTAAATTTATAATGTTAATTCCTCTAAGTGAGTCGCTATAACCATACTAGATAATGATAATTTCGCCTTTCATGGCGTTGTTGGACGCCGAAGGAATAGAATAAGGTTTTCGTCACCCTAGACTGGTTTAGTCTAACTGTAGTGAACAGCTCAGGTGTGGGGTGTCATCCCCGTATAGATCTATACACAAATCTCCGCTCTCCCTCCAAGAGACTTTGGTTATAACTACAGGCTACGATTGTACACTCAATAGGTGTCAACCGACATGTCTCACTAGATCCTTAATCGAAATTTACACGAAGAGAAACATATAAAGCACATTCCAGGTCCAATGAATCATGTAAGTGAACAAGTAAGGCTCACTAAACATGTAAGTCATTTCAAGGCTTGAAAGGAATGAGATTATATAACATGGGCCCAAAATATACGTAAAACGACACTAAGGCCCATCTCACATGTGTGTTATTTATAGGCCCAAATAGCACGCAAAGAGTATTCAAGGTCCGTCGAGCATGTTAGTGGGTCAATAAGGCCCAATAAACATATAAAGAGTATTCATGACCTATCAAGCATATAAATGTGTCTCTAAGGCCCAATAAACATGAGAATTACATAATTAGCCTGTTTGTTATTATATTGCTAGTTTTAGCTCAGTTATTTACCAGAATGACATAAAAGGCCAACTTTTTGTAAAAATGACATTCTTAGCCCATTAAGTTAAAAATTTACAATTAAGGCCCATTTTTGGTAAAAATAACATTTTAGGCCCCTTTTTAGAACAAAACTTACATTTAAGGCTAGTTTTTGTAAAAATAACATTTTTAATTCACTTTTGTCAAAAATATCATTTTTGGCTTATTTTTTTTAAAATGTGTATTTTCGGCCCATTATAGATAATTTCATCTTTTTGGCCTAAATTTTTATAATTTCACATCTTTAACCCTTCTTATCAAAAATTTACATTTTGGCACAACTTTGTTGAAAATGACATTTAAGCCCACAAAAGATCAAAAATTACAAATTTTGGCCCAAAGTCGTGAGAAGCCCAAATAAGGCCCATTTATGAAAATGTTTACATTTTTTTGTCTTTGTAAGGTCTCAAATGTCGAAATTAACCATGTTTAGCAAAAAAATCCTTTTTGAACCCCTACTAACTGTGAGTTACATAAATAACCCATTTTTTGTCATTTTGTCACTTTTAGCCCTTTTTATGAAGTTTTTCTTAGCGTTAAGTAACTTGTATGTATTTTAGAACCTTTTTCGTGTAAGGTAAGTTGAAATAAGTGTTATGTTATACCAATATCATCATCTTTTAGTAGATCTTTAAGTTCATGAAGTTTACAGCACATAAACACATATATAACTAGAAAAACACACAAAATCATGCATACACACATAGATCTACATAAAACAACTTTTATTCTCCCCCAAAACAAAGTAAAAATCGAAAATAGGGGGTATGAAGTCACTTTGGGTTGTTATTCTCGGTTTGAAGAAGAGTTTGAAGGAGATTTCGGCCCTATATGTTTCCTTGAGAAGATTTTCGAGTTTTGATTTATTCAAGAGAGCTAGAACATGAAATGAGATTATGTAAGGGAGTGTTCATAGCCTAATGGAAACAAATCATTTTCAGAGATGATAATAACTTACTTAGTGAATTAAACTTGGTAGAAGCCTCTTGGATCACCTAAAATGTTGGTGGTGATGTTGGATCTTGGCTCACTGAGTTATTCCCCTAACTCCAGTCCTCTAATCCCCCTCTGACTCACTGAGTTATTCCCCCAACTCGGCAAGTCCACTCACTGAGTGATTTACGGGAAACCCTAACCCTACTCGCCGAGTCTGCACTTGGACTCGACGAGTTCATGCCATGCACAAACTCAAATGGCCTCCTGAGGTCAGATCTGTTCCTTGGATCCATAGATTTGACCTTCCCAAGCTTGATAAACACGTAAAGTTCGAATCTTGACACTCATGGGACGTCTAGGAGGCTTCACTTGTTGATTTAGCCCCAAAAGTAACATCCTTAGCTTAACACCTCCAAAGCTCAACATAAAGAAAACTGAGGTAAGCTCTTTAGACCACTATGGGTCCAGATCTGAAGTCTCAAAGTGAATAGGGGCCATATCCTCACAATTTTTTCCAATAGAGGTCATAAAACTCTACATCTATGGATTCCTTCAACAAAACAGATAAAGGGGCGATATAATACCTCAAAGATGAAGTCTCTTGCTCAAAATACACAGATGCACAACCTCCTTGGTCTCCTTTAAGCTGGAAACACCTCCTTCTTGCAAGAATCAACCACAAGGATCAATAAATGGCTCATATCCTCTCACAAACGCTCTAGCTCCTTTAGGGTTTCCCTCAGGGGTTTGGTAGCTGCAAATGACAGCCCTAAGGGCCTTTAAATAGGTGTCAAACCCAGGAAATTAGGGTTTCATTAAACAGCGTGGACTCGCCGAGTCCACTTATGCACTCGCCGAGTCCAGCCATGAACCCAGATAAGAATCTGCGACCCTACTCGGCGAGTCTAAGCACCAACTCGCCGAGTCCCTTCACATCCTCCAAAAATAAAAGAATAGAATAATATACCTGGGAATTCAGATGTTACAATTCTCCACCACTAGAATCAGACTTCGCCCTCGAAGTCTTACTCTGCAAACAACTCTGGATGCTGCTCCCGCATCTCTCGCTTCGGCTCCCAAGTCAACTCTGACCGTTTCCGATGTTGCCACTGGACCTACACCAGAGGCACCTCCTTGTTCTTCAGAACCTTGATCTTCTGATCCCTAATCGCCACTGGTATCTCAACATAGTTCAGGCTCGCATCCACCTGAATATCCTCTAATGGCACCACTGCCGACTCGTCGGCTATACACTTTCTCAGCTGCGACACGTGGAAGGTGTCATGAATCTGACCCAACTCTGTAGGTAGCTCCAATCGGTAGGCTACCCTTCCTACTCTCCCGGTCACCCTGAAAGGACCAATATATCGGGGCCCCAACTTTCCCCTCTTCCTAAATCGGATCACTCCTTTCCAAGGAGATACCTTCAGGAGCACAAAGTCGCTGACCTGAAATTCGAGCTCGGACCGGCGCCTGTCCGCATAACTCTTCTAGCGACTCTGAGCGGTCAACAACCTCTGTCTGACCTGCTATATCTGCTCTGTCTTCTGAAGCAAGATCTCAGTACTACCCATCACATGCTGCCCTACCTCTCCCTAGCAAATGGGGGTCCGACACCTCCTCCCATACAACAGCTCAAAGGGTGGCATACCAATGCTCGAATGATGGCTGTTGTTGTAGGAAAACTCTGCCAAGGGCAAATACGTGCCCCAACTCCCGCCGAAATCCAACACACATGCTCGGAGCATGTCCTCGAGCGTCTGAATCGTCCGCTCACTCTGCTCGTTAGTCTGTGGGTGGTATGTAGTACTAAAATGCAGCCTCGTACCCAATTCCTCATGAAATTTCTTCCAGAATCTAGAAGTGAAACGCACATCTTAATCTGAGACAATCGAGATCGGCACTCCATGCTGCGATACCACCTCTCTCACGTACATCTCTGCCAACCTCTCCGCGGAAGAGCTCTTACTGATAGCAAGGAAATGAGCGCTCTTCGTCAACCTGTCAACAATCACCCAAATTGCATCGACACCTCTCACAGTTGTCGACAATTTGGTGATGAAATCCATGGTAATCTGTTCCCATTTCCACTCAGGAATCTCTAACGGCTGCATTTTACCATGTGGACATTAGTGCTCGGCCTTAACCCTACGACAGTTCAAGCATCTCTCTACAAACCATGCGACATCCCTCTTCATACTGGGCCACCAATACTCCCTCTCCAGGTCCAAATACATCTTAGTGGCCATGGGATGGATCGAGAACTTCGATCGATGAGCCTCTTCCATCAAAATGGTACGTGTCCAGCCCACAAACGGTACCCATATCTGACCCTGAAATGTCATAAGCCCCCGGCTATCGATAACGAACTCCGATATCAGCCCTACAACTCGCTCTCCCTTCTGGCTTTCTGGTCTCACGGCCTCAACCTGGGCCCCACGAATGGTGTCCAACACCGGAGTCATCACTGTCAATCTCAAACAAACATCTCGCACCGGGGCGCCCTCCGCCCTACGGCTCAGTGCATCGGCTACAACATTAGCCTTGCCCAGGTGGTACAGGATCTCACAATCGTAATCCTTCACCACATCCTGTTGGGTTTTGAGCATTCTAACACTCCTAAGTGTACATGCAACCCTAAATACCTTGGATCTATGTTTTCTCTATTATACATGCAAATATGAACTTCCAAGGTATTATCCTAATCTAGCATACACAACAATGAATATAACAAGATAGAACACATACCTCTTTGATGTAGAAAGTCTTCATTAAGCTTGAGTGCCAAGTGCCCCAAGTGTGACACCTCAAATGGTTCACACAACACCAAATACACTTGGAATAACTTGAGAGAATTCTACACTTCATGAAAATTGGCTAGCCCTTTCTTACTCTCACTAGTGGCCGATTTTGGTGAATAATATGATGCTTATATAGTTAGGGTTACACCATGTAAACCCTAATTGACATGGCCTTTCATTTCCATGATCCATGGGTACAAATACACCATGGAGCATCCATGGACCATCTTATGGGTTTTAGCCCAACTTGATTATCCATGGAGCATTAGCCCACTATATAAGTATGGATGATTTACATAATCAACCCATATATTTAATTAGTTTTCTTTTGATCACTTAATTAATCCTAGATTAATTCTTGATCACTACTAATTAAATAATCTTATTATTCTTATTATTAATATACTAGAACTTATAATATATTAATAACCATAAGTGTCTTATTTCTCTCATTATAGTCTATCCAAGTGCATGATGCCATGCAACCCAAATGGGCCATGCCGGGGTCGGGTCAAGTCTTACCAATTATAGTTATGGACTTAGACATTAATCCAACACATCCAACCATCTCCTCTGGCGTATATTTAGGTTTCGCTGATCCATTAGATACTTCAGGCTCTTATGGTCCGTGTATATGGTACACCGAACCCCATACAGACAGTGACGCCATATCTTGAGGGTGAACACCACTGCCCCCAACTCCAGATCGTGGGTGGGATACCTCATCTCATGAGGCTTTAGCTTCCTCGATGCGTATGCTATCACATGACCCCTCTGCATAAGCACCGCTCCCAACCTCGATATCGACGCGTCACAATACACTACGAAGTCCTCCATCCCCTCCGGAAGGGCTAACACTGGGGCTTTGCATAATCTTTGGCGAAGTGTCTCGAAGGAGGCCTGCTGCTCTAGACCCCATGAAAAAGCAACACCCTTCGGGGTCAACTTGGTGAGTGGCACGACAATCTTGAAGAAATCCCTGATAAATCTCCGATAATAACCAGCCAACCCTAGGAAACTCCTGATCTCGGTAGGTGACCTCGACACCTGCCAACTCATCACTGCCTCAATCTTGGCCGGGTCGACCAATATCCCTTTCTGGTTAACGAGGTGCCCTAGGAACTGGACCTCTCGCAACCAGAAATCACACTTGGAGAATTTGGCATAAAGCCTCTCCGATCTCAGAACTCCGAGGATCTCCCTCAAATGCTCCTCATGCTGCTCTCTGGATCTCGAATACACCAATATGTCGTCGATGAACACGATCACCGAGCGATCCAACATCGGCCTGCACACTCTGTTCATGAGATCCATGAACACCGTCGGTGCATTGATGAGTCCGAAAGGCATCACCACAAACTCGTAATGCCCATAACGAGTCCTGAACGTTGTCTTCTGGATGTCCTCATCTCGCACCCTCACCTGATGATACCCAGACCTCAAATCGATCTTGGAGAACCAAGATGCTCCCTGCAACTGATCGAAAAAATTGTCAATCTTCGACAACGGGTAACGGTTCTTGACCGTCAGCTTGTTCAACTCCCGGTAATCAATGCACATCCGGTGTGAACCATCCTTTTTCTTGACAAAAAGGATAGGTGCTCCCCACGGCGAGCTCCTCGGCCGAATAAACCCTTTCCCCAGTATCTCCTGAAACTGCGAGGATAACTCCTGCATCTCTGGAGGCGCAAGGAGATAGGGCGCCTTGGCGATAGGTGCAGCCGCCAGAACCAAATCGATACAGAACTCCACCTGCCTCTCGGGAGGCACGCCCGACAACTCCTCCGGAAATACATCCGGGAACTCACGCACTATCAGAAACTCATCAACTGACCTTGGTCTCTTTGAGTCGACCCTTGTATCCATCACATACGCTACAAATCCCCTACAGCCTTGCTGTAGACACTGTCTCGCTCTAGCGACCGAACAAAATGCTGACCCAGAACGTGTACCCTTGCCGTACACCATAAGAACTCCCCCACTAGGGTCTCGTATGGTCACCAGCTGACACTCGCAGTCGATAACCGCTCCAAATCTGCACAACCAGTCCATGCCCACAATGACACAAACATCTCCCATCGCGATAGGAACTAAGTCAATCGAAAACTCTACTCCGAAAATCTCGAGTACACAGCCTCGAATCACCTCGGTGGCATACACCGCCCTTTCGTGAGCTATGGAAACTCTCAGAGGTCAACTCAGCGCCTCTCGACTAATACTGATATGCTGACTAAAAGCCAAAGATACGAAGGACCGACTCGCACCCGAGTCAAATAACACCAACGCAGGTACAGAACTCACAAGAAAGGTACCTACGCATAACATAATATAAACATGATATCTCATCATCGAAATAAATACATGAAAGAATACATACCAGCCACAACATCGGGCGCTGCGCGGACCTCCTCCGCGGTCAACTGGAAGGCTCTCCCTCGTGCCTTCGGTGCGTCGACCTTCACTGGATGGCTCTCAGTGGATCTGATAGCAGCAGGGGCAGATCCCTGAGATGCTCCCTGGGCTGTCCCTCGCAACTGTGGACACTCTGCCTTGCGGTGTCCGGTCTGGTTGCAGTGAAAACATACTGAAAACCCCTTGGGGAAATCCTTAGCCATATGCCCCTCCTTTCCACATTTGTAGCAAGACCCCGCTCTGCACACCCCATCATGGCTCTTGCCGCACTTGCTACAAGTGCGGCCCTTCTGACTCCTAGATCTCGAATCAGCGGGCTTGGCCCGCTTGGCTGCCGGCTGAGACTGCGCCGGTCGCCGATCCATCCCCTGAGACTCAGCCTCCTCCCTAGCCTGGGTCTCCAGCTCTATCTCCCTCTTCCGGGAATTTTCCTGAAGCTTGGCAAATGTCCAGTAAGTCGAGTTCGCAACAAACTCATGTATATCCCTCCTCAAAATGCTCAGATATCGGCTCATACTTGCCTGCTCGGAGGACACGTGCTTTGGGCAGAACATCGCCCGCTCATGGAACATCCTCGTAATCACAGTGACAGACTCAGTACCCTGCTTGAGGGTCAGAAACTCCTAGGCCAAACGCTCCCTCTCCACCTGGGGAACGTACTCATATCGGAATATAGCAGTGAACCTCTCCCAAGTCATTGCGGCAAGCTCAGCAGGCAAATAATGCGCTGTTACAAACTTCCACCAGTCCTTCGCTCCCAAGCGAAGCTGGTTCAACGCGAACCGAACCCTCAAATGCTCTGGAGATGAGAAAGTAAAGAAACACCCCTCAATGTCTGAATCCACCTCATCACTGCAATTGGGTCCTGGGTCCCATCAAACTCTAGTGGTTTTGTGTTGCTGAACTCTCGGAACAGCAACACATCACCACCCTGCGGCCTAGTCGTAGCTATAGCTGCAGTGGCCGCAGGAACCTCAGCCTCAGAAAGAGCAGTGTATCTCTCGTCAAATGTCTCTATCAGTGTGGTCTTGATAGACCTGAACATCTCTGGTATCTCCGCCCTGATGGCCGCAGCCACCTCCTCATGGATGATCCTACGGATCTCCTCGTCATTCTTAATGCTGGTCTCTGGTGTGTGGCGTGTCCCTACCATGATCTCTTTCTGAAATACAACATAAGGAATATTAGGGACTCGCTCGAGCATACTCACGCTCGATAACTCCACCCTACTTGTTCTTTAGTACCCTGAGGATTCTTACATGGACTGCACACTGATCTGATGTCTTCAGTAGTACGGGCCCAATACTACCGTCCACACCGCATCAGCATTCATCCCAAGTCCTCCTCCCAGAGTCCCAAATCCCAAGTACTCTATTGTTTGTAATCATATGCTACTCACTAGCAGACCTCTCATAAGCTCCTTGCTGCTATCTAAACATTCTCAAGCATCTCTAGCAGCAAACTCCTAGACTAAGGCATCACATATCAGGCCACTCTAGTCCTAATAAGAATACCTAGTCTACTCTAGCATGCATAACATAACTCATCATATAGTGTAGCATAACATATCTTATAACACTTATTGCGAGGGTATTTTGGGAAATCACCATTCGGGCGCCGGCTGATCGTACACACGGCTCTGCTCTGTTTGCCTCAAAACTCTTTTTACTCTTTAAAAAAATTTGTATTATCAAATTTTCCTCAAATCCTCAGTTTGAGTTCAGATACGCCCGAAGCTGCATCTGAATCCCTCAAACCAAGGCTTTGATACCAACTCGTAACACCATAAAAATTAAGACAATTTTTCGCTTTTTTAAACGATTTAAATTCATTCATAATCACTTTCAAGAAAAACATTATATCAACATTATCTCATTACAAATCCCAAGATCAAAACATAATAAACTCCGCGGGTGTGTGTACAGATCATGTCGGCGCCTTCCCGCGATCATCGCTGGTACCTAAGACACATAACACATAACACTATAAGCATAAATGCTTAGTGAGTTCCCTAAAATACCCCTCTAACACATATTAGCCACTCAAGGCTATAACTTTGCTGACCCTCTAGTCAGTGTGTCCCAGTGGGACCCTCCAGTCCCAACTCTCTGTGGGCCCTCTGGCCCTAACACTATGGACCCAAAGGTCCTAACTCTATGGACCCACTGGTCCTAACTCTAAAACTCTGAATCATGCATATCACATATCACAATAAATCTCAACACATAAATAGCATACAAATACACTAGCACATAACTCTAAAATATACTGTCGCATAACTCTGTTACCACTCTAGGTAA
Source organism: Lactuca sativa (assembly GCF_002870075.4). Lineage (NCBI taxonomy): Eukaryota > Viridiplantae > Streptophyta > Magnoliopsida > Asterales > Asteraceae > Lactuca > Lactuca sativa. The sequence continues at coordinate 189,206,255 of NC_056631.2, read as the reverse complement.
ATTATAGTGAGAAGACTCACCTCAGATGTCTCGGTAAATCTTTGACTCGGTAGAAATACGATCTAGCCTTCGCCTAATCACATAAAGTAAATACACTCATAAATACAACTCTCAGGACTGGACTCAACCCTCTCGTGGCACCCTAAGAAGGGTGAAAGACCATTTTACCCCTCTCTTGGCTCAAAGGCCCCATTGTTGACCAAACCCTAAAAGTCAACAAAAGTCAACGGTCAACTTTGACTCGACTCGTCGAGTGCACTTGGGTGACTCAGCGAGTCTATACGTGTCCACTAACTCTCTAGTCTTGCTTGGCACGTCGAGTCTCTCCCCTTGCTCAACTAGTTACACCTGGCATGAATCGCGGGGCCACCCCGACTCAACTCGCCGAGTCTCAAGATCAACTCGACGAGTTCTGCTTTGAACTCCAGTCCTCTAATCCCCCTCTGACTCACTAAGTTATTCCCCCAACTCAGCAAGTCCACTCACTGAGTGATTTACGGGAAACCCTAACCCTACCCGCCGAGTCTACCCTTGGACTCGACGAGTTCATGCCATGCACAAACTCAAATGGCCTCCTGAGGTCAGATCTGTTCCTTAGATCCATAGATCTAACCTTCCCAAGCCTAATAAACATGTAAAGTTCGAATCTTGACACTCATGGGACGTAGGAGGCTTCACTTGGTTATTTAGCCCCAAAAGTAACATCCTTAGCTCAACACCTCCAAAGCTCAACATAAAGCAACCTGAGGTAAGCTCTTTAGACCACTATGGGTCCAGATCTGAAGTCTCAAAGTGAATAGGGGCCATATCCTCACAATTTTTTCCAATAGAGGTCATAAAACTCTACATCTATGGATTCCTTCAACAAAACAGATAAAGGGGCGATATAATACCTCAAAGATGAAGTCTCTTGCTCGAAATACACAGATGCACAACCTCCTTGGTCTCCTTTAAGCTGGAAACACCTCCTTCTTGCAAGAATCAACCACAAGGATCAAGAAATGGCTCCTATCCTCTCACAAATGCTCTAGCTCCTTTAGGGTTTCCCTTAGGGGTTTGGTAGCCGCAAATGACAGCCCTAAGGGCCTTTAAATAGGTCCCAAACCCAGGAAATTAGGGTTTCATTAAACAGCATGGACTCGCCGAGTCCAGCCATGAACCTGGATAAGAATCTGCGACCCTACTCGGCGAGTCTAAGCACCAACTCGCCGAGTCCCTTCACATCCTCCAAAAATAAAAGAATAGAATAATATACCTAGGAATCCGGATGTTACACCCATGTACGTGGTACACCTCCGCGATCAACCCTCCCCAGTACGCTAAGTGTACCCCTAAGTACGCCCAACGTACGAAGGGACCAATCATGCACTAAAGTTTCATTCTAAGGGAAAGAAAGGTAAATACCTAGATTCTGATCGCTACAAATCTCCCCCACTTGAATTATACTTCGTCCTCAAATTCTACTGATGCGAAAAGATCTGGATAATGCTTTCTCATCTCGTCCTCCGGCTCCCAGGTCCATGAGTCTCTTCGGTGCTGCCATTGCACCTTCACTAGCTTCTCCTCTTTATTTCGAGGAGCTTTAGTGTTTCTATCCAGAACTGCAAGTGGTTTCTCAACATAGTTTAGGTTCTCATTCACCTGATTATCATCTAATGAAATGACTATTGCCTCATCTAATACACACTTTTGAAGGTGAGACACATGGAAGGTGTTATGGATCTGAATCAGCTCATCCGAAAGATCCAACCAATAAGCAACCATGCCAACTCGGGCAGAAATCCTGAATGAACCAATAAATCGGGACCCTAGCTTTCCCCTCTTCCAAAACTGAATGACACCTTTCGAAGGTGACACCTTCAGCAACACAAAATCTCCCACCTGAAACTCAAGATCTAATCGGTGCCGGTCAGCATAGATTTTTTGACGGCTCTGCGCAATCCGCAGTTTATCACGCACCTGCTAAATCAATTTAGTGGTCTTAAGCACCACTTCGGTGCATCCCATGACTCGATGCCCAGCCTCTCCGCAACAAACTGGAGTCCTATACCTCCGACCATACAACATCTCAAATGGGGGTCAGTCAATACTAGCATGATAACTATTATTGTATGAGAACTCTGCTAGTGGAAGATAAGTATCCCAACTCCCTCCGAAGTCTAATACATATGCCCGAAGCATATCCTAGAGCGTCTGGATCGTCCGCTCGCTTTGACCATCAGTCTAGGGGTGGTAAGTAGTACTGAAGTGCAACTGAGTACCCAAATCCTTATGGAACTTCCTCCAGAATCTGGAGGTAAATCGAACATCGCTGGCCGAGACCACAAATATTGGCACCCCGTGCCTGATTACCACCTCCCGCATATAAATATATGCTAATTTCTCGGTGGATATACTCTCGGAAATCGGAATGAAATAAGCACTCTCGGTCAACCTGTCTTGAATAACCCAAATGGAATCAAAACTCTGCACCATCCTAGGCAATTTCGTGATAAACTGCATGGTGATCTCCTCCCATTTCCACATGGGGCTAGGTAGCGGCTGAACCATGCCGTGAGGCCTCTGATGCTCAGCTTTGACCTTCCTGTAGGTCAAACACCACTCAATAAACCACACAACTTCCCACTCCAAGCAGCGCCACCAATAACTTAATCTCAGGTCTCGATACATTTTCGTGGCCCTCAGATGGATAGAAAACTTGGAATTATGCGCCTCCTCCAAGATCTTTTGCCTCACTCACCCAAATGCTGGAACCCAAACCATGCCACACTGAGTCAATAACCCCCGACTGTCTCGAAAAAACAATGGAATATACCCTGGAATCCACTCAGTCTTCTAATTCTCCTTTTTTAAACCCTCCACATGTGCTCCTTTGTGTTGGATTACATATCTAAGCCCATAACTATTATTGGTATGTACTTGACCCGAGAGTAGCATGGTCCATTTGGGTTGCATATCATCATGACAATTTGTTAGGATGGACTCTTTAGAGAAGGTTATATATGATTTATTAATATATTATAAGTACTAATATATTAATATAAAATCATATGGTTTTAATTAGTATCGATCAAGAATTAATTTGGAATTGATTTTGTGATAAAAAAAGAGACTCATTAAATATATGGGGACTAATTATGTTAATTAGTTATATTTATATGTGTTGGGCTTATGATCCATGTTGGACCAAGTTTATGTATGGATACACAAAGAGTTGGGCCACATGAACCATGGATCATAAAACCCATGGGTATGGGTTTGGGTTTGGGTTTTACCCATGACTCTTAGAATTAAACACATATAAATACATATATGATGACCTAAAAACCGCTAACCATAGTGTGTGGGTGCATGTTCTTGGAGTTCATGAAGGTTTTAGAGTGCATGGTGATTCTCTCTCAAGTCCTAGCTTTGTCCTCGATGTGTTGTGGTACTTGAGGCTTCCACACTATTAGGGCTAAGCTCTTAAGGCCAAATGCATCAAGACTTCCAGCCATCTGAAAAGGTATGTTACACTAACTGGTATCTTGTGTAGTTTACATCTTTGTATGCTAGTTATAGGCTTAATATCTTGGAAACACATTTGCATGTATAATTAATGAAAACATAGATCCAATGTATTTAGGGTTGCATGAACACATTAGGAGTGTTAGAATGCTCAAAACCCAACAGTGGTATCAAAGCCTAGGCTTGTTTTCAATTATACTTGATGCAATTTGCTGAAAAAAGGCTGGAAAATCGAATATTTTGCTGTCTGGACAGCTGACTCGCCGAGTCCATTGAGGGAATCGACGAGTCCATGCCTAAAAAGTGATCAAATTCATCCAACTCGGCGAGTTGGTTCATGCACTCGACGAGTTGGACCCCCAGACAACATATCTTCAAGTTTTAAGGCTGGAATTGGTCTAGAATCATTATCTTAAACTGTTTTGGAATTATAAAACCTTTTTTTTGATGTGGTAATGATAATTACAATCCAATTCAAAAGATAATTGTCAAAAGTTTCATGTTTTGTATTAGTTTAATGATTAGACTAATTACATGAAAATGGTTTGATTTGAATTGTCTTGTTCATATGAGTTTAATCAAAATTATGAATATTGCTAGACATGTTTGTGATAGTTGTTTTCAATCCAAATTAATCTAAAATTTATTCATAATATGTGTTTTTTAGTAACTTGTCCTCAAATTATATGAAAAGTCTCATTAAAAAGTTATTAAAACCATAGGTTAAGAAACATGAAGAGTCTTTTTGTCATAAATAGTTTTATGAACTCCATAACTTGTCCTGGATGTTCAAGAGTATCTTCATTAAAGATTTTTAAAAACCTTAATTAAACTCATAAGTTATGAAAATCTAAGAGTTTTTAAAAGTTTCAAAACTTGCCCTCAAGTTTTGGCATTTGCAAAGTTACCTTCCCATGTATCCTTTAATTCCAAATTAAACCTTAGAATTTTAAAAGTTTAAAATTCAACCTTATACTATTATAATATTAAAAGTTAATGATTATATATATGTATAAGAGTAAAGTCAATCTTACCGTTAGTAGACCTCATTCACGAAGACAGTCTATAGGGGGGGGGGGGTATAAGGTTACTACCTATAAAATAGCAGTTTAATGGGTGTCCACTCTCACCCACCGCTTCCTTGACTGGTGGAGGGTCGTTAGCCGAACGGGTAGGAAAGGACTAGAATTCTTCCTTCATTAAAAGTATAATGATAAATACTAAGTAACTAAACACTTATAAATTCCCAATCTTAGTTACTTAGGAAAAAGTGTAATGGTGCTAACCAATAAAATTACACTTTGCACCCTTGTTAAGTCGTTAGTGGAGCATGTGTGGTTAACCGGTACACTAACATGGGACTAACAATGTGTGGCAAAGGGTGAGTTAAGTTTTATCATAGATCGGTGGAGCGCGTGTGGTTAACCGACACATCGATTGGGTGATAAAATTAAGGGTACCAAGTCAATTTGCATGGTTATTCACACCTTGTTTATGATCCTCGACATCCCAGTCACAAACTTGAGAGGGCACAATCGAGATTTAAACATGCCATTGAAAGTTCAATGAATCTCAAAAAGATCTAGGAGTTTCAAATCCAATTAAAAATTAACAATTTATTTTGTGTTTCATGGTAGAATTTGGTAAATTTTCATTTACCTACCTTCAAATATTTTGTAGCTTGGATTACGGAATCCCTCTTCCAAGTTATAAAATAGTTTGTTGGGTCCTAGCCTTAATATTTCGTATTGGGTGTTATGTTAAGGACTTAAATCAACTGAAACTTGAATTTCTCCCTCATAGGTGTCTAAGTTCAGACAACTATGGTCTTCCTTATCCTTTTAGATTAGGCGTTCCTAAAGAAGATGATATCCTAGATGGCAATCAAGGTGAAAGATCAATCCCTTTGTTGTGCATTAATAGGACTAGACATCATACTTCACTTCCTCCACATCCTCCAATAATTCTTCCTAACCCACAAGTTCAAGGTCACTCAATCCCTATTTGGCAAGCAAAGTCTATATGTGCTTACATCTTGGAGATTAAGTCACATATTGGCAAGCCAGGAGAGTTGGGTGTCAAAGTCTTAAGAAAGTTGACTGTTAACTGGGTTCTTTAGTCACTTCCCAAGTTATATAGTGAGTTCTTTAAGGACTGCTATGTGATAGACCATGACATGACCCTTAATGATCTTACAAATTTGCTCGATGCTACTGAATCAATAATGATTTGGAGCAATGGTAAAGCAAATTTGATTGGAAGATCTACTTCCCATGCTTCCATGGACATTGGTAATGGTAACATTGAAAGTCCATAAAATTTTTCTCTTCCCAATGGAAAGGGATCGGCCATGGTCAAGTCATTTGACCTAATGGTAAAGAGAAAGGATAATTATGAGATAGTCTCGTGCACCATTTCCAAGGAGTCCATATGTTTCTATTGCCAAGAGAAGGGACATTGCTTGCAAAGCTGCCCATTTTACCTGAAAGATCATAAGGATGGTAAAGTCAAAAAGGGTTTGACTTTACTTCAGGTAAAGTCCACTATCTAACTCTATTAAGTTCGTATTTGGAGATTCTTAATACATGATGTAATGTAATTACATTTTGATGTTTTGTAGAATCAAAGAAAAGTAAGGAAGCTTAAAGAAAGAGTAAGCTGATTCTGATCGCGAATAGATGGATTTCGATCGCATGGTTCGATGATCAGAATTTTGAGCTGCTGCTTAAGAGTTATGATATATTGCTTAGGAATAGATAACAAAATGTTTTCATATGTATTTGCACTGTAAGGATAAGTTTTTTCCGCAAGTTTTAAAATAAAAGAAAAGTTTTGATTTTATTTATTTTAAGTATCCTTACAATGGCATTTGTGAGAAAATGGCGTTTATATGATTTCGTTGATAGCAATATTGGAAAATGGATTTGATTCTTTGATTTGTGGGAGTGTCATAATTTACCAAATAAGGAAAGATTCTCATCACCCAAGTTTTAATTGGATATAAACTTAGAATCATGCAACTTGTATTGTATGATGAATGAGAATTTTCATCTTTTGTAAATTAAGACTAATTCCTTGTTCATATCTAGATATGATTCATGTGAAGGACTAAAGGATCGGGTACATTAGGTTGTGCACTGGTCAGGTCCACCACAAAGGCTAATAAGGTTATTCATTATGATTTACTAAAGTTTAGTAAATATGGTTATGCTTACAAGTTTAAGTGTAATTCTGAAACTTTGGAAAGATTTCAATGATTGGCAGAACGAATAAGAAGAATCAAATTAGGCAGAAAGATAAAAGTTTCTCCAATCTGAAGAGATGGGAGAGCACTTGAGTATCTTGTTTCATGATTATCTTAGTGATTATAAAAAACGTATCACAATTGATCCTCTAAAGGCACCTTAGTGCATTTGTTTGGCTAAGGAGAGGAATCATGAACTATGGAAATGGTCATATCAAAAGATAAATCATACTTCATTCCAAAACAAGTCTTAGAGTAATACTCTAAGATTGTAACTTGAGTGACATAATTTTAAGAAAGGTTTATAACACTTATCAAATGTAGAGTAACATGTTTCTTACTCTTGTACATTTGAGATTGGTAAGTTGTGATATTTTGGATAAGACAAAAAACCAACTAAGACCAATTGGAAGAAGTGTTTATATTGATAAGAATCCGCACTAACTCTTGAATAATTTGTATTGTCAAGGAATGGTTTTTGACAAGAGAATCTTATATGTCAAGAGATTAGTGGGAGTCCTAAAAGATCTTGAGATAGTTTCAAGAACTAATCAAGAGTATTGTTAATGACTAGCCCACGACTTGAGGTTTGTAACCTATCGTGTTGACATATTCTTATTTTTGTGTCTATTCCAGTTAAAAGGTGACTATGCTTGTGAGTTCTATGAGTTCTAAATTGTTTGCATAACAACTTGGAAGCAATGGTAGGCCATGTGCTTCCAGGTGGCAAGAAATTCAGATTAAACAAGTTCAGTCCATTTGAGTTTGGTTTTGTCACTAACCTTGTTGTATGATTATGGTTATGACAAATTCGCATGGATATGAACACTTACACCATAGAAAATCTAAGTTTCATAAGGTTTCTCTCCGATTCATGAAAATGATGGTGAGGAAACTCTTTTACTAAGTAGATTTTCAGTAGATAGCAATTATGATATTTGCATTCTCAAAGTCATTAGTGGAGCATGTGTGGTTAACCGGCACACTAGCATAGACTTGTGAGAAATGGCAAAGGTCTAAACAATTGAGACTATGATTATGACATCCCTTTTCATAGTTCTAAAGTTGTTTAGACACACATGTGAGCTATCTAAGGAAAGGTGTATGATTTTGATAAAGGCTTATCAAAGCATCTCGTATCAGAAAACTGAACTTTGGTAAGAAAAGTTAATAAAGTATTGATTTCTAGAAGTCCAGCTGATTTCTGGGTACATGTCAAAGCTAGTGGGAGCATAAAGTGTTATGCTAGTTAAATTATAATTATCATGTTAGTGGGAGCATGATTATTATGTTACGTGTTGCAAGTTAGCAATGTTAATTATAGAAAACAAAAGTTTAAATTCGCTTTGAAAAGCTGTTTTGCTATAATTAAGGGAGAAGATTTTATACTTCAATCCAATTCTACAATCTTAGATTTAGATTTTAATCAAGTTTAGTCAAAGACATATATGAATGCTATGTTGGAATGGTTCAACATAAGGAAATTCTATATATGTTGCATGCTCGGCTTTGACCTTCTTGCAGGTCAAACACCGCTCAACAAACCACACAACTTCCCACTCCAAGCAATGCCACCAATAACTCAATCTCAGGCCTCGGTACATTTTCATGGCCCTCGGATGGATAGAAAACTTGGACTTATGCGCCTCATCCAAGATCTTTTGCCTCACTCACCCAAATGTCGGAACCCAAACCATGCCTCACTGAGTCAATAACCCCCGACTGTCTCGAACAAACAACGGAATATACCCTGGAATCTACTCAGTCTTCTAATTATCCTTTTTCAAACCCTCCACCTGTGCTCCTTTGTGTTGGATTAGATGTCTAAGCCCATAACTATTATTGGTATGTACTTGACCCGAGAGTAGCATGGTCCATTTGGGTTGCATATCATCAGGACAATTTGTTAGGATGGACTCTTGAGAGAAGGTTATATATGATTTATTAATATATTATAAGTACTAATATATTAATATGAAATCATATGGTTTTAATTAGTATTGATCAAGAATTAATTTGGAATTGATTTTTTGATAAAAAAAGAGACTCATTATATATATGGGGACTAATTATGTTAATTAGTTATATTTATATGTGTTGGGCTTATGATCCATGTTGGACCAAGTTTATGTATGGATACATAAAGAGTTGGGCCACATGAAGCATGGATCATAAAACCCATGGGTATGGGTTTGGGTTTTACCCATGACTCTTAGAATTCAACACATATAAATACATATATGATGACCTAGAAACTGCTAACCCTAGTGTGTGGGTGCATGTTCTTGGAGTTCATGAAGGTTTTAGAGTGCATGGAGATTCTCTCTCAAGTCCTACCTTTGTCCTTGATGTGTTGTGATTCCACTTGAGGCTTCCACACTATTGGGGCTAAGCTCTTAAGGCCAAATGCATCAAGACTTCTAGCCATATGAAAAGGTATGTTACACGAACTGGTATCTTGTGTAGTTTACATCTTTGTATGCTAGTTATAGGCTTAATACCTTGGAAACACCTTTGCATGTATAACTAGTGAAAACATAGATCCAAGGCATTTAGGGTTGCATGAACACCTTAGGAGTGTTAGAATGCTGAAAACCCAACACTTTGATCAGATCCATCAATGGTGAGGTAATCGTCATCCTCAAACAAACATCTCGGATTGGAGCACTTGTCGCCTTGCAACTCAAGGCATCGACCATTACATTGGCCTTCCCGGGATGATACAAAATCTCTCAGTCATAATCTTTTATTACATCTAACCATCTCCTCTGACTCATATTCAGATTCTGCCTATCCATCAAATATTTCAAACTTTTGTGATCGGTGAAAATGGTGCATCGGAACCCATATAAATAATGCCTCCAAATTTTGAGGGCAAATATCACCGCCCCCAATTCCAAGTCATGAGTGGGGTAATTCACCTCATGAGGCTTTAACTGCCTCAAGATGTAAGCAATCACATCCTCCTCTGCATCAGAATAGCTCCCAAACCCGAAATACAAGATTCACAATACACCACGAAATCATCCAATCCCTCAGGTAGCACCAGAATCGGGGCCTCTCATAATCTATGTCTTAAAGTCTCGAATGCCAATTGTTGTTCTGGAGCCCACTGAAAGCTCACACTCTTCTTGGTCAAGTGGGTCAAAGGCACGACGACTTTGGAGAATCCTGTATAAAGCTCTAATAGTACCCTGCTAAATCTTTGCCGGATCTACCAAGATACCATCTTGATTGATGATGTGCCCTAGAAACTGCACCTCATGCAACCAAAACTTGCATTTGGAGAACTTGGCATATAGTCTCTCCCTCCTCAAGGTGTCCAAAACCTCCTTCAAATGTTGCTCGTGCTGCTCCTTGGTCTTAGAATATACCAAGATATCATTAAGGAAAACGATCACAAACTCATCCAACGTCGGCCTGTAAACCCGGTTCATGAGATCCACGAACGTTGCTGGAGCATTGGTGAGCCCAAATGGCATTACCACAAACTCGTAATGACCATAACGAGTTCTGAACACCGTCTTCGGTATATCCTCATCTGATGACACCCGGATCGAAGATCAATATGGGAAACCAAGATGCACCCTGAAGCTGATCAAATAAATCATCAATTCTCGGAAGCGGATAACGTTTCTTCACCGTTAGCTTGTTTAGTTCCCGATAATCAATACACATCTTGTGCGACCCATCCTTTTTTTTCACGAACAGGATCAGTGCTCCCCACGCGGAACTGCTCGGATGAATAAATCCCCTATCTAGCAGCTCCTGGAGTTTCGTAGATAACTCCTTCATGTCAGTCGGAGCTAGACGATACGACACCTTGGCTATCGGATCCGCACCAAACATCAAATCAATACGGAACTCCAACTGTCTCTCGAGAGGCACCCCATACATCAGGAAAATCTCGCAAAATAGGTACCCTGCTCATCTCTGACGTGGCCTCCACCCTCTAATCCGAGACATAAGCCAAAAACCCAGAACAACCCTGCTGAAGGAGTCTCCTAGCCTTCACAGTCAAACAGAGGGTTGGCCCATGCGAGGCTTTCTCTTCACGGATAACCAATTCTCCCGTACTTGGGGTTCGAACGCTCACCAACTGGCATTCGCAATCTATCATGGCCGCATTGGTTCCTAACCAGTCCATCCTAATGATTACTTTCAATCCTTTCAAAGGAATCGGAACCAAATCAATAAGAAACCTCTCTCCAAACATATTCAGAACATTACTCCGAGATATCCTCGCAGCGCTCACGGTACGATCATTCGCAAGCATCTCAAAACTTCTTACTGAGTGCAAGAGATACAAATGATTGGGTAGCCCCCGAATCAAAAAAACATGAGCCGACAATCCATTGACCCAAAAGGTCCTTATACAAAATCACAACAATATAAGCATAAACAATCAAATAAATAATACATGAATAGATCACATACCAGTCATGACGTCTGGCGTTGCTCGGGCCTCCTCTGTAGTCAACTAAAATGCACGGATCTTCATTGTAGGAGCTTTCGCCTTGACCGAACGATCATCAGTAATCCTCATTGTGGCGGGCGTAGGCGTCGCCACTGCTCCTCTCGTCAACCTCGGATAATCGGCCTTTTTATGGCCGGTATGGTTGCAGTGAAAACAAATCAAGCCTTATCGGGGTAATCCCTGCTCATGTGGTCCGGTTGGCCACAAGCATAACATGTCGAGCCTGCCACCTGACAGGCTCCACTATGCGGCTTGCCACACTTGGCACATTGGGCATAGCCCTGCTAGGAGGATCGAAGGTCTTAGGCTTCTTAGCCCGACCCACTGCTGCCTGAACCTGCTCTGACTTCCTCTTCGTCCGATCCTCCAACTCAATTTCCCGTTCCCGGGCCTTCTCCACCATATCATTGAGGTGTTTGAGGCACTCACAAGCTCAAGACACACACACACACACACAAAGGATTTTAGGGTTTTAAGGACGTTTGAAGTGATGGAGGTTGGTTAGTGTAAGGTCCAAATGACTTAATGACGTTTATATAGGTCACAAATCTAAATATTAGGGTTTTGGTCTTCAGCCACGTACGCCCCGTGTACCCCTTGGTACGCCCTGCGTACGTGGTAAACCTCCACGATCAACCCTCCCCAATACGCTAAGCGTACCCCTAAGTACGCCCATCGTACGAAGGGACCAATCATGCACTAAAATTTCATTCTAAGGGAAAGAAAGGTAAATACCTGGATTCCGACTGTTACATACAGAACCGAACCCGTATTGGTTAATCGGTCCGGTTTTCAGTTCATGCAGCTACCATTATTTGGTTTTCGGGTTATTTGGGTTAGGGTCGGTTCGGTCTGGTTTCGACCCGAATAACATTCTTAGTCCATAAGCCATGTTGTATTAAAAAATACAAACTTTTATGAATTTTATAACCAATTTGTCTTCTTGAATATGTGACATGTTATGTAAGTCATACATTATGTGCGTAGAACATTAAATTTGGGGCGTTGCTATATATAATTTCGAATACTAATTATACTCGTAAGACTTTTAATTATCTTTAATATCAATAGCATCGGATTTTGATTTTTTTTGTTGTTGTCTTTTTTATTAATTTATTATTATTATTATTATTATTATTATTAGATTTTTTCTATAATATTTTTTTTCTGTTGTACAAAGAGCGGTTAAGATTTATACAATCGATCAAATTTATAAAGTCATCGGAATACAGACATTCGAATACTTGACAAACATTCGAATAAGTGAAAAACGAAATATAGTGAATATTAATTCTTATTTCATATTTCTTACTATCGTTGTATATAATTGTATATAGATAGTTTGAACGACAAAAACAACATAAGGATAATCTGACCGAAACAAATAATAATACAAGGATAGCACAGATGGAAAAAATAACAAAAGTATAATCCGAACGAAAAATAACATATAAATAATCGGAATGAAAAAAAATAACACAATGATAATCAAATATCAGTATATCTAATGTTAAATAAAAACAAGCTTTTCTTTATTATTATATTTAAATTATTGTTATTTATAATATTTTTAAATAATAATAAATAAATAAATAAAATAATAAACAATAAAAGATATAATAGATTAAAACAAAAAAAAACAAAAAAAAAATTAAAAAGGGGGTATAGTTAGTAATGAAGGGGATATATATAGAATTATCATTATTTGTTGTAATCTATATATTAAACTTGCAATAACTGTTGACTTTGTTTGGTAAAATGTACCAAAATTATGTCAATACTGATTAAATGTCTTGCGACTGTTTTTAAGATCCTATAATGACATGTTTTTACGACCCTATAATGAACATTAGGTAAATATTGCTTAAAATATTTTGTTAAATCTTGTGTTGATTAATTCCTAAAATGATTATGTGCTAAAAACACTGTTTATTATTTGACAATAAATTTCATGTTAAAGTGTTTAACAATAAATTTCATGGTAAAGTATTTAACAATTCCCTGGTTCTATGAATATAGTCTTTAAAAGATTGAGTTTTGCTATACAAAAAGGCATAGCGGCGCAACTTGTTGCCCGTTTGCCATCTCACTTGTTGTACGATGATAATTAAATGGCTATTAATTCAAAAAAAAATATTAGTATAAAAAAAATTTACACTATAATTATCCATGTTTAGATATTGATATTTGTTGAATATGTGAATTTTTTATTGGTTATAGAAATTATTTGTTGGATAATTACTTAATACTTTCTGTATTGATATTTGCATATATGACGTATTTGATTTTTTGTTCTATTTTCACATGTGCTTTAAAGTTGTTATTTGAATGGTAATTTGTATGACTTTTTGTGGTTGTAAAAGAATTAATATCTTTTTGTGAAAACATACTTGATATATGTATATGTTTATGTGTTAGAAATTTTCCTTTGTGTGGCTATGTGTATATAGAGTTAAGTACTCAAGAATTTTGATGGTATATCGTTATGCTTATTTGGTTAATTAAGCATAAAAAATTATTCTTGTCAAAATGTTGAAAAATACTATAGTTATTTTTTTTGACGAATATGAGCATTTTAGAAATTATCTTATTTTTTCTATAACATGTGTGTTACTTTTAATTGATTGCCTTAGACAACTGTGAACTGTAGGCAAATTTTTTGGAAAACGTGTGATAAGCTAATTTTTAAAAATCATGATCAAATATGTGATTTTGTTTCTTAAAGGGGATAATGACTTAAAAAGGTAATATATTTTTCGATTTGTACACATTTGGTCATTGAGTTTTTTTCGTCCATATGTACCCATTTAACTTATTAAACTGTACACATTTAGTCCTTATGACCGACTACTTCAAGTTAGCCGGTAAAAATGACTTAATAGGGTAATATATTTCTCATTTTGTACATATTTAGTCCTTAATATTTTTGTACACATTTAGTCCTTAATATTTTTTTTGTTGCAAAATAAGTCATTTTTGTTTTTGTTGCAAAATGATTTCTTTAAGTTTTTCTCATGACATATTACGCGGTATGGCCATATGGTGGTGGGATAGGTTGAGGTGGTCGTGTTATATGTTGTAGGCTAAGATACCTGGTGTGGGCCGGGTGTAAGCCGTAGGTACAGAGGCTTGAGAAGAGCGGTTGGGTTAAGGAGGCAGACCAACAAACCCTGTGTATTCCAGTCTGATGACTGATTGGATCTGTTGCATGTTATCATTCTTGTTCGATGACTGATTGGGCTAATGTATTCCAATTTGATGAGTGTGGGCCCGTTATGCATGATAATACGTTTGTTGTATCGGGTATTTTTGGGGGAAACTTGTTCAACTTTGTGTTTACCCAATTGTTTATGTTTTCAGGTTCTATCGCTGATCGTGGAAAGGCGAAGATAGGACTGTACACACTCATCAACAGTATTGAGGATTATGCGTTTCCTATATTACTCTGATTTTCGATCAATGTATTTTGGAATAAACGTTTTTTTTTTCTTAATAATAGATTTATAATTAGAGAGTTTTGCCTTATTTAAAAATTAAGTTTTTTTTTTGTTGTGAAAATGAGACGTTACACATAAACATCAATAGCCCTACACACTTCATTAATAATTGTCCCACGTAAGATATCGTGAGAAAAACCTAAAGAAATCTTTTATAATTACTGAATAAGTACAAAAACAAAAATGAGTTATTTTAAAACAAAAAAATATTAAGGACTAAATGTGTACAAAAATATTAAGGACTAAATGTGTACAAAATGAGAAATATATTACCCTATTAAGACATTTTTCCCGGCTAACCTGGAGTAACCGGTCATAATGACTGAATGTGTACAGTTAAACAAGTTGAAGAGGTAAATATAGACAAAAAAAACTCAGTGATCAAATATGTACAAACCCAATAATATATTACCCTTTTAAGTCAATATCTATTTTTTAAAGTATTTGCTATACCTTTTTATCTATGAAGGCCAAATGAAAGGGTTACCCGTAGTACATATGTTACCAAAAACAACATATAACGTTTAGTGTGTGTGGTTCCGTTCTCGTTGAAAAAAAGGATGACTTGACTCATTATTCATTAACACGTTTGACAAGAAAACAAAGTAAATGAATAAAATAATCATAACTATCAATAGTGGCATATGATGCGGGACCTTGATGCCGTTCGAGAGAGTGGGTATATCACTTTTGTTCTTCCAATAGATGGTAACAACCTAAAAAGCTATGAAAAATGGGAATCCTTAATGTCTTAAGAATGCAAAATTCCAAAGAATTATGCGGCATGGAATTTGAGAATCGAACTACCAAGAACTATAGGCTTTGAATAAAGAGAAAAAGGTTCTTTTTTGTGTGGATATGTGGATACATTACAAAGGGGTTAAATTGGTTGTTAGATGTTCGCATCACATAGATGAAGAGATTCCTGAGGAGTCGCCTTCATAGGCTCCACCATCAATGCCATGAACTTTTCTTTATTCAAGTTTAAAGTCTCCAAATTAATGGTTATTTCAAAAACAATATAAATTTGGGTAAAATGCACCTAAAAACATAGTTTTAACTATTTTTAATTTAAAAAATATTTTTAAAGTTAATATTTAAAAATATTGAAAAGTTAAGCTGCTCAAACATATCTCCGACGATTTCGATGATTCAAATAAGGCGTTGAGCCCTTTTCTCCGACGGGATAATGTTGAGTTTTATTAGCATCAATACACTATCTAAAGGTAGAGGAAACAATCAAAAGATATACCTAAGTATATATGCACCCTAGATCTAGGTTTTACTCAAAGAACTTTAAAAACCAACTAAAAAGAAACATACTAACCTATTGATTGCTTGATTGGGATAACGTACATGTCAATGATTGCAATAGATGTAGGATCCAAAATAGAACTCCTCTAATATAGTCAGACCCACAAACACGTAAGAGCAAAAATGCAAAATCCTAGGTTAGGGTTTATTCGAAATTCTCTAACCCTAGGAGAGAGGTTAGAAATTTCAGGTAGAGAGAGAGAGAGAGAGAGAGAGAGAGGTTTGACGATTTTCTAAGAGGAATCCGCAGTTCTAGGGTTTACCCATATCAGTCTATTTATGGTTGTACATAGAATCCTAAAAGGATTTAAACTCTTAAGCTTAATCCTTATATGATTCAAACCTGTCTTAACCCTATTATGGGTAAGCCAAAACCGTCCACCCCTATGCTCTAGAAGCTTATGGAATATTTCAAGTTAATATCTAGGAATTTATTAATATTTAAGCTCTTTAATTAATTAAATCAGTTAAATTAATTCTATAGGATCGATTCACCAATACAAAATATTCGAAATCATGTTTGAATGAAAGAAATGATCGATAAGAGAGTAAATAAGATTCTAATTTGACTTAGAGTAATATCATTCAATTACAACTATTAAGTGTAAGAACTCGCAAAAGGCTTACTCTACTTTCTAACTAACATCCCTATATATAGGTTGAGAAAACTAGGAGTCAGTTAAAGAATAACTGTAACACCCGTTTATTTATTAAATAAATAAATTCATCAATGAACGAATAGTAGCCCAAAAATAAATAATTATATATCAAAGGATGGTCTCGAGGGGCTAATTGTCATAAATTTAGAAGTTGAGGGCTAAAGGGTGAATTCTGGACCTTAATTGAAAAGAATTCGTCAAGAAAGGGGTAGTTTTGTAAATTATGTATTAGTTTTGTAGAGATTTTTGAAGATAGGGGCTGTTTAGTAACTATTGGACTTATTCTGAAAAGAATGTTTGGAGTCGGGGTCTAAAAGGTAATATCTGGATCTACTTTGAAATAAATGAGAGCTTGAGGGACCTATCTTGCCATTATGGTAATATGTTTGTGTCCATCGAGTATATATTGAATATGAAACCCTAACCCTAGCAACTTATGTAACAGCCGTCTCCCCTCCCCTCTTATGCCTCCTACCGCTGGCCGCCACCCCATTCTCCCTTGCTTCTCCAACCGACCAAGCCGCCAAAGAACCAAGATGATCGGCGTCGTTCCACTCCGCTGAAGACGTGAACCACCGCTGCTGAAGACGAAGTCCGCCATGGAGCGCCATAGCAGTTGACGGTCGGAGGGAACATGCCCGGGGGTGTCGCTGTTGCTGTTTCCGGTGGACGTCGCTACTCCGTTGCAGCGCTGATGTACAACCGCTTCTCTTCTACTGTTACATCGCTGTTACCGTTCCTTTTTCTTCTTCTTTTTCACTGCTGCTGCCTCCTCGTGTCACCATCGCCACCGTACGCCGCCAGGTGGGTGGCTGGATCCATTTGCAAGCAAGGAAACACGTGTGTATGTGTGTGTGTGTGTGCCTTCTGTGAGTTCGTGTAGGTGTGTCTGATTTCTGCTTCGTGTGGTGGGTGTTGCTGCTTGACGGGGAACTGAGAGAAACCACCGCCACCACCGTGAGGTGGTGTCTATCGTCCCAAAGCTTTTGCTGTCGCCGTCGTGGGCCACCGGGAGGGTGGCTGGGGTGTATCGCGCAGATCAGAAGCATGTATGTGGGTGTTTAATTTAATGGAGAGGTGTGGGTGTGTATTATCGAGTTGTACATTGTAATGGTGCCAAAATAATAATAAAAATCTCAAAACCACCACCGTAGGGTGGTGGCTGCCGCCACCAGCCGCCGTGTCGGGTGGCGGTGTGTCTTGTTGGATTGTGACTTGTTTGGATGTTTGGACAAAGGGACTAACAAACCCTAATGGGCCTTGAAACCCTAATGGGCCCAATGAGGCTTAATGGGCATAAAAGCCCAAACATGTGTCTGATGGGCTTAATGGACCCTAATGGATCCAAAGACATATCAATTAGAGACTTTTGGGCTAAGATGGGGTTGGAAACCCTAATTAGGGTTTAGAAAACCCTAATATTGGATTTATGGGCTTGGACTTATTGAGACCCACTTGTGGGCCATTGGAATAATGGAATTGTGTGATTAAGCCGAATCACACCATATGACTTATTTAGAAGAATGATGGACTTAATGGATTAAGTCCTTAATGGGTTAAGTGAGAAACACTTAACCCTAATCGTCATTTTTTGTGAAACCCTAATTTCACATGGGTGTATTGTTTGGCCTTCTATTGGGCCTTGATGATTGCGTTATTAATGGGCCATCCAAAGTCAAGTAGTGGTAGGGGTGATACAACCCATAGTTACCGGTTGAAAGATACCGAAGGGGTAGATAGTACCCATGCATGCCTAGCAGTATGATCATGATATGTTATTATTTGATAGTGGTAAGTGGTGAAATAGTCCCCGGTTATAGGTTGAAAGATACCGAAGGCGGTTACCGGTTGAAAGATACCGAAGAGGTAGACAGAACCCATGTATGATATGTTATTAAGTGACCAGTATGGTTATGATATGCCATTATGTGATTCAGTATGTTTATGTTATGTTATCATGGAACCAATATGTTTATGACATGTTATTATATGATAGTGGTGGGGGTGATATATTCCCCGGTTACCGTTTGAAAGATACCGAAGGCGGATACCGGTTGAAAGATACCGATGGCGGATTACCGGTTGAAAGATACCGATGGCAGTTACCGGTTGAAAGATACCGAAGGGGTATACAGAACCCATGTAATGCTTATCTGTTATGTTATGATGTTAGTATGTGATCATTATGTTATGATGTTAGTATGCGATCGATATGTTATGATGTTAGCATGTGATCAATATGTTATGATGTCAATATGTGATCAGTATGTTTCCGATATATTATTATGTGATGGTGGTAGGGGTGAAATAGACCCCGGTTACCGGTTGAAAGATACCGATCGCAGTTACCGGTTGAAAGATACCGATGGTAATATGTGGTATGTGGTATGATGGGGGAACTCACTAAGCTTCGTGCTTACGGTTTACAATTTTGGTTTCAGGTGCTTTGTTTTCAAAGGAAAGGAGCCGGCTTGATCGCAGCGCATCACACTATGTTTTCCGCACACGAGATCCTTGGGATTATACTCTGATATGGTTTCATAATATTATATTTTGATTATTCACACTTTGGTTTTATGTAATAACCTAATTAAAAATGAAATTTTCGGCCTTAAATTTTGGGATGTTACAATAACCAATTAGGTTAGATCACCTAGGCTATGACAGACTATCAAACAATACACACTAGTCACTACGAAACATAGTGTGTCACACCCCAAAACCGGAACAACGGAAACATTCAGGGGTGGAGGACATCATGTTTAGTATAACAATATATGTATATGGTAAGCAAGTAAGGAACAACCATTTCATTCCGAAAGAAAGTGTTTAAAATGTGTGTGTTCACAAAACATAGAATTCATACACAAATAACAAAACAAGATTTGAAGCTATAATGCTTCATCTTTTGACTCCCCAACACGAGCACCTGTCTAATAGTCTCCTGAGAATACAAGTTCTTTGAAAGAGTTGATCAGCAATTAAGCTGGTGAGTTCATAAGATTATAGTGATGTAAGTAATTTGTAAAAGGTTGTTGAAAATGTATATGTAAAAGTGGTATAAGCTGTAAGTTCTGTTTTGAATAGTTCGCATGTTCCTCTAGAAAATCCTATATTTCCTACTTGAATGAAAGTTAAGTAAAATGACACTACAAGCCTTTCTAGGGGTACTAAGTGGGTACAAGTTATATAAGACTCAGAGTAAACAAACAATCGATTATGCGCATCTGCCCTAAGCTCACAACCTAACGAGGAACAGAAAGTAAGGCGGATAGCACACATCCCATTGGTCGTTAGATCGTTGTCATATATAACCCTGGTGTATTCACTAGTTACTCATGGAGTTAATTGTAATGGTTCTTTTATATCTAATGAAAAGTTCTTTAAGAAAACCTATATTTCTTATAGTAAAATAGTGACTACAGTGACTACTTTTATAATACCTTAGTTTATATTGCTATATATAATCTGATATTGGATAGAAAGTTAATTAAGTAAATCTGCCCTAAGCCCACATCCCAATGAGGAACAGGAAGTAAGGCGGAAAACACACATTTAACTACCTATTGGGTATTAGTTTTATATATAAACATGGTGTATAAACTAAGGTATTATAGAGTTACTCCCCTAAAGTCTTTAAAAATTGTACCGGTTTAATAAAATGGATTAAACCCTTTACTAGGAAGTTTCTAGTTTTTTATACCAAAAGTACTGACTTTGGAAAGCATGTTTTGTACTAGAAAAACTGTGCTTTGACTCTGTGTCCTATAACCTAACCCATACCTGGTATCCCTATGATGACTTGATGTATACTAAGCATATATATATATATATATATATATATATATATATATATATATATATATATATATATATATATATATATATATATATATATATATATATATATAGAAATCATGTAGATAATAGATTGGGTGAATTCGTTCCAAGCCCACAACCAAACAAGGAACATGAAATGAAGCGAAGAGCACACATACTATTACCTGTCGGACTCTATTAGTGTATATATATATATATATATATATATATATATATATATATATATATATATATATATATATATCCTGTAGTGTATACATTAAGAAATCATAAGACTAGCATTATGGTCCTAACTTTTAATCATAGCCTTCTACCAAGGCATCTTTTGTTATGTGCTAGACTCGACTGTTTTGAAAGTAGCCTTCTACCAAGACCCGACTGTACGACTATTATTATTATTCTAATCTACCTTATCGATCATGTGAATATGCCACATAGTAAAGGTATTAATAATATATTATCTGGAGTTTTTATATCCATTTGTAATTGTCGTAAGTACTGTAGTATTTGTAATAAGTGACTACTTTGTACTAATTTTCCTTAATTGAGGGTTAACTCATAATGTGATGGCTAGATCCCATGCTAAACGCTCCCTGTCAAGAGATTATGGGAACCAAACACGAACCTTGCAGTGATTGCAAGCCGCGAACAT
This sequence comes from Lactuca sativa, assembly GCF_002870075.4. NCBI lineage: Eukaryota > Viridiplantae > Streptophyta > Magnoliopsida > Asterales > Asteraceae > Lactuca > Lactuca sativa. The sequence continues at coordinate 189,185,065 of NC_056631.2, read as the reverse complement.
CCACATTACTATGATCACGTATACCCAATATAACAATCACAATGCAGTAGTGATTCATTGGTATAGTTAGATCCTGAACTTGTTCCATGCTATAGCACCTTGTTATGTTAGTTATGTTATCTTATTGTTTGATTCTCTTTACTGTTTGTTTGACTCTTGTATGAACTGACTCTTTGTGTGCTTCATTGTACTAGAAGTAATGAATAGCATTCTCCTAAACTATACCTATTATAGTTTACTAATGTTCTACTTGGACTGTTATTGAAAGACTCGTTTATCTACTAAGTTATGCTTGTACGTTAAAACAGAGTTTTGTATAACTATAAAGTAACATAACTATAAAAGAGTGTTGAAATGTTTTGACAACTTATAAATAACATAAGTAACATTTTGAAAGATGTTTGTAACAAACAATTACACAATTACCATTGTGTTCAACTTGTATCCCCCCATAAAATAGTTTAAATAGTTAAAAGATTTATTATGGGGTATGAACTCACCTGATGTGGGTGATTCAAACGGGTATGCGTGTAAGGATGATGAGAAGTTCCACGAATGAAGTCCCGAAACACAATAAGTCCTAAATGACATATAAGGACACATATTGACATGAATATAGTGTTTATAAACAACTATATGAAAGGAAACACCTTCCGGAACTAAGAAACACCTTGATCAAGTGTTGGAATCACATGTGATTCATCAAAGGGAAGTGAAATGGCACTAAAAGGTTGTAACGTCCAAAATTTCGAAACAATTAAAACTTTTCAAAATCACCCATTTTATTAACGTTGTTACAAAAAGGTTTTCAATACATTGTTAAACAGAGTAATTTCCCAGGTTCATATCATAAAACACCAACGCGAGGAACGGTACGATCACGCCTTTGCCTTGCCACAGACTCTTGAGAACCTGAAACATAAAACCACAACTGTAAGCCCGAAAGCTTAGTGAGATACCCCCAGAATACCAACCACATATACGCCTTTCCAGGCCCTGACCTTCCGGTCCATGTGTCTCAGGGGACTTCCGTCCCTGCTGGGTAAACCTTCCGGTCCTACCCACGCCGACCTTCCGGTCCATCACACAACATAATCGCCTTCCGGCCCATATCATATTGCCTTCCGGCCCATAACATATCGCCTTCCGGCCCATAACATATTGCCTTCCGGCCCATAAGCATAAAATGCATATATAAAATAACAAACAATCATATAGCAGTTCATAGACAGCAATCGGTCAACAGATCACATATCATAGCATTACTCTAACAAGATACCGGTCTAGCCGGTCACTATCATAACATTACCCTATCAATCAGTCAACATACTAAATGCATACATACGCCTTTCCAGGCCATGACCTTCCGGTCCACATAGTAATGCCTTCCGGCCCATAACATGTATTGCCTTCCGGCCCATAACATATAACAACTGACAACTACCTGGATTTCCATCCGATAAAAGGGTTGGCATTGGTGCCATAAACCCTAGCGATATAGTGAGGATAACTCACCTCGAAACTGCCGACTGAACAGATAGCTCAAGCTGCTCCGATCACTGATACGATCTCCACCTCTGGATAGCCACCAATGCACTGAACTCAAACGATAAATAACAATTACCAAAATACCCCTGGAACCACTGGTCAATCCTTGGTCGAAGACAAGGTCAAAGTCAACCCCTGACTGACCCTACTCGCCGAGTCAACCCTAAGACTCGCCGAGTCCCCATGCTCAGAACTTCACTCAACCCGCGACCTAACTCGCCGAGTCACCCCAAGACTCGCCGAGTTCGACCACTCTGTGTCCACTCGCCCTTAACTCACCGATCCCTTAAGATTCCCTTCCTACACGTCGAGTATCCCCTTTTTACTCGACGAGTTTCTCCTGGAAGAATCGCGGGGCCACCCCGACTCAACTCGCCGAGTCTGAAGAACAACTCGACGAGTCCCAGTTATTCTTCAAGCTACTCGCCGAGTCTGTTCATCGGACTCGGCGAGTCCATGCCATGCAACCGCTCAAACTGCCTTCTAAGGTCAGAACTGCTCCGACCATTCATAAGTCTGGCCTTCCTAGACTGATCCATCACGTAAGGTCCTCATTTCAGTGCTCATGATACACCCCATGATTCATAATTCACATTTTGACCTAAGGCATAAGGATTCCAATCCAAAGCCTTCATTAATTCCCGAAATGCACAGGCATGGGACATTCTGGACCTACAAAGGTCCCAATACAGGGTTACAATCGTTTGGGGGACTAGGGTAACATTCAATCTAGTCACAAAAGGGGTTCCATAAACCCTAATTCCATGACACATCAAGATAGCAGAGCATAATTCGAATTCTTACCTGAATAATGTGCCCTCTGTGTCCCCAAATCCTCAGAACGTGACTCCCTTGCTGTTCCTTTAACCAATCCCTTCTCTTCCTTGCACAACAACTCTTCCAAGATCAATAATGGTCCTTAAACTTTGCTCCAGATGCACCCAATCGATTTAGGGTTCTTCTCAGAAGGCTAAAATGAACAATGATGGCCAATAAGTGCCTCTTATACGTCCCAAACCTGAATGGTTAGGGTTTTCGCTAAACAGCGCAGACTCGCCGAGTCCATATCTGGACTCGTCGAGTCCAGTCGCGAACCCGCGACCCGGTCTGCGATCCTACTCGGTGAGTCTAGGCTCCAACTCGCCGAGTCCCCTTTTAAAACACCCCCAAAATCATGATTATATCAATATTTGGAATTTCGGGCTGTTACAAAGGTGTTTACGGTTTTGGGACCAACTCCATTGGAGTTTACGGTTGTAAACCCATTAGTTTATGGTCGTAAACTCATGGTACCTCTACCATCTTGTGTTTTGAAGTCTTACAAGTCATCCTAAGCATTCCTACTTCATGTCTAAACCTTAGGAAGTGATTAGGGCAACATTTCACCCCTAATATGGAGCTTACGGCCTATGGACCACTTCTCCATGTGATTACGATCGTAAAACCATATGGATTATGGTATTTTGATGTTTTCAAGCACTAAGCACATCAAGGAAAGGGTCTAGGTTAGTTTTCAAGGCTTGTTAGGAGATAGGGCACACTTTGGCACCATTTTTAGGGTTTACGGTCCAAGAACATCTTGGACGGTAAACACCTTTGATCTTGACTTTCTTGGGTGTTTTCTTGATGTTTAGAAGTGTAACAAGTCTTATAATACTCTAGGATAGAAGTACTTACTAGATAGAAGCTTGAAAAGGTGCTAAAAGTCCAAGAACACTAGTGTGTGTTCTTGGTGAAACTTGAAGATCTACACTTTTGGAATGATTTCACGGATGGAAGTGTGTTACATCACTAGATTAAGGTAGATATCAAATTATTAGGGCTAGAAACACTTACAAGTTGAAGATCAAGAAGGAAAATTTGGATGCTACTTGAGAGGATTTGAGTTCGGATCTTGAATTTGTGAAAAAGTGATAAAATAACTAAGTCTCACTTATATAGTCATTAGGGTTTACGACCCTAATACCATTTGGGCCGTAAACTCTAAACTCTTAGATTTTTTGGAACCATATTGAATTACATGATAGTACTGATCAGTCAGTGATAGGATAGCCTGTTTAGGTTATGCCTGGTTGTATGAGCCTTTGGAGTCACATGCTAGTATAGATTCCTGACAAGAGGATAGACTGATGTGATTGGAATATGTTGGTGAGATTTTCCATTGTCTGAATGCTGCTTTCTTGGTGCTTTGAGGGACTCTTAGTAATGTGAGCTAGCTACTAAGTGAATATGCTAAGTCGCGAATGGCTATATTCATGAGGTAGCTAGTTGACATTAGTGGGAAGTTCTTTGGCAGCTGAGGACTGGGTGAGTACGGGAACCTAGGAAAGCCTAGGATATACTCAGTGGGTTAGTAGTGAGGTTCAGTGAGACTTGGGTGTACCAGTTGAGGAAGTGATTTGGAGGATTCGGGAGGATTGGTGAGGAAAGTATGGATAGGTGTGGAAGGTAGTATTGGGCCCGTACTACTGAAGCACAGGATCCATACTCGAATCAGTGAGAGTCTTGGAGAATCTAAGAAGCTTCAGGGAAGAGTTTATGACCCGGTTTGGGGATAGAGGATGTTCCAGTGTTGCAGCTTAGCCATTGGCAAGCGAGCTAGTGAGCGTGACAGGGTGTCAGACCTTGAAGGATATGATTTCCAAGAGTTGTAGATACGAGATCGATTTGGGAGCACCCTGGAAAGAGAGGTGCATGCAAGGTGTGTACAGTAAAGGGTCCCGGGAAGAGACCCATGACTTTGATCATCGGGTGAAAGGCCAGCAGGGCCTGAGTCGGTGCAGCGCGTACGAGAAGGAACACGAGGGAGTTTGTCACTCAAAGGGTTTAGGCTGCTACAGGGTAGCGGGATTGCTCATGTTAGCAGAAGGGGATCAGATTTCAAGAGTACTCATCGAGATTTCCGAGGATGGGAGATCTCAAGGTTTAATCGGTGATTAAACGCTAGCATGGCCAGGCACAGGATGTCATCAGTGGGATATTAGAAAGCGAGAAGGATTGGGAATCCTTCAATTATCATGTAATGTGGAGACTTAGTCGAATCTAAGTGGGGGAGAGACTTTTTTTTATAAAGTTCTCCAACTGTGAGTTCTGGTTGCGCAAGGTGCAATCTCTTAGCCACCTTGTCAACCAGAAGGGTATTCTAGTTCTTTCGGCCAAGATAGAGGCCGTGATGGAGTGGGAGAATCCGAGGTCTCCATCTGAGATTCGGAATTTCCTGGGTCTAACGAGTTATTACCGGAGATTTATACGGGACTTCTCCGAGATTGCGGTTCTGTTGACCCAATTGAACAAGAAGACGGTGGCCATTCGTTGGGGGCCTGAGCAGCAGACAGCCTTTGAGGCTCTCAGACAGAGGTTGTGCGAGGCACTGATTCTCACCCTGCCAGAGGGTGTAGATGATTTCATGGTTTACCGTGACGCTTCGATCACAGGCGTGGGTGCGGTATTGATACAGTGGGGTCACATGATAGTAGGTTTTGGGAACCAGGTTAGAGTCCTGGTTAGGACTCAATTTCAGTTAAGGGTTAGGTCGAGTGCGTGTTCGAACCGGTTTGGAAGGTGTTGTAAGACTGCGGGGGTAGCCGTAGCATTCACTAACGATCAGGTAGTATGGAAAGTGTTGTAAGACTACGGGGGTAGCCGTAGCATTCACTAGCGATCAGTTAGTATGGGAGGTGTTGTAAGACTTCAGGGGTAGCCGTAGCATTCACTAGGTTGGTTAGTTAGCATGGGAAGTGTTGTAAGACTGCGGGTGTAGCCGTAGCATTCACCAGCAGCTAGATAGTGATAGAGTGTTGTAAGTCTGCGGGTGTAGCCGTAGCATTCACTAGGTTGGTAGATGGCATGAGCGTGTTATTAGAACACAGAAGGAACACTAGTACCCACCAGTTCGGGTGCAGCAGTGAGGATATGGAAATCCACTGATTGGATTTCGGATTTACTCAAATGGATTAGCTCTGGTTGAGCCAGTGATAAGACTGTAGGAACGTCATTACCATTATGAGATCAGGGAAGTGATGGACTGCTTAAGGGTGTTTGTGATGTAAGGCTACCATTGGTTAGGTAGCAATCACTTTTAGTCTCAGATTGGATGATGACAGGATGCGACGCATGGACCCGATCAGGTTGGTCAGGAGGTTGTTAGAGCCATAGTGGTAAGATAACTAATGGCAACCATTGACAAACAAGGATATCATTCAGAAGTCGCGTGGAGCGACTACGTGTGGGTCTTTTGACTCTGCAACCGGGTCGGGGCCTAACATTTCAGATGGTTGGTGAATGAATTGAGACCAGGCAGGTCTCGTTAGATTTTGGAAAGCAGCCATGTGGCAACATACTGCTTCAGGCAGTTCAGTGTTCGGGTAGTTTCAACGTCTGGGCGGTACTAGTACTTGTGTCTTAGGTTGCAAGTACACACGGAATAGTTGGTTTATTAGGGAGTGACAAGTCACTCACATCAGGAGTATCTGGGCCTCGGCCAGGTACAAGTGATCTGCAGAGATAATTAGGTCTGTGATCCTGTTTTATAGTGGGAACCTCGAGTTATCAGAAGTTGAGTAGCCAATTGAAGGGATAAGTGGACTGGGTTCAGCGATAATGATTCAGAAGGGGTGGAATGTCAAGGATTCAGACCATCTTGAGACAACAAATTTCAGACGAAGTAAATGTGATCTTATTGCGAGGAATTCGTTCATATGAGGATCTTAGGGCTTTGCAAAGATTGGTCACAGCTACCCTGGGAACCCTAGGGTGTACCCTGGGACGATGACCATGTTACTAGAGTGGTTGGGTGTGTAAGGAAGGATAAGGAATGATTTCGAGGACGAAATCTAATTGAAGTGGGGGAGAGTTGTAACACCCGTTTATTAATTAAATAAATAAATTAATCAATGAACAAATAGTAGCCCAAAAATAAATAATTATATATCAAAGGATTGTCTCGAAGGGCTAATTGTCATAAATTTAGAAGTTGAGGGCTAAAGGGTGAATTCTGGACCTTAACTGAAAAGAATTCGTCAAGAAAGGGGTAGTTTTGTAAATTATGTATTAGTTTTGTAAAGATTTTTGAAGATAGGGGCTGTTTATTAACTATTGGACTTATTATGAAAAGAATGTTAGGAGTCGGGGTCTAAAAGGTAAAATCTGGATCTACTTTGAAATAAATGAGAGCTGGAAGGACCTATCTTTCCATTATGGTAATATGTTTGTGTCCATCAGGTATATATTGAATATGAAACCCTAACCCTAGCAACTTATGTAACAGCCGTCACCCCTCCCCCGTTATGCCTCCTACCGCCGGCCGCCACCCCATTCTCCCTTGCTTCTCCGACCGACCAAGCCGCCAAAGAACCAAGATGACCGGCGTCGTTCCACTCCGCTGAAGACGTGAACCACCGCTGCTGAAGACGAAGGCCGCCATGGAGCGCCATGGCAGTTGACGGTCGGAGGGAACACGCCCGGGGGTGTCGCTGTTGCTGTTTCCGGTGGACGTCGCTACTCCGTTGCAGTGCTGATGTACCGCCGCTTCTCTTCTACTGTTACATCGTTGTTACCGTTCCTTTTTCTTCTTCTTTTTCGCTGCTGCTGCCTCCTCATGTCACCACCGCCATCATAAGCCGCCATGTGGGTGGCTAGATCCACTTGCAAGTAAGGAAACACGTGTGTGTGTGCCTTCTGTGAGTTCGTGTAGGTGTGTCTGATTTCTGCTTCGCGTGGTGGGTGTTGCTGCTTGATGGGGAACCGAGAGAAACCACCGCCACCACCGTGAGGTGGTGGCTATCGTCCCAAAGCTTTTGTTGTCGTCGTCGTGGGCCATCGGGAGGGTAGCTGAGGTGTATCGCGCAAATCAGAAGCATGTATGTGGGTGTGTATTATCGAGTTGTACATTATAATGGTGCCAAAATAATAATAAAAATCTCAAAACCACCACCGTAGGGTGGTGGCTGCCGCTTCCTGCCGCCACCGGCCGCCGTGTCGGGTGGCGATGTGCCTTGTTGGATTGTGACTTGTTTGGATGTTTGGACAAAGGGACTAACAAACCCTAATGGGCCTTGAAACCCTAATGAGCCCAATGAGGATTAATGGGCATAAAAGCCCAAACATGTGTCTAATGGGCTTAATGGACCCTAATGGATCCAAAGACATATCAATTCGGACTATTGGGCTAAGATGGGGTTGGAAACCCTAATTAGGGTTTAGAAAACCCTAATATTGGATTTATGGGCTTGGACTTATTGAGACCCACTTGTGGGCCATTGGAATAATAGAATTGTGTGATTAAGCCCAATCACACCATATGACTTATTTAGAAGAATGATGGACTTAATGGATTAAGTCCTTCATGGGTTAAGTGAGAAACACTTAACCCTAATCGTCATTTTATGTGAAACCCTAATTTCACATGGGTGTGTTGTTGGGCCTTCTATTGGGCCTTGATGATTGCGTTATTAATGGGCCATCCAAAGTCAAGCAAATGGACTAGAATATTTAATGGGCCTAGGGTAAGGCCCATGTAAGGGGTTTGGGCCCAATTTGGAAAATTGGGCCATAGATGGGCCATAGTTTGGGCCTTAATGATTATAAGATATTGGGCCTTAGAATGAGACCATGTGAAGGTTTGGGCCCAATTTGGAAAATTGGGCCATATGTTGGGCTTTGAGCCATAGTTGGACTTTTGGGCCTTTGGATTGGGCTATGGGCTTGAATAAGCCAAGATAGGGGTAATGTAGTAATTACCCAAAGCATGTACTTATGGTTATGTAGAGGAACCCAATTATTAATTTGGTAATGTTTGATATTGACAGACCGAGGATTTGTCATCCAGCAGTTGGGGTTGAGTCTGTGGGACGTCAGCAGTATGGGGTTGAGTCTTCGGGACTTCAGCAGTGCGAGATAAGTTACCTTCCAGTAAGAGTGGGTCTACGGCCACAATGACGACCCACTAGTAGGAGTTATTTGTTAGATGATTGTCTTTGTGATAATTATCTGGTATGTTGTTATATGATATGCTTTATATGCTAGGATGCTATGACATATGTGTTAGTAGTGGTAGGGGTGATACAACCCATAGTTATCGGTTGAAAGATACCGAAGGGGTAGATAGTACCCATGCATGCCTAGCAGTATGATCGTGATATGTTATTATGTGATAGTGGTAAGGGGTGAAATAGTCCCTGGTTATAGGTTGAAAGATACCGAAGGCGGTTACCGGTTGAAAGATACCGAAGAGGTAGACAAAACCCATGTGTGATATGTTATTAAGTGACCAGTATGGTTATGATATGCCATTATGTGATTCAGTATGTTTATGTTATGTTATCATGGAACGAATATGTTTATGACATGTTATTATATGATAGTGGTGGGGGTGATATATTCCCCGGTTACCGGTTGAAAGATACCGAAGGCGGATACCGGTTGAAAGATACCGATGGCGGATTACCGGTTGAAAGATACCAATGGCAGTTACCGGTTGAAAGATACCGAAGGGGTATACAAAACCCATGCAATGCTTATCTATTATGTTATGATGTTAGTATGTGATCATTATGTTATGATGTTAGTATGTGATCGATATGTTATGATGTTAGCATGTGATCAATATGTTATGATGTCAGTATGTGATCAATATGTTTACGATATATTATTATATGATGGTGGTAGGGGTGAAATAGACCCCGGTTACCGGTTGAAAGATACTGATCGCAGTTACCGGTTGAAAGATACTGATGGTAATATGTGGTATGTGGTATGATGGGGGAACTCACTAAGCTTCGTGCTTACGGTTTACAATTTTGGTTTCAGGTGCTTTGTTTGCTAAGGAAAGGAGTCGGCTTGATCGCAGCGCATCACACTATGTTTTCCGCACACGAGATCCTTGGGATTATACTTTGATATGGTTTCATAATATTATATTTTGATTATTCACACTTTGGTTTTATGTAATAACCAAATTAAAAATGAAATTTTTGGCCTTAAATTTTGGGATGTTACAATAACCAATTAGGTTACATCACCTAGGCTATGACAGACTATCAAACAATACGCACTAATCACTACGAAACATAGTGTGTCACACCCCAAAACCGGAATGACGGAAACGTTCAGGGGTGGAGGACGTCATGTTTAGTATAACAATATATGTATATGGTAAGCAAGTAAGGAACAACCATTTCATTCCGAAAGAAAGTGTTTACAATGTGTGTGTTCACAAAACATAGAATTCATACACAAATAACAAAACAAGATTTGAAGCTATAATGCTTCATCTTTTGAAACCCTAGCACGAGCACCTGTCTAATAGTCTCGTGAGAATACAAGTTATTTGAAAGAGTTGATCAGAAATTAAGCTGGTGAGTTCATAAGATTTTAGTGATGTAAGTAAGTTGTAAAATGTTGTTGAAAATGTATATGTAAAAGTGGTATAAGCTGTAAGTTCTGTTTTGAAAAGTTCGTCTGTTCCTCTAGAAAATCCTATATTTCCTAATTGAATGAAAGTTAAGTAAAATAACACTACAAGCCTTTCTATGGGTACTAAGTGGGTACAAGTTATATAAGACTCAGAGTAAACAAACAATCGATTATGCGCATCTGCCCTAAGCTCAGAACCCAACGAGGAACAAAAAGTAAGGCGGATAGCACACATCCCATTGGTTGTTAGATCGTTGTCATATATAACCCTGGTGTATTCACTTGTTACTCATGGAGTTAATTGTAATGGTTCTTTTATATCTACTGAAAAGTTCTTTAAGAAAACCTATATTTCTTATAGTAAAATAATGACCACAACGACTACTTTTATAATAGCTTAGTTTATACTGCTATATATAATCTGATATCGAATAGAAAGTTAATTGAGTAAATCTGCCCTAAGCCCACAACCCAATGAGGAACAGGAAGTAAGGCGGCAAACACACATTTAACTACCTGTTGGGTATTAGTTTTATATATAAACATGGTGTATAAACTAAGGTATTATAGAGTTACTCACCTAAAGTCTTTAAAAATTGTACCGGTTTAATAAAATGGATTAAACCCTTTACTAGGAAGTTTCTAATTTTGTATACCAAAAGTACTGACTTTGGAAAGCATGTTTTGTACTAGAAAAACTGTGCTTTGACTCTGTGTCCTATAACCTGACCCATACCGGGTATCCTTATGATGACTTGATGTATACTAAGCATACATATATATAGAATCGGGAAGATAATAGATTGGGTGAATTCGTTCTAAGCCCACAACCAAACAAGGAACAGGAAATGAAGCGAAGAGCACACATACTATTACCTGTCGGACTCTATTGGTATATATATATATATATATATATATATATATATATATATATATATCCTGTAGTGTATACATTAAGAAATCATAAGACTAGCATTATGGTCCTAACTTTTAATCATAGCCTTCTACCAAGGCATCTTCTGTTATGTGCTAGACTCGACTGTTTTGAAAGTAGCCTTCTACCAACACCCGACTGTATGACTATTATTATTATTCTAATCTACGATCATGTGAATATGCCACATAGTAAAGGTATTAATAATATATTATCTGGAGTTTTTATATCCTTTTGTAATTGTCATAAGTACTGTAGTATTTGTAATAAGTGACTACTTTGTACTAATTTTCCTTAATTGAGGGTTAAGGTATAATGTGATGGCTAGATCCCATGCTAAATGCTCCCTGTCAAGAGATTATGGGAACCAAACACGAACCTTGCAGTGATTGCAAGCCGTGAGCATCCATATTACTATGATCACATATACCCAATATAACAATCACAATGTAGTAGTGATTAATTGGTATAGTTAGATCCTGAACTTGTTCCATGCTATAACACCTTGTTATGTTAGTTATGTTATCTTATTGTTTGATTCTGTTTACTGTTTGTTTGACTCTTGTATGAACTGACTCCTTGTGTGCTTCATTGTACTAGAAGTAATGAATAGCATTCTCCTAAACTATACCTATTATAGTTTACTAATGTTCTACTTGGACTGTTATTGAAAAAACTCGTTTATCTACTAAGTTATGCTTGTACCTTAAAACAGAGTTTTGTATAACTATAAGGTAACATAACTATAAAAGAGTGTTGAAATGTTTTGACAACTTATAAATAACATAAGTAACATTTTGAAAGATGTTTGTAACAAACAATTACACAATTACCATTGTGTTCAACTTGTATCCCCCTATTAAAATAGTTTAAATAGTTAAAAGATTCATTATGGGGTATGAACTCACCTGATGTGGGTGATTCAAACGGGTATGCGTGTAAGGATGAGAAGTTCCACGAATGAAGTCCCGAAACACAATAAGTCCTAAATGACATATAAGGACACATATTGACATGAATATAGTTTTTATAAACAACTATATGAAAGGAAACACCTTCTGGGACTAAGAAACACCTTGATCAAGTGTTGGAATCACATGTGATTCATCAAAGGGAAGTGAAATGGCACTAAAAGGTGTTTACGGTTTTGGGACCAACTCCATTGGAGTTTACGGTTGTAAACCCATGAGTTTATGGTCGTAAACTCATGGTACCTCTACCATCTTGTGTTTTGAAGTCTTACAAGTCATCCTAAGCATTCTTACTTCATGTCTAAAACTTAGGAATTGATTACGACAACATTTCACCCCTAATATGGAGCTTACGGCCTATGGAGCACTTCTTCATGTGATGACGATCGTAAAACCATATGGATTATGGTATTTTGATGTTTTCAAGCACTAAGCACATCAAGGAAAGTGTCTAGGTTAGTTTCCAAGGCTTGTAAGGAGATAGGGCACACTTTGGCACCATTTTTAGGGTTTACGGTCTAAGAAGATCTTGGACCCTAAACACCTTGGATCTTGACTTTCTTGGGTGTTTTATTGATGTTTAGAAGTGTACCAAGTCTTATAATACTCTAGGATAGAAGTACTTACTAGATTGAAGCTTGAAAAGGTGCTAAAAGTCTAAGAACACTAGTGTGTGTTCTTGGTGAAACTTGAAGATCTACACTTTTGGAATGATTTCACGGATGGAAGTGTGTTAGATCACTAGATTAAGGTAGATATAAACTTATTAGGGATAGAAACACTTACAAGTTGAAGATCAAGAAGGAAAATTTGGATGCTACTTGAGAGGATTTGAGTTCGGATCTTGAATTTGTGAAAAAGTGATAAAATAACTAAGTCTCACTTATATAATCATTAGGGTTTACGGCCCTAATACCATTTGGGCCGTAAACTCCAAACTCTTGGAGTTTTTGGAACCATATTGATGTACAATAAACACTAGTGTTTCCTCTTTCTAGTTATCTCTTGAGGTACTAAATTTAAAACACTCAAGCTTATTCCAAATAGCTTGAAAGTTAGCAGAAACAGTTTTTGACTTCAATTGAAGTGAATGGTTGTACAGAATAGAAATTTCGGGTTGTCACATAGTGTTAACAAAACTCTGAAACAAAACATACAATCAGAAAAATACACTGAAGACTTAAGATATAACAATTGTGAAAGCTTTTGCAATCAGACTCAAACACAACACTTATAGACTTTGAGACCTAAAAAATTCCAAAATATTTTCCAATTAATTTAGTAATTCCTTAATAACTTATTTATCTCCATTTCCTTATTGTTATTTAAGTCATTAGGCCAACCCAAATGGACCTTGTTATTATTAGAAGTATTACCAAAATAGTTAATGACCTTGGTCACTATTTCTAACATTCTCCCACTTCAACAAGTTGTTAACTTTTAGGATCAAAATATTTCATTAGCAATCAACAGAGAGTAGTCATCCAATGCAACTGCCTTACTTTTATTTGAAACCAAAATTTTGTCCTTAAGACAAGTGATCAATTATTCCTTCATTTTAGATATCTCTATAAACATGATACATGGATAAGGGTCAAGCTCATTATTCAACATTTTGTTTCCCGATTAACGATTTCTGACGATCACATCTGACTTCTAAATCGAACATATCAATTTAGTCAGGGCTCGACTAAGCATTTTAAATGTTAGCACCAAATCATGGAGGGGGGCCATAGATATCGCATCCCAGTTGCGAGAAGGTTTGACTACATGGTTTTTGTTAGCTCGTCTAATCATACATGAATGTACCACTTATGGCTACCAGTTACGGATAACGGTGGAGCATACCAATGCACAAAAAATTTGGCAAACAAAACCCCATACACATCTTTTTTTAAAGAATAAAAAATATTGTAATCTTAGAATATCTTATGACTAGATCCAAGATGTAATCTCTATGTGCAGGTTGTTCCAATACTTAAATTTCTATTTTAAGTACTCATGAGTCTTAATACAATCTCCATTGCAATGTCCAAAACAACTTGGCATATAAATCAATACCCATGCAGTCTTAAATCATTCACTCACGTTCTAGAGTGTGACCGACTGTGGAAGTTTGAATATAATTAAACATTTTGGAAGTGGGTTCAAAACATGCAAAAGTGAAACACAATATTTGAATTACTACAACTTTGATAGCAAAGAAAAGCTCTTTATTAAGTTTCACACCCAAGCCGGCGGTGGAAATGTCGGGCGGTGAGACGATGTCATGGATCATAGTATTAAGCATACATTGAACAATACAACAAAACTAAACTAAATAGGTACTTTTATTTAATATTAGAGTAGATTTCAAAATACCTTCGTCTAGGGTATAGGAAAATAGGAAAGTAAACTACTACAAAAATACCCTTTAATGACCCGCATTGTGTCTCGTAAAATGCATAGATGACATGCAAATGCGTGTCAAGGAAGGCTCTCTCATAAAGAAAGACGACACGCTTTTGCGCGTCGTAAATATACGATGCATGTTTACGACACACAATGCATGTCAAAGAAGGCCCTGTCATAAAGGAAGACATCACACATTTGCGTTTCATAACTTTACGACGCATATTTACGACTCACATTGCGTGTCATTAAAGCCCCTATCATAAAGAAAGACGAGACATATTTTTGCGTGTCATAATTTTAAATGTTCTAAAAATTATACATTTTGATAGATTTACTAATTTTCAAATTATATAACACATTAAAAGTCACATAATACAAAATAAAATACCATAAATAACGAAGATAATTCATTGCACTAATATGTCAAATACAAATAATCATTCCAATAGTAATTAAATGTAATACATTGCTAATATTGCATAATATTTATTATACAAAAACAAAACAAGTACAAAATTAAAAGGAACCCGTGAGTAAGCTCACTCAATTTGTCAAATTTTCATGATCATTTGGAATTGGGCTACTTATGCTATTTTTGTAAAATTCCATATAGAAAACAATCAAGAGACATCATCAAAAGTGGTAATTGGAAATATAAATCAACGGAAAGAACCAAAAAAATGTAAGTAGAAGTATTAGTTTAGAAATAATGACTTGAAAGTATTGAAAATTCTTTAAAAGACGAATTTGGGGGACCAATGCCATCACCTACAAGACCCAAAATATCAAAGGTTGTTGCCATGAAGAAAATGTCATAAATACCCTTCCACAATCAAAGTGAAACATTACCTTTCCGCAAACGTGGCAACTTTCACTTCTTTCCATCCACTCGTATATGCAACCAAGGTGAAAATGATGCGAACACTTTGTAACTATCTTAGGGTTTTCATTTATGTAGTATATTCTGTAATCCAATGGTCAGAAATATCAAAACTTTAAAGAAAATTCTATTTGTAACCCTTTTGCTCCATCTTCACAAGTGGATACTTCGATTTTTATAACCACGAAGCATAACCATGTTTATGAAATTACTTATTTGCCCATCATTATTGAAAGGGTATTTTAGACATTTAAAACTAGTAAAACTTTGAACACCACCACTTACTTCACAAAAGAAAATTTTCTTTTTTGTTATAGAAATGAAAACAGAAAAAATAGTGGGGAAGAAATGGAGTAAAATTAGTACTATATCAATCAATGAGGAAAAAGACCAAATTGCCCTTTTGTTTTGGAACAACAAATATTTACCTTTTCAATACCACTTAAAGAGAGAATTTCCTATCTAACATATCAGCCTTGAAATTACAACGTCCAAAGAGTCTATTTATATCATCAAGTTTCCAATCTTCTGCAACTTCTGCTACTGTATCAAGAAAACTTTTTCCTAAATCAAGAGCCTCAACTTGAAAACATTAATCAACAAATTACTAGAAATCTCTGTTATGTTCCGACTAATCTACATTCAGATAACATACCTTCAATATTCAAGGTTATAAAAAGCTCCATGCTTTCTCTTGAAAACCGTTTTTAACATTGACCCCAAGGGCGGAGCTTATATATGGCTAGGGGGTTGTGCCCCCACCCCTATTTTGTTTTTAACAATTAGTCCATAACTATTTAAAAAGTTACATATTATGCCTAAAACTATAAAATTTGACTTTGGCCCCCCTCTGTTCTTCAATTTTTATACATATTCTATTTTCGCCCCCTCCCCCCCCCCCCCCCCCCCCCCCCCCCGAAATCAAAACTTCAAGCTCCGCCACTGATTTACCCAATGTTACAAAGTGTATTGACTATAATACCCTTTAATAGAATGTCACAATTTGGCTTTACTCAAGGGTATAATAGGAATATTACTTAGTAGGCTTGTATCACGATCAAAGTTCCAACAACAAGTAAGATAAAGAAATCAATAAAAAGGAAGGTGGCAACACCATGTTGTTTAAAAATGACATGACGAATCCAAGATTCTTCATTTGTAATGGAGGTATTGATGTCGACATTCTAGTGATTTTATAGGATAAATATATTTAATAAATAAAGACAGGTAGTAGAGAGTTATTGGTTTAGAATAGGGACATACTATGGATGGCAACCACTGCACTTATCACTGAAGTCAGAGTTCCCAAGAATAGAAACACAAAGAAGTCCCATTTATTCTTCTGCACAAAAAGAAAAGAAATTTCAATAATATGGATTTGCATGTTGACATGTTGATGAAAAGTATATAGGCTTTTGTTGGTCAACATATAACTACAAGAATAGTACCTCTAGGAGGAATCAATAACAACAATAACACAGATCATAAAAACAGTGTACATGAAATTAAAAAGGTCAATAGAAGCATACAGATCCCCACCAAAGAAAAGTTGATCCAAAAAGTTGATGGCTGTTACACAACTTCTACATAAATTTGCTTTTGTAATGCAATAAAAAATTAAACCAGACAGATAATAAAATAGAGCACATGGTGAATATTTTTCACAAGTAAAAATGTTCAATAAGATTTAAGAGTAGTTAAATACCTCCAACTCAATTTTCTCATTGTGCAGGGCTAGATGCACAATGGTTACAATGATGGTTTCCATGATAGGGCGTGGTTGATGACTCGCAGCTAAAACCTCGTTGCCTTTAGCGAGCTTATCCTTTAGCAACACCATTAATTTTACACTAAATTTTGACTTGGAAAATGGAGAAATATAATCAGGAATTTAATCTCTTCCGTACTTGATATTTGACATCAGTGGCTACAAAGGTGTATACGAGGTGAGGTCAATCTCAGTATCAAAAAACTTAAGGACACAAAACTACAAAAAGGTTTCTTCATCCAAGAACCTAGCTGATATCAAGACTCTGTTTGCTGGTTAATTTTTTTTTCTAAGTGCAAACATGATCCTAACACTATGTAGAAATTTGCTAGATAATAATATATTGAAAAAGTATGTTATGCTTTAAAACATAAAATATATCCTGAAAGAGCTCGTCATGGCCATCCCATATTTGGGAAAGAACACCAATTCTTCTTGCTAGGGAAAGTCAAACACATAAATCATGATCTTAGAGCATAAGTAGCAGCTTCTTAACCATGGTCTATTATAATTATAAACAACATAAACCATGTTACACAAATAGATGATTAGAGTGATAGTCATGGCGATGGCCGAAATATACACAACAATTTGTTTTTTAAAAATTTCATGTTTGCATCTTTATCAAAGAATATTTGACCAATACATTTGCGTAGGTTAGCAACGGTGGCGGAGAGGAGAGATGGGTCGGAGGAGAAGGTGTTGAGGAAAAAATCGTAGAGGAGGGTGGAGAGGAGAGTGGAGGAGCAGAGTTTGTTTCCGAAATGGAAAGAGAGAGAGCGTGTGAGAGATGATGGTGAAGTGGAGGTAACTGGAGAGCGTGGTTCGGATTCGGCGTCACGACGAGCTTCAACTTTAATTTCGTTCGAGACCCAGTCGCATTCGTTTTCTCTGTCGTTGACATCGGTTTATGGAAATGATGATGACATTGTGGACTACGATGTGGCGTTCCGATCTTGAACCAACATCTTGAGATGACGGAAGTATGTGCTTAGGTTTCTAGATGCACTCCGAAATCTTAAAGGTTATGGGGTTTGATGTTGGTGGTGGTGGCTTAGGGCTTGCATAGAGAGAGAGAGAGAGAGAGAGAGAGATCAGAGTTAGAGGAAGACATGCTGCTTCAAAAGGATTATTAGGGTTATTTGGTAGAGGATTTTAGAAGGAGATACATCAGTTGGGGTGTTTAATTTTTTGGGATTTCATTTCCCCCATAGGCTATTAAAAAAACGGAGTGTTAGGATGAAAAATACTAGAAGATCGATTAAATTCAACAGGAAAGTAAAGAACACAAAGATAATCAAACTGATGCTGAATGATCAAAAGTCACACCCCAGATGAACTCGATGAAGAATTTCAGCTGTAGAGGCATGCTAGGCTTTAAAAAGGATATCTGATCAAAAGCGTTAACTATCTACGATGCATGCATGCACTATTACTACTTAAACCCTAATAAATGAGGCGGCTTGGACAGGCCCAATACCGTATACAAAATGGACTAACTATACAAGCCCAATGACACAATATCTAACACCTAAAAATCTCACCCTTTACGTCAATTGAGGCAAGAGGTGCTTCACTGTTGTGTCTTCTTGATTGTCTTGAAGAGCTTGGGAATCACAACAAGCAAAGTTCTATGAAACAAGATGTACCAGCGAATCATATCATTCAAGTTCTTCTTCGTAGCATCATCACTCAAGGTACACTTGTTAGCAATCTCCAAAATATGTTCCAAGCAGGTTGTGGAGAACAGGTGTTTGTCAGGTAAAGCGAAGTGGAATTTTTGAAAAACTCTAGGAACATCAGTCCCACACTGAAACATTACAGTCAAGTGGACAGTATCAATTTTTCCCATACTCATTTTGCTCATATCATTGGCTTTTCCAGTCGCATTTACGGTAGGCTTTCACTTCAGAACTTTAGCAATCTCAATGTCAAGCTTCCCCACTTCATAAATATACAAAACCAAATTTCGCTTCAGATGAGCCATAATGAGTTCGTATTTTTGTTCTTCGGTCAGCAAAAGGTTGTGCAACAAAATCCAATCATGTGGATTAAGGTTGGGCAGATCAACAAGCGTGAATTCATGTAAGAAGTTTTCTGAACCCCTTGTCGCCTTAAACTTAACATTCACGAAGCCTCCTGTAGTGAATGGCCTTGTGACCTTGACTCTTGTTAGTTTCTGAGCACTCCAAGTCAAGTATTGAGGTTTGCCATAAGTGAGATAAAAGTCAATACGCTCCAATTGCAGTATTAAGGTCTGTCATAAACACCTTCGTTTTGGAGATTAGTTTATCGACTTTTCGGTCGCTTGTTGATTGGAAAGTGTGGAGTCCTGAACAGCTTTGTTTGCTTGAGCAAGGTTTTCTGGATGCTCCTTTACTAGAGTATCGAGCATACCTTAACTGCTACTTTAGAATAAGCTTGACTCGTGGAAGCAGTAGAAGATGCCAGAAGAGTATCCAACTTAGCGTTCAGCTCTTTGAGATGACTTTGAGTGAGAGGAGCATCATCATGACTGTCTTCTTGAATGGAGAATGGACTATAACGGAAAGTATCAAAGTTCATTCCATCTGCATCAAGAGGTTCTTCAGAACTACGTTCAGGTCGAGGGGAAAAAGAGATGTGGTGGAGGTAGTGACAAAACCTGAAGTCTTTGCCCCTGCATCAGATGCGTTGACATTAACAGGAGGTTCGCCTGTGGTTGTGGTTGTAGTGGTTTCAGTGAAAATGGGTGGTTGCTGTGGAATAGAAGTGGGTGGTGAAGTAGTAACAGGTGGTGATTGAGTAGTAATAGGTGGTGGATAGGGTGCTATTGTAATCGGAACAGAAGTAAAAGTAGGTGTTGGTGGAGGAGATGGGAAAAAATTTACCTCTTGTTCGTTTCTGCTGATATCATCATCATATTCGTCTCGATGTGCATCTTCCGATTCGCTTTCAGATGAGGTTGAGGAGGGGACGCGAATCTTATGAACTTGTTTCTTCACTTCGCTTCGGGGATGAAGGAGCAGCTTTTGACGAATCACCTTTCGTCTTTCGCTTTTTGGAAGGCAAAGGTAGGGTAGAATGACCCTCTTTAGGTTGCTTTGGTTTTCCCCCTTTCATGATTTTATTAGCCTCATCCAGATTATGTTGCATCTCAGGATTGAGGATTCTAGGACCTGATACTGGACGCTTTTTGTATTCCCCACTTAGCTTGCTTTCCCCCGACACACAACGGTACATGGATTCATGGATAGAACCCACAAAAGTAAACTTAGAATTGTCAAAAACTATGATCTTTGTGGTGTGAAAGGGAGCAATCGAAGACTTCAACGAATCTGACATCACCGGAATGTTGAGCTTCGCGATAGCACGTTGGACCATAATAGTCTAAAATCAACCGATGGAGATTTCGCTGTGGCGAGTTGTGGAGTTGGTGCTTTGTACCAGTTGAGCCCATAACACTGAACCGTAGTCGAGGCTAATCCCATGGTAGAGACCATAGAGGATCGTCATGAACGATTTACTCGTACAATCTGAACCAATGACCCATTAAAAAAATACCTTGAAGAGAAGGGTAAAGAGACCATTCCACAGTGGAGGAAGGTTTGATTTCTTGAACTTGGTGATTGGGAGAATGGGATCTAGGTACCCCATCTGGTAGAACATGTCGATGATCTGTGTAGGAGAGATCAAATATGGGTTTATCAGTGTATCATCATGAGCAAACCCTAGAAGAGAGCAAAACCTAGCCTTTGTGAGTGAAGTTTTCTTCTGAAATACTTCAAAAGTGATCCTTTCTTCCTCCTTGTCATAGACGGCAGTGGAGTAAGCTTTGGACATCAGAAAAATTGGAACACATTCAACCTTGGTTAGAGCGATGACCAAAGGCGAATACTTCAAGCATTCTACGATCGGAAACATAAATGCGCCGTATTTGAACGGAGCCAAATCGAGAATCAAATTATGATGCTGCTTGATAATGAGGAGATAGGATTGAGTAGTTTGTTCCTGAATCGATGAAGAGTCAGCCATTATTGCAGGTTAGAGAAGGAGATGAACAGTTAAGAGAGAAAGCAATGTTTAGGGTTTGAAATTTCTTTGAGAGCGATAAAAGTTGAATCGTCAATTGATTTGAGTATATATAGTGAGAGAGATAAAATCAAGAAATGATTGTGTGACGATCCCTGAGTGGATGCCTAGAAAAGCGTGATTTGACAATTGTAGCGGCTGACAAGTTGTCATCATGACCTCAAGCGACGTGAGAATTGGAACCGTTTAAAATTCCACGCTCCTTTTATTTCAAAATCTTATCTTCAAATGTTGTGTCAACAACCTTTATCTCCAACATTTCAAAGTCCTTAACTTCTTGTAAAGGTATAAGCACCTTTCTCTTTTAAGAAAGAAACATCAATAGCGCATACAAAATCGAATCTGCGAAACTGAAAAATGTCATAAGTGTCACGAACTAGACTTTTTGAAAATCATAAAGATCTTCGTGCAAGAGTGTGCCAAAGATAACGAAATAAAGTGAAGTATATCAGTGGGATTAAAGTGATGTCAATAGAGACATGAAACTGAAAATCGTGGGCACGAATCTCTTCCTTCTTAGTCAAGAGAGACTAAGAAGTGTCTATGTGGTTTCCCGTTGAAGTACGATCATATGTTTGTGAAGAAACAATGAAAGGCATCTTTTAAAGTTAGGCTGAAGAGGTGGTTAAATCTCCAATCAAACAACGAACTTGACATAAGTTCGAGTATTGGATGAAGTACTCGTGGGACCATTGTAGTCAGTTGAACGAGTAGGCTTGGAATTATTTTAGTGACTGAGTGAAACTTTGAAATCTCAAAAAAATAAATTGGATCTTATGGGTAGAAAAGTCTTGGTTGTAGAACAATTCATAAAGATCATGCAAAAAGAAAAAGAGATTTCGTAGTACAATGCATAGATTTAAAATCAAGAACTTTCAATGATTCTCCGTAAATTCATTTAAGGGTGTTGAACGTTGGGTTTCACTTAGTTCGTGGTGAACAAAGCTAAGATCATAAACTCAGATGTTTCGTAACCATAAACCTTAGTTGTATAGCTGAGAGTCTCAAGGATTACATGTATGAGTGTTAAGGAAAATGGAGAAAAGAGAAGGTGGCTCCAGAGAAGTAGATGTACCTTTTCTATGAGGATGTGACCAAGCAGATAACTCTTAACTCAATATGAGAATAGTAAGGTAGCTCGTGACTTATGTGAATGTAACAACCTAGTTGGAAAGAAACGAAGGATAGATTCAGTTCATTAAGGCTTCAAATGAAGTCTGTTGAGGCTTAGGACAACATGCAACATCATGTTTCTAGGGACACCTAGTTAGTACAAAGATATGAAAATTATACCTGTCCCATCATTTGTTTTAGCAAGATAACCTGCAATGGTACTAAAAAAAATTAAACAAGAAAAGAAATTTTTTGTATTTTTATAATTGTTTGAAAGAGAAAGAAACAAAACAAAAGAAAATATTTTTGTATTTTAATTATGAAAGAGAAAAACATAAATAAAGAAAATATTTTTATAATTTTGGAAAACTTTAAAGAAAAATAAAACGAAACGAGCGTAGTGTACAAAATATACAAAGATTAAACCATGGATGTTCGCCTTTTAAAAAAATGTGGGATGCAAGATAGAGAGAACGTTCGTCTCAATTCGTGTCCCAAAAAAATTGAAAACGAAATAGAGCGAGCGTTCGTTCTATTTCACTTGTCTAAAAAGTAAGAACGAAAGCGAACAGGTAACCCAAAAGTGAACGAGCTACTTAGATGGTCAGACTGGTTTTGGAACTGATTTAGCCTCCATCATTCCTAGGCCTTGGAGTATTCTATTAAATGATGCTTCCGAAAAGGATTTTGTGAAAATGTTAGCCAATTGGTCTGTTGAACGAACGAAATGAATCTCAACGTTGCCGTCCTCTACATGATCCTTGATGAAATGATACCTCAGTGCTATGTGTTTTGTCTTTGAGTGTTGCACTGGGTTGTGACAGATGTGAATTGCGCTTTCAAAGTCACAGTAGAGTGGGATTCACTTCATATTCAGGCCATAATCTCGCAGTTGACTCTGAATCCATATGACTTGAGAAGTACAAGATGCAGCAACGATGTACTCAGCTTCGGCTGTCGATAACGAAACGAATGTTTGCTTTTTGGACTGCCAACTAACTAACTTGACATCAAGAAATTGGCATCCACCACTCGTGCTTTTTCTATCTAAGCTGCACCCACCAAGATCAGCATCCGAAAACGCTTGAACGAAGAAGCCTGAGTTCGCAGGATACCATATGCCTAAAGATGAAGTTCGTTTTAGGTACTTGAAAATATTATTCACTGCCACCATGTGAGGTTCGCGAGGGTTTGCTTGGAACCTTGCATAATAACAAAAAGAAAACATAATATCCGGTCTACTAGATGTTAGATACATGAAGGAACCAATCATCTGACGATAAAGGGTCATATCCGCAACTAGTTTTTCTAGAGATGGTGTAAGTTTCGTTCTGAATGCCATTGGAACCTTCACTTTAGAGTCTCCTATCAAGCCAAATTTAGAGAGAAAAGTTTTCGTATATGTTTCCTGATTAATGAAAATACCTTCTGGTCCTTACCTCATATTCAATCCAAGGAAAAAGTTAATAAGACCCATTGAGCCCATCTCAAACTTAGTTTCCATCAACTTTCAGAATTCAGCTATGAGGCTGGGAGTAGTAGATCCGAAGATGATATCATCAACATAAATTTGGACGATCATTAAATGGTCACCCTATTTCTTTCGAAAGAAGGTTGGGTCAACCGAACCTTGTTTAAACTTAGACATTTTAAGAAAGTGAGTAAGAGTTTCATACCAGGCTCTCGGAGCTTGCTTCAGTCCGTAAACTGCCTTATCTAGAATCTAGCAGTGATTGGGATACTTCTCATTAACGAACCCAGGTGGTTGTTCAACATATATTGTTTCTTCTAATTCCCCGTTTAGGAATGCCCATTTAACATCCATCTGAAACACTTAAATGTTCTTAGGAGCTGCGTAAGCTAAGAATATCCGAACTGATTCCAACCTTGCAACAGGTGCGAAGGTTTCTTCATAGTCGATACCCTCTTCCTGGAAGTAACCCTTAACAACGAGTCTCACCTTGTTCCTTACTACATTCCCTTCTTTATCCAACTTATTACGAAACACCCATTTCAAACTAACAACTGATGCTTCAGGTGGAGTAGGAATTAACCTCCAAACTTTGTTTTGTTCGAACTCATTGAGTTCGTCTGCATCGCTTGCACCTAATCAAAATGATCAAGAGCGGTGTTGATGATTTTGGGTTCTATGTTGGATACGAACGAATTGAACATACAAAATTCCAATATGGAGAATAAAGCCATTCATTTCGCTTTTATTTGAGATCTCGTAAGGACACCTATAGAAGATTCACCAATGACTTGGGTTTCGGGGTGATCTCTGGTCCATTTGACTAGTGGAGGATAATTTAGATCATAAGAAGGGACCAATTCAGCGTTTAGTTTTTCGAACTCTGATTGAACATCCGAATCGTCATTCACATCCTTATTCTCCCCCTTGAATGATGAGTGATCCTATTCATTAGGAATTGAAGTATCTCTTGCACCCTGATGTGTGTAAAACCAACTAGTTTTAATCCTACTAACTTAGACACAAAATAAACACACGAAAGGCAGTGTACCTATCGATTAGTAATATAGTTCAAGCAAGTAGGGTATCGAACACAGGGAACGGTAAACAATTAAAATAAACGCTAATATTATCTAAATAAAACAAATAACAAAATGGAGGTTTTCTCTAGTTTTACAAGATTAGAAACCTAATTAGAATAACCAACACACAAATTAACTAACTAGCAACTGAAACAATTAATTACCAACTAAATTCAATAGTAAAGAGGACTTCTGTTTAGGTACGACTCATTTGTTCCCATGGATGATTTTAATGTATCAGATTAATTCTTCATTGGCTACCGATTAAGATAATTAGGTTCACGTTCGCTATTCCTAATTCTTAGAAAACAAATTAACTCAAGCAATGGCCAGTTGTCTAAATTAACGGGTTTCCTAGATTATTGATTCGGGTTAAGTAAGACTTGTAATGGTTAATTAAATTGACCCTTCAATTAACCTATTGCTGATGTTCATCAAACAATCTCACACATTAACTTACCTATCTTCTAGTTAATTCTAGTTTCACATTCGTTATTCCTAGACATACAACTATGTGGTCACAATAAATCATATGAAATTAATAACTAAGAGATGTTCATACAACTTAATTACTAATTTATTAACAAAAGAATAGTTATTTTCAACACATAAGGTTCTTTAACAAGCTTAACAAAACATAATTACCAATTAAAAATAATCCTACTCAAATAATCAATCCATGTTCACAAAATTGTCTACCCTAACAGAAGAATAAGTTTTTAGCTCATGATTGCAGTAAACATAAACTCAAAAACAAAATCAAAGTATATAAACATGATTCAAATCAAAAAGTTACTAAGAATAAACCAAAATTGTCTTGATTCTCTTCACAACTGAATGTAGGGTTGATTCTTTAGTTCCTCACGACCTAGCAGCACTTCCAATCGTTTCTCAGCCTCCTAGGGTTTCTCTCCATGCTAGGGTATCGATCTGAAAGTCCCTTTATATAGATTTTCACAAAACAGAGGCTACTCGGCGAGTCCAGTGACCTACTCGGCGAGTCCGTCACTTAAAACCCGTGCACGGCAAGTCAGCGCGTCCAGAATCGCGAAACTTCTGACCAACTCGGCGAGTAATCGACCCTACTCGCCGAGTACGTTTCGAATCAGCATTTTCTCAAAACACGAAAGTCGTCCGAAATTGTGTCTAATTTTCAGAACATTTTGAATCTCGTCAATCGGAGTTACGGTTTATGAGATATGGCCAAAACACTGACGAGGGGTCAAGCTGTCCAGCAACATCCTTCTTTCTTCAAAATCCAAGATTCAAGCTTCCAATCGCTAGTTCCGCTTCCTTTTCTATCCGAGCATGTAATTGTTGCTGAAAAATGAAATTATAAACTAATTAAGCACCTTTTGTTCATTAAATGAGACAACAACAACATAAAGTATTAAGATAATGCATGAATTTTATAACTAAATATGCTCATATCAAAATACCCCACACTTGGTTTTTGCTTGCCCCCAAGCAAAACTGAATTTTACTACACTAATATTACATAAGACAATCCCAATCGAACCCATCCATTATGCCAAGACCGCAACGCATGCATTTGTGTCTAAAATTTTCCTAATAACCCCCATACTCCAAATACTCACAATTCTCATAAACATTCGCCCACTTTTTCCGAACAATGCTCATTTTATGCATCCCTCCGAATCCATCCTCAGAAAACCTCTTAACCTCAAGGTATTTTTGGTTGAGCAACCCAAGCATACATAATCTAGACAATTACAATTTATGATACCACTATGGAGCTCTTTTGAATTCTTCACTTCTTTGACATTTGATCTTTAATTTCTTTGAATTCACCACCTTGTTGTTTGATTTTTGGTATCTTCAAGTTTTTTTGGATTTCTTGGAATTTTGATCTTTTGATCTTCACTTTATTTGCTCCAAAATTCTTATAACTTTTCTTGTAATTCTCTTTTTTTTTTACATGTAACTCGCTTTTTTCACTCAAAACCCTACATGCTTAAGCAAGGGCGCTCAACCTCAACCTTTATTGGCTAAAGATAATAATTTTCCTGGATACATTTCTGGTACACGATGCTAAACATATTGCATCCCTCAAACTAAGCGAGGTTGTGTTTTTGTCCCATGATTTCACTAGAATAAGGAAGCCACAAATGCACTAGAACGTATATAGGCTCAACTAAACATTTGAGTTTTCATGCAATCATCAAATATAATACTAGCATGGAATCCTAATTACTTTACCAAAATTTTCTAAATTAGCCCTAGCAATTTTAATGAAAAATTTTCAAAAATTAACTAGTGTAACCAACCAACCCCCTACCCCACACTTAATTTTTGCAATGTCCTCATTGCATATTATGCATGATAAAGAACAATAAAAATAAGAAGAGAATTGGAACAAACTCCCCTGGGATAGTAGTGGCGAGGTTGATATCTCTTCTCTTCAGCTCCATCTTCAATTGACTTTAGACATGGGAACAGCTCATCCATGTCTTGGGTGTCAAAGTCTCGTGTGGTATAGCCTTTATAAAAGCTCCAAATATAAGGGAAAAACTCTTGGAAATGCTCGGAAAATGATCTTCAAAGAATAGAACCAATGCCAATATCAAATGTCATCAAATCTTCAGCTCAAAAGTAAGAAGAATGAGCGACTCGTCGAGTAAGTATGTAGACTCGCCGAGTTGAAGCGTAAATGGCAGAAGAATCGTGTATTTTCACATGGACTCGGCGAGTCCATAAGATGCACTCGGCGAGTAGACCGCTGTGTGACAAAAATTTTATTCTACCCAAGTCCGTTTCTGATGTATGGGGGTTATATAAACGAATAATTTCCCTCATTTTTCTTCAGGGAATAAACACTCTATAACCCTTCTATCAATTGGACTCATAGCTTGACTCAAAACTTCGTTTCCTCTCTCGCCTAGGCTCGATTTCTCGCTTTGTCAGCCTTGACTCTAGACCCTCACATGCATCCTTACACTCAAACTGAAAAGATCAAAAACAAAAACCAAGTAATAAAAAAATTAAAATAAAAAAAATCCTATATTATCCTTAAACACTAGAAGTTTATAAAGAAAAAGAAAAGCAAACTCTAATGACGGGTTGCCTCCCGCAAGCGCTTCTTTTTGTGCGAGTCTTTAGCTGGACTCCCAACTTAATAAACTTCCAATAAAATCAATGCCCATCCATCCATTGCATTAAATATTTTCTTTGGACCAATTTGTAAAATTCGACTCTTTGCTTCAAAAATTGGCCAAACGAGCTTGAATTCATAAAACCCAAGAATATTGACAAGGGTTGGGACCGGTCGGGTACTAATCAGAAATGGATCGCGCTTCAGAACTTTCTCCAAAGTTGGAATCGTCACCCCATGCTTCGAAACACAAACCGGAAGAACATGGGACCATGTCGTGGTAATGGTCAAACCACAACTTGGTTCCTGCAATTCAGCTTGTTCTTGTTCTTCGTCTGACCTCTCTGCTAGCAACCTTTGCAGCTCCTCCAAGTCTCTTTCTAGATTAAATTCATCATCTTGTAAATCTAGCTCTTGTGACTCAGATTGTTCTTGATCGTTAGACAAGAAGTTATCTAACCTTCTTCCAAATTTCTTCAAATCATCGTCAGAGTCATAATCCTCATCTTCCTGCACTACTTCCTCAAGAAAAGCATCAAAAGCATCGAGATTTGGAAAATACATAATAAATAAAAATAAAGATAAAAATGAAACTAAATAAAAAAATAATCAATAAAATAAAACCGATAACAATTAGCAAATAAAATTAACTATTTGAACCGTTCCCCGGCAACGGCGCCAAAAACTTGATGTGTGTAAAACCAACTAGTTTTAATCCTACTAACTTAGACACAAAATAAACACACGAAAGGCAGTGTACCTATCGATTAGTAATATAGTTCAAGCAAGTAGGGTATCGAACACAGGGAACGGTAAACAATTAAAATAAATGCTAATATTATCTAAATAAAACAAATAACAAAATGGAGGTTTTCTCTAGTTTTACAAGATTAGAAACCTAATTAGAATAACCAACACACAAATTAACTAACTAGCAACTGAAACAATTAATTACCAACTAAATTCAATAGTAAAGAGGACTTCTGTTTAGGTACGACTCATTTGTTCCCATGGATGATTTTAATGTATCAGATTAATTCTTCATTGGCTACCGATTAAGATAATTAGGTTCACGTTCGCTATTCCTAATTCTTAGAAAACAAATTAACTCAAGCAATGGCCAGTTGTCTAAATTAACGGGTTTCCTAGATTATTGATTCGGGTTAAGTAAGACTTGTAATGGTTAATTAAATTGACCCTTCAATTAACCTATTGCTGATGTTCATCAAACAATCTCACACATTAACTTACCTATCTTCTAGTTAATTCTAGTTTCACATTCGTTATTCCTAGACATACAACTATGTGGTCACAATAAATCATATGAAATTAATAACTAAGAGATGTTCATACAACTTAATTACTAATTTATTAACAAAAGAATAGTTATTTTCAACACATAAGGTTCTTTAACAAGCTTAACAAAACATAATTACCAATTAAAAATAATCCTACTCAAATAATCAATCCATGTTCACAAAATTGTCTACCCTAACAGAAGAATAAGTTTTTAGCTCATGATTGCAGTAAACATAAACTCAAAAACAAAATCAAAGTATATAAACATGATTCAAATCAAAAAGTTACTAAGAATAAACCAAAATTGTCTTGATTCTCTTCACAATTGAATGTAGGGTTGATTCTTTAGTTCCTCACGACCTAGCAGCACTTCCAATCGTTTCTCAGCCTCCTAGGGTTTCTCTCCATGCTAGGGTATCGATCTGAAAGTCCCTTTATATAGATTTTCACAAAACAGAGGCTACTCGGCGAGTCCAGTGACCTACTCGGCGAGTCCGTCACTTAAAACCCGTGCACGGCAAGTCAGCGCGTCCAGAATCGCGAAACTTCTGACCAACTCGGCGAGTAATCGACCCTACTCGCCGAGTACGTTTCGAATCAGCATTTTCTCAAAACACGAAAGTCGTCCGAAATTGTGTCTAATTTTCAGAACATTTTGAATCTCGTCAATCGGAGTTACGGTTTATGAGATATGGCCAAAACACTGACGAGGGGTCAAGCTGTCCAGCAACATCCTTCTTTCTTCAAAATCCAAGATTCAAGCTTCCAATCGCTAGTTCCGCTTCCTTTTCTATCCGAGCATGTAATTGTTGCTGAAAAATGAAATTATAAACTAATTAAGCACCTTTTGTTCATTAAATGAGACAACAACAACATAAAGTATTAAGATAATGCATGAATTTTATAACTAAATATGCTCATATCAAAATACCCCACACTTGGTTTTTGCTTGCCCCCAAGCAAAACTGAATTTTACTACACTAATATTACATAAGACAATCCCAATCGAACCCATCCATTATGCCAAGACCGCAACGCATGCATTTGTGTCTAAAATTTTCCTAATAACCCCCATACTCCAAATACTCACAATTCTCATAAACATTCGCCCACTTTTTCCGAACAATGCTCATTTTATGCATCCCTCCGAATCCATCCTCAGAAAACCTCTTAACCTCAAGGTATTTTTGGTTGAGCAACCCAAGCATACATAATCTAGACAATTACAATTTATGATACCACTATGGAGCTCTTTTGAATTCTTCACTTCTTTGACATTTGATCTTTAATTTCTTTGAATTCACCACCTTGTTGTTTGATTTTTGGTATCTTCAAGTTTTTTTGGATTTCTTGGAATTTTGATCTTTTGATCTTCACTTTATTTGCTCCAAAATTCTTATAACTTTTCTTGTAATTCTCTTTTTTTTTTTTTTTACATGTAACTCGCTTTTTTCACTCAAAACCCTACATGCTTAAGCAAGGGCGCTCAACCTCAACCTTTATTGGCTAAAGATAATAATTTTCCTGGATACATTTCTGGTACACGATGCTAAACATATTGCATCCCTCAAACTAAGCGAGGTTGTGTTTTTGTCCCATGATTTCACTAGAATAAGGAAGCCACAAATGCACTAGAACGTATATAGGCTCAACTAAACATTTGAGTTTTCATGCAATCATCAAATATAATACTAGCATGGAATCCTAATTACTTTACCAAAATTTTCTAAATTAGCCCTAGCAATTTTAATGAAAAATTTTCAAAAATTAACTAGTGTAACCAACCAACCCCCTACCCCACACTTAATTTTTGCAATGTCCTCATTGCATATTATGCATGATAAAGAACAATAAAAATAAGAAGAGAATTGGAACAAACTCCCCTGGGATAGTAGTGGCGAGGTTGATATCTCTTCTCTTCAGCTCCATCTTCAATTGACTTTAGACATGGGAACAGCTCATCCATGTCTTGGGTGTCAAAGTCTCGTGTGGTATAGCCTTTATAAAAGCTCCAAATATAAGGGAAAAACTCTTGGAAATGCTCGGAAAATGATCTTCAAAGAATAGAACCAATGCCCATATCAAATGTCATCAAATCTTCAGCTCAAAAGTAAGAAGAATGAGCGACTCGTCGAGTAAGTATGTAGACTCGCCGAGTTGAAGCGTAAATGGCAGAAGAATCGTGTATTTTCACATGGACTCGGCGAGTCCATAAGATGCACTCGGCGAGTAGACCGCTGTGTGACAAAAATTTTATTCTACCCAAGTCCGTTTCTGATGTATGGGGGTTATATAAACGAATAATTTCCCTCATTTTTCTTCAGGGAATAAACACTCTATAACCCTTCTATCAATTGGACTCATAGCTTGACTCAAAACTTCGTTTCCTCTCTCGCCTAGGCTCGATTTCTCGCTTTGTCAGCCTTGACTCTAGACCCTCACATGCATCCTTACACTCAAACTGAAAAGATCAAAAACAAAAACCAAGTAATAAAAAAATTAAAATAAAAAAAATCCTATATTATCCTTAAACACTAGAAGTTTATAAAGAAAAAGAAAAGCAAACTCTAATGACGGGTTGCCTCCCGCAAGCGCTTCTTTTTGTGCGAGTCTTTAGCTGGACTCCCAACTTAATAAACTTCCAATAAAATCAATGCCCATCCATCCATTGCATTAAATATTTTCTTTGGACCAATTTGTAAAATTCGACTCTTTGCTTCAAAAATTGGCCAAACGAGCTTGAATTCATAAAACCCAAGAATATTGACAAGGGTTGGGACCGGTCGGGTACTAATCAGAAATGGATCGCGCTTCAGAACTTTCTCCAAAGTTGGAATCGTCACCCCATGCTTCGAAACACAAACCGGAAGAACATGGGACCATGTCGTGGTAATGGTCAAACCACAACTTGGTTCCTGCAATTCAGCTTGTTCTTGTTCTTCGTCTGACCTCTCTGCTAGCAACCTTTGCAGCTCCTCCAAGTCTCTTTCTAGATTAAATTCATCATCTTGTAAATCTAGCTCTTGTGACTCAGATTGTTCTTGATCGTTAGACAAGAAGTTATCTAACCTTCTTCCAAATTTCTTCAAATCATCGTCAGAGTCATAATCCTCATCTTCCTGCACTACTTCCTCAAGAAAAGCATCAAAAGCATCGAGATTTGGAAAATACATAATAAATAAAAATAAAGATAAAAATGAAACTAAATAAAAAAATAATCAATAAAATAAAACCGATAACAATTAGCAAATAAAATTAACTATTTGAACCGTTCCCCGGCAACGGCGCCAAAAACTTGATGTGTGTAAAACCAACTAGTTTTAATCCTACTAACTTAGACACAAAATAAACACACGAAAGGCAGTGTACCTATCGATTAGTAATATAGTTCAAGCAAGTAGGGTATCGAACACAGGGAACGGTAAACAATTAAAATAAATGCTAATATTATCTAAATAAAACAAATAACAAAATGGAGGTTTTCTCTAGTTTTACAAGATTAGAAACCTAATTAGAATAACCAACACACAAATTAACTAACTAGCAACTGAAACAATTAATTACCAACTAAATTCAATAGTAAAGAGGACTTCTGTTTAGGTACGACTCATTTGTTCCCATGGATGATTTTAATGTATCAGATTAATTCTTCATTGGCTACCGATTAAGATAATTAGGTTCACGTTCGCTATTCCTAATTCTTAGAAAACAAATTAACTCAAGCAATGGCCAGTTGTCTAAATTAACGGGTTTCCTAGATTATTGATTCGGGTTAAGTAAGACTTGTAATGGTTAATTAAATTGACCCTTCAATTAACCTATTGCTGATGTTCATCAAACAATCTCACACATTAACTTACCTA
This sequence comes from Lactuca sativa, assembly GCF_002870075.4. Taxonomy (NCBI): domain Eukaryota; kingdom Viridiplantae; phylum Streptophyta; class Magnoliopsida; order Asterales; family Asteraceae; genus Lactuca; species Lactuca sativa. The sequence goes on along the minus strand of NC_056631.2, from coordinate 189,152,147 downwards.
TCTTCTAGTTAATTCTAGTTTCACATTCGTTATTCCTAGACATACAACTATGTGGTCACAATAAATCATATGAAATTAATAACTAAGAGATGTTCATACAACTTAATTACTAATTTATTAACAAAAGAATAGTTATTTTCAACACATAAGGTTCTTTAACAAGCTTAACAAAACATAATTACCAATTAAAAATAATCCTACTCAAATAATCAATCCATGTTCACAAAATTGTCTACCCTAACAGAAGAATAAGTTTTTAGCTCATGATTGCAGTAAACATAAACTCAAAAACAAAATCAAAGTATATAAACATGATTCAAATCAAAAAGTTACTAAGAATAAACCAAAATTGTCTTGATTCTCTTCACAATTGAATGTAGGGTTGATTCTTTAGTTCCTCACGACCTAGCAGCACTTCCAATCGTTTCTCAGCCTCCTAGGGTTTCTCTCCATGCTAGGGTATCGATCTGAAAGTCCCTTTATATAGATTTTCACAAAACAGAGGCTACTCGGCGAGTCCAGTGACCTACTCGGCGAGTCCGTCACTTAAAACCCGTGCACGGCAAGTCAGCGCGTCCAGAATCGCGAAACTTCTGACCAACTCGGCGAGTAATCGACCCTACTCGCCGAGTACGTTTCGAATCAGCATTTTCTCAAAACACGAAAGTCGTCCGAAATTGTGTCTAATTTTCAGAACATTTTGAATCTCGTCAATCGGAGTTACGGTTTATGAGATATGGCCAAAACACTGACGAGGGGTCAAGCTGTCCAGCAACATCCTTCTTTCTTCAAAATCCAAGATTCAAGCTTCCAATCGCTAGTTCCGCTTCCTTTTCTATCCGAGCATGTAATTGTTGCTGAAAAATGAAATTATAAACTAATTAAGCACCTTTTGTTCATTAAATGAGACAACAACAACATAAAGTATTAAGATAATGCATGAATTTTATAACTAAATATGCTCATATCAAAATACCCCACACTTGGTTTTTGCTTGCCCCCAAGCAAAACTGAATTTTACTACACTAATATTACATAAGACAATCCCAATCGAACCCATCCATTATGCCAAGACCGCAACGCATGCATTTGTGTCTAAAATTTTCCTAATAACCCCCATACTCCAAATACTCACAATTCTCATAAACATTCGCCCACTTTTTCCGAACAATGCTCATTTTATGCATCCCTCCGAATCCATCCTCAGAAAACCTCTTAACCTCAAGGTATTTTTGGTTGAGCAACCCAAGCATACATAATCTAGACAATTACAATTTATGATACCACTATGGAGCTCTTTTGAATTCTTCACTTCTTTGACATTTGATCTTTAATTTCTTTGAATTCACCACCTTGTTGTTTGATTTTTGGTATCTTCAAGTTTTTTTGGATTTCTTGGAATTTTGATCTTTTGATCTTCACTTTATTTGCTCCAAAATTCTTATAACTTTTCTTGTAATTCTCTTTTTTTTTTTTTTTACATGTAACTCGCTTTTTTCACTCAAAACCCTACATGCTTAAGCAAGGGCGCTCAACCTCAACCTTTATTGGCTAAAGATAATAATTTTCCTGGATACATTTCTGGTACACGATGCTAAACATATTGCATCCCTCAAACTAAGCGAGGTTGTGTTTTTGTCCCATGATTTCACTAGAATAAGGAAGCCACAAATGCACTAGAACGTATATAGGCTCAACTAAACATTTGAGTTTTCATGCAATCATCAAATATAATACTAGCATGGAATCCTAATTACTTTACCAAAATTTTCTAAATTAGCCCTAGCAATTTTAATGAAAAATTTTCAAAAATTAACTAGTGTAACCAACCAACCCCCTACCCCACACTTAATTTTTGCAATGTCCTCATTGCATATTATGCATGATAAAGAACAATAAAAATAAGAAGAGAATTGGAACAAACTCCCCTGGGATAGTAGTGGCGAGTTTGATATCTCTTCTCTTTAGCTCCATCTTCAATTGACTTTAGACATGGGAACAGCTCATCCATGTCTTAGGTGTCAAAGTCCCGTGTGGTATAGCCTTTATAAAAGCTCCAAATATAAGGGAAAAACTCTTGGAAATGCTCGGAAAATGATCTTCAAAGAATAGAACCAATGCCCATATCAAATGTCATCAAATCTTCAGCTCAAAAGTAAGAAGAATGAGCGACTCGTCGAGTAAGTATGTAGACTCGCCGAGTTGAAGCGTAAATGGCAGAAGAATCGTGTATTTTCACATGGACTCGGCGAGTCCATAAGATGCACTCGGCGAGTAGACCGCTGTGTGACAAAAATTTTATTCTACCCAAGTCCGTTTCTGATGTATGGGGGTTATATAAACGAATAATTTCCCTCATTTTTCTTCAGGGAATAAACACTCTATAACCCTTCTATCAATTGGACTCATAGCTTGACTCAAAACTTCGTTTCCTCTGTCGCCTAGACTCAATTTCTCGCTTTGTCAGCCTTGACTCTAGACCCTCACATGCATCCTTACACTCAAACTGAAAAGATCAAAAACAAAAACCAAGTAATAAAAAAATTAAAATAAAAAAAAAATCCTAAATTATCCTTAAACACTAGAAGTTTATAAAGAAAAAGAAAAGCAAACTCTAATGACGGGTTGCCTCCCGCAAGCGCTTCTTTTTGTGCGAGTCTTTAGCTGGACTCCCAACTTAATAAACTTCCAATAAAATCAATGCCCATCCATCCATTGCATTAAATATTTTCTTTGGACCAATTTGTAAAATTCGACTCTTTGCTTCAAAAATTGGCCAAACGAGCTTGAATTCATAAAACCCAAGAATATTGACAAGGGTTGGGACCGGTCGGGTACTAATCAGAAATGGATCGCGCTTCAGAACTTTCTCCAAAGTTGGAATCGTCACCCCATGCTTCGAAACACAAACCGGAAGAACATGGGACCATGTCGTGGTAATGGTCAAACCACAACTTGGTTCCTGCAATTCAGCTTGTTCTTGTTCTTCGTCTGACCTCTCTGCTAGCAACCTTTGCAGCTCCTCCAAGTCTCTTTCTAGATTAAATTCATCATCTTGTAAATCTAGCTCTTGTGACTCAGATTGTTCTTGATCGTTAGACAAGAAGTTATCTAACCTTCTTCCAAATTTCTTCAAATCATCGTCAGAGTCATAATCCTCATCTTCCTGCACTACTTCCTCAAGAAAAGCATCAAAAGCATCGAGATTTGGAAAATACATAATAAATAAAAATAAAGATAAAAATGAAACTAAATAAAAAAATAATCAATAAAATAAAACCGATAACAATTAGCAAATAAAATTAACTATTTGAACCGTTCCCCGGCAACGGCGCCAAAAACTTGATGTGTGTAAAACCAACTAGTTTTAATCCTACTAACTTAGACACAAAATAAACACACGAAAGGCAGTGTACCTATCGATTAGTAATATAGTTCAAGCAAGTAGGGTATCGAACACAGGGAACGGTAAACAATTAAAATAAATGCTAATATTATCTAAATAAAACAAATAACAAAATGGAGGTTTTCTCTAGTTTTACAAGATTAGAAACCTAATTAGAATAACCAACACACAAATTAACTAACTAGCAACTGAAACAATTAATTACCAACTAAATTCAATAGTAAAGAGGACTTCTGTTTAGGTACGACTCATTTGTTCCCATGGATGATTTTAATGTATCAGATTAATTCTTCATTGGCTACCGATTAAGATAATTAGGTTCACGTTCGCTATTCCTAATTCTTAGAAAACAAATTAACTCAAGCAATGGCCAGTTGTCTAAATTAACGGGTTTCCTAGATTATTGATTCGGGTTAAGTAAGACTTGTAATGGTTAATTAAATTGACCCTTCAATTAACCTATTGCTGATGTTCATCAAACAATCTCACACATTAACTTACCTATCTTCTAGTTAATTCTAGTTTCACATTCGTTATTCCTAGACATACAACTATGTGGTCACAATAAATCATATGAAATTAATAACTAAGAGATGTTCATACAACTTAATTACTAATTTATTAACAAAAGAATAGTTATTTTCAACACATAAGGTTCTTTAACAAGCTTAACAAAACATAATTACCAATTAAAAATAATCCTACTCAAATAATCAATCCATGTTCACAAAATTGTCTACCCTAACAGAAGAATAAGTTTTTAGCTCATGATTGCAGTAAACATAAACTCAAAAACAAAATCAAAGTATATAAACATGATTCAAATCAAAAAGTTACTAAGAATAAACCAAAATTGTCTTGATTCTCTTCACAATTGAATGTAGGGTTGATTCTTTAGTTCCTCACGACCTAGCAGCACTTCCAATCGTTTCTCAGCCTCCTAGGGTTTCTCTCCATGCTAGGGTATCGATCTGAAAGTCCCTTTATATAGATTTTCACAAAACAGAGGCTACTCGGCGAGTCCAGTGACCTACTCGGCGAGTCCGTCACTTAAAACCCGTGCACGGCAAGTCAGCGCGTCCAGAATCGCGAAACTTCTGACCAACTCGGCGAGTAATCGACCCTACTCGCCGAGTACGTTTCGAATCAGCATTTTCTCAAAACACGAAAGTCGTCCGAAATTGTGTCTAATTTTCAGAACATTTTGAATCTCGTCAATCGGAGTTACGGTTTATGAGATATGGCCAAAACACTGACGAGGGGTCAAGCTGTCCAGCAACATCCTTCTTTCTTCAAAATCCAAGATTCAAGCTTCCAATCGCTAGTTCCGCTTCCTTTTCTATCCGAGCATGTAATTGTTGCTGAAAAATGAAATTATAAACTAATTAAGCACCTTTTGTTCATTAAATGAGACAACAACAACATAAAGTATTAAGATAATGCATGAATTTTATAACTAAATATGCTCATATCAAAATACCCCACACTTGGTTTTTGCTTGCCCCCAAGCAAAACTGAATTTTACTACACTAATATTACATAAGACAATCCCAATCGAACCCATCCATTATGCCAAGACCGCAACGCATGCATTTGTGTCTAAAATTTTCCTAATAACCCCCATACTCCAAATACTCACAATTCTCATAAACATTCGCCCACTTTTTCCGAACAATGCTCATTTTATGCATCCCTCCGAATCCATCCTCAGAAAACCTCTTAACCTCAAGGTATTTTTGGTTGAGCAACCCAAGCATACATAATCTAGACAATTACAATTTATGATACCACTATGGAGCTCTTTTGAATTCTTCACTTCTTTGACATTTGATCTTTAATTTCTTTGAATTCACCACCTTGTTGTTTGATTTTTGGTATCTTCAAGTTTTTTTGGATTTCTTGGAATTTTGATCTTTTGATCTTCACTTTATTTGCTCCAAAATTCTTATAACTTTTCTTGTAATTCTCTTTTTTTTTTTTTACATGTAACTCGCTTTTTTCACTCAAAACCCTACATGCTTAAGCAAGGGCGCTCAACCTCAACCTTTATTGGCTAAAGATAATAATTTTCCTGGATACATTTCTGGTACACGATGCTAAACATATTGCATCCCTCAAACTAAGCGAGGTTGTGTTTTTGTCCCATGATTTCACTAGAATAAGGAAGCCACAAATGCACTAGAACGTATATAGGCTCAACTAAACATTTGAGTTTTCATGCAATCATCAAATATAATACTAGCATGGAATCCTAATTACTTTACCAAAATTTTCTAAATTAGCCCTAGCAATTTTAATGAAAAATTTTCAAAAATTAACTAGTGTAACCAACCAACCCCCTACCCCACACTTAATTTTTGCAATGTCCTCATTGCATATTATGCATGATAAAGAACAATAAAAATAAGAAGAGAATTGGAACAAACTCCCCTGGGATAGTAGTGGCGAGGTTGATATCTCTTCTCTTCAGCTCCATCTTCAATTGACTTCAGACATGGGAACAGCTCATCCATGTCTTGGGTGTCAAAGTCTCGTGTGGTATAGCCTTTATAAAAGCTCCAAATATAAGGGAAAAACTCTTGGAAATGCTCGGAAAATGATCTTCAAAGAATAGAACCAATGCCAATATCAAATGTCATCAAATCTTCAGCTCAAAAGTAAGAAGAATGAGCGACTCGTCGAGTAAGTATGTAGACTCGCCGAGTTGAAGCGTAAATGGCAGAAGAATCGTGTATTTTCACATGGACTCGGCGAGTCCATCAGATGCACTCGGCGAGTAGACCGCTGTGTGACAAAAATTTTATTCTACCCAAGTCCGTTTCTGATGTATGGGGGTTATATAAACGAATAATTTCCCTCATTTTTCTTCAGGGAATAAACACTCTATAACCCTTCTATCAATTGGACTCATAGCTTGACTCAAAACTTCGTTTCCTCTCTCGCCTAGACTCGATTTCTCGCTTTGTCAGCCTTGACTCTAGACCCTCACATGCATCCTTACACTCAAACTGAAAAGATCAAAAACAAAAACCAAGTAATAAAAAAATTAAAATAAAAAAAATCCTAAATTATCCTTAAACACTAGAAGTTTATAAAGAAAAAGAAAAGCAAACTCTAATGACGGGTTGCCTCCCGCAAGCGCTTCTTTTTGTGCGAGTCTTTAGCTGGACTCCCAACTTAATAAACTTCCAATAAAATCAATGCCTATCCATCCATTGCATTAAATATTTTCTTTGGACCAATTTGTAAAATTCGACTCTTTGCTTCAAAAATTGGCCAAACGAGCTTGAATTCATAAAACCCAAGAATATTGACAAGGGTTGGGACCGGTCGGGTACTAATCAGAAATGGATCGCGCTTCAGAACTTTCTCCAAAGTTGGAATCGTCACCCCATGCTTCGAAACACAAACCGGAAGAACATGGGACCATGTCGTGGTAATGGTCAAACCACAACTTGGTTCCTGCAATTCAGCTTGTTCTTGTTCTTCGTCTGACCTCTCTGCTAGCAACCTTTGCAGCTCCTCCAAGTCTCTTTCTAGATTAAATTCATCATCTTGTAAATCTAGCTCTTGTGACTCAGATTGTTCTTGATCGTTAGACAAGAAGTTATCTAACCTTCTTCCAAATTTCTTCAAATCATCGTCAGAGTCATAATCCTCATCTTCCTGCACTACTTCCTCAAGAAAAGCATCAAAAGCATCGAGATTTGGAAAATACATAATAAATAAAAATAAAGATAAAAATGAAACTAAATAAAAAAATAATCAATAAAATAAAACCGATAACAATTAGCAAATAAAATTAACTATTTGAACCGTTCCCCGGCAACGGCGCCAAAAACTTGATGTGTGTAAAACCAACTAGTTTTAATCCTACTAACTTAGACACAAAATAAACACACGAAAGGCAGTGTACCTATCGATTAGTAATATAGTTCAAGCAAGTAGGGTATTGAACACAGGGAACGGTAAACAATTAAAATAAATGCTAATATTATCTAAATAAAACAAATAACAAAATGGAGGTTTTCTCTAGTTTTACAAGATTAGAAACCTAATTAGAATAACCAACACACAAATTAACTAACTAGCAACTGAAACAATTAATTACCAACTAAATTCAATAGTAAAGAGGACTTCTGTTTAGGTACGACTCATTTGTTCCCATGGATGATTTTAATGTATCAGATTAATTCTTCATTGGCTACCGATTAAGATAATTAGGTTCACGTTCGCTATTCCTAATTCTTAGAAAACAAATTAACTCAAGCAATGGCCAGTTGTCTAAATTAACGGGTTTCCTAGATTATTGATTCGGGTTAAGTAAGACTTGTAATGGTTAATTAAATTGACCCTTCAATTAACCTATTGCTGATGTTCATCAAACAATCTCACACATTAACTTACCTATCTTCTAGTTAATTCTAGTTTCACATTCGTTATTCCTAGACATACAACTATGTGGTCACAATAAATCATATGAAATTAATAACTAAGAGATGTTCATACAACTTAATTACTAATTTATTAACAAAAGAATAGTTATTTTCAACACATAAGGTTCTTTAACAAGCTTAACAAAACATAATTACCAATTAAAAATAATCCTACTCAAATAATCAATCCATGTTCACAAAATTGTCTACCCTAACAGAAGAATAAGTTTTTAGCTCATGATTGCAGTAAACATAAACTCAAAAACAAAATCAAAGTATATAAACATGATTCAAATCAAAAAGTTACTAAGAATAAACCAAAATTGTCTTGATTCTCTTCACAATTGAATGTAGGGTTGATTCTTTAGTTCCTCACGACCTAGCAGCACTTCCAATCGTTTCTCAGCCTCCTAGGGTTTCTCTCCATGCTAGGGTATCGATCTGAAAGTCCCTTTATATAGATTTTCACAAAACAGAGGCTACTCGGCGAGTCCAGTGACCTACTCGGCGAGTCCGTCACTTAAAACCCGTGCACGGCAAGTCAGCGCGTCCAGAATCGCGAAACTTCTGACCAACTCGGCGAGTAATCGACCCTACTCGCCGAGTACGTTTCGAATCAGCATTTTCTCAAAACACGAAAGTCGTCCGAAATTGTGTCTAATTTTCAGAACATTTTGAATCTCGTCAATCGGAGTTACGGTTTATGAGATATGGCCAAAACACTGACGAGGGGTCAAGCTGTCCAGCAACATCCTTCTTTCTTCAAAATCCAAGATTCAAGCTTCCAATCGCTAGTTCCGCTTCCTTTTCTATCCGAGCATGTAATTGTTGCTGAAAAATGAAATTATAAACTAATTAAGCACCTTTTGTTCATTAAATGAGACAACAACAACATAAAGTATTAAGATAATGCATGAATTTTATAACTAAATATGCTCATATCAAAATACCCCACACTTGGTTTTTGCTTGCCCCCAAGCAAAACTGAATTTTACTACACTAATATTACATAAGACAATCCCAATCGAACCCATCCATTATGCCAAGACCGCAACGCATGCATTTGTGTCTAAAATTTTCCTAATAACCCCCATACTCCAAATACTCACAATTCTCATAAACATTCGCCCACTTTTTCCGAACAATGCTCATTTTATGCATCCCTCCGAATCCATCCTCAGAAAACCTCTTAACCTCAAGGTATTTTTGGTTGAGCAACCCAAGCATACATAATCTAGACAATTACAATTTATGATACCACTATGGAGCTCTTTTGAATTCTTCACTTCTTTGACATTTGATCTTTAATTTCTTTGAATTCACCACCTTGTTGTTTGATTTTTGGTATCTTCAAGTTTTTTTGGATTTCTTGGAATTTTGATCTTTTGATCTTCACTTTATTTGCTCCAAAATTCTTATAACTTTTCTTGTAATTCTCTTTTTTTTTTTTTACATGTAACTCGCTTTTTTCACTCAAAACCCTACATGCTTAAGCAAGGGCGCTCAACCTCAACCTTTATTGGCTAAAGATAATAATTTTCCTGGATACATTTCTGGTACACGATGCTAAACATATTGCATCCCTCAAACTAAGCGAGGTTGTGTTTTTGTCCCATGATTTCACTAGAATAAGGAAGCCACAAATGCACTAGAACGTATATAGGCTCAACTAAACATTTGAGTTTTCATGCAATCATCAAATATAATACTAGCATGGAATCCTAATTACTTTACCAAAATTTTCTAAATTAGCCCTAGCAATTTTAATGAAAAATTTTCAAAAATTAACTAGTGTAACCAACCAACCCCCTACCCCACACTTAATTTTTGCAATGTCCTCATTGCATATTATGCATGATAAAGAACAATAAAAATAAGAAGAGAATTGGAACAAACTCCCCTGGGATAGTAGTGGCGAGGTTGATATCTCTTCTCTTCAGCTCCATCTTCAATTGACTTTAGACATGGGAACAGCTCATCCATGTCTTGGGTGTCAAAGTCTCGTGTGGTATAGCCTTTATAAAAGCTCCAAATATAAGGGAAAAACTCTTGGAAATGCTCGGAAAATGATCTTCAAAGAATAGAACCAATGCCAATATCAAATGTCATCAAATCTTCAGCTCAAAAGTAAGAAGAATGAGCGACTCGTCGAGTAAGTATGTAGACTCGCCGAGTTGAAGCGTAAATGGCAGAAGAATCGTGTATTTTCACATGGACTCGGCGAGTCCATAAGATGCACTCGGCGAGTAGACCGCTGTGTGACAAAAATTTTATTCTACCCAAGTCCGTTTCTGATGTATGGGGGTTATATAAACGAATAATTTCCCTCATTTTTCTTCAGGGAATAAACACTCTATAACCCTTCTATCAATTGGACTCATAGCTTGACTCAAAACTTCGTTTCCTCTCTCGCCTAGGCTCGATTTCTCGCTTTGTCAGCCTTGACTCTAGACCCTCACATGCATCCTTACACTCAAACTGAAAAGATCAAAAACAAAAACCAAGTAATAAAAAAATTAAAATAAAAAAAATCCTATATTATCCTTAAACACTAGAAGTTTATAAAGAAAAAGAAAAGCAAACTCTAATGACGGGTTGCCTCCCGCAAGCGCTTCTTTTTGTGTGAGTCTTTAGCTGGACTCCCAACTTAATAAACTTCCAATAAAATCAATGCCCATCCATCCATTGCATTAAATATTTTCTTTGGACCAATTTGTAAAATTCGACTCTTTGCTTCAAAAATTGGCCAAACGAGCTTGAATTCATAAAACCCAAGAATATTGACAAGGGTTGGGACCGGTCGGGTACTAATCAGAAATGGATCGCGCTTCAGAACTTTCTCCAAAGTTGGAATCGTCACCCCATGCTTCGAAACACAAACCGGAAGAACATGGGACCATGTCGTGGTAATGGTCAAACCACAACTTGGTTCCTGCAATTCAGCTTGTTCTTGTTCTTCGTCTGACCTCTCTGCTAGCAACCTTTGCAGCTCCTCCAAGTCTCTTTCTAGATTAAATTCATCATCTTGTAAATCTAGCTCTTGTGACTCAGATTGTTCTTGATCGTTAGACAAGAAGTTATCTAACCTTCTTCCAAATTTCTTCAAATCATCGTCAGAGTCATAATCCTCATCTTCCTGCACTACTTCCTCAAGAAAAGCATCAAAAGCATCGAGATTTGGAAAATACATAATAAATAAAAATAAAGATAAAAATGAAACTAAATAAAAAAATAATCAATAAAATAAAACCGATAACAATTAGCAAATAAAATTAACTATTTGAACCGTTCCCCGGCAACGGCGCCAAAAACTTGATGTGTGTAAAACCAACTAGTTTTAATCCTACTAACTTAGACACAAAATAAACACACGAAAGGCAGTGTACCTATCGATTAGTAATATAGTTCAAGCAAGTAGGGTATCGAACACAGGGAACGGTAAACAATTAAAATAAATGCTAATATTATCTAAATAAAACAAATAACAAAATGGAGGTTTTCTCTAGTTTTACAAGATTAGAAACCTAATTAGAATAACCAACACACAAATTAACTAACTAGCAACTGAAACAATTAATTACCAACTAAATTCAATAGTAAAGAGGACTTCTGTTTAGGTACGACTCATTTGTTCCCATGGATGATTTTAATGTATCAGATTAATTCTTCATTGGCTACCGATTAAGATAATTAGGTTCACGTTCGCTATTCCTAATTCTTAGAAAACAAATTAACTCAAGCAATGGCCAGTTGTCTAAATTAACGGGTTTCCTAGATTATTGATTCGGGTTAAGTAAGACTTGTAATGGTTAATTAAATTGACCCTTCAATTAACCTATTGCTGATGTTCATCAAACAATCTCACACATTAACTTACCTATCTTCTAGTTAATTCTAGTTTCACATTCGTTATTCCTAGACATACAACTATGTGGTCACAATAAATCATATGAAATTAATAACTAAGAGATGTTCATACAACTTAATTACTAATTTATTAACAAAAGAATAGTTATTTTCAACACATAAGGTTCTTTAACAAGCTTAACAAAACATAATTACCAATTAAAAATAATCCTACTCAAATAATCAATCCATGTTCACAAAATTGTCTACCCTAACAGAAGAATAAGTTTTTAGCTCATGATTGCAGTAAACATAAACTCAAAAACAAAATCAAAGTATATAAACATGATTCAAATCAAAAAGTTACTAAGAATAAACCAAAATTGTCTTGATTCTCTTCACAATTGAATGTAGGGTTGATTCTTTAGTTCCTCACGACCTAGCAGCACTTCCAATCGTTTCTCAGCCTCCTAGGGTTTCTCTCCATGCTAGGGTATCGATCTGAAAGTCCCTTTATATAGATTTTCACAAAACAGAGGCTACTCGGCGAGTCCAGTGACCTACTCGGCGAGTCCGTCACTTAAAACCCGTGCACGGCAAGTCAGCGCGTCCAGAATCGCGAAACTTCTGACCAACTCGGCGAGTAATCGACCCTACTCGCCGAGTACGTTTCGAATCAGCATTTTCTCAAAACACGAAAGTCGTCCGAAATTGTGTCTAATTTTCAGAACATTTTGAATCTCGTCAATCGGAGTTACGGTTTATGAGATATGGCCAAAACACTGACGAGGGGTCAAGCTGTCCAGCAACATCCTTCTTTCTTCAAAATCCAAGATTCAAGCTTCCAATCGCTAGTTCCGCTTCCTTTTCTATCCGAGCATGTAATTGTTGCTGAAAAATGAAATTATAAACTAATTAAGCACCTTTTGTTCATTAAATGAGACAACAACAACATAAAGTATTAAGATAATGCATGAATTTTATAACTAAATATGCTCATATCAAAATACCCCACACTTGGTTTTTGCTTGCCCCCAAGCAAAACTGAATTTTACTACACTAATATTACATAAGACAATCCCAATCGAACCCATCCATTATGCCAAGACCGCAACGCATGCATTTGTGTCTAAAATTTTCCTAATAACCCCCATACTCCAAATACTCACAATTCTCATAAACATTCGCCCACTTTTTCCGAACAATGCTCATTTTATGCATCCCTCCGAATCCATCCTCAGAAAACCTCTTAACCTCAAGGTATTTTTGGTTGAGCAACCCAAGCATACATAATCTAGACAATTACAATTTATGATACCACTATGGAGCTCTTTTGAATTCTTCACTTCTTTGACATTTGATCTTTAATTTCTTTGAATTCACCACCTTGTTGTTTGATTTTTGGTATCTTCAAGTTTTTTTGGATTTCTTGGAATTTTAATCTTTTGATCTTCACTTTATTTGCTCCAAAATTCTTATAACTTTTCTTGTAATTCTCTTTTTTTTTTTTTTTACATGTAACTCGCTTTTTTCACTCAAAACCCTACATGCTTAAGCAAGGGCGCTCAACCTCAACCTTTATTGGCTAAAGATAATAATTTTCCTGGATACATTTCTGGTACACGATGCTAAACATATTGCATCCCTCAAACTAAGCGAGGTTGTGTTTTTGTCCCATGATTTCACTAGAATAAGGAAGCCACAAATGCACTAGAACGTATATAGGCTCAACTAAACATTTGAGTTTTCATGCAATCATCAAATATAATACTAGCATGGAATCCTAATTACTTTACCAAAATTTTCTAAATTAGCCCTAGCAATTTTAATGAAAAATTTTCAAAAATTAACTAGTGTAACCAACCAACCCCCTACCCCACACTTAATTTTTGCAATGTCCTCATTGCATATTATGCATGATAAAGAACAATAAAAATAAGAAGAGAATTGGAACAAACTCCCCTGGGATAGTAGTGGCGAGTTTGATATCTCTTCTCTTTAGCTCCATCTTCAATTGACTTTAGACATGGGAACAGCTCATCCATGTCTTAGGTGTCAAAGTCCCGTGTGGTATAGCCTTTATAAAAGCTCCAAATATAAGGGAAAAACTCTTGGAAATGCTCGGAAAATGATCTTCAAAGAATAGAACCAATGCCCATATCAAATGTCATCAAATCTTCAGCTCAAAAGTAAGAAGAATGAGCGACTCGTCGAGTAAGTATGTAGACTCGCCGAGTTGAAGCGTAAATGGCAGAAGAATCGTGTATTTTCACATGGACTCGGCGAGTCCATAAGATGCACTCGGCGAGTAGACCGCTGTGTGACAAAAATTTTATTCTACCCAAGTCCGTTTCTGATGTATGGGGGTTATATAAACGAATAATTTCCCTCATTTTTCTTCAGGGAATAAACACTCTATAACCCTTCTATCAATTGGACTCATAGCTTGACTCAAAACTTCGTTTCCTCTGTCGCCTAGACTCAATTTCTCGCTTTGTCAGCCTTGACTCTAGACCCTCACATGCATCCTTACACTCAAACTGAAAAGATCAAAAACAAAAACCAAGTAATAAAAAAATTAAAATAAAAAAAAAAATCCTAAATTATCCTTAAACACTAGAAGTTTATAAAGAAAAAGAAAAGCAAACTCTAATGACGGGTTGCCTCCCGCAAGCGCTTCTTTTTGTGCGAGTCTTTAGCTGGACTCCCAACTTAATAAACTTCCAATAAAATCAATGCCCATCCATCCATTGCATTAAATATTTTCTTTGGACCAATTTGTAAAATTCGACTCTTTGCTTCAAAAATTGGCCAAACGAGCTTGAATTCATAAAACCCAAGAATATTGACAAGGGTTGGGACCGGTCGGGTACTAATCAGAAATGGATCGCGCTTCAGAACTTTCTCCAAAGTTGGAATCGTCACCCCATGCTTCGAAACACAAACCGGAAGAACATGGGACCATGTCGTGGTAATGGTCAAACCACAACTTGGTTCCTGCAATTCAGCTTGTTCTTGTTCTTCGTCTGACCTCTCTGCTAGCAACCTTTGCAGCTCCTCCAAGTCTCTTTCTAGATTAAATTCATCATCTTGTAAATCTAGCTCTTGTGACTCAGATTGTTCTTGATCGTTAGACAAGAAGTTATCTAACCTTCTTCCAAATTTCTTCAAATCATCGTCAGAGTCATAATCCTCATCTTCCTGCACTACTTCCTCAAGAAAAGCATCAAAAGCATCGAGATTTGGAAAATACATAATAAATAAAAATAAAGATAAAAATGAAACTAAATAAAAAAATAATCAATAAAATAAAACCGATAACAATTAGCAAATAAAATTAACTATTTGAACCGTTCCCCGGCAACGGCGCCAAAAACTTGATGTGTGTAAAACCAACTAGTTTTAATCCTACTAACTTAGACACAAAATAAACACACGAAAGGCAGTGTACCTATCGATTAGTAATATAGTTCAAGCAAGTAGGGTATCGAACACAGGGAACGGTAAACAATTAAAATAAATGCTAATATTATCTAAATAAAACAAATAACAAAATGGAGGTTTTCTCTAGTTTTACAAGATTAGAAACCTAATTAGAATAACCAACACACAAATTAACTAACTAGCAACTGAAACAATTAATTACCAACTAAATTCAATAGTAAAGAGGACTTCTGTTTAGGTACGACTCATTTGTTCCCATGGATGATTTTAATGTATCAGATTAATTCTTCATTGGCTACCGATTAAGATAATTAGGTTCACGTTCGCTATTCCTAATTCTTAGAAAACAAATTAACTCAAGCAATGGCCAGTTGTCTAAATTAACGGGTTTCCTAGATTATTGATTCGGGTTAAGTAAGACTTGTAATGGTTAATTAAATTGACCCTTCAATTAACCTATTGCTGATGTTCATCAAACAATCTCACACATTAACTTACCTATCTTCTAGTTAATTCTAGTTTCACATTCGTTATTCCTAGACATACAACTATGTGGTCACAATAAATCATATGAAATTAATAACTAAGAGATGTTCATACAACTTAATTACTAATTTATTAACAAAAGAATAGTTATTTTCAACACATAAGGTTCTTTAACAAGCTTAACAAAACATAATTACCAATTAAAAATAATCCTACTCAAATAATCAATCCATGTTCACAAAATTGTCTACCCTAACAGAAGAATAAGTTTTTAGCTCATGATTGCAGTAAACATAAACTCAAAAACAAAATCAAAGTATATAAACATGATTCAAATCAAAAAGTTACTAAGAATAAACCAAAATTGTCTTGATTCTCTTCACAATTGAATGTAGGGTTGATTCTTTAGTTCCTCACGACCTAGCAGCACTTCCAATCGTTTCTCAGCCTCCTAGGGTTTCTCTCCATGCTAGGGTATCGATCTGAAAGTCCCTTTATATAGATTTTCACAAAACAGAGGCTACTCGGCGAGTCCAGTGACCTACTCGGCGAGTCCGTCACTTAAAACCCGTGCACGGCAAGTCAGCGCGTCCAGAATCGCGAAACTTCTGACCAACTCGGCGAGTAATCGACCCTACTCGCCGAGTACGTTTCGAATCAGCATTTTCTCAAAACACGAAAGTCGTCCGAAATTGTGTCTAATTTTCAGAACATTTTGAATCTCGTCAATCGGAGTTACGGTTTATGAGATATGGCCAAAACACTGACGAGGGGTCAAGCTGTCCAGCAACATCCTTCTTTCTTCAAAATCCAAGATTCAAGCTTCCAATCGCTAGTTCCGCTTCCTTTTCTATCCGAGCATGTAATTGTTGCTGAAAAATGAAATTATAAACTAATTAAGCACCTTTTGTTCATTAAATGAGACAACAACAACATAAAGTATTAAGATAATGCATGAATTTTATAACTAAATATGCTCATATCACACCCTGCGATGGAATGTTCGTTTCTTGCGGAGTTGGTTGCTTCCCCTGAGGAGGTGTATTGGAATCAAAGCTCTTCCACTGGACTGGGGTGCTCGTGTCTTGAGGAACGTTTGAGGTTGGTGGCTGGTTAACTCTGTTGTTCGTGGCTTCATCGATTATCTTCTTCAATTCATATTCTTTGTTATCATTTGCCTGTGGTTTATATGTGATGGCCTTCTCCGGTTTGTGAAATAGAAGCATGGATTCTTCATAAAGATTAGCTATGGGAACAGTCACTTGATTTGTTTGAGGAAAGATCTCTTTCACTTGACTATTATTCGCTTGAGTTTTCTTTAAGTAATTGTCATCGAATGTGACATAATAGGTTTCTTCAATCCTTTTCGATCATTTGTTTAGAACCCTATATGCCTTCGACGTCAGCGAATATCCCAGAAAATTCCTTTGTAAGCCTTTTCATCAAACTTGTTTCGTTGTTCCTTTGAATTAAAAATGGAACACCTGAAACCGAAAACATGAAAGAACTTGACGTTATGTTTTTGTTTATTGATGATTTCATAGGGAGTGACAAATAATCTTTTATTAAGAAGCGATTTGTTTTGAGTAAAGCAGGCAGTGGCGACATCATCAGCCCATAAGTAAAGAGGCAGTGATGCGAACGAAAGCATGGTCCTGGCTGCTTCACACAACGAACGGTTTCGTCTTTCAACAATCCTGTTTTTGCTGTGGCGTATAGGGAGCAGAAAAATTATGAGATACTCCCTTATCAGTGAGGAATTCATCGAACGCTTGGTTCTTAAACTCCAGACCATTGTCGCTTCGAACATTGCGAACCACCATTCGCAGTTGTAACTCAATTTGCTTGATGAAATATTTGAGTCAAGGAGCCGCTTCAGATTTTTGCTTAAGAAAGAACACCTAATTGAAACGAGAAAATTCATCTACAATAACGAGAATATATCTGTTACCACCAATATTTTCGATTGCAGATGGTCTACAAAGAATAATGTGGAGTAGTTCGAGTGGCTCGATGACCTTCGTGTTCACTATAGTAGGATGACTTTTCCTGCTTTTCTTTCCCATTTCACATGCTGCACAAAGATGATCTTTGTCATACTTCAATAGAGGGAGACCACGCACATGATCACTAAGAACAAGCTTGTTGATGTCTTTGAAGTTGAGGTGTGAAAGCCTCCTATGCCATAGCCAACTATCGTCAATTTCTGCCTTGGTGAGTAGACAAAATAGAAGGTTTCCCTCTTATCGTATTGATTTCCAACGGATACATCTCGCCTTTTCGTTTTGATTTAAGCAGCACTGATTTCGTCTTCTTTTCCATAATTTCAGATCCTTCATCATCAAACGAGACCTTTAGACATGTACCCACTACTAACTGTGAAACACTTATTAAGTTGTGTTACAGTCCCTCGACATACGCCACTCTACGAATTGAGAATTCACTGTTCGTTATCATGCCATATCCTTTGATTTCTCGAAGTGCATTGTTGCCAAACTTCACGAGACCACCATTCTCCAGTTCTCTATATTCGCTCAGCTCCTCCTTTCTTTCCATCATGTGACGTAAATATCCACTGTCGATATACCATTCGGTGTCAAACTGTTCATCACGAATTAGTTGCAAAAATTAAGCAGATTTAGGAACCCAAAGGTGTTTGTGTCCTCGTGAGCCTTTTACAGAAACTGGATAAACAGTTGAGAGATCAATCATATATGTTTGTTTTATTAAAGTTGTTTGATCTTTCTTCTTTATTGTGAAAACCTTGATCTTGTTGTTTTTCATTTCTTCAGAATCAGATTGGATTTGTTTATTTTTAGCTTGATTCTTGACGAATTCTCTCTTAAATTTCTTAGGGTTAGCTGTTGATTTCTTATATTGAGCTTTAGAACTCGATACCAAATTTCCCTTTCCCTTGACATCAGTTGGTGATGCATTTGAAGGATGAGTTTTTGGTTTCTCAGTGTGCTTCTTTTGAAAAGAGGGTTTTGGAACGAAGTTCTCCCTTGAGTTGCAGGTGTGACAACGAGAACACTGACTAGAATTCACCGTCGAACAAGCTTTCGTTCTCTGATGGAAAGGTTTTTCTCTGTTAACATAGTTGGAATTTTGGGATTGCCAAAATTTCTTCCTTTCCTTGATATTGTTCTGGTATCTTCGATTCTTTAATCGGTTTTGCTCAGCGAGTTTTTCAGCGGACTTGTGAATGTTCACTTGAGGTTTCGCTTTTTTGGCACAGGTTTCGCCCTTCGTTAACAGATGATTGGTTTCGCCCTTCGTTGACAGATGTTTGGTTTCACTTTGAACTTCCTTGGTACCACTTGGGCTACCCTTGTCAAATGTTGAACGATTGTTCAGTGGTTCTGCCACATATCGACCTTTAACTCTCCAACAGGTTCTTTTAGACACACCCTTCGTTTCGTATGCATTATCAATTGGTGCGGACCAAAAGAATTCTTCACAACCATATTTGTTTTCTTCATTAACGATGGACGTTAGTTCAATAGTTTGATTTTTGTCTAGTCCTCCAGTGGCAAATGCTTGATTGGGTACAGTTTAGACTTTTGGAAAAACAGTTGCTTTCACTTGTAATGTTTTTGGTTTATTTTGAGAAATACGGCGAATTCAACTGAATTTTCAGAAATCAAATCTTTCACAGGTTGAGGTTCGTTTTTAACAAACTTTGAGCAATCCACTTCGTCCTCCATTGAAATTTCGCTCATATCACTTTCCTCATCGAATTTAGAGGTACTTTCAATATACTTTTTTTTTTAATTTTCCGAACTCAATTTGGCATTCAATAAGTTGAATTTTAGAGCAGTATCAGATTTGATTTGCTTCTTATCGTTTTCATCCAAAAGTTGTTTCGACATATTTTTGTGGTCTTTGGACTTAATATAAGATTCAATTCGTTCTAGTACAACCTTATATGCATAAGAAGTTTCTTTTGACGAAACTATGGATTCACAATTGTAATAGGTGGCGTCTATTTCATCTTCCTTTAATTCAAGAAATGGTAAGATCATTTTATGAATTTTCTCACCAATTCCACAATCAAGGTGCAACTGAGTAATGTTAAAGTAAAGCCATTTTTAACAATCAAACAAAAAATGTTACGTTGTTTTAAAAGCTTTAATTGTCACGTTGAAAGTAAATTAATTGATCCCTAGACTTAGATGACTTTGACTCAATCTTCTCAATCCATATTCGCCTCTCAACGCTTTTTCATAAAACCCCGCTCAATTGATCGGTTTGGTTAGAGTTTGTTAACCGTGTTCGTTCAAACTATTGCTAATGCTTGAAAAAGTGAATTTAGATCATTCAATTCGGTTTCATATTTAGAAACAGGTATGTGTAGAGATTCAAGAATGGAATGTACCTTGTTAATCAATTGTTCCCATTCATTGATATGTTCTGGAACTGGTTGAGCTGCGAAACAGCTGTCTTCTCCTCTTCCACTTCCAGTAGCACTCTTTTACGTTTGTGACCCTTCGTTTGTAACCATCAAACACTTGCCTACAAACTGAGAACTCCCTTCCTTTGCAACGAATCCCCTACCATGTGTGGGCTTGCGAACCTCATCATCCTCTGAATTTGTTGACCATACTTCGACTCCTCCTAACTCATCTTCATCAACATTTTCCTGCACCATCAAAGCAGGCATAAAGTTATCAGTAGTTTTGTTCTTCTTGATCTCCTCTAACTTTCGCTTGTGGTATGTCTCATCATCTTCTCCTTCTTTTCTCTCATTCATCTTCCTCAGCATGCAATCCTTGGCCAAATGGTTTTTGCCATGAAAAAAGTTACAGTAATAGCTAGAGTCACCAATGACCTTCTTCTCCTTTTTCTCATATTCCTTTTGTGAAGCGCTTTTTCTTTCTTCCTTCAACTTTTTGGGGTTGTAACTTCCTTGCCAATTTCTATTTTTGTTTAATGGAAATTTCTTCCTTGCGAATCTCTTGGGATTCGAAACCATCAAGGCATAATCCTCATTAGTAAGATCACATTCAAAGTGATCGGATTCAGATTCATCCTCTACAACAGTCTTGCCTTTCGCAACAAGAGCTAGGGACCCCATACCGGAAACAACTTTCGCTTCCTTCAACACTTAGCTTTCATGAGCTTTATGAATTACCAGCTTAGCCAAAGAATAACTCTTAAACTGCTCATGTGCATTAACTGTAGAGACGACTGCAATCCATTCGTAAATAAGCCCACTCATAAATGTAACCTTTTTCTCGATCACTTCTCGTCCAATGCCGTGTTTGGTCATCCTGCAGAGAAGATGGTTGTAGCGATTGAAGGTCTGAATTAGATTTTCTTCTGGATTTTGTGCAAAAGCCCCAAACTCCAAAAGCAGGAGCTTTTGAGTCGAATGCTCAAGATATGCGTCATTGGAGTAAATTTCCTTGAGCCTATCCCATATATCTTTCACAGTATCACACGAACTAAGCAAGCGAAACGTGTCTGCCTGCAAAGCAAATTTGATGATCCTCATAGCTTTAACATTGCTAATAAGTTTCTCTTTCTTATCTTGAGGCACGTCTTTGACGTCAAGAAGTAGTTGGTTGTATTCGTTCTGAGTTTTGGTTTTTCTTTAGGTCTCTGTGTGAACGAATGGACCTAGCTAGAGTAATGGCTTCCCAAATTAGATAACCATTATCATCAGAACCGGGAACATAATCTTCATAATGGAGCGGCCAAACTTCATACTCATGAGGGATGAGTATTGGGATCCTTGTCGTTGATCCAATACTGCTTGAGATGTTCAAGGAGTTAATGTTGAAGTCGTTGTGTTCCATTTTAACAAGATCTTTGTAACATGTTATGAATCAGATGTGCAAACTAAACAAATAATAGTGCAATATAAAGATCACAGTAAGTTGTCAGAAAACCAATAAAGACGACTAAACAAGATACTATATCAGTGGAAACCCTAATAGCTCAACAAACAGAAGAGATGCGTATTGATTACACAATCTCTTGCTCTGATACCAATTGTTAGGATGAAAATCCAAGAAGATCGATGAGATTCAACAGGTAAGTGAAGAACAAAAAGATAATCAAACTAATGCTGAATGATTAAAAGTCACGCCCCGGATGAACTCGATGAAGAACTTCAACTGTAGAGGCGTGATAAGGTTTACAAAGGATATCTGATCAAAAGCGTTAACTATCTATGGTGCATGCATGAACTATTAATACGTAAACCCTAATAAATGAGATGGCTTGGATAGCTCCAATACCGTATTCAAAATGCACTATCTATACAAGCCCAATGACGTAACATCTAACACCTAACACTGAGAATGCGCCATCCTATTAAACATAAAACGACACATTTACACGACACACTTTTTATGATAGGTGCCCTCTATGTTTTTATTTTTTTTTGGTGGACACTAATTTTAGGGCACACAAAAATGCGTGTCCTCTATCCTTCAAATTTTAGAAAACTGTCAATATTTTTAAGAAAAGCAAAAATGCATATCATAAATCCGTGAGTGTCATTGTTTGCGTGTCATTAAATGGTTGTTTTCTAGTAATGGTATATTATAAGCCGTAACATTAGGCAAACTATAAGTACTGGAACTTAAGAGATAGGTTGAAATCCATGATTATTTTGAGAGTATATCTTCCATCGTCCTGAGAATACATACGTTTTGAAAGAGTGCCAACTAAAAAGTTGGTGAGTTCACAGGTTTGTAATATCTAAATCAACATGTAGTTTTTCTTCAAAATATGCATGTTATATATATATATATATATATATATATATATATATATATATATATATATATATATTGAATTTTATGTCTACTATGAGGTCCAGTAATCAAACTATTGCCAAAATGATATGCGCCTCCCGACATTTCATCAGACATCATAGTAATATAAAAAATCATCATGTTTGGAATCGATAGTCTATGTTGTAGCTAGCAAGCACATGTAGTGGTGTCAACCCATACAGATCTATACATAATTTTTTCTCTCTCATTGATTAACGATTATAAGCCAACAGTCTTTCTAAGTAATTGTTACTTAGTTTAATGAATATTGTTCATATAACCTAGCAATGTATTGTAGTTCATATAAATCAGATATGTATTGTAGTTTTAGTGCCCTAAATTCAATGTTATTTGGGTAGGTTTCGATAGTATAGCCTTACCATATTTGATTGATAGGCAGAGGTTCGATAGTACAACACTAATTGATTTATTGGATAGCCATATATTTAACAATATTACCCTATTTTGTTTGTCTTGTAAACATAGGTTTGACATTGTCTTAGATATATAAAATATGAGTATCTAAGATTTTAGAAACAATTATGCATGTAGTCCCCTTTAACAATTGTAAAAAGGTTTGAAAGTGGGGGCCTTAAACTCACCGTAGTCGTGTGCTTTTAAACCGAAATAACTCTCACTAAAAGTGATTAGAACCTTTGAAAACTTCAAAGAGTTTAAGCATGAATTCGAGAATCAATTAGGCATGAAGATAAAGATGCTCCGATCTGATAGAGAAACAAGGTATCTTAGTATCGAGTTCTACGACTTCCTCAAGGAACGTGGAATAGTTTCACAATTGACTCCTCCTAGGAAACTACAACTTAATGGTGTGGCTGAGAGGGGCAATCGAACCATATTGGTCATGGTTCATTCCATGATGATTCGAGCCTTAGAGACAACCGCCCATATCCTTAATATTGTCCCTACTAAAAAGGTTGCCAAAACAACTCACGAGATGTGGACATGGAAAGTTCCTTCGTTAGCACATATGAAAGTCTAGGGTTGTGAAGCTTTCGTTAGACGAGAGACTCATGACATGATAGAAGCGAGAAGTGAGAGATGTATTTTCATTTGCTACCAACAAAAGTCTTTTAGATATTTGTTCTATAGACCTAGTGAAAACGTCGTCTTTGTAGCACGAAGAGGAGTGTTTCGCGAAAGAGAGCTCATATGCAAAGAGGACAGTAAGAGTACAATAGACCTTGAAGAAATTCAAGAATCTACCAATAAAGGAACCTTAGATGATACTAGCGGTCAACCAGAGGATTAAACTCCTATTAAACCAGTTGACACTTCATTACATCTTCGTCGCTCTAGTAGAGTTAGAATGCTACCTCAGATCTATGGTTTCCATATAACTACAAAAGGTGATACATTTATCTGTGATCAAACACTGATAAATTTGGATGAGCTAGCTAACTACAAGGAAGCAATGGCAAGCCCTGAGGCAGGCAAATGGAAAGAGGCAATGGACATCAAGATCAAGTCCATGTATGAAAACCAAGTTTGGATTTTGGTTGATCAACAACTTGGTCAAAATAGAGTTGGTTACAAGTGGATCTTCAAGAAGAATACCGACATGGATGGTAATGTACACATATTTAAGGGATGACTAGTTGTGAAGGGCTTTACTCAATCCCACAGGGTTGACTATGATGAGACCTTCTCACCAGCGGCTAAGATAAATTCCATTATGATAACGCTCGTCATAGTTGTCTTTCATTATTATGAAATTTTGTTGATGGATGTCAAAACCGATTTCCTTAATGGGAAGTTGGCTGAAGATGTTTACACGAGTCAGTCAGAGGGTTTTTTTGATGTAAATTTTCCCAATAATGCGTGCAGGCTTGAGAAATCCATCTATAGATTGAAACAAGCATCACAAAACTGGAATCTTTTCTTTCATGAAAAAGTCAAAGATTTTGGTTTTTCTAGGAGTGAGGATGACTCTTGTGTAAGAAGTGGGAGTATAGTAACTTTTCTAGTATTGTATGTTTATGACATACTACTCATGGGAAACAACATTCCAACCTTGTAACAAGTGAAATCTTGGCTTAGAAAGTGTTTTGCTATGAAGGATCTAGGAGAGGCATCCTATATTCTCGGGATAAGAGTTTTGAGAGATAGAAAGAATAGACTAATTGGACTTAGTCAAATTACATACTTGGACAAGGTACTGAAACGGTTTAGTATGGAAAATTCCAAGAAAGGAGAGCTACCTATTCAGATCAATGCCAAATTGAGAACACTCAAAGCCTAAGTACAGATGAAGAGATAACTGATATGAGTTGAGTACCTTATGCTTCAGCTGTGGGATCGATCATGTACACTATGACATGTACTCGACCTGATGTGTCCTTTGCTTTAAGCATGGTTAGTTGCTATCAGGGAAATCCTAGCAGGGCTTATTGGACAAAAGTTAAGAAAAATCTCAAGTATTTGCGAAGGACAAAGTGTTGGGTTAGGTTTCTAAGCCCATAACTATAATTGGTATGTACTTGACCCGAGAGTAACATGGTCCATTTGGGTTTCATATCACTAGGACAATTTGATAGGATGGACTTTTGAGAAAAAGGCTATTTATGATTTGTTTATATATTATAAGTTCTAGTATATTAATATGAAATCATATTATTAAATTAGTATTGATCAAGAATTAATTTGGAATTAATTTTGTGATCAAAAGATACTAATTAAGGGGTTAATTTGGCAAAATCATTCATTCTTATGATGTGGGCTAACGATCCATAATTCCTTAGGTTGGGCTAAACCCATGTGACAACCTATGGATGATCCATGGAGGTTTAAACCCATGGAGCCTAAGGAATATGGAAAGTCATACACATTAGGGTTTACATGGTGTAACCCTAATCTTGCCACAATATATAAGAAGCCCCTTAGCATCAAAAATGGCACACTAGTGTTGTTGGAGATCATTGAGCCGATTTTGGGGTTAGGATATTCTCTTAAAAGTCATCCTTTGCCCTAGGTTTGTTGTGATTCCATTTGAGGTGCAACACTTAAGGAACTAAGTTCTTAAAGACCAAAGTCAAGAAGTTGTACAAGCTACAACAAAGAGGTAACTCTATAACTCCGTTTTATGTTGATTATATCATTTTGTATGCTAGTTGTAGGCTTAATGCTTTGGAAAGATTATTGCATGATAATTAGAGAAAACATAGATCCAAAGCATTTAGGGTTGTATGTGCACTATAGGATGATGTAGTATACCAAAACCCTTCAGTGGTATCAGAGCCATAGGTTGTTTTCTTTTATACTTGATGGAATGTGTTTATTCTCAAAGTTGAAAATCGTTGTCTGACTGCCCTACTTGACGAGTCGATGCTGGGACTTGATGAGTAAGATAATTTTTTCCTTGGACTCGTCGAGTCCAGTATGGGGCTCGACGAGTTGCCTGTCTAGACAACAATTTTTCAAGTTTTCTGGCCTGATTTGGATTAGAATCATCACCACAAAATGTTTTAGTTCATAAAATTTGATTTTGTTGATATGGTAATGATTATTCTCATCCAAATAAATATAATTGTCAAAGTTTCATGATTTGTGTTAGTTTATATGATTAGGCTAATTTCTTGAAACTTGTTTGATATGAATTATCTTAACCTATGAGTTTAATTAGATCATAGGCAAATTGTTTGATTTTGTTAGTTACAATTTTTCGATCTAAATGTTTTCGATGAAATCCATAACTTGTCCTCAAGTTATGGAAAGTGAAAAGTCTCATTTTTAAATGTCATCATAAAATGGTTTTAAGTCTTCCATAACTTGTCCTAAAGTTATGGAACTTGAAGAGTCTTTCACATAAATGTTTTTAAGAACTCCATAACTTGTCCTCAAGTTATGGAATGTCAAGAGTCTTTTCATAAAACCTATATTAAACTCATAAGTTATGGATACCAAAAGTTTTTGAATAGTTCAAAACTTGACCTCAAGTTTTGGAATTTGTAAATGCAAAGTCTCACTTTGAAACATTTAGTTCCAAACCCTAGAATTTTAATAT
Source organism: Lactuca sativa (assembly GCF_002870075.4). Classification (NCBI taxonomy): domain Eukaryota; kingdom Viridiplantae; phylum Streptophyta; class Magnoliopsida; order Asterales; family Asteraceae; genus Lactuca; species Lactuca sativa. The sequence goes on along the minus strand of NC_056631.2, from coordinate 189,125,720 downwards.
TTTAAAATTCAACCCTTATACTATTATAATATTATAGGCTTAATATTTATATATGTATAAGAGTAAATTCAGTCTTATCGTTAGTAGGCCTCATCCACGAAGCCGGTCTATAAGGGGGTATAAGGTTACTGCATATAAAATGGCAGTTTAATGGGTGTCTACTCTCACCCATTGCTTCCTTGATTGGTGGAGGGTCATTAGCCGAACTGATTTGACAAGACATTCAAATTATAATTAAAAGTATATTGAATTACTAAGTAACTAAACACTTATAAATTCCCAATCTTAGTTACTTAGGAAAATGTGAATTTTGTGCTAACCCATGAAATTGCACCTTGCACCTTGTTAAGTCGTTAGTGGAGCGTGTGTGGTTAATCGACACACTAATCCGGGAGTGACAGTGCATGGCAAAGGGTAGCTTGATGTTAATCATAGATCAATGCAGCGTGTGTGGTTAACCGGAACATTGATTAGGTGGTTGTAACATTGGGTGTACCAAACTAATTTTCATGGTTATTCACACCTTGTTTGTGATCCTCGGCATCACAGTCACAAACTTGAAGGGCATAATCGAGATTTAAACATGCCATTGAAAAATTCAATGAATCTCAAAGGATCTAGGAATTTCAATCCATTTAAAACTTAATAATGAATTTCGTTTTTCATGGTGGAAGTTGGTAAATCGTTATTTACCTACCTTCAATATTTTTCAATCGGATTACGTCATCGCTCTTCCGAATTGTAAAATATTGTGTTGGGTCCTAGCCTTAATATTTCATGTTGGATGTTATATTAAGGACTAAAATCAACTAAAATTGAATTTCTCCCATTATAGATGTCTAGTTTAGATAACTATGGTCTTCCCGAATCTTTTGGAAAAAGCTTTCTTTTATAAAGATGATTTTCCACAAGTCGGTCAAGGTGAAAGATTAATCCCTTCTTCGTGTTGTAGTGGAATTTCACTTCCTTCACCTCCTCAAATTATTATCCCTAACCCACAAGTTCAATGTAACGCCCGGGTTTCAGGGCTAAGCATTTTTGTCAATGTAATAGTCTAGGTCAACTCTTGTAACTCTTTTTGAAGTAATAAAGATGAAATATTTGAGTATTATGTGAATTATATGTGTTTATTATTTAATTATAAATGTATAATTAATAAAGAATAAAAATGAGCGTCAAAATTAAAGTGTGAGATAATCCCGAAATCTCTACATAAAGTTGTAGAATATGTCTCAAGGTTTCCGTGCATATAAGGAACGCCGAAATCCGAGTTATAACGAAGAAGTTATGACCCGTCGAAGTTTCACGACAGAACCGGCACGATACCGGGAAGCGTGAATAGTGAATTTACGATAGAGCGAGATTTAGCCTTAGTGATCTAAACGAAAGTCGTAGAATATGTTAAACTAAGAACATCGATAAAAAGAACGCCCAAATCTGACTTCGTATGAAGAAGTTATGAGATTTTAAACAGACCAATCCTGTCCCGGCTTGTTAAAAATATAACTTTAAAAATAAAGTCAAAATTAGCCGACGGAGTCTAAACGAAAGTTGTAGAGTACGTCTTCACCTACGTGTGGATATAAAGAACGTCAAAAACGGAGTTCGTATGAACGAGTTACAAATTATAATAGCATATTTACGTATTAAAATAAAGTATAAATCATGTATACGTACACATATATATATACATATTTATATATCATTAGAAAGGTATCGACGATGCGGTCATTATAAGACTAATGTTGAGTTCTTTCGACATTCGTTTAGTACAAATATCATTAAATCCATTTATAATAGTATTATAGAGGGGTGTTTAGTTGTTTATATAACTAAAAGGTCATTAAGTAATTATGGAGGGTAGTTTTTGAAAATTCAATTAGTATAAATAAGAGCCTTGGGCTCTCATATTTCTTGCACCATTCTCTTGATTCAAGAGTCTTTCTCTCCTTATCCCCCGAGCATTTCGGTCCCTCGTGATTCGACTTCTCTTTCTGTAGCTTAGTATAGTAAGGTGAGCGCTGAAGCGCTGCACGAATCTTTCTTAGAAAGATTCAGCGACGAAGTTCTGCCCCTGCAGAGCCCGACTCCTAGCTAAAACCCCCTTGTAAGTAAGTTATGCTTACCTTATTTTAATATAGCTTATATTTAAAATTAGTATTGTTATTATGAACTTATAATAAATATTTGAGCTATTATTATAACTTATATAAGTGTCGTTATAATATTTTTTTTAACTACTCGCGGTACGGGGAATCTGGTTTAAAGGGCCGCATAGGAATGTTGGATTTCAGAAGTGCTATATGCCAAAATGGTCCTGCCCTCCGGTGTTTTATGTCTGGCCCCTGTCTGTACATAGTGGTTGGAAAATATTGTTTAACGCTTATATAATAATAATAATACTAAGACTAATAGTTGGTCACGGTAAATATTAGACTAAAATTTAGCGATAATAATGCTAGGTTTCGTCGAAGGAAAATAGAATCGTTAGAAGCAAGCGCTGCCCGATTTTGGAATCATCACCTTAACAAGTGAGTGCATAGTTACTTTCAACTTACACATAGATATGAAGTATTTTATATAAATTACGTGCTATGTGTGCATATTATCTGAATACTTGCTATCTATGCTAGATGAACGTTGTTATACATGTTTTCAATGATTTAAACTGTATATGTATTTTATATCTACGAAAATGTTGGGGTAAAACATGGGTAGATGCAATAGGTGATGTGTGATAAAATGATGAGAGGCCTCGATGTTGATGTTGTTGATTCTGTCATCTAGCGGAGTATGGATGACGACCACAGACTCTTCTAGACAGTCCAGTGGAACACTAGCAGACTCGCAACCTGTAGGTGTTTGTGAACGATATGTTCACCGGTGTACTCCATCCCCCACATGGTTGCCTTTAGGACATTTATTACTGAGGAATCCCCTTAGCAGTAGTGTCCGTCCCGATGATGATCCTTAGGCTAGGTCCCTTATGATAGGTGTTTAGGGACGTAAAGTGAGGATAACGGGAACGGGTAATCGGGTTATTGTTGATCGATGAAATTAATAAACTTATTTATTATGGGTTGAAAACCCTATGTGCTCACCAGGCTCCCAAGCCTGACCCACTCAGTTTTATGTATTACAGGTAGTGGCGCATGAGCATAGGTGTGATGTTTTGGACGAGGGATTACGGATATAGGCCTGTAGATATGAAATAATGTAGTAAGGCTTATATTGTACTGTTTATGCTTTTGATCTGTACGAACATGACATCCCGAGTCTTTTAATAAAATAAATTTCTATGGAAATGCTTTTGATAAATCTTTATCATATTTTTGTTTTGGGACAATCCGCAACACTTTCATTTAAAATGTAACTCTGATTTTTAAACAAAGCATAAACAAACCGGTCTTTTCTGGCCGTGATTTTGGGGATGTCAAAGTTGGTATCAGAGCATTAGTTTAAGCGAACTAGGAATTTGTAGGATTTCTAGACTTAAACTTAGAATGCTAAGCGATGATTGTGAGGTGTGAGCACTAGCTTATTTTAGGAATTGTGCCTAAAATGCTTTTATGTGCTAAATGCTTTGTGCATAATATGCTGTTAATTGTTCTGATCTATGGTCTGTTGCCGACCGGATCTGGAAACCTTATGTGTTTAGGATTCTAAACGTACGACTACGATATTAGAACTAGCATGTAAACGTTTCGGAGTGATAAGGACGATTTAAAACGTCTATCCTAAATAAAGATCTAAATTCACCTTATTCGGTGTATAGATCAAGATGGCAAGGACCCGTAGCGGAAACGTGAACGCAAATGGAGGTAGGAACCAACCCCCAGTGGTTCAGCAAATACCTGTTGTTGAAGAAGTTGCACCTGAGCCAGTCACCATGGCTGGAGTTCAAGCCATGATTCAGGCTATGCTAGCTGAACAAAGGGAAGAAATGAGACGGATGCTCCACGAAAATAGGGACGAACCTACCATACATGTTGAACCGACGAAGCCAGTTCCCGAGCCATCTGAGGAAGGGAACTATAACCGCCAAGTGAGTCAAGTAGGGACTCAAGGTGAGCAAAAGGATGGCCCAGAAGGGAGAAACAACAAGGATGGGCGGATGTACAAAAATTTCTTGGGTGCGAAACCACCAAGTCTCTCTGGAAGCCCAAAGCCTGTTGAGATTATGGACTGGATCTCCGAGATGGAGATGGTGTTTGAGAGCTACGACTGCAGCGAGAAGCAGAAGACTGTCTTCGCTGTGAGACAATTGAAAACTGGAGTCTTGAGTTGGTGGAAGCTATTGGTAGATACAATGCCACGGGGAGAAGCTCTGAAAATGTCATGGGATGAGTTCTTGGAACAACTGAAGGCGCAGTACTGTTCAGAGATAGACCTGATTGATCTGAACAATGAGTTCCAAAATTTGAAGAAGGGGAGAATGAGCATCGATGACTATGCTGCTGCATTTACGGAAAATATGAAGTTGTTTCCATACCTAGTGCCAACCGAACTTTCCAAAATTGAGAAATTCGCAAACGGACTGCCGGCTGACTTTGGCCCAACAGTCAAGATGGCAACCACTCTGAAATCAGCTGTTCGAGCAGCTAAGAACGTGGAGACCCAACAAAAGGAAAGTGGTCTGGAGAGGGCTGAGGTTGGTGAGAAACGGAAGTTCAATGGATCCTCGAAGTCCAACAAGAAGAGTAGATTCTCGAAGTCTGGTTCGAGGGGAGGAGGATCAGAAGCGAAGTGGTGTGACAAGTGCAAGAAGAAGCACTCTGGGAAGTGTGACGGAGGGGTCACTTGTTACAAGTGCGGAAAGCCTGGGCACTACGCCAATGAATGCACCCTCAACCAGAAATCCTGTTATGGGTGCAATGAAGAAGGGCACATTTTGAAGGACTGCCCGAAGAAGAAGGAGACAGGAAGACCCAACATACCACCGAAGCCGAAGGCGAGAGCCTTCCAGATGACGCTCGAGGCTGCAAAGGAGGCAGCAGACGTCGCTTCAGGTACCTTTCTTGTAAATGGTTTGCCTGCAAATATACTATTTGATTCCGGAGCCAACTACTCCTTTGTGTCGCATAAATTTGGTGGGAAATTAGCATTGCCTGTAGAAAAACTAGATAATGCCCTGATTGTAGAAGTTGCCAGTGGCAAATTCGTACCTGTTAGTAATCGTATTAGGAACATCGTCATTGACCTAAACGGAAACGAATTCCACGAAGAGCTATTACCCATAGATTTAAACGGTTTCGACATCGTTTTGGGTATGGATTGGCTTAGCGCCAACGATGCTGAGATTCAATGCCGAAAGAAGATAGTAAAGGTAAACCCACCCGGAAAAGAATCATTTATGGTGTATGGGGACAAACGCAGAGTGAATTTTGGAATTATCTCCCTGATGAAAGCCAGGAAATGTTTGTCCAAAGGATGTGCATCATACTTGGCATTCGTAATCGATGCCAAGAAGGAGAAGAAAGAGGTGCAGAATATACCGGTTGTGTGTGATTATCCGGAAGTCTTTCCCGAAGATCTTCCCGGATTACCACCTGATAGGCAAGTGGAGTTTCATATAGACTTGTTACCAGGAACAACACCAATAGCAAAGGCACCTTACCGATTAGCACCGACGGAGATGAAGGAGCTCATGACGCAACTTCAGGAGCTGTTGGACAACGATTTTATTCGACCTAATTCATCACCCTGGGGAGCTCCGGTGTTATTCGTGAAGAAGAAGGACGGAAGTATGATAATGTGTATAGACTACCGAGAGCTGAATAAGGCAACGGTGAAGAACAAGTATCCATTGCCGAGGATTGATGACCTATTCGATCAGCTGCAAGGTTCGAGCTACTTCTCAAAGATCGATCTTAGGTCAGGATATCATCAGCTAAAGGTGAGAAAGCAGGATATTGAGAAGATTGCATTCAGAACGAGATATGGACACTACGAGTTCTTGGTTATGTCATTCGGGCTAACCAATGCTCCCGCAGCATTCATGGATTTGATGAATAGGGTTTGTAAACCATTCCTCGATAAATCCGTGATAGTGTTCATCGACGACATTCTCATCTACTCGAAAAGCCAAGAGGAGCATGGAAAGCATCTACGGGAAGTATTAGAAGTGTTGAAGAAGGAGAAGCTTTTTGCAAAGTTCTCCAAATGCGACTTTTGGATACGGGAAGTCCAATTCTTGGGTCATGTTGTTAACCAGGAGGGAATAATGGTTGACCCCGCAAAGATCGAGGCTGTAATGAAGTGGGAACGTCCAAAGAGTCCCACAGAGATTCGAAGCTTTCTAGGATTAGTCGGATATTATCGACGATTTATCCAAGGCTTTTCTTCGATAGCTGCTCCATTAACAGCTTTGACTCATAAAGGAGCTACATATACGTGGAGTGAGAAACACGATGAGGCATTCGAGAAGCTAAAGAAGAAGTTATGTGAAGCACCGATACTTTCTCTACCCGATGGAGTCGAAGATTTCGCGGTTTATAGTGACGCTTCTGGAGTCGGGTTGGGTTGTGTTCTGACCCAAAGAGAAAAGGTGATAGCATACGCATCTCGACAATTGAAAGAGCACGAAAAGAACTACCCCACTCATGATCTGGAGTTGGCAGCGGTAGTTTTTGCCTTCAAGATATGGAGGCATTACCTCTACGGCACGAAGTGCAAGCTCTTCACTGATCATAAGAGTCTCCAGTATCTCTTTAATCAGAAGGAGTTGAACATGAGGCAACGACGCTGGCTAGAACTTCTCAAGGACTACGACTGTGAGATACTTTACCACCCAGGTAAAGCAAATATTGTTGTTGATGCTCTCAGTCGGAAAGTCAATCTGGAAAGGAAAAGGCCAAGAGCGTTAAGAATTGAAGTCGTCTCGACGATTGTGGAAAGTATCAGGAAAGCTCAAGAAGAAGCTTTAGAGAAAAATGACCGAAAGGAAGAACGTTAGTGTTTGGTACAAACAGTCGAGGACTGAAGGTATTCCAAGATCGGATTTGGGTACCTAAGACGGGAGGAATAAGAGATCTTCTGATGGAAGAAGCACACAAGACCATGTACTCGATTCATCCCGGTAGCACTAAAATGTATAGGGACCTAAAACCCTACTACTGGTGGCCGACGATGAAGCTCGATGTTGCGAAGTATGTGGCCGAGTGCGTAACATATGCGAGGGTTAAGGCACAACATCAGAAACCGTATGGGAGTTTGGAACCTTTACCTGTACCCATGGGTAAATGGGAAGACATCACCATGGATTTTGTGACTAAACTGCCCAGGACGAAGAACGGTCACGACATGATTTGGGTAGTCGTGGATCGTTTCACCAAGAGTGCACACTTCATAGCAGCCAACGAGAAGTGGTCTATGGATAAGCTCGCAAATGCTTACGTGAAGGAAATTGTAAGACTTCACGGTGTCCCTCTTACGATTGTATCAGATCGTGATAGTCGTTTCACGTCAGGGTTTTGGAGGAGTCTACAAGAGGAGTTAGGTACAAAGTTGTGTTTGAGTACTGCTTATCATCCGCAAACTGATGGTCAGAGCGAAAGAACGATTCAGACGCTGGAAGATATGCTGAGAGCATGTACCCTCGAATTCCAAGGGAATTGGGACGAGCACTTACCTCTGGTAGAATTTTCCTACAACAATAGTTTTCACTCGAGCATCAATATGGCTCCTTATCAAGCCTTGTATGGGCAGAAGTGTCGTACGTCGTCTTGTTGGCTTGAAGCCGGAGAGAAGCAGTTTATGGGCCCCGAGATAGTCCATGAGACTGCTGAGAAGTTGAAGGTGATTAGGGAAAGGATGTTAGCAGCCCAGGATCGTCAGAAGAGCTATGCTGACAAGAAAAGACGACCGATAACTTTCAAAGTTGGGGATTCCGTTTTGCTTAAAGTCTCACCGTGGAAGGGACTTATACGATTTGGGAAACGAGGAAAGTTGAGTCCAAGGTTTATTGGACCGTTCAAAGTTCTTCAGAAGATAGGGAACCAAGCTTACAAGCTGGAATTGCCCGAAGAACTCAATGGTATTCATAACACCTTCCATGTGTGTTATTTGAGGAAATTCACGGGAGATGTTCCCGACATAATTCCAATCTCAGAGTTAAGGATGGATGAAAATAAAAGGTTGATCGAAGAGCCTGAGGCAATTGTTGACCGTAAGACTAAGAAGTTACGACGCAAGATGGTCGACTTGGTGCTAGTCCGATGGAAACATTCGAATGGGCCGAATCTCACTTGGGAAACAGAGGATGACATGATGAGTCGCTATCCACATCTGTTTGCTGATGCATGATTCCGGGACGGAATCATCCTAAGGGGGAGAGAATTGTAACGCCCGGGTTTCAGGGCTAAGCATTTTTATCAATGTAATAGTCTAGGTCAACTCTTGTAACTCTTTTTGAAGTAATAAAGATGAAATATTTGAGTATTATGTGAATTATATGTGTTTATTATTTAATTATAAATGTATAATTAATAAAGAATAAAAATGAGCGTCAAAATTAAAGTGTGAGATAATCCTGATATCTCTACATAAAGTTGTAGAATATGTCTCAAGGTTTCCGTGCATATAAGGAACGCCGAAATCCGAGTTATAACGAAGAAGTTATGACCCGTCGAAGTTTCACGACAGAACCGGCACGATACCGGGAAGCGTAAATAGTGAATTTACGATAGAGCGAGATTTAGCCTTAGTGATCTAAACGAAAGTCGTAGAATATGTTAAACTAAGAACATCGATAAAAAGAACGCCCAAATCTGACTTCGTATGAAGAAGTTATGAGATTTTAAACAAACCAATCCTGTCCCGGCTTGTTAAAAATATAACTTTAAAAATAAAGTCAAAATTAGCCGACAGAGTCTAAACGAAAGTTGTAGAGTACGTCTTCACCTACGTGTGGATATAAAGAACGTCAAAAACGGAGTTCGTATGAACGAGTTACAAATTATAATAGCATATTTACGTATTAAAATAAAGTATAAATCATGTATACGTACACATATATATACATATTTATATATCATTAGAAAGGTATCGACGATGCGGTCATTATAAGACTAATGTTGCGTTCTTTCGACATTAGTTTAGTACAAATATCATTAAATCCATTTATAATAGTATTATAGAGGGGTGTTTAGTTGTTTATATGACTAAAAGGTCATTAAGTAATTATGGAGGGTAGTTTTTGAAAATTCAATTAGTATAAATAAGAGCCTTGGGCACTCATATTTCTTGCACCATTCTCTTGATTCAAGAGTCTTTCTCTCCTTATCCCCCGAGCATTTCGGTCCCTCATGATTCGACTTCTCTTTCTGTAGCTTAGTATAGTAAGGTGAGCGCTGAAGCGCTGCACGAATCTTTCTTAGAAAGATTCAGCGACGAAGTTCTGCCCCTGCAAAGCCCGACTCCTAGCTAAAACCCCCTTGTAAGTAAGTTATGCTTACCTTATTTTAATATAGCTTATATTTAAAATTAGTATTGTTATTATGAACTTATAATAAATATTTGTGCTATTATTATAACTTATATAAGTGTCGTTATAATATTTTTTTTAACTACTCGCGGTACGGGGAATCTGGTTTAAAGGGCCGTATAGGGTTGTTAGATTTCAGAAGTGCTATATGCCAAAATGGTCCTGCCCTCCGGTGTTTTATGTCTGGCCCCTGTCTGTACATAGTGGTTGGAAAATATTGTTTAACGCTTATATAATAATAATAATACTAAGACTAATAGTTGGTCACGGTAAATATTAGACTAAAATTTAGCGATAATAATGCTAGGTTTCGTCGAAGGAAAATAGAATCGTTAGAAGCAAGCGCTGCCCGATTTTGGAATCATCACCTTAACAAGTGAGTGCATAGTTACTTTCAACTTACACATAGATATGAAGTATTTTATATAAATTACGTGCTATGTGTGCATATTATCTGAATACTTGCTATCTATGCTAGATGAACGTTGTTATACATGTTTTCAATGATTTAAACTGTATATGTATTTTATATCTACGAAAATGTTGGGGTAAAACTGTTGGAATAGTGTCTAAGGCTGTAACTATATCCGGTTGTGCATGGTCCTTTTGGGTTGCCTTCACCATAGCAACTTGATAGGATGATTTAATAAGAGAGAGTAAATATTATTAATATATTATGGGAATAATATAATGAATAATATATTGTTATTTGATTAATATAAGTCATAGAATTAATTAGAATTAATTTGGTGACTTAAAGAGATTAATTAAATAAAGGGGTATAAACTGTCAATTGTTTGATAGTTAAACTTTAGACTGTAAATCCATTTGGATATACTATGGACGGATTCTAAGAGGATTAGGATAGCTAAAATCGTCCATTAGAGTTATCTAGGAATGGATTTGGATAGCCTTAAGAGAAGATTATCTGATAGGGACTTATCTATAATCCTTAAGGAGTCTACAAGTATAAATAGACCCCATGGCTGATGGAATTCGTGACTAAGCCTAAAGTAAGGAACCTCTGGTCGAATTCCTCCCCTCTCCTCTCTCCTAAATCATCCTCCTTGCTATTGGTGTTTGTAAGCCATCAGAGGAGTGACATTTGTGACTCTAGAAGCTCCAAGACCTCAAGATCAACAAGGAACTCAAAGGTATGATTCTAGATCTATTTCAATGTTGTTATTTAGCCTAATTAGTAATTAGAAGTCTTGGATTCAAAGCATGTTTATTAGAAAGCTTACACACTCTATTCGGATGCTTCGGATCCACAAACCCCTCGGGCTGAGCCATGTAAACATCCTCAGCCAACTTCCCGTTAAGGAAAGCGGTATTGACATCCATTTTCCAAATCTCATAATCATGAAATGCGGCAATAGCCAGCATCACACTAATAAACATGCTTTGAATCCAAGACTTCTAATTACTAATTAGGCTAAATAACAACATTGAAATAGATCTAGAATCATACCTTTGAGTTCCTTGTTGATCTTGAGGTCTTGGAGCTTCTAGAGTCACAAATGTCACTCCTCTGATGGCTTACAAACACCAATAGCAAGGAGGATGATTTAGGAGAGAGGAGAGGGGAGGAATTCGACCAAAGGTTCCTTACTTTAGGCTTAGTCACGAATTCCATCAGCCATGGGGTCTATTTATACTTGTAGACTCCTTAAGGATTACAGATAAGTCCCTATCAGATAATCTTCTCTTAAGGCTATCCAAATCCATTCCTAGATAACTCTAATGGACGATTTTAGCTATCCTAATCCTCTTAGAATCCGTCCATAGTATATCCAAATGGATTTACAGTCTAAAGTTTAACTATCAAACAATTGACAGTTTATACCCCTTTATTTAATTAATCTCTTTAAGTCACCAAATTAATTCTAATTAATTCTATGACTTATATTAATCAAATAACAATATATTATTCCCATAATATATTAATAATATTTACTCTCTCTTATTAAATCATCCTATCAAGTTGCTATGGTGAAGGCAACCCAAAAGGACCATGCACAACCGGATATAGTTACAGCCTTAGACACTATTCCAACACTAATGTGTTTGTGTTCATATATATATATATATATATATATATATATATATATATATATATATATATATATATATAAATGCTTAGGTTATTATATTATAACTAATCATTGTGTGGATGTAGGAATGATTGTGGACCAATCATTTTAATTATTTTAAAAAAGTGATTAATAACTATTATTGAATTACAAATAATTGAAAATTACCATTTAATTTCACTATAAGGGTATTTTAGTCAGTTGAGATGTATTTAAAAAAAGAAAATTCCTATGTTTTTGGGGATAATTATTTCTCTTGATTTAAAAATTCTGATTTTTTTAATTAATTCAATTTTAGTTATAACGTATTTTTTTATTATACCCGATTTCATTCTGTCAGAATAGCATTCTGTTATATATATATATATATATATATATATATATATATATATATATATATATATATATATATATGTATATATATATATTCTATAAGAATGTCAGGATATATATTTCTGACAGAATACATATTGTGATTAAATGAACATTTAAAAAAAACAACATTGTTGAAACATTAGTAGAAAAATAACAAGTATTATATATTGTAATACAATTACACATATTGTAACAGAATGTTATAAAAATGAAATAAATTCTTAAAAAACATACTATGCTTAAATATACAATTCTTGAACAAATGCAATTGATCATCTTCACATGTATTCTTAAAGAATAATCTGAAGCTTCCAGTCTATTTTTGTTTATTTAGGTCTGATCAATTTGCAGGTCTACATGTCAAGAACATCACCCTTCATAATTCTGAATGAATATTGGTCTTCTTCTTTCCAAAGGCTTCCTCGTCCTGATAGAATACTGGTCATCCTCGTGAACCTGTCAATCTTGCAACCAAAACAGCTTTTAAGAATGAAGCAACCCATCAAAATTTATAAAAATACAAAAATAAAAAAAGTTTATGCTCTAGATTATCAAGTAAATTCTCAATTACAGAAGCAATGTTTGATAGAACCTAATCAACTTCGTACAAGGTTGCAAATAGCCACATCCACATGGAGGGTGGGTGGTTGGAGTGATGTCAAATTTAGGTTTCAAATCAAAATGAAAGATACCTAATTCAATACTGTAACGCTTCCAAACATTGCCCTTTTATCGCCAATTTTTCCAAGTTCAATAAATAATAAAATTCTAACCAATCTATTGATATTCTAATTTGTTGATATTTACCACTAAAAAGAACATATCAGAAAATATAGATAAACACTCACAATGTTCATTAGACCATTAAGATGCTTAATTACAACCTCCTCCTCAACAGGTATTGCCAAATTTCATAATATTAAAACTAACATAAATTAAGCATCTAATCAAATCACATAATTTATTTGATGTCCTTCATGGGAAGACATCAAAATTCTATAGGTTATATACAACCAATATATAAGTTATATATCAACACAACTTATCATACTATGGATATAAACATGTAATTAACTACTTCTGTTTACAATGGAATTAGGAAACACATACACAATACCTCAGTGTGCCCAGGTTGCTTGATACTCTTGTTTCCTTTCCACTTCTAGGGAAATCTCATTACACCGTGTAAACGGTGGGTTATACTAAAAATAATACAAAACACCTATTAATTATTTACACTTGACTTTATTTGTTATTCTTTCAAGATTGCTTATATTGTTTAATTACATGTGCAACCTCCACTAATGCCCCACTTTTTACTTTGTATCGACTATCATTTTTTAGGCTGTTCCTGAGTGCTGATTCCCAGCATACAACATCTTCATCACTCACAAATCCTGAATTGAGATTTCTGAATGCCATATTTTTAAATAGATGTAAATTTTCTTTAATCAAAGTAAGATAATTTTGCCTTTCTATTAGAATATAATCAATGAAAGGAATCACTAACCTAAAAAAGCAACAACAACCACAATTCTACCTTGCACCTCTTTGATAGTTACAACATAGTTTTTAGGCAGTGGCAACTTGGAACCATATTTTGAAGGCATCAAAAATGACATTTTCCACTTATCTTCATCTTCCAACTGAATATTACCCGAAAATGGTAAATAAGAAATATAAGAGAAGATTTTATAAACTATATAAACATGTAAATTGTAATGGAGGTATAAACCTACCTTCTTACCATATATCAACCCTTTTAAAATCACGTCAAGAAATCATGTGGCCAAATAGATTCATGGTGATTTCTTTGGTTCCACATCAAGTGTTAGGAGAGAGGCCAAGTCTTCAACGAAAATACCGATTTTTGCTGAGATAGGAGTGGCATCGGGGCGGTGATAAGTTTATGAAGTCCTTCACCGCCTGGATCATGCCAGGGGAGGGAGAGGATAACATAATGGTGGGCTAGGGTTACTGTAGTGATGAAATGGAAATAGGAGCCAAACGACAGGATATATAACTAGGGATTTTCAGGTGGAAGAGTGAAGTTATTGAGGAGGAAGATGCAAACTTGAAGAATAGAATCGTACGCCTCATCGGTAAAAGATTTAAGTGTCTTGGCTGCCGACCATGAAGCCTCTGCGATCTGCATCTTCAAGTTGACGATAGGTTTTAGAGAAAGAGTGGTAATGGGTGGTGGAGTTATAAGAACGAATCTAGATAACTAAGGGAAAAAATTAGGTTAAAATCAATATTACTAGCATGATTATAGGGAGTATTATTGGAAGTTATTTATCAAATTACTAAATTACCCTTATTTAATGCATCTATAAGATTACTCTAAAAATGCATCTATGAGGTTACTCTAAAAATAATCCATAATTTGTTATGTAGAGAAACTTACCGAGTATATTAGGCTATTTTTATCATTGGATTCATAATAAACAATAAGGACATTATAATTTGTGTCGATATTCATTCTTTCCTTCGCTCTTTGTTTTGGACCCGACAATTTTTGCATCAATTGCAAGAAATAGCTATGTAATTTACCAAGAGGTCATGGTTACAAAAACCTACTCAATTTCTCTATAATAAACAATAAGGCTTAATGAAAACTAGTTTATGATTTCAATCAAGCGTGTCACAGTGTCACAGGACCAAGATCATAACTAAATTGTACTTTGGCATTTAGGTGATCATGTTTTCAATACCTTACTACTATTATGGTAAATTTCATTGTCTGAAAAAGAATTATGAATGATACTTTTTTATGAACCATTTGTTTTTTTCTTTGCATATGTTTATTTCATTTATGTTGCAAATTGTAAACGATTGAAAACTTAGTATCAAAATTGAAAAAGATTTAAAACTTAGTGTAAAAATCATAAAAAAAAAATGAAAACATAATGTCTTTTGCACTACTTTTTTTCGTTTATAACACGCCAGCGTGCCACGCCAACAGTGGTAACCGACCTAAAGCAAATCGGTCAACTGGTCAAAATTGCAACAAATTGAAAACATAGTTATTAATTATAACAGAAAAAACTAGGTCAAAATTACAAAAAAGTAAAAAATTAGTGATTTTTGTGTTGTTTCTCAAAAAAAATTACTGTCAAATTCATATATATATATATATATATATATATATATATATATATATATATATATATATAGGCTTAGGTTATTTTGTTTTTACTAAGTATTGTGTGCCAGAATGCACAGATCTGGACCAACGGATGAAATTAATCAATGGACATGATTTGAGAGTGTATGATATTACAATGTGGTAACATGTACCATATAATCACACAATTTTTAGCAAAAGGGTATTTTGGACAAGTAACTACATTTATAAAAGGAAATTTTCGGATTTTTAGGGATGATTAATTCTCCTAATTTAAGAAATCTGAATTTTTTAATTAATTCAATTTCAATTTTTACCGATTATATTCTGTCATAATATTTTTTGTTAGAATGATTCTCTTTCGGAATTTTATTCTAATATAATATTATTTTGTTAGAATGATGCTCTTTCATAATTTTATTCTAATAGAATATCATTGAAGAAAAACAAAATTGTTAAATCAGATGTTGAAAAATAACAAACATTCTAATATATTCTTATACATCCGAACTTAAATACAAATTAATACATATTCTTACAGTCTAAAATTCTTATACATTTTAAAATAAATATACATATTCTAAAAGAATATCAAGGTCTTCAACGCCTTCTTCCAGCCATTCCTGTCACAAATACAACAAAAATTAATAATTGTTAAAAACATATTACTTGCAATTGACTATCACTTAATATATTCTAGTTTAATAAATAGAATATGACAAAATACATATAAAACATTCTGGTAGAATAAATCGATTTTATTCTGGTAGAATATATAGAATATGACAAAATACATAGAATACATTCTGGCAGAATGCATAAGTTTTATTTTGGCAAAATACATTCTGACAGAATACATTCAAAAGTATTGTATTTACTGTTAATACAATTTTAGATTCCAAATATACAATAACGAGGGACGATACAAACTGGAATTCAAAATCACAAATTGAACAAAAATAATACACAGACAAATTAATTACCTTTTTAAACAATTACATAGAACATGTGTTGTTAGTAATTCTGAGAGATGCATACTACAAGGTTAAATTCTTTAGATTCTCTTTCAGACATTTCAATAAACACTTGTTAGGCATTCTCATCAACAAGCCAAAATCCTGTGAAAGACTAAGTGTGATTGGAAGCAAAAAAAAAATAAAACATAAATTCTTTAGATAAGACCAAAGTAGTCCTAAATAAGGTTGCATCAATATAATCAAATAGCTTTATAAAATCTCATAAAAAAGAAGAGTTCCACTATAATCGATTAGCATAAAAAAGTTTTCACATTTTTAAATACAAAATATCTCAAAATATAGCATTTACCTTGTCCAATAAGAAGGAAATGCCTGATTTTTTTTCTATCAATGTTGAATTAGAAAACCAAGAAAGCATAATAGGATAGCAAAAATCTAATTTCAGTTTTTGTAAAAATCCATCGGACAGAGTAAACTTTGGAAAAATCTAATTTTTTCCATCTTAATTTATGTATCACTTTTACTTATCTTCTTCTCTCGTACTCGGGATTAATAGTAGCAAAGGCGGCAGTGCCCGATGGTGCTCACATCAAGGCAAATATGGTGGTGTTACTTTTGTGACGCTGATATAAAAAGAGAACAGATACGAAGTAAGAAAAATTAAACCTGAAACGAACAATAAAAGATGCAGAGATAAGCCTCGTCATACGTCGATTTTGCTTGTGTGTTGAAGAACCAGGCGGAAGATGCCTTCTAGCGGCCGGTAACGATGGTCGACAGAGAGGGACGCCGATGGTGAGGTTGGATCGTAGTTGAAAAACAAATGGGTCTAGGTTTAGAAGGAGATGGACGTATACTTTTTGATTGTTGTGCTAATTTATAGGATATTATTCTTTTCCCTAATTAATTAAATAGTAATAATGTGTAATTACCATTTTAGTTTTTGTTATATTTATTATCTACCATAATTAAATATGTCAATATTACTATAATACCCTTAAATGATTTATTTAATAATTAATTATTTCCTGAATTCTTATTGGTGCACACAGGCACACAATAGTTGTCAAAAACATTTGAACCTAGCTCTCTCTCTCTCTCTCTCTCTCTCTATATATATATATATATATATATATATATATATATATATATATATATAAATGAGTTCTATGGAAAACAAATAACTAGGACAACATATGCTGGAACCAATAATCAAATGACACGTGTCCATTTCTTTATTCACAAGTAATGTACTGTGGAAGTTACTTATGTAGTTACCTTAAAGTGATGTGTTGTCGTGTTTTCATTGGTTCAAATATGTGTTGCCTTAATCATTCATTTTCCATATAGCCTTTCCTATATATATATATATATATATATATATATATATATATATATATATATATATATATATATATATAGTTGGGTTCAACAAGGAACCATTTTAATACTTAAAACCAAGGAACTAATCGTTTCTCAACTTTTCATCAAAAAAACTAATAATATAGATACTCATAACTTTTTATTCTCCATCCATTGATATCAAATTTGATTAAAAAAATGATCTATTCAGGTTCACATTGTGAATTTGTTTCAGATTTACATTGTCAATCTGTACAAATTCACCTTGGGAAATCTATGCAGATTCACACTATGAATTTAAAATGGTTCTTTGTTGAACTTTTGCACACACACACACACACACACACACACACATATATATATATATATATATATATATATATATATATATATATATACACACACACACTAGGTTAAAACCCGTGGAACCCACGGGTGTTAATTTTAAATTCAATTTAAAATTTAATTGTCCAACAAAACAATATTTCATTTATTTAGAACATTTATGAATTGTAATATTGCATATTTTAATAACTTTATGATTTGTAGGTGTTTAATTACACAGTAAATGGTAAGCATTTAATTACAAATGGAGATTTTTAAAACCTTCATTTTTGGTGTATGATTCTCGTTGAATTTGTTTCAGATTTACATTGTCAATTTGTACAAATTCACCTTGGGAAATCTATGCAGATTCACACTATGAATTTAAAATGGTTCTTTGTTGAACTTTTGCACACACACACACACACACACATATATATATATATATATATATATATATATATATATATATATATACACACACACACACTAGGTTAAAACCCGTGGAACCCACGGGTGTTAATTTTAAATTGAATTTAAAATTTAATTGTCCAACAAAACAATATTTCATTTATTTAGAATATTTATGAATTGTAATATTGCATATTTTAATAACTTTATGATTTGTAGGTGTTTAATTACACAGTAAATGGTAAGCATTTAATTACAAATGGAGATTTTTAAAACCTTCATTTTTGGTGTATGATTCTCGTTGAACATGTGTAGATGATGCCTTACCCATGTGTGTAATGAAATTAGCATAAAAAATACAGTACGGAATTATAAATAAATTAATTAATATGACGGATTAAGTGAGATTTGCTAAAAATGACTAAAAGATGCTACAAAAAGTTAGTTATAAATTGTGAAACACTTCCTTATAAATAACATTCGAAGGTTTATTTGTGAGTCTACCATATTTATCTAAAATTAATAATTTTAATCCCTCTCTGCTTTGAACTCTAGATAAGGAAACATACAAGTGCCCATGTGAAAAAACTGGATCTTTGAGAAATAAACCAACCTTTGATAACGATTATCCTTGACTTTTATTAATAGTCATTGCAAAACAGACGAACAAAGGAAACTGTCTTCTTGTGAATTTGAACGAATTTTTTTTTCTGATGGAGTTAAAGACATTCTTGGAATAAACTTCCGATTTCCAATATTAGTTCCAGATAATATACGTGCCTCGATAACACGTTTGTCCAATGATATCCCCTGTAGTCGTGTGCCATTACATAAACCATTTTTCTTATCAATATTTCTCAGTAACATTACTGGAACACCATTTTTTAAAACTAAATTTTTAATAGGGAAACCGGATACTTTGAGACCATTTAATACATCAGGAGAGTATAAATTTGCATCAAATTGATCATTGACAAATTCAGACTCACATATGCTATCTGAACTTAAATATTCAACCTCATCTCCTGGAAATTTCTTAAGCAAACGGTCATTTATTTCCTGAACAACTTCATTCTTTTGAGCAAGTATCGCTCCTTCTTGGAAATAATTTGTACTACTATACTTCTCCAAAATTGAAGGATATACAAACTCAATTAACGAACCTATAAGATCATCTGGATCATTAATGAGAATATCATCTGGAATATCGATAATCGTTTCACCATCGTTCGGACCATCGAGTTTGCCTTCTCCTATATCCAATAGCCAATTTGCAAAATCTCTTATTTTTCTACATCAGATTGATCCCTTCCAATAGTTAGCCTCATGTTTTTTTTTGTTAATCTACGGACTTTGCAATGTTGCCATAAATATGAAAAACTCAAAGAAGCATTTACAATGTTCTATCTACTGCCACCCAGAACAACAGGCATAATCTGTCTAAAATCTCCTCCAAAGACAATAACTTTCCCTCCAAATGGAATATTTGAGATGCTTGAATTTCCACACCTTAATACATCTTTCAAAGTTCGATCTAAAGCTTCAAATGCATGCTTATGGACCATAGGTGCTTCATCCAAAATTATTAAAGAGGCTTTTCTTAATAAGCTAGCCAACTCACCGTTTGGATTTAATTTACAAAAAGAATCCTCTGTAGGTTCAAATGGAAGTATAAATCGAGAGTGTGCTATTCTACCACCAGGCAATAATAACAAAGCAATACTGCTTGAAGCAACATTTAAAACAATATTACCATTAGATCTAATTGTTGCAGATATTGTCTTCCATAAAAAAGTTTTACCCGTTCCACCATAACCATAAACGAAGAAGACACCTCCTTTATTTTCTTTAACATCACTCATGATGTTAAGGAAAATGTTACGTTGCTCATCTGAAACATACAATCAAAGTCATTCTTTATAAGGAATGTCCTAATGTAGCTCCTCGGTATTAAGTCGATTGTTTGAAGAAGAAACGAATTCAACATCTAGGTAAGGCATCTTTGTGAACTTTTTGAGAGTGGAGTTGTTTCTAAGTAAAATTTGTTCTGTTTCGAACAAAGTTAAGTTCTTATGTTCATCTCCACCGAGTGATAAGTCTGCACCATAAATATTAAATTATTTACAAAATATAAAATACGAGTGCATAACAAGCATCACAAAAAGAAGAATGTGTTTCACCATTTACCGTGCGAATTTCATCAAATGACGTCGGACCTTTAACTTTATTTAAAAGAATCCTTAAGAAATATGCTTCACCAAGATTAGGTGAAACCAAATGAATTCTACCAATTTCTTTTCCTACTTTCCTTCGCTTCCAAAACCGACCATTTAATATCCAAACAAACTGTGCAGGAAATTCAACATATGTAAGTTCTCGTGCTTCACTATCAATTGCATTACATGTGAGATCAAGATCTTTGCGCAGGGACAAGGTTTGAGAATTCAAACCTTGAGTGAATGCTTGAAATCAATGTCTGCTTAATAATGGATGTTCTAGTCGAGATTGGAAAGACCAGTCAAGTCTTAGATAATCAATTCAACAAATGATCAAGACATTAAATGAGGACAAGTAAATAGTGATCAAAGTAAAATTAATAAATGAGGAACATGAAGAATGTTGTAAATGTGATAGAGAATAAAATGCCAAAGTAAGAGTGAAAGATCTGTAGTTGACTTGTATTGAATGCTCCTTTTTATAGGAGACAAAGTTACAGTGAATTAACCTTGATGTTTACATAAGACCGGACAAAAGGCATAAGCCTGACATGCTGATTGTCCTAAACAACTTTAGACTAACTCCTATGAAACATCACATCAAAATACAAGATAAAAGTAATAAATACATAACAGACAAAATAACTTCATTCCGGACAAGTGATGTTCCGGAGATGAAGCTTTGTTCCGGATCGATGAGCATTCCGGACAGAAGGATCAGTTCCGGAATGCGCTCTTCTCTGAATTTCTGAATTTTCGCCTAAGTAAGAAAACCCAAGTAAACCTTGTAAAGTCGTCAACAATCACAAGAATGTGTTTCTTATGATGAAGACTCTCTACAGTGGATGGTCCACAAAGATCAATATGTAGAAGTTCCAGAGGATCCGAAATGGAATTTTCGATGATGATAGGATGACCCTTTTTTGATTGCTTACCACACTCACATGCAACACATAAATGATCATTTTCAAATTTGAGAAGAGGTAGACCTCTTACCATTTCGCCTGAAACGAGATCATTCATGTACCGAAAGCTTAGATGTGCGAGCCTTCGATGCCATAGCCAACTAACATCTGGAACAGCTTTGGAAAGAAGGCAGAGTTGTGGTTTGCCAATGATCATGTTGATGTCGAGTGGGTACATGTTTTTGTTGCGAAGAGACTTTTCGGTCTTCAGTCATCACATAGCTGTATTTTTTGCAAAATTCCACACGTCGGTTTGAGTCAGTAAGCTGAGCAACACTTGTTAAATTATGTTTCAAGTCAACTACATAAGCAACATTTGAAATAGAGAAGTTTCCATTGGTGAGAGTTCTATAACCACGATTTTGAGAATTTGAATTGTTGCCATATGTTACGTAACTAGCATTTGGAGAGAGCTTTAAATCTCATACAAAGTCCTTCTGTCCCGTCATGTGCATGGAGCAAGCACTATCAATATACCATATTGTTTCTTGCTCTGAAGCACAAAGTGCCTGCAAAAGAGAAATTAATGAGCAATGGAGCTTTTAGGCTCCGAGTTGGGCTTTAGGACGTAGGCTTGGACTTTAGACTTTGATTTAGACAATGGAACAGTTATGTGTTTCTTGGTGAGATTGCTTGAGTTCTTTGGGAACAGACAGCACGCTAGAATCTTTTCATCTATCCATTAGTCATATTCAACTACACGAGGGTTCGGAGCAGATTTCTTCAGAGTGAAGGTATTTGAAGAAGTGTCACTTTTGGCTATCTGCGAGTTAGTTGGTTTGCTAACAGATGACTTGATTCTCCACACAAGATTTTTGTTTGAAGATTTTGAGACAGTATGATTTGAGCTGGTGGATCTGGTTGAGGGCACATTGTTCGTAGAGATTTTTGGTTTAAAAATTGTGCTATAAGATTTTGTAATAAAGACAAATGAGACACTTTGAGGTGCAGTTAAAGTATTTCGGATGGTTTTGACTTTAACATGACCTTGAGGTGATGTGGATCTAAGAACTTCCTTTGGTTCCGAAAGATCAGGAGATTTAGAAGGTCTTTTCAGAATTCTAGTTGGAACAAGTGAGCTTTGACTATGTTTTTGATGTACTGACTTCCTTGGGTTGTTCCGAAATGAGTTTGGTTTGGAGTTGGCAAGGAACCTAGAATTTTGTCTATCTTTAATTTCCTTTTTGTAAGGATTCCTAGCTTCTACCTTGGGATCTACAATATCTTTTTTATTCAACATTGGTTTTCTCTTAGAGGATCCAGAGGACTGGCCTTTGGATGGATTTGAAAACTTTGGAGAAATGGGAACCAATTTGGATTTAGAAAGAACTATAGAGTCTTATTCACATGAATCAGAGGATTTATTGCTTGAAGTTTCAACATTATCATTCACAGATGCCCATGCAAATTTTGAGGCATTGACTTCAGTTGTTTCCGGAATGAGTTCCTCAATCACACAGTTATTGACGTGATTGGTTATAGGAACATGCTTTACACAGTTTTGAAGACTATGATGATATTTCGTGGTCCGATTCAGGTCCAGGTTTATTAGAGGCGGAAGAGGCGTGGAATCAGGACATTTAACAACTATGGGTTGAAACTCAGGAATTAGGGACTCAACGGATCTTTTAGTCTCTGGAAGGGGTGACAATGGGGAGACAGGAGTGTCCGAATGTTGAATGTTCGGAAACTCTCCCATGAATGTCAGATTTTGCAAATCCTTCAGGGGACTAACAATTACTTTCGGAAATTCACTTCCGAGACCAGGAGCTTTTGACCATGGATGACGAAAATTATGAGTCATCCGAATGTCAGCTTCAAGCATGTCAACAGAGTTATGCAAAGCATCAATTTTGGCATTGAGACGTTTGTTGTCAGAAATCAAAATATTTCGTTCGTAATAAGTGATTTCAAATTTATCTTGCAAAATGATACATTCATCTGTTGACATTACAAGTTCATGCTCTAAAGACTTGATTTTTAATTTCTTATCCTCGAAACGTAATCTAAGACGACTTAGTTCACAATCTTTCTTCTCACTGGCTTCTATGGCTGACGCATAGGCTTTATAGATAGTGTTCATATCTGTTTGAATCTGGGTTAAGTAAGGTTCACATAAAGTCAAATCAAAATTATTATCAGAGATCATGGATTTTACCTGTTGAACAATGCTTCGACCTGGTGGGTCATTGGTAGCCATGTAGCAGTAGTTGGGTTCAGCATCATCTTCTTCATCTTCGGAACCAGAAGACCAATAACCTTCATCACATACAACGGTTTGTCTAGCCATTAAACACATGTTCCTTCCAGTTACTACATCATCATCATCTCCGGACGACCAGTATCCTTCGACATCTCTTGAAACAGTAGTAACAAATGCTTTCTCACTTTCAGCCAATTCTTGTGCTTTTCGGACATAGTAAGCTGAGTCTTTGATTTTTGGTTTTTGAGGTGCGTCAGCAAGAAAATCTTTGGGAAAGTGGTTTTCATGACCACATTTATGACACATGATTTTTGGTTTTTCCGATTTGAGATTTTTTGAGGATTCCGGGGTTGAATGGGGTTTAGTGAGGTTAGGCTTGTATGTCTGAGGATTTTCGGATGTTTGTTTTGGTTCCGAAGAGGTATATGGTTGAGGATGGTTTTGGTGAGGAGCGTTGAATCTATTTTGATAAGATTTGTATGAAGAATTGAAAGGTCATTTGTATTTCATGGAAAGTAAGGCAAATTCTTGTTGGAAACGGAGTTTAGAATCTAAGGTTTCGAAATCACCATCAGGATAGTTGTGAGTAGGAAGGGAAGTTGAGGATGGCTGAGGTAGTGGAACCATAGGTTTGTAAGGTTCCGGAGCAAGTGGGTTCAGAATGATCGAATCGGAAGAGCTGACTAGAGCAAGTGGTCCTCCGGAAAGTTCTCTAATGGTTTGAGCAACGTTTGATTCATTTCCTTGAAGCTCATCAAAAAGTTGATAGAGTTTCAATTTTTTTAAGGAACCATTGCTTTGAAGACAGGACTTTACATTTCCCCATCCCTTACCAAGACTGTTAATGAACTTGAGATTGTACTCGAGAGGAGTTCGAACAATCCCGTGAGTGGTCATGTTGTTAACAACGATTCGGTATCAGTTGGAGGCTGAGGCAACAGATTCACCTGGAGTGGTAGTGAAGGTGTCAAAGTCATTAACAACTGAGGTGAGACGTTTATCCTTCATGTTTTCTGAACCTTGAATCCGATCTTGTAGAGTGTCCCAAATTTCTTTGGGTGATTTGCATAACTTGATGTGCTCAAAGAGTGATGGAGGAACACCAAACACCATTTCAGAGAAGGCGATTTGATCAGCATGCAGTTTCTCAATATCATCTGTAGTTAGAGGAGCTGGCCGAACTTCATCTTCTCTCTTGAGTTGAGCAGTTGCATCTCTTACAACTGTTCTTACAGGAACATGAGGACCATGTGTGATGGATCTCCAAATTTGTTCACCTTTCTCTTTGGCTAGTAAAAATCTTTTCATTCTAACTTTCCAGTGATCATATTCTTCCACAACTAGCAATGGGGCATGTGTAGGGCCACCAACGCTATTTGCGATTTGCATTGAAATCATTTGTTGAGGATTTGAAGCAGCCATTTAACTCAAGATATCTTAGAGTTTAAGTGGTATATAAAAGAACTTTTATCCTTAACACATAAATGGTTGAATTTCCAAGGAAGATTCAAACCAACGATAATTTGATCTTATGGATTCAAAGGACAACCACTCGAGCTCTAATACCAATTGTGAAATCAAGATCTTTGCGCAAGGACAAGGTTTGAGAATTCTAACCTTGAGTGAATGCTTGAAATCAATGTCTGCTTAATAATAGATGTTCAAGTCGAGACTGGAAAGACCAGTCAAGTCTTAGATAATCAATTCAACAAATGATCAAGACATTAAATGAGGACAAGTAAATAGTGATCAAAGTAAAGTTAATAAATGAGGAACAAGAAGAATGTTGTAAATGTGATGGAGAATAAAATGCCAAAGTAAGAGTGAAAGATCCGTAGTTAACTTGTATTGAATGCTCCTTTTTACAGTGAATTAACCTTGATGTTTATATAAGACCGGACAAAAGGCATAAGTCTGACATGCTGATTGTCCTAAACAACTTTAGACTAAGTCCTATGAAACATCACATCAAAATACAAGACAAAAGTAATAAATAAATAACAGAGAAAATATTCCGGACAAGTGATGTTCCGGAGATGAAGCTTTGTTCCGGATCAATGAGCATTCCGGACAGAAGGATCAGTTCCGGAATGTGCTCTTCTCTTAATTTCTTCACTCCCTTTAACCACCTCCGGACAGCTTCCGAATCATATCCATCTTCGGAATTAGCATCCTTCGGAATATGTACTTAGGATTGCTAGAGGTTCACTTTCAGGTTCCAACATTACACTCCATCCAAGATGTGAACTTTGAAGCAGCAACATAAGGTTTGTCCAGAACATCGTCAATATCATCATCTTCGCCATATATAATCGGTTGTTGATTAGGAAGATGAAAAGGTAGTCTGACCACAGAAGGATACCTGCAATGAACATCATATTTAAAATTTCTCCATGATGCTTCACATGATGATAAATATCTACAATTGTAATATTCATCTATTTCATCGACCACATCATTATTTTCACATTCATTGTTGGCTCGTACAACAACAACTGTAGCTCTATCAGGACCCTTGTTTATGTATTTAAACAAATACTTTATAGAAGATCCCTGATTGCACCATTTAACATTAATATGTGTCTGATATCTTTTCAATAGATATTTGTTGTATGGAACAACATTTCTATTATCCAACCTGACACCCGATTTTTCTACATAATGACCATCATTTCTTCGCCTATATAACGGAAAACCATTTTGATCAATAGACGACTGATTACATAGTTTTTTTTGGAAAGTTTTAAGAGCACTTTTTATCCACCATGCATGGACAATTAATATTTTCAGCTCCACATGGACCATGAATCATAAACTCATTCACAAGTGAATACAATTCTGGATCTTCAATTTTGTCTGGTATCTCGGCGGAAATTATCAGATCCATAAATTCAACAATTGATAGCTTGTTGTCAGAATGCATAAATAAACATATATGACTATGCGGAAAACCTCTCTTTTGAAATTCAATGGTTTAAACATCTTTAAAATAATTTGCAAAAATAAAAGAAAATATGATAGATTGTAAAAACATATAAAAAAATATAGAATAATAAGAGTAATGTTTTATAAATAATGAAAAAATATAGTTTTAATTAAAGGCTTGAACTTTCCCGAAAATGTGATTCTCCCTTAAGTCTTTAATAAATACATCAAGCTTGATCTTGAACAACCTACATAGTATATCAGGCCAGTCTTCTGGTTGAAGTGAAGTATCCTTAAGAAACCTTTTAATCTCTGGCCATTTGGGATTACACGTAAAGGTTATGAAGAAATCCGGATATCCAAACCATTTAAATATTGACATGACATCCAAATAGTTTTGCAGCATATAGTGTACGCCGCAGTAAAGGATGAAGGCAACATGACACATTGACCGACATTGGAGATATTAGTGGTTCCTTAAGCTTTTTGGTTACGTAAATTCTCATAAGACTCACATCTAAGAACATGTTCTTGCCTACGTATGTAGTACAATCTCTCCGTTTCCATCATAGTATAGGCATCTACCCGAAATTGTTGAAACAACCTTTTTGAATTAAGAATGAGAGAGAACGAATGATCTCTCTCTTGAATTCTATAAGAGAAATTTTCTCTCATTATAGATTTCACCTGCTTGTTGTTGGTCATAAATGACACACCTCTATGAAGAATATCAACACTTTAACCATCATCCCCATATGGAAATAACAGTGGATATTGGAGAGGAAGGTACGAATGATGCAATTCACTGATACTTTGTAGAAAACCAGTTTTTGTTTGAAAAACAATATCCCTCTTTTCAATTGAGTCACAAATGCCAGCGACAATTAAAACGGAAACCTCAGAAGCAGTTGGTAGGTTATATGTTCTTCCATCTCGCACCCTTCTCCCGATAAGTCGTAATTTCATATCAAATTCAAGATTTTTTAGAAAAGTATCTCTTACCATTCTATAAGATCTAACCAAGACATTATTTGAATCCAACATCAACTTAATATCTTCAATAATATCACTACAAATTGATGTTGATTGATCCTTTTCCTTACCAAAGAAATTGAATTTATACATAATATTAGTAAAAAAAATAAAAATATTATAATTAATCATGAATAGAAAGATTGAAAAAATACCCAAAGCATTTTTCTCTATTTGAAATTTCGATTTTAGTATCATAAATGTATAACTGAGAGAATTTTGGTTTCGTTCCTTTTGTTGGTAAAAGACTTCCAATACTATGATAATTTTGACCACCCAGTCTGAAAATGTATGGAGCGTTTCCTCAATTTGTTCAATGTTTTAGGTAAACTTTATTACCTATATTCATTTCCTGCAAACAATTGAAAGCATGTTGAAATGTAAGCAAATAACAGAGGTAATATGGTACTTTTTTACTTTAAAAATTTTTAATTTTTATTAAATGAAAGTACATTGCTACGATTTGTAAAAAACAATTAAAAGTATATTGAAATATAACCAAATAGTAGAGGTAATATTATACTTTTATACTATAAAAATATTAAATTTTTATTAAATGAAAGTGCATTTCTATGATTTGTAAAAAAACAATTAACAATGTTTGAAATGTAATCATGTTTAAAAATCTAACATTGCAGAAAAAAAATAATATGGTATAAATATGTTGTAACATCCTAATTTTCGAGTCCAAAAATTTCATTTGTAATTAAGTAAATTATATATTCGTTTATTAAAAACATTGTAAATATCATATCAACCCATAAACCATCATGAATAAGTCTAAAAATCACATCATCGAACAATAGTATAAATCAGAGTACAATCCTAAAAAACTCAATGTGGAAATCACATGTGTGTGATGCGATGCTACGCCGCTGACTCCTTCCCCTTGGATGAAGAGTTCCCCCATAATACCAAATACCATACAATCACATAGCATGCATGCTGTCGGACAATTCTGGGGTGCCCGACCTACCTATGTCAAGCCATTCTGGGGTGCTGACCTACCCATGTCTAGCCATTCCGGGGTGTCGACTACCCTCCGGTCTATCTCAACCAGAATCGGGGACTATTTCACACCTACCTCTATCATACAATAACAAATATAATCATACGGTCAGGCATATCTGGGGTACTGACCTACCCTTTGGTCCTAACGACCAAGTCAGGGAAAAACTATTCCCTACTACTACCACTAACTCACATAACATATCACATAAGCATATCTCATAAGCATAACTCATAAACATATCACTTAAGAATACCAATATAATGATCACAAAGACTGGCATTGTGGCCTTAGACCCACCCCTACTGGAAGGTAACCCACCTCGATGTCATGTAGTGTTTGAATTATCCTTGGCGTGCAACTCAACTCTTCTCGACTCCTCAATCCCTACACGACAACCCTTCTAAATTATCAATTTGAATATGCAACCCTAACCAGGGTCAACTCAAATCTGTCAAAGTCAACATCCAGTTGAACTGACTCGCCGAGTTGGCCCGCTAACTCGTCGAGTCCCCATATCCACCAAAGTCATAAACCCGTCTCCACCCGTCGAGTCCAGCAAGAGCTTGAAAAGTTCTCCTTCCTCCACACATCGGACAATCTTCAACCGACTCGTTGAGTTCGTTCTTCAACTCGTCGAGTTCATCTTCAATATATGAATGCGTCCAGTCTATGACTCGCCGAGTTGTAAGAACAACTCGTCGAGTCCATCTTCAAAGACTAGGAGATTGCCTTGGACTCGCCGAGTGTGCTCGAACACTCGTTGAGTCCCATGATTCCCAGGTCCCTTATGAGTCTAAACAACTGAGGAACCTTCCGCACTATCATCTGGTCCATCAACAGAAAGGTTTTGGTGGTCATTACACCCCAAATCGTCGAGTCCTAAGAACGACTTGTCGAGTCCATTCTTGACCATTACTATACAGTCGATTTAAATGGGTCTTAACACATCAAAACCATAGATCTGGACTCCTAATGTCCATTTTACACGTAAAGTTCCAAACTTGGTGCACATGTATGGGGTTATTGGCTCAAAAAGCCATAAAAGGTGTTCTACAGGATGCATGGGGCTCTCATGGCCATAGAGTTGGCACCTTTATGCCCTGATACCCCTCCAACGACTCAGATCTGAAGTCAAGACTCCACATAACACTTCACAAATCCGAAAATGGCTTGGAAAGCCTTCAAGGTACCCAAAATCCAAGCCCTAAGGATGAATAAACGCATTGAAAAATCAAGACAGAGGCATTTTACCTTGATTGAGTTGGAAATAAACCAAAATCTCTGGATCTCCGAGCCCCAACTCGAACTCTCAAGCTTTTTTCTTCTTCTCAGTGTTGTAAAAATCCCGACTAGCTCCCGATTAATCTTCGATTTATCCCTAGGCGCTACTCGACCAATTAGAGGGCACCTAGCGATTAATCCCTGCACACAATTGAGTGAAGTAGTAGAACTCGACGAAAATTTAACACTTTGAAGAAGTTATATCTCAATAGAAACCATTTATCGTATGATTAGTCTTTTATTAATCATAATAACCTATTTTGTTATGATATTAGTGGTATTTATGAACTTTTATATGATATTAGTCATATTTAATTTTTTAAAATTCAACAAATTAGCAATTAATTGTCCTCGATTAATCTCCGTCTAGCTGATTAATCTCTTAACCCTAGTGCATCGATTAGCTAACGTCAAACAATTTTTACAACCATGCTTCTTCTCGAGCTTCACAATCCACCAAATGCACCAAAATGGCCTTAGGACACACAAAAACGGCTAGGTTTTCGATATATAGCTTTTTGGGAGTGATAGGGACGATGAAGGTTAAGATAAGGTGTTTAAATAGGGTGCAAAACCTCAAATTTAGGGTTTCACTGAAACAGCAACCACTCGTTGAGTAGGTCACTTAAACTGT
Source organism: Lactuca sativa (assembly GCF_002870075.4). Taxonomy (NCBI): domain Eukaryota; kingdom Viridiplantae; phylum Streptophyta; class Magnoliopsida; order Asterales; family Asteraceae; genus Lactuca; species Lactuca sativa. Next base: position 189,095,299 of record NC_056631.2, on the reverse strand, counting down.
CTGCGGATCTCGACTCTACTCGACGAGTTGGGCATCCAACTCGTCGAGTCCCAGAAAAAAACACAAGAATGCTTGAATTAAATGCGTACCAGGAATCGGGTATTACATATGTGTTACATTTCTTTACATATAGCAAATTCATGGAAACGTTACAAAAATGGTTCTTGTAGTAAAGTTTTTTTTAAATATCTGGTCATTTTGGTGTACAACACATTTGTCAAATCTAGAAAACATAAATAGTAAAAATAATACAGATTAAAATGGTCAATGTCCAAAATGTTTAGCATAAATAAATTTATCTAAAAAATACAATCCCCTAATGTACAGAATGAACAATAAAAATCTGAAATTTAATCTGCAATTTAATATTTTTCTGAAAATATGATATGGCATATAGCACATTGTTTTAATCTGCAAAAAACTCAAATTCGTTTAAATGTTACAGAATTGGTCCCTACATAAATTTTATTTACAAAAATTGTCATTTTTGTAAACAAATTGTCCAATAAGATAACAATAACTAATTCAACAGTTGATGTTATATATTGTTATCTATTAGGATAACAATAAGTAATTCAACAGTTAGAACAATTAGAAATTTATATAAAAAGATAAAGATACAAAGAGGTTAAAAATTAAAAAACCAAAATAACCTTATAAAAATTAAAATCACAACATTAAATATATGACAATGAAATTATCCTATCATCAATGAAATTATTCAATAAAGGTTATGACATATGATTCATTCTTAAAGTACATTGCTATAACCGACAGGAAGGACGAGAAACAAGCATATTTTTTTAAAAGATATTCTTAGTTTCGATTACTTGAGATGACGATATATATTTGTGGTGAAACAGTTAAACATTGTACATGGGAAAATCCAATATATATTTGATGAAAATGGGATCAGATTTCTTGATGGTTTTGGTAGTATTGCTACTGTGAATGTTAATATCGTAGCATTAATTATATGTAGCAAACAAATACTGTGAAAATACTTTCCAGACTAAAGAAATTAAAATCGACACATACGAACCAATTACCAACTTGATTTATTGAATCCCTTATGTTAAAACATAGCAAACATATAAAACTAATGCTCTACAAGTAAAGCAATTAGCAACTTGATTTATTGAATAACTTATGTTAAAACATATTAAACAGAAAAAGCTGAAGAAAAAGAAGACACCTTTTTTTTATGAAGACGTGAAATAAGATCGAAGAACAAGCGAAGAAAAATACCATTTGCCAAGAAATCTCATAAGCAAAATCATGGATACAAAAGCGTATAGATGGTATAGTGGTATATATTTTTCGGTATGCATTTATTTGGAGCAGATTTTTTGGGATTTAATCACTGGAAATTAATCAGTTTCCAATTACAAAAAAAAAAAAAAAAAAAAAAAAAAAAAAAAAAAAACAAACAAACAAACAAACTTCTATATTTTATCGGATATCACATATTTGAATTTTGAATTACCGATTTTTGCATATTATTTGCGTAATTATATTTATTGCGTGTATAGGAATTGAAGGGCATTTACGGAAATTCAGTTGACTAAAAGAAGCGGGAAAACATGATTTAGAGGGGCTTGGAGAGTGACACCTGGCGAAGTAGTACTTATTTATTAGATTAGAGGATATATATATATATATATATATATATATATATATATATATATATATATATATATATATATATATATATATATATATATATATTATCCTTTAAATACCTAATAGAAAGGGGCGTTGATGTTAAATTATACTCACGCAGCTTTTGTTTTCAAATAAACGTCAACAAGCATGACCTTATTTAAATTTTTCAGATTTTCGTGTGGTCTATTTTAAATTTTGCGAAGTGTTAAGGTGATAGGTCCAGGCTAAATAGCAATTCAACCTCCAAAGTCCGAAGGCATCGTTAAATAATTACTGGCCTAAGCCCATTTATAGAATTTGAGGTGCATTTTTTTTTTATCATTATTTAACCCACTAATAAAAAGAATTAGATCTTTGATGATTTTTCGTTTGAGGAGATGTTAAAACGATTCAACATATATATATATATATATATATATATATATATATATATATATATATATATATATATATATATATATATATATATATATATATATATATATATATATATATATATATATATATATATATATATATATATATATATATATATACTGGCCTAAGCCCATTTAAAGAATTTGAGGTGCATTTTTTTTTATCATTATTTAACCCACTAATAAAAAGAATTAGATCTTTGATGATTTTTCGTTTGAGGAGATGTTAAAACGATTCAACATTCATATATATATATATATATATATATATATATATATATATATATATATATATATATATATATATATATATATATATATATATATATATATATATATATATATATATATATATATATATATATATATGGTATTTCTACGACATTCATATAAACGAGCTACAAACAATATAGGAGTTGGCTAAAGTGACATCTCATTTTTACCATTTAGACACTTTATATAGTTTTTAAGGTATTTTTATTGTTTAAAATTGCATTGTTTTTTGAAAGAGATGATTCAAAATAGTTAACTATAGGTTGACTTTTGATAAAGATGTTTATAGGATGTCTAAAGGGTGTCTTAATAGCAGCACTCACAACATAATGAAAAAAGATGCATCTTCTTTAGTTTTGGGTTTTGGAAAACGAAAGCCTAACGAAATAACCAAATTGACCAAACTGTTATAACTGCATCAAAAGTTTCGTTTTTGTCATCGGAAACTACACATGATCCTCCGAAATACAAATCCAATAATAGCTAAAGAAAAGATGAAAATAGGATCAGTGGTTGCCACAGCCCCCCTAGCCCTATATAAGATCTGTCCATGAATAGGATATACCTAACAAGCAATCAAACGCCAAAAATAAGACATCACCTGGCAAACCATAAAAGATGATTGATCGGCTAATTTTGTTGATAACAAAGAGGACATAGGGTTCAATCTATATCTACATCTCTTGCATCGAAGTTGACTTACTCAATACCGATTACGAACAAATCTAACATGCCAAAATATTATATGTATTTATTTCAACGAGTCAAAGGATCACCAATATACAATGTGTACATGTCAATAAACTTTCTAGCTAAAGAGACAGAAAAGTGACACGACTCATCTAACTCCGACTCATCTTCAATTAAACACGAAAAATCAACCACAAGAAACTCGAGGCCGAGACTTGGTTCTATTTGCCTCCTTTTCCACCACTCCATACAACAATTCCTAAATCAAAGGTCATCAACCAAAACTTAAAAAATCAAAAGTTAAGTGACTAAATGAGCATAAAACCAAAATTTAAGTGACAAAAATGACCTAAACTCTCTCTCTCTCTCTCTCTCTCTGTATATATATATATATATATATATATATATATATATATATATATATATATATATATATATATATATATAGCTTTAAGATCAGTTGAGAACTCATAGTTTCTCAAGAACCCGAAAACTAAAGGTGGAGTGTTAGATCAAAATTATCTCATTAAAGGCATTATCGTCATCATACCAATCTAGTTTGATGTTTAATTTTTTATGTTATTGAAAATATTAATAAAGAGGTCTAAAAATTAAAATAATAAATCTAATTTTTGGATTTTTTTATAAAACTAAAAAATTTCAATTTTATAAAAAAATGCAGATTTTTTAATTTTATTTAGAAATCATGATTTTTTAAAAAAAATGAAAAAAAAATATTTTTTAAGAAGAAAAGAGCATTTTTTTAAAAAAAAATCAGTAAATTAAAAAAAGTTGGATTATTTAAGAAAAAAAAAACTATAAGTTTTTAACCAAAAAATCAACGTTTTCGGTGCATATATGCATATTTTTCAAGTGCATATATGTATACTTCTCAGACTATAATATTAATAAATAAATCATAAAAAAACTCATTTTTATTTACTAATATGTAAACATAATGGTATAAGTATTTTATTCGATAAAAAATAAAATATAAAAAAAATGCTACGAAATTTCAAAGCATTTTCATGTCTTCGTGTCAAGATTTCCGTATTTTCTTCAATTTATCACTTTCACCTCTTCAATATTTTCCACAAATTCTTCTAAATCTACAAAAAATTTAAAAAAATTGATTAATACAAGAACACTCACAAAAATGAATATGTATATATCATATAAGATTCATATGTGATTGTATCTTTTAAGATTCATATATGAAATTCACAAAATAATAATAATAATAATAATAATAATAATAATAATAATAATAATAATAATAATAATAATAATAAATAACGAAGAACATTCGCACAAAATGCATGTGTGCATATAGACGTAATTCATATGTGATTCAGTTGTAGTTTACATGTGAATCACATGTAATTTATATGTAATTCACTTGTGATTTACATACGAATCACATGTAATTCATATATGATTCACTTATGATTTAAATGTGAATTACATATGATTTGCATGTGAATCACATGTAATTCATATGCGATTTGTTTATGATTTACATGTAATTCATATGTAATTCACTTGTGATTTACATCTGAATCACATGTAATTCATATATGATTCACTTGTGATTTAAATGTGAATCACATGTGATTTAGATGTGAATCACATGTGATTTACATGTGAATCACATGTAATTCATATGTGATTCGTTTGTGATTTACATGTGAATCACATGTAATTCATATGTAATTCACTTGTGATTTACATGTAAATCACATGTAATTCATATGTGATTCACTTGTGATTTAAATCTGAATCACGTGTGATTTACATGTGAATCACATGTGATTTACATGCGAATCATATGTAATTCATATGCGATTCGTTTGCGATTTACATATGAATCACTTGTAATTCATACGTAATTCACTTGTGACTTACATGTGAATCACATGTAATTCATATATGATTTAAATGTGAATCACATGTGCTTTACATGTGAATCACATGTTATTTACAAGTGAATCACATGTGAGTTACATGTGAATCACATGTAATTCATATGCGATTTGTTTGTGATTTACATGTGAATCACATCTAATTCATATGTGAATTACATGTGATTTACGTATAACCATCACACCATGATTTAGACAAATACCAAAATTCAAGAAAGTTCTAACATGAACCATTATCAATTATGATTGACCTGATGGAAGAGTTGTTAGATGACACTTGGAATCCTATCCACATGGGGGTTCTTATTCTTCTTCTGAGTCTTGTTCTTCCAATTTTATAGTTTAGTTCTCATGCATATATCACTATATATATATATATATATATATATATATATATATATATATATATATATATATATATATATATATATATATATATATTAGAAAGAACAAATAATTAATTATGATTTAAGATTACTAAATTAATATTAATAACAAAAGAGATTCGCCTGAGAAAGCTAGCTCAACGACAAATCTTTGTTGAAACTTATATCGGTAGAAAAATTAGCCAAAGAATTCATCACAAACTGCCTAAAAATGGAACATGAGTATTAACAATGAATTTCACTTATAGGAATTGATATCACATTCATACGTAACTGCATAAAAGAATCGACTAAACAATTTATGTTGGAAATGAGATACATATCAGTTAACCACTTGTCTAGAATATTTCCATTATGGTTGAAACATGTGAATCATTATAACATGAGTCTAAGCTCCCCTCTGAACAACCAACACATGAAACATAAAATATTGTAACATCCCAAAATTCAGAACCAAAAAATTCATTTTTGATATAACTAAAACACATTTGTAATTTTTTTTCACACACTGAAAAGCATTTCAAATAAAACATTTATCAGAGTTTATTCCTAGAAATCACGTATTGCAAAAAATACGGGTGTATGCGTTGCGATCGTCCCGAGCTCGTTATCTGAAAACTAGAGGCCAAACTGGAAAGAGTAAGTATGAAGCTTAGTGAGTTCCCCAAATACCACATACCATAAAATAAACATACTGCCTAGCAAATACGGGTGCTAGCCTACCCCTTCTGTCTCTTTCAATCGGATATTGTCTAGCATATATGGGTGCTGGCCTACCCCTTCGGTCACTTTCAACCGGATTCACGGTCTATTTTACCCCTACAACTACCACATAATATCCTAGCATATAAGCACATAAATCACATACTTCCATACATAACTATGAGCCACACATATCATTCGTATATCATAATCAATAAAGGTGCTATGTGTCGCACATAGTCTTACCGTTATTCCATGGGCCGCGTCGTGGTCTTTCTTGCCAAGCCGGGGGCCACCCCGTGGGTCTTACAGACAAGTGCCAAGAGCCACATCCTGGTCTTCCATGCAAGCATCACAAAGACAACTAGCATACGTACTACTCTACTTAGCTAATTAGCATACAGTGTGCCAGGAGCCACCTCCTAGTCCTTCGTACATAATGCCTAGGGCTAACCCCCTGGTCTTCCTACAATACATAAACCAAATGGGTTGGCATTGGTGCCTTCGACCCATACAAACAGTGAGGAGTCTCAGCTCACACTTTTGAAGCCCTGTGAATAAAACTATGGTTGCTGGCTGACAGATCCCCAAGCCGTCAACATCAAAACAATACCCTATTAATAATTGGGTTCCAATGCATAACCATAACTCCATACATGGGGTAAAGAGACTATTTTACCCCTAACCTAACTTGGTCCAAAACAAAGGTCCAAACTCAAACTTTGGAGGCCCAAAAGCCAAATAATCAATCAAGGCCCAATATATGGCCCAATTTTCCGAATTAAGCCCAACCCCTTACATGAGCCTTACCCTAAAGCCCATCCACATATCCGAGTCCATACACTTATTCTCAGATGGCCCAATAAGAACCCAAACACCTAAGCCCAAAAGGAAGGCCCAACTAGGCCAAACATACAATATAATCAGGCATAAGTCATAACTTCAATCCACTGGTCTAAACACGGGTCCTGGCAAGTCCAAAACTAGCATCTCAAATTAGAGTTTTTTGAACCCTAATTAGGGTTTCCAACCCAAACACATGCCAATTAGGTCCAAGATTAATTTTTTTAGGTTAATTAAGGTTAAATAAGTCGGGCACCATCCACTACCACCTCGGGCAGTGGTGGTCAACGGCAACTCACGGCTGTAGCCACCACCTCACGGTGGTAGTGATGGATTTTCTTCAATTTTCAACAAAGAAATGTCCAACCAACGACATAATACTACCACACATGTATTCCCACGATTTCACACACATACACACACACAACCATATCCCACGGTGGATGGTGGCGGCAAAAGAAGACAATGAGGCGGCAACCACCATGGTTAGCTGCCATGGTGGTTACTTACGCTTTCTGGCTAGAGAATACACATGCACCTACTCTACAATCACCGAAAAGCATTACAACACATACCCACAGCCACCATCTTAGCTGCAGCGACGACCGGAGATGTTTCTCAATAAAATGAGATAGCCGGAAGGAGTGACAGTGGTGGCGACGACATGAGCTAGATGATGCATAACAAAATTAGGAATGAAAGGCGGCCGAAACAGCACCGGAAGCTATCATGTGCGGCTGTGAATGGCGAAAAGAAGAAGAAGAAGAAGGGTGGACCTATGGTGGCAGCGGACACACCCGACTATCACGTCGTCGACTCACTTTCGCCGGAGGGGCAGCTACGACGCTCAGCGATGCCAGCAACGGTGGAGATGGCGGAGCCCGAAATGGTAGAGATGAGGGTGGCGGTTGGAGAAACAAGTAGGGTTAGGGTTTTGGAAAAGACGATCCTTAAGAGAAAAGGGAAAGACCACCGGGTTCAAGTCTCGTGCTTTATTCAAACCTTTATCATATTTTACACTTTTGGTCCTTCCTCCAAAAAAGTTCTTCAATTTAAATCCATAATTTACCCTTTAGCCATGCCTCCAAGAATCCTTTCATAATAAGTTCAAAAATTACCAATCAGCCCCTAGCATCCAAAAATCTATTCATAACTAGTCTGAAAGTTACACTTTAACCCCCATTGCCCAAAAATACTACTTTTAACTCCCATGGCTAACATTGATTCCTTATTACAGAGTTAGGGCTAAAAAAAATAAAATTTACATCTCGGGGTTGAGGTTTTATTGTTTATATAATTATGTTCATTTCAGACGGAACGTTAAAGTTCTCCCCCACTTAAATTAGATTTTGTCCTCAAAATCATTTCTTACCAATCCTAGCAAACCAACAACTTGAGCAACAAGACCACAATCCTGAGCATACCCTAGCCTTCCCAAGGCAATCAAAACCAACCCTCATAGGGTTTTAAAACCCGAAGATGAACGAATTCCTTGCATCATGATTACATTACTCAATCTGAAATCTAAAGTCTCGAGATGGTCTGACTCCCTGACAAACCGCCCATATTGAATCCTTATTGTTGAATCCAGTCCCCTTATCTCCCAATTGACTAACCAACTTATGATAACTTAAGGTTCCCACTAGAAAACAGAATCGCATACAAATTACTGCAGATCACTCATACTTGACAGAAGGCTCAGATAATCCTTCAAGTAGAAGATTCATCCCTGCAACGGTTAGACTCAGACGAGGGTGCGAAACAGGGTCAAATAAATTACTTTGAGATTATTTAATCCTGCTATGAGTGACTTAGCATTACCTAAGCGCCCACATATTTCTCATTCATACGGAACCCAAATCGCTAATATTACTCGAAGCACTAAAATTGCCTCCTGGCTGCTTCCAAAAATCCTCCGAGACCACCCTGGTCCCAATTAGTCTGCCAGTCAACTGATTTTTTGTGCTCTAGCCAAATTGTTGAGTCAAAAGACTCCCTCATAGTTGCCCCTTGCGACTCCCGACAGAAAGTTTCACATGCAAAGACTACCCCAAACCATTTCGGCACTAACCTGATGCTAAACTGAATGCTACAGGACCGACTCTAGTTTTTCCTCATACCTGGTCTCTCATGACCTACCGATTCCTGTTTCCAGCATGTTCTGGCTCTCCCGCATCCTTGTGAACTGACCTGCCTCGGTCTAAATCATCTGAAGAAATTCACGAGCACTTCGCTGAACTACCGTATTCTCATCGCCGAATAGGGACTGGTGAATGCTACAAGCCACCCTACAGTCTTACAACACTTCTCACGCTAACTGATCGCTAGTGAATTCTACGGGAAACCCCATAGTCTTACAGCACACCTACTCTATCTGCAAACTAGTGAATGCTATAGGCCACCCTGCAGTTTTACAACACTTCTCACCAACTGCTAACTAGTGAATGCTACGGTCCACCCCGTAGTCTTACAAACACTTCCACTAACTGCCAACTAGTGAATGCTATGGGCCACCCCGTAGTCTTACAACACTTTCAATAACTGCTAACTAGTGAATGCTACGGCTACCCCGCAGTCTTACAACACTTCTACACTGTCTGCTGACTAATGTTACAGGCCACCCTACAGTCTTACCACATTTCCCATGCTATCTAGCCTTTGGTGAATGCTACAACTATCCCGCAATCTTACAACACTTTCCATGATTTCTGGCCGTTGATGAGTGCTACGACTATCCCGCAGTCTTACAACACTTTCCACGATGTCTGGCCGCTGGTGAATGCTACGTCTATCCCGCACTCTTACAACACTTTCCACGCTGTCTTATTTGCTGACCATGGCCTTACCGCTGATTACCAATTCGAACACACCCAAAGTCAAGCACTCACACGGTCTAACTGTTGGATTAGTGTTTAAGTCCATAACTATTTTGGTATGTACTTGACCCGATGGTGCATGGTCCTTTTGGGTTGCTTTCACCAAAGCAACTTGATAGGATGAATTATGGAGAGAGAGGATTAATTATGATTTATTAATATATTATGAGAATAATATATTAAAGGAGAAATCATATTGTTTAATTAATATTAGTCAATAATTAATTAAGAATTAATTTTGTGGCAAAAAGAGATTAATTAAACTTAGGGACTAGAACTATCAATTTTGTGATAGTTGAATATTAGACTAATGGACTCCATATTAGAGGAGTGGACGAATTCAATGGGGGAAACCCATTAGAAATCGTCCAAGGCTTCTAAAAAGGGAGTCCATGGGATGTTTAGGGCCTAAGCAGTCAAATTAGGGTTTCCTTGTTAGATAACCCTAATAGCCTAACTATATATAAGGACCCCCTAAGCCCCAAAAACATGTCTAACTGATTCCTTAGGGTTTCTGGACGGTTTTTGGATGCCTCTCCTCTTCTCCTTCTTCATCCTCTTGCTCTGGGTGTTTGTGAGCCATTAGAGGTGTGACATTTGTTACACTAAGCTTTCTGAAGCCAGTTACAAGGAGGAATAGATTGTTATTACTACATAACAATCAAAGGTAATTTCTAAACCCTTAATTCGGTTCATAGCATGCTAAATTTAGGGTTTAAAGTCTTGGATGAATGCATGTACAATAGAGAAACCTAGATCCAAGCATTAGGGTTTGCATGAGCACATAGGATGTTCTTATGGCCAAAACCCATCACTAACATCCCACACTGAACTCATGTCCTGACTGGGATCCTCAACCTGGTTCCCCATAGTCTGCTACACATCAATCAGATGTGGTCCCAAAGTCAGAAAGTTTTTTCTAAACTTCCCACTCACACTATTCTCCATTCAGGCAGCCACTTGGGCCACCTTTCCTTTCCTGATGGGGATACGAGCTCATCCCAATTTGACACTTGCTTCTGTCCTAGGTACCTAAACAGTTCTCCCCCACTTTGATCCGACTAAGTCTCCACGGCATACGAGAATTGGAAGGATTTCTGATCCTTACTACTCCCAATGATCGATCTACTAACAACCGGCGCTTACTAATGCTAGCGATCCATTATTAGTTGAACTTAAAAGACCATACAACCTCTAAAGACTAGATGAACACTTTTTGAATCCCATCAACACTGATAACTCCAGATGCCTTGAAATGATATCATACTAGGATCTTGAAAGCCAGTTAACCGATGCTCAGAGAAAAACTTCAGTAATATACCACTTCCCTTGGCGACCCCATGAGTCAGTATGAGCGCAATGAATGAACCCATGAATTCTGACGAGGGTGGAGAACTACCCTGTTGAACCCTAACGGCAGACCTCCCACATAATGCCCCTGAACCGATCTCGATTACGAGACGAGATAATGCCCATGAACACCCCGAACCAGCAAAAGGGAAACGACCTTACACTAACCACTAATAATTCATGGTATGCAAATGGCATGTGAAATTATTTTAAGATATAACTCGTATATGAGCAAAGAAATGAACCGGATGAATGCTTATCCAAACTGATGCAAGATTCCAACAACCATAAACATAGATATCAATAACATGAAAGAATGCAAAAGATACATACCTGTAGAACTCAAGTCCTCTCTGTTGGGGCTCCTGCCCTACCTTCTCATCCATCAGTGATCCTCAAAGTAGCCGGAGCAGGCGTGCTCACTGCTCCTCCCCTCAACGTTGAACAATCGACCTTCTTGAGGCCCACCTGATCGCAGTGAAAGCATAACAAACTTGCTCCCTGAGGATATTCCTTGCTGAAGTGGCCAACCCGGCCACACTTGTAATAGCCCAAACCCCTAAAATGAAAAAATCCATCGTGTAGTTTCCCGCACATGCTGCACAGGCTTCGGCCCTGCTGGCCTCTCAACAGCTAATCAGAAGTCTTGGGTCTCTTCTCGGGACCCTTTAAAATGTGCACCTGATCTGACCTCATCTTCTCAATGTGCTCCAAATCAATCTCCTACTCTCGGGATCTAGAGAACATATCATTCAAGGTGTCGCTCCATGAAATACTCACGAATTTCCTGATGTCATCCTGTAGCATATCATGATACCTCACTTTGTTCATCTATTCGGTTGCTACATACTACGATACCAATAAAGCCCTCTCCCGGAACTTGGCAGTGATCTCTGCCACCGTCTCAATAGTCTGGCGGAGATCCAGGAACTCTCGCAATAACTGTTGCACCTCAATCGTCGGTTCAAACTTAGCTCAGAACCTGGTTGACAAGTCATCCCATGACGTGTCTGATCCTTTAACATGCAGGAAGCATATATGACCTTCTCCTCCTCGGGGTAGAAACTCGTCCTGAACGCGTTAGCCATATTGCTAACAACCTCCAACTGACAATGGGGGCCCCTCTCTCCATGGAACACAGGAGCTCCACAAACACGGAACTCTCGAAAAGTCAATGTGCGAGCTCCAATGATAGCCACAATTTCCGCACGAAACATGCCCAAGCGCTCATCCACTATCTCCAAAACACAACGAAAGATCTCTGATGAAATGAACTCCCGCAACTGCTCGCTAATCGGATCAGCACCTGCACCTGAGCTGGAACCGGAACCTGAACCATCTCCATGAGAGCTCATCTCCAAACTAAAATACAATCAAGCCAACAACCAGAACTCACCCAAGAATCCAAATCTCATAAGCCTCTTAGATTCTCCAAGACTCTCACCGATTTGAGTATGGATCCTGTGCTTTCAGTAGTACATGCCCAATACTACCTTCTACACCTATCCATACTTTCCTTATCAATCCTCCTGAATCCTTTAAGTCACTTCTTCAAACCATTATGCCAGTACTCATTGAACCATACTCCTAACCCATTACAGCACATCCTAGGCTTTCCTAGGTTCCTGAACCCACCCAATCCTCAGCTGTTGAAGGATTCTCATTAATGTCAACTAGCTACCTTATGAATATAGCCACATGCAATAGAGATTAAATAATCCTTCGAGTAAAAGAATCAACCCTAGAACGGTTGGACTCAAACAAAAGCTACGCAATAGGGTCAAATCCATCACTTTGAGATTATCCAACTTATGCCGAATGTGACTTGGCATATTCACTTAGTAGCCAAATCACATTGCTAAGTGATCAAGTGCCTAAGCCAACATGGAAGAGTCACGCCCGACCAAGAAACCGGGCGCCCTAGCCGAGCGAAGAGAAGTAGACTCATCGCCCGCTAGTGCCCCTAAGAGCAGGGCGCCCCGGTGAAAGGCTTGCGCCCACTAGGGACGCTCCCGTCAGTACTCTGACAGAAAGAGTCGCACAACCCTCCAATCAGCGCCTCTGACCTTGTCCCCTAAAAGCGATCTTGTCTCGTACGGACGAGCAGGGTCGCTAAGTATAAAAGGACGCGCTCAGGTGCCCTAAAGGCAAGCATTCTTCACCAAGCTATTCTTACAGAAAACACCTCAAACTTCATCTAACTTGACAGTCAGAGCGTTCTTCCGGGAGCATCCTCCTGGGAAGTGGCTGACGTCGATTTTCTCTTGTGACCTTGCAGATACCTTCTAAGACAAAAGGAAGGCAAGGCAGCGAAACAAGCATATATGAACACCATGACAGTCAAGCGCTATAACCCAACCCATGTAGAAACGCTGGGAGGAAGAAGATACTCTGGACGAGGAAAGAGACCGCGGGGTCGCTTCAGGCCATTCGTTAGAGACGACAGACAGAGCCGACAACTAGAGGTATACGCGGTTGCAGAAAAGCAAAAAGAAAAGGCACCAAAAGGATGGTATTGGGAATACCACAAGAGCAAAACACATGATACCACCAATTGCTCAGTCCTTAAGAAAGAGATGGAAGAGAAAAAACTCAAGGCGGATCTTGTGGAGATAGCACGCAGCGTGCGTGCCAAATTCGACGCAGAAAACGCCAAAGGAGCTCTGAAAGAGGGCACTCAACCTAAAGAAATATTCATGATATGCGACAAAAGGGGCAGGCACGAAGGAACTACGCGCCCAGAGAACCCCGCGGGCATGACACAAGCGCTCACATTTTCGGAATAGGATCCCAAGCCGGAAGGCTGGACAGGTGATAACCCACTCATAATCCAAGCCTCTATTAAGGACGTGGTCATACACAGAGTGTACATCACAGGTAGCTCAGTGGACATCATCTACGAGCACTGTTTTCGTCTCCTCCCAAATAGGTAGAAGCATGGCTTAAGACCTACAACGGGAAGGTTGGTCGGATTCACGGGACATAGTCTATGGCCAGTAGGCACCATCCACTTCCCCCTTACGCTGACTAGTCACGACAAGCAGCGGAGGAAAATGGTTTTGGTCGAGTTTGTCGTGATCCGACACTCAGTAGAACATAACATCATTTTTGGAAGGCCAGCTCTGCTTAAATTAGGAGCGATCCCGTCAACAATCCACGGGATAGTGAAGTTCAACACTAGCGAAGGACCGACTACAATCCTGGCCACACCGCCAAGACAACTGCAATGTTATGCGATCATGCAACCAGACGAGATGAAAAGAGAAACCAAAAAGGCACGGGGCGGACTGACAGACGAGAAAGAAGTGATCAATTAAGAACACCCCGATCAGATGATTAGCATCGGCCGTAACCTCCTAGGGTACACCAAATGAGCGATCGTTGATCTCCTCAGATGATACAAAAACGTGTTTGCATGGGCTCCCATAGACATGGTTAGCGTAGACCACAAAATCATAGAGCACAAACTCATGATTAAACCAGGAACAAAGGAAGTTAAGCAGAAAAAGAGGGTTCAAGGAGGGAACCGCAATAGGGCGATCCACGCGGAGGTGGCTAAACTGACAAAGGCAAGGATCTTGAGAGAAGCAATCTTCCCAACTTAGATAGCCAATCCCGTCATGGTACGAAAACATGATGGGTCATGGCGCATGTGCATCGAATTCTCTGATCTTAACAAAGTGTGCCCTAAGGACTACTATCTCCTACCAGAAATCGACCAGAAGGTAGAATCATTACATGGTTTCAAATTAAAGTGCTTCCTGGATGCAAATAAAGGGTATCATCAGATCCTGATGAACTAAGACGAAGAGGAAAGAACGTCCTTCTACACAGATCACAGTACATTTTGCTACACCAAAATGTCGTTCAGATTAAAAAATGCGGGGGCAGCATATCAATGCTTGGTCAATTCCATGTTCTCAAAGCAGATTGGATGGAACATTGAAGTATACGTCGACAATATGGTCATTAAAAGTGAGAATGAAGATAGAATGCTACAGGATGTCGAAGAGACCTTTAGAACATTGGAAAAAGAAAAGATGAAGCTGAACCTGAACAAGTTCACTTTTGGAGTTGAAGAAGGCTAGTTCCTAGGATACTATGTTGCTAGGCAAGACATCCAACCCAGCCCAACAATGGTAGATGAGTTCATGGAAACTCCACCTCCAAACACTTTAAGGGACGCGCAAGGCCTGAATGGGAAAATCACAACGCTCAACAGGTTCATCTCAAAGTCGGCCGACAAGGCTATGCCGCTATTCAACACACTAAAGGGTTGTATTGAGAAAAGTAACTTCTAATGGACAGTAGCAGTAGAGTAAGGTCTCCAAGGCATCAAGGAGGCTTTACAAAACTACCCATGCTAGCCAGCCCCATTCCGGGTGAAATATTGCAGGTATACCTCTCAACTTCAACCGAAGCCATATCTTTCGTACTAGTTGTAGAAAGAGAAGGGGAATAGAAGCCAGTGTACTTTGTTAGACGAGCACTACAGGGTCCCGAACTTAACTATCCCACCTTGGAGAAACTAGTGCTGACACTCATTTATGCTGCAAGATGTTTAAGGCGATATTTTCAGGCACACCAAATAGAGGTCCTGAACAATTACCCGATCAAACAAATCTTACTCAAGCCCGAAACATCAGGCAGACTTGCAAAGTGGGAAATTTAGTTAGGTGAACATGACATTAATTACCGGTCAAGGACAAGCATCAAGGGGCAGACGTTAGCAGATTTCCTACTCGAAATCCCAGGAGAAGGAGATGTAGCCAAATAAGGAATTATGGTATTAAAAGATATCCCAGAGGAAAGTCAAAAGTGGACGTTGTACACCTACGGAGCATCCAGCAGGGAGGGCTCATGAGCTGGTCTAAAGATTGGCTGCTAATCAAAGAGTTAGGGAAAAAGCATTCATAGTGGGAGAATATGTGCTAAGAAAGAACGAGGCAAGTCGGGCTCAGCCTCAAGGGAAGCTAGGACCCCTATGGGAAGGCCCATATAGAGTTGTCGAAGCGGACCAGAATGGGGCGTACGCCTTGGAAACAATGGAAGGAAGACATATAACAAGAACATGGAATGCAAGGAATTTGAAGAAATTCTACTTCTAAAAGAAAATTTCCACTAGAGGGCGATAAAGACGGGGTATCCCTCTAAGTGAGTGCCGGTGGATGGCTCAAGCGCCAAAGCGAAAGAAACCAAGATCGAAACCTAAGTTCTTAAGCAACTTACAGAAGAAAGGTTCCGTTACTCGATGTATTTGAAACCCTGTACTTAGTGTACAAATCTAAGCAATCAAAATGATGAAAACCTGTACTTAGTGTACTGAACACTTAAATTATAATGCTTAGTGCATTAAATATTAATACTTAGTGTATTAAATACTCGGTGTATTAAATTCTAGTGCATTCAGCCTTAATACTTAGTGTATTAAACCTTATGATCAACATATACGAGGCTCAACACATTGGCTTATGCAGGTGCGTAGTGCGCCGAGCCATCAATGCATAACCCTTATGCTCAGCATAAGGTCGAATTCTTAGAGCGTGGTCCCGTGGCATTAATCAATTTAGCAACTAGCAACACATAGAGCAATGAACACATAACAATCGCATAGCATAAACCATCAAATGTTACACAAGAGTAGCATCACCAACAAAGTAAAAACAACCATACACAGAAGTCCAAGACATAAACATCAACAAAAAAAAGCAGCAAACACATACAATTTTTCACGCCCCATAGGGGTAGCACACAGAATATACACACCTCCAATAACATCATCATCACCACCGTTTCCATCATCGCCTCCAAGCCCAACAACATCTCCCATGCCTCCAGCGTTCTCAGAAACAATATCCTCAACACGACCTTGCTCATGAACAACTGTTACGACATCCCTGTTACCTCACCACCCAAACAACCGTCGGTATCCAGATGATTTCCTGCACCACCTCCACCACCACTTTCATCAACAACATCCTCGTCACCAACAATCATGTTGTTACCACGATCAACCTCCTCATTGCCACCTGCCACATCTTCAGGAGTACCATCAAAACCAGAAAAATCGCAAAGATCACGAACCCCCTACATGTCCAATTCATGTAATCCCAACAGTGAAGCTTGATCCATACTAGCAAATGCTAAGAGAGCCTCATTGACACTAGCAACATAGCCAAAAGTGGGGGCATCTACAAGACCTTGATGACCAGCATCAGCTACAACTTTACGAATAGACTCTGCTCCAGCAACAAAGGCGGCGTGACGAATGAGGCTCACCGCCCCCATAAACTCTGGATGCTCGATCAACTTATCCATGACTCATACAAGCCCCACTCGTAACAACCAGTTAAGATCATGCTGCACAAACGTTCACATTTGACTGCAAATCAGTAACTTCCCGATCATGATCAGCTGCATCACGTTCAAGGCTTTCAACTTGAATCATTAAAGCCTCGTTCACCTGAGAGAGAGAATCAACCTTTGCCTACAAACCAGACCTGATATTTTCCATGGCCGCTTTTCGGAGGCAAGAAGCTGGTACTTCTGCTCCGAATGCTGAAGATCATTGTTAAGTTCTGAAATACGGCACTCCAACTCAGTAACACGAGCGCCACAACCGGCATGTGCCGTCTCCATCTCGCTGAACATATGGATACACCGTGCCCCAGTAGCAAGATAAAACATGGATTGTGCGGCAGCGTAGGTCATGTTATGGGAAAGGGCAGGACTATCCATAGTCTCCATATCAGCAACGGCGGACGGAGGAAAGGCGTGCCGGGAAAACTCCAAAGCGTTAGCACGAACAGAAAGACGAGACTCATTGTGAAGATTCCAAGAGGGGATAAAGGGAGAAGGCCCTAAAGGCTCCTCACCTAAGTCCTTGAGGGGAGAAACAGAAATTGGGTCCGGATCACGAAGGTCCTTTGAAGGAGAAGGATTGACAGAAGAAGAATGAATAACCTGAGCAGGAACAATGGGTTGTTTATGCGCCCCACTAATCCCTTCAGACTATGAAGCGTCGTCATCAGGGATTACAATAACGGCTGCCGGTGACGAAGAAATCAAACTTAGAAGGCGTGAAAAGCTACGCCTAGTCTGAACTCACTTGGTGGCATTAGGCGCACCGACAACCGACTCCCCCATGGACAGAATGGCCTTCTGCTTGGCTTTCAGCCGTCGAACATCAGCGATACATTATCCTTGCTATCCTCGTTACCCTCAGAGGAAGTATGGTGAGCACCACCCAAAGGCATGACGGAGGAAAAAGGACGAACTACAAGGGGGTCCACTTCAGCAGATGACAGATTTTCGTTCATCGATGGAGGAATAGGCATAGTAGCAATCAGAGCAAGCTGATCCAAGCGGCGGGGAAGAGGGAGACGATCAACTAGATCCACTTCCCGATGCTCCATTTTACCCTTGTAGCGTTTCCGGAGCACCTCATCCATAGACAAAGGAGACTCGTTGCCTGGAAATATCAAGACACCAAAGAAAGAGTCAAGAGGGAAAGACCGCCAAATAGTAAAACCATAGTACTGATAAACAAAGGGAAAACACAGAGACGTACCACCAGCGAAGATGAAGAAAACTGCCATTTTACCGTGATGCCTCCAAGACGAGCTAATTCCTACACCGACAAGAAGGGCCTCAGAATAATCCTCGGCAGATACCTGGACATTCTTAAGAAGATCGGCCACGCCCTAGTTATGGGGAATAAGTTTGGGGATAGTATCAGCTAAAGCATTAGCATGGTAGCATCCGCTACCCACCAAACCCTAATTAACCCAAAACCACTTGTCTTGCCAGTTTTTGGGCGTCCGAACGTTAGGCACTAGAGTATCCCCCCCAGCCGACGAACGGAAAACGTGTATTTATCAACGGTACAAAAAAAGCGGAAGAAGTACTTAAACACGAAGTAATAAGGAAGATATCCATTATCCCCGCAAATCATCTCAAAAGCAACAACCTTGTTCACAACATTTGGTGTTAGCATTTGAACACTAAAACCGTCTCTTTGAAGCACCTCCTCCTGGATATCAGTTAAGGGGAGAAGGAGACCAACATCCAGGGTTTTTTGGTAGATCCTAACTTTTCGGGGAGGGGGGGGGGGGGAGGATAGAAGAACCTGGTGAAGGAAACTCCACACCATCGAGAGAAGTGAGACCATAATTGTTCTCAAGATACGCATACTCAGAAGCAAAGGGCACAATTCCTGGGGGAATCACCATGAAAGAAAATAAAATGGAGTTAAGGAAGAAGAATTGAGAGGAAAAAGAAACATAGATAAGCAGTTAAGATAGGCACTCTTATAAGAAAACGGAAAGGGCGGGATGTTCAAAATGTCTGACACGATGACGTAACCGCTGACCATCATGAGAAGTCATGTCACCATTAAAACCGGAACGACAAGCGAGCGGAGAAACAACACGTGTAAGGCTATCAAGCCCAGAACACCGTATCAAGTAGTACAACGCTCCGACTACTAGACTAGGGGACTTGATCACATGCCTAAGCTGGCACGGAAGAGTCACGTCCGGCCAAGAAACCTGGCGCCCTTGCCGAGCCAAGAGAAGCGGACTCAGCGCTCGCTAGCGCCCTAAGAGCAGGACGCCCCGGTGAAAGGCTCGCGCCCGCCAAGGACGCTCCCGGCGTCAAGACAAAGGATATGGCCAAGCGATAAGGCAAAGGATCAGAGCATTACTGCCGGAGCCAATGGTAGTACTCTGACAGAAAGAGGCACACAATCCTCCCAGCAGCGCCTCTGACCTTGTCCCCTAAAAGCGATCCTATCTCGTACGGACAAGCAAGGTCGCTAAGTATAAAAAGACGCACTCAGGTGCCCTAAAGGTTAGAACTCTTCACCTAGCTATTCTTAACAGAAACACCTAAGACTTCATCTAACTTGACCGTTAGAGCGTTCTTCCGGGAGCATCCTCATGGGAAGCGGCTGACGACGATTTTCTCTTGTGACCTTTCAGATACCTTCTAGCGCCATACCAAATAGCGAGCCAGAGCAGTGAAGCAAGGTTGCATCACTAAGATTCCCACAAAGCACAAAGCAAGTAGCATGCGGGCAATGGAAAAACTAACCAACATACTTTAATCAAACCATTCTATCCTCTAATCAGGAATATGTACTAGCACGCAATTCGAAGGCTCATACAATCAGGCAAAAGAGTCAGTGGCGGAGATTGCCGCCAAGTTCATGGAGAGGGCCTTACAAGTGCCTCGGTATGCAGGTTATGAGGAAATAAGGAAGACTCAGTACTATGATATGTTGAGAGCTGACATCCGGAAACATGGAAGCTATTCAGCATGCCCGACTTTGGAGGACATGATAGCGAGGGCGAGGGAGAGAGAGATTGACATAGAGCACATCATAAAGAGGAAGGCAGAGGTTGGGCAGGTTACTGGGGTTTTGGGAAGAAACCCAAGGGATCTGACAGTAGGTCAAAGGGGCAGCAGGGCTGGAGCCGCTGTGGGAAATGCGGCAGGATACACGAGGGAATTTGTAGACTAGGGTCATCGAGCTGCCATACGTGCAGCAAGCTTGGGCATTTTAGTGGGGATTGTACAGCCCCTGCCCGAAATCTTCATACATCAGACCTAATTTGCTTCCATTGCAATTAGAAAGGCCATAAAAGGCCAACTGCCTGAGTTTGACATCACGAGCATTAATGGCGGCTCTAGCTCCAACGACCCTGCAGATCAAGGATGGACGACATGGTAAGACGGATGCTGCTGTGGTGAGGAGCCGAGCCTTCCAGCTGACCTTCGAGGAGGCGTGTGCCGCACCGGATGTGGTGACGGGTATGTTTTCTTCTCCTTAACTCTTATTACAAGTCGGTTATGATATTTATGTGCTATGTTTATGTGTTTTGTTTAGAACCGTTCCATGTGAACGGCATCCCAGTACATGTGTTATTTGACTCAGGGGCTACCCGATCATTTTTCTCTCTTAAACTTAGCAAGAGGTTTTCTGAGTCTTCGGGGATGTTGGATTGTCCTCGTGGATTTGTTTCCTATTCCGTTGCGTGGGAACAAGGTTATTATCAGCATGGATTGGCTGAGCTCTAACAGGGCGGTGATCAACTGTGCACAGCAGTTGGTGCGTGTTAGGACCCCAAGTGGGGGAGAGTTGATGATTCAGTGCGAGAGGCCGCAACATGGATCAGCTTTGTGCTCAGCAGCGAGGGCTAGGCGCTACCTTCATCAAATTTGCTCAGGGTATGTCGCCTACGTTATGGATACCCGGGGGGCGGGTAAGGCGACCGTCAGTTATGTGCCAGTGGTGCGAGAGTACCTGGACGTATTTCCAGAGGAGTTACCTGGGATACCTCCGGAGGGACAGGTTGAATTTAGGATCGACCTAGTCCCTGGTGCGACTCCTATAGCCAAGGAACCATATCGGTTGGCTCCTCCCGAGATACATGAGTTGTCTACACAGCTATAGGAGCTGTTAGACAAGGGATTCATTAGGCCAAGAAGTTCACTATGGGGAGCCCTGATCCTGTTTGTGAAGAAGAAGGACGGGTCGCACCGAATGTGTATAGATTACCGGGAGCTGAACAAGGTAATGGTGAAGAATCGTTACCCACTCCTGAGGATTGATGATCTCTTCGACCCGCTACAGGGGGGCATTATTGGTTTTCCAAGATAGATTTGTGATCAGGCTACCACCAGATGTGAGTCTGAGATGAGGATGTACAAAAGACTACTTTTCGAACTCTCTATGGCCACTATGAGTTCGTGGTGATGCCCTTTGGGCTCACCATTGCCCCTACCGTGTTCATGGACCTCATGAACCGTGTATGCAGATCGATGTTGGATCAGTATGTGATAGTTTTTATCGATGAGATCTTGGTTCACTCCAAGACGCAGGAGCAACATGAGGAACACTTGCAGGAGGTGTTGGATACCATGAGGAAGGAGAGCTTTTACGCCAAGTTCTCCAAGTGTGAGTTCTAGTTGCACGAGGTGTAGTTTATGGGGCACCTTGTCAATTAGAATGATATTTTGGTCGAACCGGCTAAAGTGGAGGCCGTGATGAGATGGGAGGTTCCAAAGTCTCCATCTGAGATTTGGAGTTTCCTTGGGTTAGCAGGCTATTACCGGAGGTTCATTCAGGACTTCTCCAAGATAGCAGTACTCTTGAGTCGACTGACAAAGAAGGCTGTGGTCTTTCGCTGGGGGCTGAGTAGTAGCCATCATTCAAGACATTGAGACAGAGGTTGTGTGAGGCACCGATCTTAGCCCTGCTAGAGGGCGTGGAGGATTTTGTAGTGTTCTGTGATACGTCCATCTCGGGTTTGAGCGCAGTGTTAATGCAGAGAGGGCATGTCATCGCCTATGCCTCGAGGCAGCTGAAGCCTCATAAGGCGAACTACCTGACGCACAACTTAGATTTGGGGGCGGTTGTTTTTGCCCTCAAGATTTGGCGAGACTACCTCTCTGGGGTCCGTTGTACTATTTACACAGACCACAAGAGCTTGAGGTACCTCATGGATCAGCTAAATTTAAACATGAGGCAGCGTCAGTGGATAGATGTGGTGAAGGATTACGACTGTGAGATCCTATACCATCCAGGGAAGGCCAATGTTGTAGCCAATGCACTTAGCCATAAGGCAGCCCCGATCAAATACATTTTCTTGAGAATGATGATGGTGACTTCGCTTCTGGAGAAGATCTGAGAAGACTAGTAGGAGGCTATGAAGGAGGAACACCAGAAGAGTGAGCACATTGTGGGCCAGATTTCCTCCTTCGACTATGATAGTCACGGGCTACTGACACTACACTGTAGAGTGTGGGTGCCGTATGTTGGTGGTGTGCGCCAGATCCTGATTGAGGAGGTGCACAAGTCCCGATTTTTCATCCATCCCGGGGCGAAGAAGATGTATAGAGATCTTCGTCCTGATTACTGGTGGTCCAGCATGAAGCAGGATGTAGCCTGGTACGTTGAGAGGTATTTGACCTGCAGGAAGGTCAAGGCCGAGCACCAGAGGCCTCACGACAAGACACACCCGTTGGAGATCCCTGTGTGGAAATGGGAAGATATCAGTATGGATTTCATCACGAAACTTCCTACGACCGCACGAGGAATGGATTCGATTTGGGTCATCATGGATCGGTTGACCAAGAGTGCCCATTTCATCCCTATCCAGGAGAGAATTTCGGCTGAGAAGCTGTCCGACATCTACATCAGAGAGCTAGTAGCTCGCCACGGAGTGCCAGTTTCTGAGATTTCTGACCGAGACGTGCGATTTACCTCCAGATCCTAGAGTGGAAGTTAGAAGTGCTTGGTTGAAGGAAGAAGCTTTGGATCCAAAGAATTCTTTGTCAAATCAGCCTTATTGAGGTATAAAGTCTATACGTTGACTATTCATTTACTAGATCTCTTCATGGAGTAGTTTAGGGCCTTAAGGAGCGTATTTTGGAACCATTCATGGGTGCAAGCATGTTTTGGAGTTATGACCTCCGATCTAGATGTCCATGGCCTTATCAGACTCAAATTTGCCAACTTTATTAAGTCTTGGCCCTTCTCCATGCCTTAGATCTCTTTAGGAGTTGAGTTTTGGTGTTATTAGCTTCATGGCACCATGCATGAACATAAAATTAGCAACTTTACATGGTAACTTAGTCCTAAGGGACCAGATCTATGGTTTGGAATCATTAAACCCGGCTAGAAGCGACTGAATGGATTTAGACTAAGGGGAACTCGAGGAGTTGTTCATACAACTCGGCGAGTTAGGTCGTGGTCCCCCAACCTTTTCTGTTGCTATGCGAACTTGTTGAGTCTAGGAGACGACTCAACAAGTTGGCCATGGTTTTGGATTATAAAGATTGAGGAACTCAATGAGTTCAAGGAGGGACTCAGCAAGTTGTGAGTGAAAGGTCCCGACTATGTTATGAGGAGGAACTCGGCGAGTTCATGAAAGAACTCAACGAGTAGGATCGAGATTCCAGGATTTTATGGATCATGTAACTCGATGAGTTGGTGGGCCAACTCGGCGAGTTGAGTCAACCAGGATGTTGACTTTGACCTTTAACTAGAGTTGACCCTTAAAGGGGTTATGAGTATGAAAGAGTAATTAAAAGAGATTTTATGTGTAGGATTTTGAGGAGAGTTGATCCCAAATTCGTGGACAATTCAGCTACTTCATGACATTAAGATGAGTTACCTTCCAGTACAAGTCGGTCGAAGGCACCAATGCCGGTCCACTAGTAAGAGGTATATTCGAGATGATTGTATTTGTGATAATTATTTGGTATGCCACTATCTGTTATGCTTTATGGGCTAGTATGCTATGATGTTAGGTGATAGTGGTAGGAGGGGTAGGATAGACCCCAGTACCGGTCGATAGGGTCGAAGGGGTATGCCAGCACCCAGATAAGCTAGGCAGTATATGAATTATATGTTTATGCACTAGGATTCTATGTGGTAGAA
This sequence comes from Lactuca sativa, assembly GCF_002870075.4. Taxonomy (NCBI): domain Eukaryota; kingdom Viridiplantae; phylum Streptophyta; class Magnoliopsida; order Asterales; family Asteraceae; genus Lactuca; species Lactuca sativa. Next base: position 189,070,729 of record NC_056631.2, on the reverse strand, counting down.
GTAGAGGGTGAAATAGTCCTCAATACCGGTCGAAAGGACCGAAGGGGTAGGCCAGCTCCCTGATATGCTAGGCGAGGTACCGGTCAAAAGGACCGAAAGGGTAGGCCATCACCCTGATATGCTAGGCAAGGTACCGGTCGACAGGACCAAAGGGATAGGCCAACACCCTGATATGCTAGGCAGTTACCGGTTGAAAGAGACCGAAGGGGTAGTCCAGTACCCGAATATGTTAGACAATATGTATATTGTATGGTATGCGGTATGATGGGGGAACTCACTAAGCTTTGTGCTTATGGTTTTCCATTTTTGTTTCAGGTCCTTCTTCCCCGAAGGGAAAGGAGCCGACGCGGTAGCAGCATATCACATATTCTTGGGATTTGTACTATGACCTTATTACTATCTTCTGACATGCTTTTGAGACATATGATCTATGGTTTTTATGGGATAAGATAACTTGATTTTGTTTTCTAAAATTTGTTTTATGAATAGTTAAATCAAAAATGAAATTTTTGGTCTTAAATTTTGGGATGTTACAAGCCTCCTATGGAAATAAGTATATTTTTGTTCTAATTGATGAATACTCATGATACATGTGATGTTTCTTAATTAATGAAAAAGGTGATGCAATAAAATACTTCGAGACATTCAAAGCAAGACTAGAGACGGAAAGCAGGAAACCTATGTGTGTATTATGAACGGATAGAGGTGATGAGTTCATGTTACATGATTTTAACAAGTTGTGTGAAGATCATGGAATGTTGGGTACCTTACAACTCCATACATGCCACAACAAAATGGCGTGGTTGAAAGAAGAAATTGTACCCATCTTGAGATGAATAGAAGTGTGTTAAAAGAAAAACAAGTTCCAAAAAAGTTTTGGGGTTGAAGATGTACATCATGTAGCTCACATTATAAACATAATACCAACCAAAGAAATAAAAGAGATGACTCCATATGAAGCTTACCATAATCGAAAGCCAAGTTTTGGACATGTACGAGTGTTTGATTGTGTAGCTTACTCGAAGGCTATAGGACCTCATGTGAAGAAATTTGACGATCGTTCAACAAAAACAATACACTTTGGAACCGAACCTGGAACCAAAGGATATTAACTCTATGATCTAGTGAAACAGAAAAATATAGTGTCAAGAGATGTTGATTTGGCGAACAAAAAGGGTGGAACTAGAATGAATATGACGATTCTACACATAAACATGGAATGTTTTGGGTTTACGGGTCGAATCTTGTAGATACTAGGGATGGATCGGTAACATGTAACGCATACAATATCAATGTGGAGGTAGAATCGGAAATCGATGGTAATGCGTAAGCTCAGGCTTTTAACAATGGAGATGGCGGCAGCAAGACACTCGAAAACATGAATCATGAAGAAATCGATCATCATGAGCCAACACAAGCATCATGTACTCATTGAAGGTCAAGTCGAATCCCTCACTTAACAAAGAAATTTAAAGACTTTGAGATGGATTTTCTTATGGAAAATATCAAACTCTTATTATCTTTAAATGAATACGAACCATTGACTTATCATGAAGCCAAAAACAATCCACGATAGGTAGATGTTATGAAAGAAGAGATGGATTCAATTAAAAAAATGGAACTTGGAAACTAGTACGAAGACCAAGCAATACAACCATCATTGGTTTAAAGTGAGTCTTTAAGGTCAAGCGAGACGTAAATGGATCCATTAGCAAGTACAGAGAAAGGATTGCAGCAAAAGGTTACCTGCAACAATAAAGGGTTGAATTGGAAGAAGTATTTGCTCCAGTAGCATAGATAGAGACACTTCGAGTACTTATTGCCCTCGTAGCACTCAAAGGATGAGAGTTACATCACCTTGATGTAAAATTTGCTTTTTTACATGGTGAGTTTTAAGAAGTGGTGTATGTTCATCAAACAGAAGACTTTGTCAAAGAAGGGCAGGAAGACATGGTGTATAAACTCGAGAAGGCATTGTACAGCTTAAAGGAAACACTACGGACATGTAATATGAAGCTTGATAGAATCTTAAAGGACATGAATTTTTGAAGGTGCGTACAAGAATATGCTATATACACGAGACAAATAAAGGAAAACTTAATCATTGTTGTTATACAAGTTGATGATCTTGTTATTACAGGATCAAACACCAGAATCATATCAAAATTCAAGCAAGAAATGGCTATGAAATTTGATATGACTAATTTAGGCTTTCTTACTTATTACCTCAAAATTGAATTACATCAAAGAGAAAAGGATGTTACAATCACTCAGGAAGGGTATGTGAAAAAAGTACTCAAAGATGCAAGGATGTTTGGTTGTAACTCTACTTTAGTCACAATGGACTCGAATGTAAACTTTACTAGTGAAGAAGGTGAAAAAGATGTTGATGCTAATGAATATCAAAGCTTAGCAAGAAGACTAAGATATTTTTTTTCAAACCAAGCTATACCTCTCATATACAGTTGGCATTACAAGTTGATATATGCAAGAGCCAAATAAGTCTCACATGGAAGCCATCAAACAAATCCTAAGGTATGTAAAAGGAACTCTTGGATATGGGGTACGTTACACTCAAGGAGGATCCATCAGCATTGTTGGTTATAGTGATAACAATCACAACATTGATGAAGATAATACAAGGATTACAACTGGTCATATTTTTATCTGAAAAAGTCACTAATTATGTGGTGTTCACATAAACAAGAAATTGTTGACCTATCTTCATGTGAAGCTAAGTACATGGTTGCAAGTGCAATAAGTTGTCAAGTTGTATGGCTTCATGATCTTGTTATTGAGATAACAGGGGTGAAGATACAAGAGGTGGTATTATGAAATGACAGCACTGTGACAATAACATTAGTCAAGAATACAATTTTTCATGGTTGAAGTAAGCACATCAAGTCTCGGTTTCACTACATACGCGAGAGGGCGGATGAAAAGGAAATCATGGTGGAGCACATCAATGGAAAAGAGCAAAGAGTTGACATTCTAACAAAAGAACTTGCAAAAATTAAGTTTACTAAAATGCACAAGTTTTTAGGATTGGAAGACCTCTTAAATCAAAAATTAGGGGTAAATATCATGTATATTCCTGATTTACCTTTATGCACAAGTCGGTGCATAAAAGACAATTAGGAATCCTAGTTTGAGTTGGATACTAGGAACTATGGTAAGGATCAAGTTTCCTTAAATCAAGTTTTCTTAGTGAGAAAGGCTAGGGATCAATATTTATAGGGGTTTGTATCGTCCTTGGGTAGATTGATTAAGACATCTCCAATAACCTTGTTTTGTAATATAAGTTTTGAGTTATTTTCTTGATTTATAATAAGAAGTTGTTTTTATTCATTTGTTAAATATCAATTCTGTCTTACATGCTCGACCTTAAATTTAGATACCATATGAATGTTTGGATGAAATTTCATAAATATTACATATAATCTTGCATTTAGGGGATAGGGGGTGAGAAATGTCAAGCTAGAGATACTTAGACTCGAGAAAAGGAAAGGTCTTCCTTGACTCCAAGTCCTCACTTGATATGGTATTGGGCTCTAGATGCCATGTAGTTTTTCAGCTTGTACCTTCACAACATTCCTTAACTCCTCTTCATGGAGCATTCTGTAATCTATCTTATCTAGTTTATTTAAACAACTTATTGATATGTTCTCCTTTACATAAATGAAATGCGTTCAGAAAGCTAACGTGAGTTATGCACTCTTTTTTTTCTCTCAAAAGTGATGTTTTAACATTTTCCTTGATCGGTGAATCATAACTAATTAGAGTGACTGGATCAAAATTTGTTGGGGCTTTGAACATATCATGACTAACCATTTCTCCCATAGTCTTGGTTGTCTCGGTGTAGATGTGAGAACTTCATCAATCTTTGCGGTAAGCGTTTCCTTTAGATGGGAAGGAAAGGAAGTGTCTTCTTTACTATAAGTATTTTTTTAGGATTAAAGGAAACTATGGTAGAGGAGGAGGCATAAAATTATTCTATGGTTTCATAGTAGAGGGAGATTTGATTTAATTTGTGGACTTATAATGCTTATAGTGCCGTCTTTTCACCTTTTTTATGCCAAAGGGCCCAAACCTATGCAACAACTCATCAACATTTTTCTCAAACTGTTTGTTCTCTTTTAAAATATTGAATACTCTAAGGAATACATGAATGAGCTTATTGGTAGAATTTACCTTTGAGGTTGAATGAATGGTGGTAGTAGCAAACTGAATGAAAATTTTCAATGTTTTAGTCATTGGGCCAAACTTTTGATTAGGCACCTCAGAAGATTGTTTATTCGATGAAGGATTTGAACAAGAAAACCATGCATGATGATGTTCTTGTTCTGATGTTCAACTATTTCGTGCTAAAGTCTATTGATTTATTTGATTTTTCCTTGTTTGGATGTGATGAATCAAGTCATTTTTGTGGTATTGTTGTCGTTAGCCATGCTTAATAAAGTATTAATCCATTAACTATGTCTTTTATAGTCTTTGGTCCTCTTGTCTTCCAATTCCCGTATCATGTCGTTAACCTAAACAAAAATTATATAATTCACTTTTTATTCCCTTTCCTCGATCGTGGGAACTTATAATAAAAGGGTTTCTACTACACATTGTAGGTCCTTAAACTCTTGGTTTGGTATATATTGGTTATCCAAAGGTTTCATAGAATTATCACATAAAAGATGGAGTTGAATTTCGATCAAGGGCATTCATTTTTGACTTGCTAACTAGAGGAGATGTGTTAAATAATTGCTTTATCCCCAACAAATGCAAAGAAAGCCTTTGGAGGAGTTTCATCCTCTCGCTTTGGTCCTTGAAATGTATTTATACATTCTTTAGTTACATGTTCCTTGTATTAGATAGCCAAAATTCTTCTTGCTTTTTCTATATGTTTCTTTTCCCTATCAGTGTTGTCTATCTTTCTCTCTTACTCACCTGCAATTTCATCCGCCTATTGTTTTCGAAGGTCCAAAATATCTTCTTTCTCTTTCATGCTTCGCTTCTCTCTTTTTTAATCCTGATATTTCATTCTTTAATGTCTTATTCTTTTACATATACCTATTGTAGATGTTCATGTATTAGTTTTTCCATTTTTTGATGTTTTATTCTACTCTCTTTCTCTCCCCTCCTTACTCTCTCAATTATTTAAAGATGGAACACCATTCTCACATATATCCATACTAGACTTACATTTGTCTCATGTATTCATTCCTTAACTATGTGCTAATGCTCATCATTACCGATAATCATAATTTTCTCACTACCAAGTGCTTTGAGAGACCTCAAGTGCGTCTGTATCGAGGTGTCGAGGTGCTGATCACTTGGCATCTGTGTTAGTGATATGGACATATTTAGTCTTATAATTCATGCATTATCTTTATACTTTATGTTGTATTGTCTCAAATATTGAACAAAAGGTACTTAATTAGTGTAAAATTTCATTTTCAGCAACAAAGACATGCTCGGAAGGAAAAGAAAGCGGAATTGGGGATTGGAAGCTTGGACCTTGGATTTTGAAGAAAGAAGATGAAAATATAGAAGAACACGACGTGTTATCCTTGAACACGATATGTTGATATGGATATCCGGATAAGATAAAATAGGGCTTTGCCGTACACATGTTTTTAATGAAGAACATGGCGTGTTGAGTCCATAAACACGACGTGTTGCGCCGATTTTCAACATCAATTTAAGGATCGTTTCTATTCAAAACCCCAACGAATGCTTGGGGTTTTTATCGACTTTTGGAGGCCAGAGACATCTCTAGGTGCTGTGGATTTCAGAATTCGACTAGAAGCTTTGAATTGAAGAGATCTAAGACAAAAATCATTAGTAACTTACTTAATTCCTTTGCTCACATCATGTTTGCATTGATGAATTTTGTTTTAATGATTGTTATTGCTGAAGTCATGGGCTAAACACCCTACTTTCATTTAGAGTAGAGAATCTTATGATTATGGTTTGATTTAATGGCTTTGGATTATATTGACTTGCTCATTTATGATGTTAAGCTTGTTAAAAGAACCCTATGTGTTAATGATAATTATTTTCTGTTGATTACTAAGTAAATTGAGATTGTATGAACATCTTCTTGACTGCTTGCCTCTTATGGTTTTCTGAAAACAAGATTGTAAGACTAGTGTTGTGAATATAACCTAGGGTTAACTAGAAAATAAGTAAATTAATGTGTGAGCTATATATGATGACCAACCATATATAAGTTAATCGAACCAACCAATTTAATTAACTACAATTACAAGTCTTGCTTGATTCGAGCTGAACACTAGTAAACTCTTTAGTTTAATCACCTGATCACTGCTTGAATTATTTGTTTGCTAAAGGATTAGTAATAGTGAACATGAAACTAATCGCATTAGAAATCGATAATTTATGATATATTAATCCATTGCACTTGCACTTGCCACGAAACCAACCATAGGAATAAGTGAATCGAATCTAAATGGAAGCCTCTTTATTATTATGGAATCTAGTTGTCTTTTGTTCTTCTTTTAGTTGTTATTTGTTCTTTGCTAAGTGTTTAAGTAATTTATTAAGTTTCTATTCTTGCAAAACTCGAGAAAAACCCTTTCTTTAATAATTTATTTAATTAGTTAAGATTAGTAATAGCTTTAATTTTTTTTACCGCTCCCTGTGTTCAATACCTTACTCACCTTCACTAAACTGTTAATCAATAGGTACACTGCCGACCGTGTGTTTGTTTTTGTTTATGTTAGTTAGGATTAAAACTAGTACATTCCACACGTATTAGTTAGCTTGTCACAAATGTTCACTTAACATGGCTTCCTATGGATCCTAAAAGTTTGTTCTGAGGCATAATAAGGTTCGGTCTTGTTCTTGCAGCATGGTCCAAATGGAGTTCCTGCATGTTAGATTTCTCGATCGTTGCCTTGGGTTATGCAACGTTGAAAGAGGGAGAAACGAACTCCTTTAGATCAAAAAACGTGTCCATCTTTGTACCTTAGGGTTTCTTAGGACTATTTTCAATGTCAACATCACTTTGGGAGGATGGTGACAAATTGTGGGGACTTCCCCTATACATATATGAGACACATGCTCCTTTTAAAGGCTAATGGTAAACTAGGCTAACTCTCATTAACCTGAAATTTGGTTGAACTCATCCTTCAACCTATTGATAAGACGAGGATGACTTGGTCACTTGCGGTTGTGTGGAGGTAACTTGGGGGCTTTCCTTTGTGAAAAACTCTAGATTATGAGAATAAAGATCGTTTTTTTGTGTGTTAAAACCAATACAATAAACACACACACACATATATATATATATATATATATATATATATATCAAGTTTAAAGTGCTAAAATGATAATTTTGCACTTCCAATGGTTAGAAATGCCTATATAGCCATTTGTATATAAAAAAATGTATTTATACTATGCCGATATCTTTTTTTTGGAAAATTGCCCACCAATCCGATAGATTGAATAAATCTGATTCAAATATTTGGTATCCAGTTTTAATATTGCCTGGTTCGGATTAGATATTGGATTTTGAAAAAAAACCAGATCTGTTATGGGTATGTATGGCACAAGTATATGATGTGAGAGTCCATAATAATTGTTTTGTGTTTAAGTTTGATCATCATCTTTCTCATTTCCTTCAAATTGTATTCACTTCCCTGATTTTCTCTCATAAAGTTGGATTCGGGAACAAGATGTTTAAAATATTATGATTTACGTTGTTCGTGTAACTATGAGACTGATAGGTTAGGGATCAATAATGGTAACTCTACCATTTTCTACTAGTATTTGACACTTATATCCATAACTTCCATATATGCCCCTGATATGACCCTATTTATATATTTAATTTAGGACATTATCTTAATATTACTAGACTTAATCGATATATTTAAAGATAAATGATACTTATAATGATTTACATTGGATAAATACACGGAAAATCGTAGCTGAGAATTAAAAAGAAAGAATAGGAGCTGAATGGAGTTGATAAGCATCAAATATCGAAAGTTGCCAAATTTACCAAGTACGCGCCACGACATAGAACTAAATGCACTGCGACTAAGCTTGAAAAGTCGACAAGGACGAGCAAACCTTCGAAGACGTGACACAACAAAGGAACTATCACGAAGCGACGATGGAGTTATTTGAAATTTATATAAATAAATGTCATCCTCTATTCGAAAAGGTGTGCCAACTTGGAAGACAAATTATTTTACAATTTTAGAAGACCAGAAGAGAATTGGAAGTTGGAAAACACAACTGGAGTGTTGTTTTGAAGATTAAAGTATGGATTCGACATTTAGGTGTTGTTTGTTTTTTTGAAGCTAAAATGCTACAGTCTGCGAACCACATCTGCAAGCCTCTAAAACAGAAGAGGTGGACCAAACGTTTGCAGTCTGCAATAAGAAGTCTGTTTGTTTTTAACGTCTATAGACTGTTGAAATAAACTGAATTTCAAATAAATTAATTTTACAAACTTAAAATGGTTTTTAAACACCAAAATTCTAATAATAATTATCATACAACATTGAAATAAAATTTATGTTTTACACATTTTAGCACAAAATAAGCATATAATGACTCATGATTTCACACTTTCAGCCAAAAAACCTGCAATCAAACACCATTATTTCACAATTTCAGTAAAAAGAAGCATATAAACATCATAATTTCATATTTTCAGCATATATATATATATATATATATATATATATATATATATATATATATATATATATATATATATATAAGCATCATTATTTGAAAATTTCAGCACAAAAACAACACATAAAAACATTATTTCAGTAAAAAATAGCCATAAACATCAACATTTCAAATTTCCAGCAAGATATATCAAGAAATAATGTGTTCCAACAATATTTCACAAAAATTAAAGAAGAAAGGTTGTTTTCTGATTTTCAGCAAGGAAAGAAAAGAAGAAAGGCTACATAAACATCAACTAATTTTAGTAAAATAGAGAGTTTTTCTAGAAAAATAACCCTCAATTTCTTGTTAAAACAAGAATAAAAACCAGAAACAGGAGAGGTACTTACCTGTTTGCTTGCGTTTTCAGTGATTGGTCTACGAGAGTTGGTGGTCTGTTGGCGTCGGTGGTGCTCCTAGTCTAGACAGCAGTTTCGAGAGGAGGAGACGGGCTGAAGAAGACCGGCGCTGGAGGGGTAATCGATTGCGGATACAATCGAGTAGGAAGTCGATTGGAATGGAGGCGTAAGATAAAAGAAGATGCATCCGTTTTCTTAGGTTAAAATCGGTGGTGCTCCTTGTCTCGAAGGCATCAACGAGAGGAGGAGATGGGCTGAAGAAGGCCACCGGTGGAGGGCAATCAATTGAAGATACGAACGATTTGGGGACGTCGATTAGAATGAAGGTGCTATAGAAAATAAGATGTATCCTTTTTTTAGGTTAAAATGGTTTAATGACCTCCGAAGACAATAGCCCATATATGTGCCAAGAATACCTCACACAGACGTTTTTAGATCTACGGACTTCCAAATAACAAACACTCTGCGAGGTCATATGTTTGCATGTGGTCTACGCCACGCAGACAAAAGTGGTTGCGTAGATCTGCATACAAAAACAAAGAGCCTCTTAATCATTTAGTTTTCTTAGTTCCTTTTCTTAACTATAATTATGGGCTAATACCCTTGTCTTCCGCTTAGAAGTAGATGATTAATACTATGGGTTGATTTGTTAGTTTGGATTTATAAAGTTCATTATTTATCATGTTTGTTTGATCGTAAAATATTATGTATTAAAGTTTGGATTTTATTACGTACAACTAAATTTTATATAATCTAGAGGATCAATCTTATTATATATGTTTCTATCATAGCGAATTTATAAGCAATAAATTATAAAGATTACAGATGGACCAAATCCTATGGTTAGGTGATATAATAATTAGGGATGAGTAACGGGCTAGACTCGAACCGAACTAGCCTGAAGACCGAAAACTCGATGACCAAAAATTGTGAATTACCTTACCTAAAAACCAGATCATTTTTGGGTGTATCGGGTCTAGGTTCGATTCGGTCCGGTTCCTAGTACTAAACAAGGTTTCAGGTTTTGGACCGAATTAGACTTTGACAATGTTGTTTATGGTTTCAGTCTGATCCTGTTCCGGGTACCAACTTAGGTTTCATATCTTTGTTGTTTCCGATGGAGAGTTGGAGATTAGAGGCCGAACCCAAAAAAATAGACACTGTCGTAAACTAGGGAAGAGTCGATGATCACATAAGGGTTTTTTTTTCTAGTTGTCGCTCTAGGGATGAGCCTCATTGTGTACTAGTGAAAACAAAAGAAGCTAATAATAATTTAATGTTCATAAATAATGTTTTTTTTTAAGAAAAAAATAGTTTCATAACTAATGTTCCAATAAATACATTACCTCTAGCCAAATTATTTTCGATAATCAGGATTTTAAATTTTAGAAATCTTGCAATATAATATTAATTAATAATTCAATATCATTATACATATATTTTAAACATATGTTGATATACATAAAAGGAATTAAGGTGAAAATGTTTTCGGTCCGGTTCGGGTTAAATCCCATTTTCCATATACGGTCTGATCCAAACCCGAAATCAAATTATTGGTAAAAACAAAAACCGAAAACCAACCTACTAATATGAATATCTGGTCCAATTCGGGTCCAGTCCCGATTTTTTTCCGGTCCGATCCGGTCCAACGGATCGTATGCTCATCCTTAATAATAATAAAGTAAAATATATAAGATAACATTAGATGACAATTTTGCGCTTAGATTAATATTCATGACCATCGAGATTAACCACTAAATCAGATCTTTCATAATTCAAACATTTAATTAGTTGTTTAGATAGTTAATTGCATGATTATTATTTTACATGTTTTTTTCGGTTATTTAGATAGTTAATTGCATGATTTTTTTATTTGATTTATAATTAATGTTTTAAATTCGTTTTTTGCTTTCGTTTGCTACTTTAGCGGTTAATTCAAGTTTAGTTAAGTTTAAACAGAAATACGAATGTATTATTTTGTCTTTACTTTAATTAATATTTGGGTAAATTACATGAATGATTCATATGATATGAGATAATTTGCGTGTTTGATCCCTAAAACTTTTTTTTAACTTGCACCGTCCCTACTTTATGTTTTTGTTGCATGTTTGGTCCCTGTCCATTCTAAAAAGACTGATTTACCTTACTGTTTATCATTGCACATCCCCAAAATGGACCATCTTCAAAAATGATGCAACACAAATTTTGTAGAATAGCTCAATTATTCTCTCTCGTTGTTTCTCATATCGTCCCTCCACATGAAATTTGGTCGCCGACCTGACTTCATCTCCCACATATCCCACCTCCCCCTTTGTTGCCAGAAAACCCAATGCCGACCTGACTTCATGTCCCACTAGAAATTCCACCGTTGATAGAAGCAAAAATTACACTAATGCTACCTGATGCAATCAGTGATCGTATATGTCGATTGAAGCAACAAACGTACACCATCTTCATTACCGCTTATCCCATCTCTCTTCAACCCACCAACGTTGGTGGTGGTTCTGAAATCATGAAACAAAACGAGACTTGAAAAATTAGCAAGCATTTACAAAATCCTTGAATGTTTCTATACATGATATTTGAAGATTGATTATGTTGAATTTCTTGACTTTGGGGGAGAAAGAATGGAAAGTAAACATAAACAATGTTTCCTTTCAAGAACTTGTCTTTCCCTGATTTCGTATTCCTTTTTCATCTGATTCGCATACTTAAAATTTCCGTTCTATGACCTAAGACATCGCCTACAAATCATCTATGTCATTAGACTAAGTCTTCAAATTAGGAATTGAGTTGATTTTGAAAATGTAGGTTTGTAATTTGAGTTTTTTAATATGTTCCCTAAGGACACATATAAAAAGCATTAATTAATAAAAAATATTACCATAATTAAATTTGAAATGCATTAATTATGATGAATATTATCATAATTTAATGTGAAATGCATTAATAATCTCCATAATAAATGTATTTCTATAACATCCAGAATTTCGGGTATGATAGTTCGTGTTTCAATTTTGAGGATTTAGGAGGGACTCGACGAGTCGTAGGTCTGACTCGCCAAGTCATGTCGAGTTGATCACGTGGATTTAATGAGCAGACTCGACGAGTCCGAGTATGGACTCGCCGAGTGGGTACTAGGCAGAGAAAACCCTAAGTTCCGGGGTTGGAGCCTATTTAAAGGAACTTATGACCTTGGATGCGCCCCATATCTCATCTGAGAAACCCTAAATCACCATTGGAGCCAAAGGAGAGTTCTTATGATAAAATCAAGTAGTTTTAGTGTGATTTTTCAAAGGAATAGAAGGGGTTCAACTAGAAGGACCAAAGGAGGTTGTTATTCTGAACATCCAAGCAAGGATCTCCATTCTGAGGTAGTATTTCGCCCCTTCCTTCTGTTTTGTGTAGAATCCTTGAATCTAGGGTTTTCTTTACCCTTTCTTGGAAAGTATATGATGCGTATGAGGTCCTAATGTGGAAAACGTGTCGAATCTGGACCTTAAGAGGTCCAGAGAGTCCCAGTCTTCCAGCTTTTTGCAGTTCCGTTGAAGTTATGAATCAAGGATGCCATTTTTAGAGCTATTTCACCATATAGAGCCATATATGTGTTGCATGAGTATAAAGACTGGACCTTTATGTGATTATTGGGTGTTAGAAGGTCAGATCTATAAGTTAGAGAAACAGATATGACCTCAGAAGGCCATTTAAGTGTTGCCATGGAGGGAACTTGCCGAGTCTATAAGAGGACATGACGAGTCGAGTCGGGTTGCCCCACGATTCGTGACCAGTGGTAACCCGTCGGGTGAAAGGTTAACTCGACAAGTCGAGTTGAGGCCTTAAGATGATTCAGAGGACACACATGGACTCACCGAGTCACCCGAGTGCACTCGACGAGTCTGGTCAAAGTTTGACCGTTGACTAGAGTTGACTTCAGTTGACCTTAGGGTTTTGGTAAAACTGATTCAAGGGAGGTCAGGGAAGGGTAGAATGGTTTTCTACCCATTCTATAGAGATGAGGACAAGAGGAAGTATTAATTAGAAATGTTTGCCTTATGTGTTAGGCAGAGGCTCGGTCGAGGTTATCAAGCCAGAAGGTTTACTAGACACCATGTGAGGTGAGCCTTCTCACTATACTTTACCTAGAGTGCTAATTATGTGTGACCAAAAGGTCTTATGTGCTATGATGAGTATGTGATGTATGTTGTTATATGATATTTATGTGCTATGTTATGTTATGAGTATTATGATATGGACCGGAAGGTCAACAATGTATGGGCCGGAAGGTCAAGATGAAGCGGACCAAAAGATCAGAGAAGTGGGACCGAAAGGTCTACCAGGATTATGGGACGGAATTCCCCTGAGACACATTGATCGGAAGGTCTAGTTGAGTTATAGCCTTGAGTGGCATATGTGCGTATGTGGTATTTTAGGGAACTCACTAAGCATTTATGCTTACCGTGTTGTGTGATATGTGTTTCAGGTACTAGCGAGGATCGCGGGAAGGCGCCGGCATGATCTGTACACACTGATGAAGATCCATGTGTTTGAGATTCTGGGATATGATTTCTAAGATAACATTTAATTGAATGAGTTTTGAAATTATTTTATAAAATTTATTATGTTTGGAATGAAAAATTGTTTTGAGATTTTACGTCGTTAGAAGTTGGTATCAGAGCCTTGGTTTGAGGGATTCGGATGCACCTTCGGGGTGTAACTGAACTAAAACTGAGGATTTGAGGAAGTTTTCATAAATGAAACAATTTTTCTAAAAGAATAAAATAGTTTGAGAAAAGTAGGAGGAACAGTGTGTACGATCAGTCAGCGCCTGAGCGGTGGCTTCTCAAAATACCCTTACATTATGTGTTATGAGATATTATGTGATATGCTATGTATGCTAGAGTAGGGTAGGTATTCATATTAGGACTAGAGTGCCCTGATTTGTGATGCCTTAGCCTAGGAGATTGTTGCTGCTATGTGATATGCTATGTATGCTAGAGTAGGGCACCATGATTCGTAGCAGATAATGCTTGTACCAATTTTCGGTTATTCCGTCATGATTGATTAGGGCGAGATCGGATGCGATAGAGTATGGGGCCCAAGGGCCAGACTGAATGAGTTTTGATGAAGCCTACCTTGAGATGCAAATCGGTTTAGTTCCGAAGAATCTATGATGAGATGACAGTGGGAGTCGCAAGACTCAAGGATGAGTAAGCACGATGTTTTATGGGGGATTACGGTCCGAGTTGAGCAATCAACCGATGATGGAAATGTCGTTTTTTGTGACCTAAGTGGTGTTATTTCTGTTCCGGGTGGGGAAACATAAGAAGTATTGAGGTTTCGGTTTCTACGTTGGGGGTGAACCCTGTGGGGTAGAATCGATAGCAATCTTCCACCAGGGTGGCTAGGCAGTATGTCTACCATAAAATAGTAGTATAGCATGAACCAGTTGTCAATAGGGACTGAGACGGTCAAGGGCAAAGAGATACCCCACTTGATTATAGTAGAGCATGTGTTAGCCGCAACGCTGGGCGATCACGACGAGTATATTGAGGCAGTATCCCTTATGGTCTATGCTGGACATCGGGTATGGGAGTGAAGTCCCAGCTCTTATGGTAATTTATGTGATGGAACGATAGTTTGGGAGTCGAGGATTAAGAGTATGATGATTCATTATTTCCGAACTAAGAGTTAGGATTATTACTGGACAGTCGAGATGTTTGGTAATGGATTGGTATGAGATTCAGAATGATTAGAGGTAGTCATGATGAGAAGTTTATGAGGATTTCATCAGAGATCTGGGATATTGGAGTTGCTTGATCTCCATCGGGGAGATTATCGCACGTTGCGTAGCACCTTCCAAGAGTAAGTGTGATGTTTCCGGTGGAAACGGTCTGTTAGATAGATTGTTAGTGCACCAATTGGTGATGGTTTGAACCCTGAGTGGGGGAGAACCGAGTAATTTATTGAGGGGATCTAAGATTTGTTCAAAAGCGGTTAGAGTTATGGATATAGAGATCTGCAGTATAGGTTCATGGGATCTTGGGTACTGGTGGTCGTGGCAAGACGTAGAGCGAGATGATGCATGAAGTGCATGTTGTGAATGGATGAGTGTCCCCACAGCCCGTAGCCGTTGGTCGGAGACCTTGAGGTGCCCAGGAATTCTTTGAGATTACTATGGTGAACTCGAGACGGTTGGCTCGTAAGATTAGTCCGACAGTGGAGAGAATTATGGTTCATTGTATGGGCTGTTATGCGGTTCAGAAAGGGCAGTAATTGATTAAGCAATAACTTCGGGGTCGTTATAAGTATTATTGGATGAGTTTTGAGAAATATAGAAGGAAGTTTCAGATTGTCATCAATATGTTATGAATCATTGACGATCCCTTCGTATTTCAATTGAGAGTTGGGATACTTCATAGGGGCGTGTTATGAAATGAAAATTTGTTGTGAGATTCTAAGGGAATATGTGGGTGTATCTGTGTATGATGCTGAAAGAAGGAGATCAGGGATTGAGGCAGTACATCATGAGGTTCTGTGGTAATTTGCCAAGGTATCCGAGTATGATGACCTGAAGTTTTGAGTCTTGGGTTGAGACTGCGTGTGGCGTATTGAGTGTCTGCGGTACCAGTGGGAGCCCTTGGGTATTGGCATCAGGAAGGATTATTTAAGAATGAGGGTATCAATGGGGAGAGGTTGTTTCGATGCTACGGGAAGCCGTAGTACTAACTAGTCAGAGGTTGTTGTGATGCTATGGGAAGCCATAGTACTCACTAGTCAGAGGTTGTTATGATGTTACGGGAAGCCGTAGTACTCACTAGTCAGAGGTTGTTGTGATGCTATGGGAAGCCGTAGTACTCACTAGTTAGAGGTGTTGGGTTTTGAGCAATCTAACACTTCCTAAGTGTGCATGCAACCCTAATAAACCTTGGATCTATGTTTGTCTAAATACATGCAAAATAATAATTTTCCAAGGTTTATAACCTATCTAACATGGCATGGGGAACATTTCAACATAAAAAGTTAGAAGAGATTACATACCTTTTTTATGAGTTTGGTTCTTGAGGAGTTTGAGGGCCAAGCACCAATAGTGTGAATGCCTCAAATGGAATCACAAAACACCACAAACTCTTGGAAAACTTTGAGAGAGTATACACACTTTTATATTTCGGCCACACACAAGCACACACACACTAGTTCACTAGTTGCCATTTCATGCTCCATAAGCATGCTTATATAGTGTACATGGTTAGGGTGAAACCCTAATAACTCATGACCTTTCCTTTCCAAGGATCCATGGGTTAAAAGCTCCATGGATCATCCATGGACTTCCATCCAAGCCTAGCCCATTAACAAATGAGTGTTAGCCCACACCATATAAAACCAATAGCCCATAATCTAATTAGTCTTCCTTTTAATCTCTAAATTAATTCATAACTAATTTAAGACTAATACTAATTAAATAACATAACTTCATATTAATATATTATAACTTATAATATATTAATAAACATATGTGTGTAACTCTCATAAAATTATCCATAAATAGTTTGGATGAGATGCAACCCAAATGGACCATGCCGGTCGGGTCAAGTATATACCAAATAAGTTATGGACTTAGACACCTTACCCAACAGACTCCCACTTGGATAAGTCTAATAACTGTATTTGCCTATATAACTTCAGGAACCAACCAGCAATCGTAGCTCTCGAAAACTCCGTTGAACTATGAAGCGCCATTTTAAGACAAGTGATCATATAATCCTCTGTTCTCATGATATCAGCCGGACAAACACATGGAACTATGTCTTGCTTATTGTCTGGCAGTTGTTTCTCGATTTCCGATTTGTTTGACAAAGAACTTTACTGAACACATCAGTTTAGTTCTGACCGGGCCCGGTACATGGGTCAACACAAAATCATCGAGGGGCCCATATATCGCTTCTATTTCTAGAAGGAACAGATAAACTTCGACTCATATGCTTGTTCTACTACTTGTTGAATTGTACACAAAGGCACGTTTTATAACATCAAGTTACTGATGCATTTTCATGCAATCAATGCACAACCAACTCATAGGTAACAACTCATATCTCTAGGTTTGAAGACTTATATGATATTATCGTCTCACGATCACTCGAGATAAATTCCATGAAGTGATACAAGTGAGCATGGGTTTATACCAATACTCATAACTTATGAGTACTCATGAATGTTGCAGCAACCATTGCCATGTCTAAACACTTTTAGCCATGTACAAACCCAATTCATGACAATCTTGATTCATCCCTACTTCCGACGTATGACCGATTGTGGAGGTTTGAATAAGTTAATTATTCTGGAAGTCAAAACATGCAAAACTGAAACAATAGTAAATAATTGACAATGATAGTAACACTTTACTCATAAATAAATCACAAATTTTATTCATCATCAAACGTCGATTACATTTTACAAGTTTCAGGAAAACTATCTAATCTGTAAAACTAATATCGTCCCTCAGCCCGATGCGCCTCGCATGCTGAAAATGCTTAACCCTCGTCAGGCCCTTCGTAAGGGGATCTGCAGGATTCTCATCCGACGATATCCTCCTTGCCACGAGGAGTCCTTCTTCAATCTTGTGTCTTATGAAGTGATATTTTCTGTCAATGTGTCGGGATCTGCCATGATCTCTTGGTTCCTTGGCTAAGGCAACCGCACTATTGTTGTCACAGAAAATCTCCATAGGTTCTTTAATAGCTGGTACAACTCCAAGGTCTCCGATGAAGTTCTTTATCCATATCGCCTCCTTTGCTGCTTCACTTGCTGCTATATACTCTGATTCACAAGTCGAATCAGCCACCGTCTCCTGCTTGGAACTCTTCCAAGAAATTACCCCTCCATTTAAGGTAAAGATCCAGCCCGACTGAGAGCGGAAGTTATCCCTATCAGTCTGAAAACTAGCATCACTATACCCTAATACTCTCAAGTCATCACTCCCACCAAGGGTAAGGATCCAATCCTTAGTCCTCTGCAGATACTTGAGAATGTTCTTTATTGCGGTCCAATGAGCCTTGCCAGGGTTCCCCTAATACCTGCTGACCATGCTCAAAGCAAATGCCACATCAGGGCGAGTACAAGTCATAGCATACATGATCGAGCCAACAGCGAAAGCATACGGTAATTGGCTCATCTCATCTATCTCTGCCTCTGTACTCGGACTCTGAGTCTTACTTAGTTTGGCATTGCTTTGGATCGGTAAATCTCCTTTCTTGGAATTCTGCATGTTGAACCTTTTCAACACCTTATCCGAGTAGGTACTCTGACTAAGTCTAATTAATCTTTTACTCCTTTCTCTTAATATCCTTATCCCTAGGATATAGGCAGCCTCCCTTAGGTCCTTCATAGCAAAGCACTTCCCAAGCCAGGACTTAACCTCCTGCAAGGTTGGGATGTTATTTCCTATAAGTAGTATGTCATCCACATACAGTACCAAGAAGCTAACTATACTCCCACTAGCTCTGACATACACGCAAGACTCATCTTCACTTCTCGAGAAGCCAAACTCTTTGACCTTCTCATCGAAACAAAGATTCCAGCTACGAGATGCTTGTTTTAATCCATAAATGGATTTCTCAAGCTTGCATACTCTATTAGGGTACTCTGCACTGACAAAACCCTCTGGCTGATTCATGTACACATCCTCAGCCAACTTTCCATTAAGGAAAGCGGTTTTGACATCCATTTGCCATATTTCATAATCATGAAATGCTGCAATGGCTAGCATAACCCTAATAGACTTAATCTTGGCTACCGGCGAGAAGGTTTCATCATAATCAATACCCTGAGTCTGAGTAAAACCCTTCGCAACCAGTCGAGCCTTATAAGTATGCACTTTTCCTTCCATGTCGGTCTTCTTCTTGAAGATCCATTTGCACCCGACTGTTTTACGGCCTGGTACATGGTCAACCAAGTTCCAAACTTGATTGTCATACATGGACTGTATCTCGCTGTCCATAGCCTCCTTCCATTTAGCAGACTCCGGGCCTACCATGGCTTCCTTAACACTGCTAGGTTCATCCAAATTTACCAGTGTACTATCACTGATAAACGTATCACCTTCCGTAGTAATATGAAAGCCATAATAAAACGAAGGTGTGTTCCTAACCCGTGTGGAACGCCTCGGAGGTACAGACATGTCAGCTTGGTCAACAGGAGTTTCCTCCTCAGGTTGATTGCTAGTGTCTGAGGTTCCTTCACCAATTGCTTCTTGAATTTCTTCAAGATCAATTTGCCTCCCACTGTCTCCTTGGATTATAAATTCTCTCTCATGAAAGACCCCTCTTCTTGCTACAAAGACCACATTCTCACTGGGTCTGTAGAAGAGGTAACCGAAGGATTTTTGTGGGTAGCCGATGAAAATACACCTTTCACTTCGGGGTTCGAGCTTATCATGAGTCTCACGCCTCATGAAAGCCTCGCAACCCCAAATCTTGATGTGGTTCAAATTGGGAACCTTCCCAGTCCACATCTCATGAGGTGTTTTGGTAACCTTCTTTGTAGGGACTAGATTAAGGATATGGGCGGCAGTCTCTAAGGCATACCCCCAAAAAGAGATTGGTAGCAAAACTCGACTCATCATAGAGCGAACCATGTCCAACAAGGTTCGATTACGCCTCTCAGCTACACCATTCATCTGTGGTGTCCTGGGAGGAGTCAATTGTGAGACAATCCCACACTCCTTAAGATAGTCAAGGAACTCGGTACTAAGATACTCACCACCTCGATCGGATCGAAGCATCTTAATGTTCCTGCCCAATTGATTTTCTACTTCCTGTTTGAATTCCTTAAACCTTTCAAAGGTTTCTGACTTATGTTTGATTAAGTAGACATACCCATATCTACTAAAATCATCAATAAAAGTCACATAATACCGATTAGCATCCCTTGTGGCGGTTTTGAATGGCCCACATACATCAGTATGTATTAGGTCCAACAAACCCTCACCCCTTTCACAAGTTCCAGTGAAGGGTGATTTTGTCATCTTTCCAAGTAGACAAGATTCACAACTATCATCCGATTTAAGGTCGAATGATTCCAAAACTCCACTCTTTTGGAGTTAGCCTATGCGTTTCTTGTTTACATGTCCAAGACGACAATGCCACAATGATGCTTTATCTAGGCTAGTAGAAGAATCAATATACAACACATTATTTCCTAAGTTGTCTACAATCGGCACAGTTTCATACACACCATCACAAGGTAACACTTTAAAATAAAACACATTTTTAAAGAAAGCATTAATACCACCACATTCATTATCAAACGAAAAGGTAAAACCTTGTTTGTACAAAGCATGAAAAGAAATAATATTCCTCGCCATTTCAGACGAGTACACACATTTATTCAAATCTAATTTTAACCCATTATTAAGCAACAAAGTATAAACTCCAATCTTGGAAACAGGTGAAGCCTTCCTATTCCCCATGATCAAGTTTATCTTCCCATGCTCCACATCCTCACTTCTTCTTAGGCCCTGCATATCAGAACATATGTGAATTCCACATCCTGTATCAAGCACCCAAGAGTAAGAATATGATGAGTAATTAGACAATATAGTGTAAATACCTGCATGGGTGGGTTTCACTTTCCCATCCTTTAGATCCTGCAAGTACTTAGGGCAGTTTCGCTTCCAGTGCGCCTTTTCATGGCAATAAAAGCATTCAGCATCCTTGGGAATGGCAGAAGGAGTGACAGAACCGCTCTTGGTCTTCGATGAGGAGCCTTCAAGAGACTTTCCCTTGGTACCCTTCGAAGGGTGCTTCCTCTTTTTCCCTTTGCCTTGCCCGATAGCCAAAACAGGGGTAGATGTTGGAGTAGGAGTAGTAGAGGTAACAACCGCCTTGCCCTTAAGACCGGTTTCAGCGGTCTTCAAGAGTCCTTGAAGCTTGCTGAGGGTAACTTCCTCCTTGTTCATATGATATGTCATACGAAAATGGTCATAACAAGAAGGTAAGGAGTGCAAAATGATGTCAATTGCCAACTCCTCAGGGATGTTCACATTCAGCTTCAGCAAACGGTCCACATACCTTTGCATCTTTTGCATGTGAGCCGTGATGGAATCACCGTCCTTCATGCGGGTAGTTATTATGGAGGAGATTATTTCATACCGCTCCTGACGAGCACTCTGATGGTACCTTTCCATCATGTCTTGGTGCATCTCAAAGGGTAGAAATCTTCATATGACTTTTGGAGCTCGGCTGTCATCGTGGCCATCATGATACATGCCACCTTAGTAGCATCTCTCTCATATGTCCTGAATTCAGCGATCTCCTCAGGAGTAGCAGTAGACTCATAAAGCTCTTTTAACTCCTTATTGAGGACATATTCCTTGTCCTCATAACGAGTAACCATCCTGATGTTCCTAATCCAATCCATGAAGTTGGAACCATCAAAGATGACCCTCCCACAAAGATTCATGAGAGAGAAAGAACCAGTTGGGTTAGAGCCTGAAGCATTAGTGTTGGAAGACATCTGAAGGAAGAAAGCAAGTTTAGATTAGATATATAGAATCCTTAATAAGACACCCAAATGTAATATTAAGGCTAGGACCCAATCACAATATATTATACTTAGAAGAGGGATGTCGTAATCTAAGTAATAATATATTTGAAAGGTAGGTGAATGACAATTCACCAATTTCCACCATGAAAAACAAAATGAATTATTAGGTTTTAATTGGATTTGAAATTCCTAGATTCTTTTGAGATTCATTGAACTTTTCAATGGCATGTTTCAATCTCGATTGTGCCCTTCAAGTTTTGTGACTAGGATGCCGAGGATCACAAAACAAGGTGTGAATAACCATGCTAATTCACTTGGTACCCTTAATATTATCACCTAATCAAAGTGCCGGTAAACCACACACGCTCCATTGATCCATGACAAACATTAAGTCACCCTTCGTGATCCTTACTAGTCCAAGTTAGTGTGCCGGTTAACCACACACGCTCCACCGACGACTTGGTAAGGTACAAAGTGTGAATTCCATGGACTAGCACCATGTTCACATTTTTCCTAAAATAACTAAGATTGGGAATTAAAAAGGTTTAGTTACTTTATAATAATCATTATACTTTTAATGAGGATTTAAAGTCATTGTCCTACCGGTTCGGCTAACGACCCTCCACCAGTCAAGCGAGCGGTGGGTGAGAGTGGACACCCATTAAGTCGCCATTTTATAGGCAACAACCTTATACCCACCTTATAGACCGGCTTCGTGAATGAGGCCTACTAACGGTAGAACGACTTATTCTTATACATATATATAATAATTAACCATTAATGTTATAAATAGTATAAGGGTTGAATTTTAACAATTAAAACTCTAAGGGTTGGAATTAAAGTTTATTAAAGTGTGTGAAACTTTACAAATTCCAAAACTTGAGGACAAGTTTTGTAACTATCCAAAACTTTTCATTTCATAACTTATGAATTAAAGGTTCATAAAAATGAAGACTCTTCATTTTCATGTAACTTATGTGTTTAAATGTGTGTGTTAAAGAAAATGACCTTTGGATATCCATAACTTGAGGACAAATTATGGACTCCATTAAAACACATAAACGATCAAGAATTAATTCTAAACAATTCAGCAAATAATTCCTATCATCTTCTAAATTCATAAGAACATGAACATGATCATCAAAATTTCAAGAATTATATGAACACATAAAAATCATGGAATTTTGATATATGCTATTGTAAATGGATTAGAACAACCATTACACCAACTAAAACAAGTTTTAAAACACGAAAACAGTTTAGGGTAATGTTTCTAGTCCATTTCCAGCAGCAAAAGTCGAAAATCTGCACTCTGTCGCTCCTACTCGTCGAGTGCATGAACCTACTCGGCGAGTAGGTTGAAGATACACATGGACTCGGCGAGTCCCCCCATGGACTCGGCGAGTTCATCAGTCAGACAGCAAGTTTTTCGACTTTTTCAACTATTTTGCATCAAGTATCAAACAAGCAAGCCTAGGCTCTGATACCACTGTTGGGTTTTGAGCAATCTAACACTTCCTAAGTGTGCATGCAACCCTAATAAACCTTGGATATATGCTTGTCTAAATACATGCAAAATAATAATTTTCCAAGGTTTATAACCTATCTAACATGGCATGGGGAACATTTCAACATAAAAAGTTAGAAGAGATTACATACCTTTTTTATGAGTTTGGTTCTTGAGGAGTTTGAGAGCCAAGCACCAATAATGTGAATGCCTCAAATGGAATCACAAAACACCACAAACTCTTGGAAAACTTTGAGAGAGTATACACACTTGTATATTTCGGCCACACACAAGCACACAAACACTAGTTCACTAGTTGCCATTTCATGCTCCATAAGCATGCTTATATAGTGTACATGGTTAGGGTGAAACCCTAATAACTCATGACCTTTCCTTTCCAAGGATCCATGGGTTAAAAGCTCCATGGATCATCCATGGACTTCCATCCAAGCCTATCCCATTAACAAATGAGTGTTAGCCCACACCATATAAAACCAATAGCCCATAATCTAATTAGTCTTCCTTTTAATCTCTAAATTAATTCATAATTAATTTAAGACTAATACTAATTAAATAACATAACTTCATATTAATATATTATAACTTATAATATATTAATAAACATATGTGTGTAACTCTCATAAAATTATCCATAAATAGTTTGGATGAGATGCAACCCAAATGGACCATGTCGGTCGGGTCAAGTATATACCAAATAAGTTATGGACTTAGACACCTTACCCAACAAGAGGTTGTTGTGATGCTACAGGAAGCCGTAGTACTCACTAGTTAGAGGTTGTTGTGATGCTACGGGAAGCTGTAGTACTCACTAGTCATAGGTTGTTGTTATGCTACGGGAAGTCGTAGTACTCACTAGTCACAGGTTGTTGTGATGCTACGGGAAGCCGTAGTACTCACTAGTCAGAGGTTGTTGTGATGCTACGGGAATCCGTAGTACTCACTAGTCAGAGGTTGTTGTGATGCTACGGGAAGCCGTAATACTCACTAGTCAGAGGTTGTTGTGATGCTACATGAAGCTGTAGTACTCACTAGTCAGAGGTTGTTGTGCTGCTACGAGAAGCCGTAGTACTCACTAGTCAGAGGTTGTTGTGATGCTATGGGAATCCGTATTACTCACTGGTCATATGTTGTTGTGATGCTACTGGAAGCCGTAGTACTCACTAGTCAGAGGTTGTTGTGATGCTACGGGAAGCCGTAGTACTCACTAGTCAGAGGTTGTCGTGATGCTACGGGGAGCCGTAGTACTCACTAGTCAGAGGGAGGTTGTTGCGATGCTACAGGGAGCCGTAGTACTCTTTAGTCAGCGAGAGGTGGTTATGAGAAAGTACTCTTTGATCAAAGCACGACGCAGAAGAGTTTTGGGCGAGGGTAGCCCTAATAGTTGAGTTTTTGGGAGCATGGTGGTCGAACCAGGAAAGAGATGGGGGTCCCCATATTTTCGGGAATCGTTAACTTATGACTTGAGTTGTGGTTGTCGCATCATGAGGAAATTGGAAAAAGTGGTATTCGCGTGGATTGTAGGTTGATTCATGAGATGTTTGTTTCATTGGGACAAGTGGTTCCGACTTTGGGTCAGACCAGACTCTCGAGTTTGAGTTTGGCTTTGGTAGTGCGTCGGGTAGGCGAGAGGAGACTCTGGATTCTGAGGTGGATTATTGGTTGAGGGGTATTGTTGTCACCCAATATCTTAGACCCGAGTGAACTCAGTTCGTTAGTACGGGGGAATAGCATGAGGTGCATGAGGTAAATGATTATTAATTCGGCTGAGGTCGAGGGTGTGACGATTTCAATTGGGAGTATAGTAATCGTTGGGGTGAAGAGAACTTCGTGACTTGTGTATCACTGGGCTGAGATAGTTGATGTGAGAAGGAATTCAGTAAGACACTTGGAACATGTTATGAGTAACCTTTGGAAGTCAATGGCTGGTTGAGAGATGACCTAGTACCCAGTGTGGAGTAGGGATCGTTGAGAGTAAGTTGGGGGTCTATGATTATAGATGTTAGAGGACATTTTGAGGGAGCATGATTACTTTCTTATATCTGAAGGTAGGGTGTTGAAAATTCATTGAACCGGTGGGGTTTAATTTCAGGGAAGGAGACGATTCTCTGGTGTAATGTGCCCCTTTCATCTATAGAAGTGTATTTGAGATTTTTGGGTACGTATGGCATGGGTGATCGGTAACCGATTGTTGGGTTTATATTTGGATTTCGGAAGGGATATCTTAGCGGCAGCGAAGCCGGTTTTGTTTCGAATTTCGGAGTTCCTGGTCGGGTTCAGGTATCCATGGAGGAAGATATCGTTTTGGTGTGAGATCCTTTCAGTAGTGCTTTTTGGGTGTTTGGTTTCTATTTATGTGGTTTGAGAAGCGATTTCGAGGGCGAAATCAAATTAAGTGGGGGAGATTTGTAAGATCCGGAATTTTGGGTATGATAGTTCGTGTTTCAATTTTGAGGATTTAGGAGGGACTCGACGAGTCGTAGGTCTGACTCGCCGAGTCACGTCGTGTTGATCATGTGGATTTAATGAGCGGACTCAACGAATCCAAGTATGGACTCACCGAGTAGGTACTGTGCAGAAAAAACCCTAAGTTCTGGGGTTGGAGCCTATTTAAAGGAACTTATGACCTTAGATGCACCTCATATCTCTTGTGAGAAACCCTAAATCGCCATTGGAGCCAAGGGAGAGTTCTTATGATGAAATCAAGTAGTTTTGGTGTGATTTTGCAAAGGAAGACAAAGGATTCAGCTAGAAGGACCAAAGGAGGTTGTTATTCTGAGACATCCAAGCAAGCATCTCCATTCTGAGGTAGTATTTCACCCTTCCTTATGTTTTGTGTAGAATCCTTGAATCTAGGGTTTTCGTTACACTTTCTTGGAAAGTATTGTTGGGTTTTGAGCATTCTAACACTCCTATGGTGTACATGCAAACCTATAAACCTTGGATCTATGTTTTCTCTATTATACATGCAAATAAGAACTTTCCAAGGCTTTAATCCTAACTAGCATATTATGAAGCTCTTATACTACAAAGTACTAGTTAGATGACATACCTTTTGATGTAGCTTGATGTCTTCGAGCTTTAAGAGCTTAGCCCCAATAGTGTGGAAGCCTTAAGTGGAATCACAAATCACCAAAACACCTTGGAAGACTTTAGAGAATATGGATACTTGGCTCTCTCTAGTGAAATCGGCTAGCCCTTCTTAGTGTACCCACACTAGTGCCAATTTCACCAACCAAGGACATCTTTATATAGTATGGAGACTAGGGTTAAACCCATGACCTTTCATTTCATATGATCCATGGGTTAAACACTCCATGGACTATCCATGAGAGCTCAGCCCAACCTAAATGAACTTGGTCCATTCCATATATATATATATATATATATATATATATATATATATATATATATATATATATAAGAGTCCATATTTAATTAGTTCATTTTGATCACTCAATTAATTCTAAATTAATTCTTGATCAATACTAATTAAATAATATGATTCCATATTAATACATAAGAACTTATAATATATTAATATTAATCATAAATATACTATTCTCAAAAGATTATCCATATAAACTGTGTCGATAAAGTACAACCCAAATGGACCATGTCGGATCGGGTCAAGTACATACCAAATATAGTTATGGACTTAGACATTAATCCAACAAGTATATGATGCGTATGAGGTCCCAATGTGGAAAACGTATCGAATGTGGACCTTAAGAGGTCCAGAGAGTCCCAATCTTCCAGCTTTTTGCAGTTCCATTGGAGTTATGAATCTAGGACGCCATTTTTAGAACTATTTCACCATATAGAGCCATATATGTGTTGCATAAGTATAAAGACTGGACCTTTATGTGATTATTGGGTGTTAGAAGGTCAGATCTATAAGTTAGAGAAACAGAGTTGACCTCAGAAGGTTATTTGAGTGTTGCCATGGAGGGAACTCGCCGAGTCTATAAGTGGACTCGACGAGTCGAGTCGGGTTGCCCCGCGATTCGTGACCAGTGGTAACTCGTCGATTGAAAGGTTAACTCGACGAGTCGAGTGAGGCCTTAAGAGGATTCAGAGGACACGCATGGACTCGCCGAGTCAGCCGAGTGCACTCGACGAGTCTCGTCAAAGTTTGACCGTTAACTAAAGTTGACTTCAGTTGACCTTAGGGTTTTGGTCAAACTGATTCAAGGGAGGTCAAGGAGGGGTAGAATGGTCTTCTACCCATTTTGTAGAGATGAGGACAAGAGGGAGTATTAATTAGAAATGTTTACCTTACGTGTTAGGCGGAGGCTCGATCGAGGTTATCAAGCCATAAGGTTTACTACACATTGGTAATTATATGTGACCGGAAGGTCTTATGTGCTATGATGAGTATGTGATGTATGTTGTTATATGATATGTATGTGCTATGTTATGTTATGAGTATTATGATATGGACCAGAAGGTCAACAGTGTATGGGCCGGAAGGTCAAGATGATGCGGACCGAAAGGCCTACCAAGATTATGGGACGGAAGTCCCCTGAGACACATTGACCGGAAGGTCTAGTTGAGTTATAGCCTTGAGTGGCGTATGTGCGTATGTGGTATTTTGGGCAACTCACTAAGCATTTATGCTTATCATGTTGTGTGATATGTGTTTCACGTACTAGTGAGGATTGCGGGAAGGGGCCGACATGATCTGTACACACTGATGAAGATCTATGTGTTTGAGATTCTGGGATATGATTTCTGAGATAACATTTAATTGAATGATTTTTGAAATTATTTTATAACATTTATTATATTTGGAATGAAAAATTGTTTTGAGATTTTACGTCGTTACAATTTCACATTTAATTATGATAATATTTTTCATAATTAATACTTCTTATATATGCCCTTATGGTACATACTAGATTAGAAAATCTTTTGTAAATTTATATGGTCATGGTGGTAATCGATAGTCATGGTCATGGATTGAAATATTTACTAAGTTGAAACCTATAAATTAAATCCTTTATGCTTTGATTTTGAAGAGAAAATTGTGGTTGTTCTGCTGGAACAATCATATCCATTTTTGATCTAAGTTTCTGATTTAAAAACTTCTTGTGAGATGATTAAATGACAATCCAAGATGTATTTTGTTGCTGCAGCTCTAGGAAAAGCATGGAGGTCAATTTTTAAGTTGAGGTATGGTGGTTTGGGACTTTTCGGATGAACCAGATGCTCCCAAAAATGATGACTTGATCCCTTTCATTAATTGTAGGTTTGAGAATCGATTTCTTAAGTGTTTCTAAAAATCATGAAAGGCATTGTTTCATCGGGTTTCACATATAAGGGTTTCTGAAAATGATGAAAGGCACTATTTCCGAAGATCGATTTCTTAGGAATAAGGGTTTCAGATATGGTTTATTGAAATCGGTTTTTGAACATCAATGTTTTGAGAAATTTGTCAGATCTAGATGTAACAGAGCACTATTCATCGTGTGGGTTTAGCCTCATCGGACCATTCCAAAATGCATTTAACCATTAAATCACCCTCTTAATTCTAATATTCTTCCTATCGTTCCACAACTCCAGATTATCTAAGCTTAGATCTGCAACTGGTGGTCTGATTGCCCTCAAATATTTCTGATTACCCTCAGATACTTATAACAAATAATTCATCCGGAAACAAGGATGGTGTCGAAATCTGATGGGTGGAATGGTACGTTGATTCATTCTACAAATTGAGGTATCGATGTTCATCAGGGTTTTTAGAGATTTTTTTCGGTGGGAGAGGTGGTATTAATTAGTCTGGTCTAGAGGTGGTGGTGACTTCCGTGTGGCATAAGGGTGGCATAAGGGTGGTCGTTTACTCCGATAAGAGATAAATAAATCAAATGAGTGGAAGGATAATTAATGGTAATAGATTTAAAAGTAAATTACACAAATAATCCCATCTTATTAATAAACTTTTAAAATAAATATATAACAAATAAAGAATAAACAAATTAAAAAAGAAATAAAGAAGGGTAATTTAGTCTTTTTTATATGATAAAGACCAAATGCTCAATAAAAATATATTTTAGGGAGAGTTAAAAAAAAACTTAGAAACCAAACATAAAGATTACCCCAAACCATACAGACCATTGGTACAATTTACCTTTAATAATTTAATATCTCATTCAAAATCAAACCGGTTTTTTGTGTTGGCTCTCTATTTTTCATAACTATATACTATTATGTAATTAGAAACACTGTTTATTGTGTTAGAGTACAATTATATTATAATCGATTTTGTAAATTTAAAGTTCGATAAATATTTTGGTATATAAACTCATACATTACCCCCAAAGTAAAAAACCAACTATTGGCACTCTAACGGTATGACAAAATAACAGCTTAATTTCAGATATACTTTTAATAAAGATATATATTGTTTGACATTCTTGATCCACGAAAAACCACTCAATGGACACGAACAAAATCAGATATTGCATCTGAATTGATAATATATGTAAACCTGATGTGCTTAATAAAGAAAAAGATGATAGATAGCACCTGTCAGTCAACTAGGCACTGCTTTTCTTGGCTAGAAGAAAAGTGACATTGTAATCCCAACCACACCACGACTTTGCCCCACATATTAGCAACCAAACATGAAAAACCATATAAATATTCACCAAAATATAATTATTAAAAAGGAAAATAACTTTGTGGAGGTTGTGTTTAAAGCCCACCAATGTTGGGTAGTGTGTAACTTGTTTTGAAGCGTACGTTTTGATTCTACAAAGGTTGTAGGGGACCATATCTAAGTGTTGATGAATGTTCGTGGATTGATGCAATTATATATAATTTTATGACCTATGCGTCGCATCTAGAGACAAACTACTTTCGGATATGGATAACAAAACTCATAGATATGTGATATGTCTGTTTTTGGATATTAATTTGTAGTTCACAATCAAATGGCTTTTGGTCCGGTGGTAATTCAAGTCTCGTCGGAGACATATAATTTTGTATTTCAATTGAGATGTCATAAGTTCAAGTCTCGTCCGAGACATATATGGTAATTCAGGAATATAATAGTTTTCCGCTTTTTAAAAAAATTGTAATCCACAAATACATCTTGCAATTAACGGTGGGATCAACATAACAGATTGCCCAATCAAACCCGGTTCGACAATCACAATCAAATATGGAGTGACAATGGCGATTTTGAGTTTCAATAAAAGGTTAAAAGGAGAGGTTTAATAACCCTAATTTGCAATTATATAGGAGTGATAAATCTCGACCCAACCCGTAACTCGACAAAAAAATAAACGGGTTTGGGTTGAGATTTCTAACCCGCCAACTCATTTATTTAATGGGTTTTGTTGGGTTACCTGTTTAGGATCGTGAGTTTACCCATCAACCCGACTATATATATTATTTAAAAAAATCAATAGAATAAAATCAATATATGACGTTCGATTTTTTTATATAAATATGTTGTTTATTAAGTTATTATGTTAGATTGATATTTGGTTATTTATTTCATTCTAGTCAATGTAAAATCATAATTATTAATTAATTTACAGACGTGTATAATTCCGATAAATTTAACATGTGAAAGATTACCCAAAAATCACCCGTCGACTCTTTGACCCAAAATCGATCCACTTACCTACAAATTATGTACTTAAATGGTTTATGTGGGTTGGGTTGATGTTTCCAACCTGCCAACCCAAATATTATATGGGTTGGATTGGGTCAATGTATTCTGACTCGCTAACCCGTCACCGACCAACCCGAACCCAACCGAATTGCTAGGCCTAAGTTTCTGTCTACAAGATGGATTTCCTAGATGGGAATGAATTACAAGATTTGATTAAGGTATGTGAGGTATATGGAACAGTGACTAATGTGTATGTTGCGAGAAAATTATTAAAATCATGCAAATGCTTTGTGTAACACTTGGTTTCGAACTTACTTCTTTATTCGGGGTTGCGGCCCAATCTTCAAAGGTTATGAGGCTTAGGGCCTTGTGAAAGAAAGAATTTGGCCCTTATCGGGTGTGGGTGTTATGGTTTAAGTGATCCTAATGTTCAATGTTGTCTTTGGAGATCAAGGGTATAATCGTAATTGGATATCTCGATCTTTTATAGATTTTGGGTTTCGCTCAGGAGGTTTAAAGGTTTGGGGGTGTGGTTAGGTGTATAGGGCTTCTCGCCACCTTTTCGTGGATATAAGATTCGTTGGAAACAGACATAGGATGAGGGAGTTATGGTATATTGAAGTTATTGTCAAATTTGGCCCTTGGTGGAAAAGCTTGCATTGCCCCATGCATGCAAAGGTGGCATGCACGTGAGTACACCCAACATAAGCTAGGGTACGTCCAACGTAATATTGGAATATGGACGTAAGGGGGGAGGGGAGGAGGGGGTTGAGCTATACGCCCAAAGTATTGGAACTACGCCCAACGTAGTATGCAGGACCCCAAAAACCCTAAATTTTAGGGTTAGCTCACTATTTAAACACCTTAAGTCCCAGGTCTGAGCCTCTCTTTCATTCCCCATTATCATAAACCCTAATTTCGAGTTGTAGCCTCATCCAAGAGTGTTATGAGCCTTTTATATGCATCTTTGGTGGGTTCTAGTGTTCATTCAAGAGTAGAAGTGTTGTGCAAGGTGGTGAATCAAGATAAGGCTTGTGGATCTGGACTCTTTGCACATTTTCAGCTGATAGAAAGTAAAAAGTTCTAACCTTGCTTATTAGAAGTTGAAATCTAAGATTATGTGGTTTTTGGTTCCATTTTGACCTCGTGCGCAAGATCTAGTGGTTGGACACCACTCCAGAAGCTTTAAGTTGCCACTCTTAGCCGATCTGAGGTTATAAGTTCTTAAAAAATGCTTGCTTGATGCTTAGATATGGTCCATGTATGTTCTGGTTAGTTTTTGATGGATTAAAATGGTTATTGGGTCCCATTGAGTCATGTAAATGCATAAAGGTGCCGACTATATGCATTTGGAGCATAGTTGGAAGGTAATCTGAGGTTTTTATGGAAGGTCTTCATGGATTAAGTCATGAAATAAGTTTTAGAGAGATTGTGGGTACGCCGCGCATAAACAAAAGTACGCCCTGCGTACTGAAGATTTCGTGAGTACGCTCAGCGTATCAGTGTGTACACCCAACATAAATGGCCTAATACCATTTTGGGTTTGGTTGTCATCTTTGAACCATGGGCCTTGGAGTTGGGTCTTGGGCTTAGAGAGTTGGACTTTTGGATTGAGGATTTGTTTTTGGAATTGGACTTGTTCTTGGACTAGGTTATGGGGTTTCTTTATTGGGCCTTATATGCCCAATGGATTTGGGCGCTTGTGGGCCCAATAGGCCTGATCCGTGTGGTATCTTTGAGTTTCTAAGATTTGTTGTTAACTAAGGAATTATTGGGCTTTAGGATAAGGTCCATATGGGGTTGGGCCCAATTTGGAAAATTGGGCCATTTATCGGCTTTTATGAATCGGGTAGTTTTGGGCCTTTTGGTTATTGGTTTGGGCCCCAGTTTTAGTTCAAGTTTGACTAGGGGTAAAATGGTTATTTTACCCCAAGCTTAGATTATAGATCATGGTTTGGAACTCAATTTCTAATTGGCTGATATTTTGGTATTGTTAGCTCGGCAAGTTGTCAGGGCAACAACTAAGGATTTCTTGCAGTGAGCTTCATCATTCGAGGTGAGTCTCCTCATTGTTCTATGGGTCGAAGGCACCAATGCCGACCCATCTAGTTTACGTATGGTAGGAAGACTCAGGGGTGACCCTTGGCATTTTGTATGGAAGATCAGGAGGCAGATCTCGACAGTTTGTAAGAAAGACCAGAGTCTGAACTCTGGCAAATGTTAGTTAAGTAGTTGTGGATTGTATGTTAGTTGTCTTTGTGATACTTGCATGGAAGACCAAGAGGTGGCTCTTGGCACTTGTCTGTAAGACCCAATGTTGTGGCTCCCAGCCTGGCAAGGAAGACCACGAGGTGGCTTGTGGCATAATGGCAAGACTATGGTTGGCACATAACACTCCTATTAATTATGTTTATGGGTGATACATATGGTATGTGGTATTTGGGGAACTCACTAAGCTTTTTGCTTACAGTTTTGTTCATGGTTTGAGGTATTTCCGATTCAAAAAGGAAGGACCAGAATTGATCATAGTGCATACACCCGTGTTTTCCGCAATATGTGTTTTCGGAATTAACTCTGATAAATATTTTACTTAGCAATGTTTTTGAATATTTGGATCAAGTAACATATGTGTTTTGACTATAATAAAAATGAAAATTTTATCCTTGATTTTTGTGGTATTACACTTTGATTTTGTGATATTTATTTGTCTGGATAATTAGAACATGAAAATAACCTTATGTACCATGGAGTAGGTAAATATCATATTTTTTCTTCGTTTGCAAGGTTTGGTCAAGATGGTATTAGAAGTGACAATAACCAAGGTCAATTTGTCATCACAAAGAGAAGAAAAACCACATAAATATACATGTAACGGAAGAGTGTATAGAAAACAAATAGGTATTGAGACGAGTGTGCTGGGTTTTATTTAAAAACAGTCTAACTATAGTGTCAAACTTGAAATGATTAGCAACAAAAACAAATTTAGATTTGAATAAACTAAAACCATTTAACCCACCAAGGATCATTTTGCAAAGCTTAAGAAGATTAAAACAACCATAGAAACAAAAGAGTTTACAACCTTTGAAGACTTTGGTTTCTTTTGGCAATTAGGAAGTTGACGAAGAAAGTATTAAGCTCCAAAGTAGACACACTCTACAAGTATCCACCAAGTACGAATTAACCACCAAATATTATAGTCTTCACTTGTGTATATGCTGTTCATAAGCTTTAAGAGCTTATACCAAATGAACCTTAAATAGAAGCATCATATAAAGCTCTTAATTTAAGCACCAAATCCAAGAAGAAGAGAGGGGAAGAAGGATTGCAAATCTCTAAAATGGCAAACCATATATATGAGAGAACAGTCTTGCAAAACAACAAACCTTTTATGCTAGTTAAGGCTTCTTTTTATACATCCTAACATGTACCGAAGTCAAGCCAATAATAAATGAAAGTATGGTGCGTCTTATAAAAACTATGGGAGAAAGAAACAATACCACAAGCAACATCTTTCCATCCTCTCATGTCTATGACCTTAAGGCCAATAAGTCAAATCAATAAGTGTTATTTACACAATAATGTAACTAGTAGATGAACCATAACTAAAAGACTTACTCTAAGTGTCAAATATGGTGTACACAACATATATATTTACACCATATAAATATGACTATTTTCATATTCTCTTATATTATTATTTCCTAGAAACAATACCTCCCGATATGTTGGTAAAATATTATTTTCATAAAATAATGTTTTCCACTTAAATACAAGTATTGATATTTATTAATAATCAAAATTACTCTAATAAATAATCAATTATTAGTAACTTACTGTAAGGCGTAACCCTATAGGATCGTATATCATTAATAATATCATTCTATGATGACTCTTGGACATAAAGATATTTCAATCTCCCACTTGCATAAGACTCATCATAGATTGATATAAACAGTGGTGAACATCTAGCAACATTTCAATTCCCCTAATAACATAAGATGAATAATTGCATTCATCGGCATCCAATTCCCAAAAGTTCAAAACTACAATTTATGTCTAAGGTAATCTTATTACTTATCACTTTGTTACAAACATCCCGCTGAACAGGAGAATTGGATCGCAATCAATCTCATTTGGTGTTCAACTTTGGGCACCACACATTAAATGTCTAACTCTCAACACATAAGAGGAACAAATCCCATCTTGACTATATAAAGCCTCTTTCTTATTTCATACCACACATAAAAATGACTTTCAGAACTGCCAGGTTAAGGATCAACATTTTACCATATCAGAGCATATCACTCCCTACACTTAAGTCCCACTATGTATCTTAGGTATTAAGGATACAAAGATAGTACCTTTTATCAAGTATCAATCACGAAAGGGATCCATGAGGGATCTTGATGCAGATATGTTTAATACCAGTTATCTGACATGTACCTATGAATCTTGGTTACAACCCATTTGCATACTTTCATATAATGAAAGTCAACTAATCCAATTCATATTATACTTACTTTCATCTAATGAGTACTTTCATATGAGGAATCTCAACGTGACGCTAATTAATTTGACCTATATGTTGATAGCTGCTAAAGAATAAATGGTTAAGAGTACAAATTAAGCAAAAATGCTTATAGGATCTAATTCCAAAAGTACCTTGGACGTTGACAATGGTAATATTTATGATTAAGAAAAGGTTTTTCTTCCCAATAGAAAGGGACTGACCAAGGTAAATCTGTTTGACCATATGGTAAAGAGAAAGTCTTGTTCTTAGGTTGTTCCTAATGTTGATCCCAGTGAATCTATTTGTTTCTTCTGCCATGTGATGGTATATTGGAAGCGAAGATGCCCAATATACCTGAAGAATCTTAAAGATGGTAAAGGAAAGTCATGTGACTCTAATTTAGGTACATATCTTATCTAACTAAATTATTTTAATAAGTTCCTATTCATAGACTCTTAATACCTAATTTGATGATTTTTGGATTAGTGTCTAAGTCCATAACTACATTTCGTATGTACTTGACCCGATTATAGCATGGTCCTTTTGGGTTGCCTTCACACTGGTGACTAGACACGATGACTATCGAGGAGAGAGGCTGATTTATTGTTAAGAATAATAAATTGGTGTATAAATAGGATTTTTTTAATATATTATATGAATAATATATTAATTTGGAATCATATTAATAATTAGTATTTAATCAAAAATTAATTAGGAATTAATTTTGGGATTAAAGGAATTAATTAAAAGTGCAGGGGCTGTTTTGTAATTATTTGATAGTTGAGACTTTGGGCCATTGGATCACCTTTATTAAGGCTTGGCCGAAAATCCTAGAAGGATCTAGTAGTTTTCGTCCAAGGGCTTAAGGAAAGGAGCCGATGGGTTTGCTTAGGCCTTAAGCTAAAGGATTAGGGTTTCTACCTTGAAACCCTAGTTGACTTCAACTATAAATGGCACCTTAAGGCCCTCAAAATGGGAACCCCTTGGAGAAACCCTGGTAGAGCCGATTTTGTGAGCTTGTTAACCTCCATCCTCTCTCTCATATTCATCCTCTCACTCAAGTGTGTTTGTGAGCCATTAGAAGTACTACACTTGTGGTACTTGCTTTCAAAAGCTGAAGAGATTCAAGAAACAAGTTATTATTACTACATAAAAACAAAAGGTATGTATTCTATTCTTTTATATGAATGTCGAAAATTATAGAAGCATTTTAGGTTTCTTTTTGTGTTCATAAAGTTGTATGTCTAATAGTGAAAACATAGATCCAATTAGGGTTGCATGCACACATAGGATTGTTTGTATAAAACCCATTAGTGGTATCAGAGCTTTTGGTTTTGTTTTCAATTTGATTTGATACAAGAGTATGAATATGACAAATTAGGGTTTATGGCAAATAAAGCCTAAGGGCTTGATTTTCAAAATTAGGGTTCCTAAACCCTAGTTTTCAAAATTTTGTTAGGGTTTCCCACACCCTTTCCTTAGGCCCCAAGATTTTGAATTTTGGGTTGTCTAACCCTAGGGTTTTCGAAATTGCCTCCTCCCCAAGATAAGATTCCTAAATCTGAGGGATTTAGATAATGCCATATCTTGTAATTATCTCTTTAATTGTTTAAAATGGTAATTAAAGATTTTTTGAATTATCCCATCCCAAAATTTTTCGAATTTTAGGGGATTAAGGGATTAGGTTCAATTAATTGTTTAATTTAATAGATAATCCTCCAAGATTTAATAATTCAAATTAATTGTTTAATTTTGGGAGAATTATTAAATCAAAGTTTTAACATTTAAAATTTTAAAATTAAAAGTTTATTTTTTGGAAATTTTAAATTTGATTAAAGCCCTAGTATTTTGAAATGTTTAAAATACTCCCTTATACTATAATAATATTATAAGATTAATTATTATATATATGTATAAGATTAAGCTGGTCTTACCTTTAGTAGGCCTCATTCACGAAACCGATCTATTAGGAGGGTATAAGGTTATGACCTATAAAATGGTCGTTTAATGGGTGCCCACTCTCACCTACCGCTTCCTTGATTGGTGGAGGGTCGTTAGCCGAACGGGTAGGATAGGAAAAACTAATTTCTTATTAAAAGTATAATGATTAATATAGTAACTAAGTGTTTTTATAGAATTCCCAATCTTAGTTACTTTAGGCAAAATGTGAATTTGATGTTATTCCATGAAATTACACTTTGTACCCTTGTCGAGACGTTAGTGGAGCGTGTGTGGTTAACCGACACACTAATTTGGGTCTTAGCAAAGGTGGAAAAGGGTGAATCAATGTTTTTCATAGATCAATGGAGTGTGTGTGGCTAACCGACACATTGATTAAGTGACTGCAATATTAAGGGCACCATGTACATTTGAATGGTTATTCACACCCTGTTTGTGATCCTCTGTATCACAGTCACAAACTTCAGAGGCATATTGAGATTTAAACATGTCACTGAAAAGTTCAATGAATCTTAAAATATCTAGGAGTTTTCAATACATTTAAAACATAAATCTCTTTTCTTTTTCATGGTGGAAATTAGTGAATCGTCATTCATTTACCTTGAAATTATTTGTTGTTTAGATTACGACATCCCTCTTCTAAATTGCAAATAATGTTTTTGGATCCTAGCCCTAATTTCTCATTTGGGTGTTTAATTGGGGATTCTTATCTAATCAAACTTTGTCTCTTTTCCTTTTCAGAAGTCGAACTCAAACAACAACGCTTCAAGCTCAAACACCTCCGACTCATTCTCACTCATGAATTTGTGTGGGAGGGTGATCTTCAACAGAAAAATTTTAACGAATTGATCCGCAACATAAGGATGGTCACCCGTTACAAGGACAAGGAGTATGTCCTCAAAAAGGAGTTGAAAGAGGTGGATGTGAGCACTACTACCCCTGAGGAGATCGCTGCCTTTGAGGCCCATGAGCGTGTGCCACGAAAGCCGATTGCATCATGCTAGCGACCATGACTGCTGAACTCCAAAAGTCCTACGAGGACTTCTATCCCTATGAAATGCATTAGCATTTGTTTGAAAGGTACCACCAAAGTGCAAGGCAGGAGAGGTACGAGATCATCACTTCGATGATCACGACCAAGATGAGAGACAGAGAGTCTGTCACCGCTCATCTGCAGAAGATGCAAAGATATGTTGATTGCCTACTGAAGTTAAATGTTAAATTCGATGAAGAGTTGGCGATTGACATCATCCTTCATTAACTACCACCCTGCTTCAACCATTTTCGCATGACCTACCACATGAACAAATATGAGGTCATGTTGAGCAAGCTTCAAGGCCTGTTGAGGACTATTGAGAGCAACCTCAAAGACAAATCAGTTGTAAAAACTCCTACTCCTACTGCTGCCCCAGTCTTGGCTATTGGGCAAGGAAATGGTAAGAAGAGGAAGGCTCTTACAAAGAGCCACCATAAGGCAAAGTCCCGTGATGAAACCTCTTCTAGTGGAACCAAGGATGGTCCCGTTGTACCCACCTCAAGCACAAAGGATGCAGAGTTCTATCATTGCCATGGCATAGGGCATTGGAAACAAAGCTGCCTGACGTATCTGCAAGATATAAATGATGGGAAGATCAAGTCGTCTATCGCAGGTATTTAGACTATTCAATCTAAGGATTCATCACATGCTATTTCTTGGGTACTTGATACAGGATGTGGTTTTCACATTTGTTCTGATTTGTAGGGCCTAAGAAGAAATAGGGATGTGGAACATGGGAAAATAATCTTGATCATGGGGAAAAGAATATCATCTCCTGTCACCAAGATTGGAGTTTACTCATTAGTGCTTAGTAATGGATTAGGACTAGATTTGATTAATTGTTGTTATGCGCCAGAAATGGCAATAAACATCATTTCTTTTCATGGTTTGTATAGACAAGGATTTTGATATTCATTTGATAATGAGAAGGGTTCTATTATTTCTTATCTTAATGGTGTTTTTTATTTTGAAGCACTTCCTTGTAATGGAATATATGAAACTGTGATGGTTGTAGACAACTTAGGAAATGATGTATTGCATATCGAATCTTCCAATAGCTTGGACAAAGCATGCTTGTGGCATTTTCGTCTTGGACATGTCAACAAGAAGCACATAGCCCAACTCTAAAAGGATGTCGTGTTGGAGACATTCGACCTTAGGGACGATGACGTGTGCGAGTCTTGTTTAGTTGGAAAGATAACCAAGTCACCCTTCACTGGTACTTGTGAAAGGGGTGAATGTTTATTGGATCTCATACACACCGATGTGTGTGGGTCCTTTAGATCCACCATAAGAGATGTAAGTCGCTTCTATGTGACTTTCACCGATGATTATAGAAGATATGGGTATATCTACTTAATCAAGAACAAGTCAGAAACCTTTGAAAAGTTCAAAGAGTTTAAGCAGGATGTGGAGAATCAGCTGGGCAGTAAAATCAAGATGCTTCGATCCGATCGTGGTGGAGAGTACCTTAGTCTTGAATTCTATGACTACCTCAAGGAATGCGGAATGGTTTTGCAATTGATGCCACCTAGGACACCGCAGTTGAATGGTATGGATAAGAGGCGTAACCGAACCTTGGTAGACAAGGTTCATTCCATGATGAGTCGTGCTTTGCTACCTATCTCATTCTAGGGGTATGCCTTAGATACTGACACCCATATCCTTAACTTAGTCCCTACAAAGAAGGTTGCCAAAACACCTCACGATATGTGGACAGGGAAACCTCCCTCGTTGGCACATATCAAGGTTTGGGGTTGCGAGGCTTTCATAAGACAAGAGACTCACGAAAAGCTCAAACCTCGTAGTGAGCGGTGTATTGCTACCCGCATAAATCTTTCGGATATCTCTTCTATAGACGGAGTGATAATGTTGTCTTCGTTGCGAGGGGAGGGGTTTTTTGAGAGCAAGAAATCATAATCCAAGGGGACAGTGGAAGGCAAATCAATCTTGAAGAGCTTCAAGAGTCGAGAGATGAAGGAACCTCTAACGCTGGCGCTTAACCTGAGGAGGAAACTCCTGTTGAACCAATTGACGAGTCCCTACCTCTATTAGATGTTCTAGTAGAGTTAGTGTTTCACCTGTGTTGTATGGTTTTCATATAACAAGTGAAGGTGATACGTTTATTAGTGACAGTACACTCATAAATTGGGACGAACCTAACAGCTACAAGGAAGCCATGATAGGCCCAGAGTCTACGAAATGGAGAGAGGTTGTGGACAGCGAGATTCAGTCCATGTATGACAACCTAGTTTGGAATTTGGTTGACAATGTGCCAGGTCGTAAGACGGTCGGGTGCAAATGGATCTTCAAGAAGAATACCAACATGGATGGGAAGGTACACACTTATAAGGCACGATTGGTTGCGAAGGGCTTACTCAAACTCCCGAAGTTGACTATGACGAGACCGTCTCACCTGTTGCGAAGATAAAGTCTATTAGGGTGATGCTAGCCATTGCTGCATTTCATGACTATGAAATATGGTAGATGGATGTCAAAAATGCTTTCCTTAATGGGAAGTTGGCTGAGGATGTTTACATGAATCAGCCAGAGGGTTTTGTCGATGCGAAGCATCCTAATAGAGTGTGTAAGCTTGAGAAATCCATTTATGGATTGAAACAAGCATCTCGTAGATGGAATCTTTGTTTCGACGAGAAATTCAAAGAGTTTGGCTTCCTGCGAAACGAGGATAAATCATGTGTATATGTCAAAGCCAGTGGGAGTATAGTTAGCTTCCTCGTATTATATGTCGATGACATACTGCTCATAGGAAATGACATCCCGACCTACAGGAAGTCAAGTCCTGGCTTGGGAAGTGTTTCGCTATGAAGGATCTCGGAGAGGCTATCTATATTCTGAGGATAAGGATAGTGAGAAACAGGAGAAAAAGACTAATAGGACTTAATCAGAATACTTACTTGGAAAAGATACTAAAACGTTTTAGTATGGAGAATTCCTAGAAAGGGGAATTACTGATCCAAAGCAATGCCAAGTTGAGTTAGACTCAAAGCCCGAGTACCAAATTCAAGATAGCAGAAATGAGTCGAGTACCTTATTCTTTTGCAGTTGGCTCGATCATGTATGCTATAACTTGTACTCGCCCTGATGCGGCCTTCGCTTTGAGCATGGTCAGTAGATATCAATGGAACCCTGGCAATGTGCATTGGACCGCAGTCAAGAATATTCTTAAGTACCTTCGGAGGACCAAGGAATGGTTTCTAGTCCTCGGTGGGAGTGATGACTTAAAGGTACGAGGGTACAATGACGCCAGTTTTCAGACCGACAGGGACAACTACCGTTCGCATTCGGGCTGGGGCTTTACCCTAAATAGAGGAGCAGTGACTTGGAAAAGTTCTAAGTAGGAGACCGTAGCTGATTCAACGTGCAGATCAAAGTATATAGTGGCGAGCGAAGTGTCGAAGGAGGTGATATGGTTGAAAAACTTCATCAGAGACCTTGGACTTGTGCCACCAATAAAGGAGCCTATGGAGATATTCTGCGATAATGAAGGAGCGGTTGCCTTAACCAAGGAACTAAGGGATTATGGTAGATCCCGACATAGCGATAGGAAATATTATTTATCAGACATCGAGTGAAAGAGGGATTCCTTGTAGTGAAGAGGGTATCGTCAGAGGATAACCCAACAGATCCCCTTACGAATGGACTGAGTAGCGTTAAGGACTTGAAGCACACTAGGAGCATTGGGCTGAAGGACGATATTAGTTTAGATTAGATAGTTTCGAAACATGTAATAGATAAATTGTAATTGGCATTTGATGATTAAATAAAGGAGTATTATTTATGAGTAAAGTTACTATCTTATGTTAATTACTTACCAATTGTTTCACTTTGCATGTTTTGACTTCCTGAAAAATAAGATTATTCGAACGTTCCACATTCGCTCATACTTTGGAAGTAGTTATGAAAGAAGATTGTCATGAATTGGTTTGTAGATTGTCTAAAAGTGTAATAGACATAGCAAGAGTTTGCTACAACGTTCATGAGTGCTTATGAATAAGATTTGAGCATTTGATTAAACCCACGTCTGTTGGTATCACTTAATGGAATTTATCACGAATGATCGCAAGGCGATAATATCATATAGTCTTTAAACCTAGATATATGGTTTATTGTTTGCAAGTTGGTTGTGCATTGATAATGTGTAAACGTTTCAGTAACTTGATGTTATAAAACGCATTGGTGTGCATGATTTGGGATCTTGACTTATTGAGGTGTCGATGAAGTTGCAAAATTTTATCCATCAAGACCATGGGAAGGAACAAATATGAGCTTTGGACCTCATGGAGTTTTAGGAAAATGGCTTAATGGATTAATTTGTCCAAACCAGTACCCACAACATGGCCTTAGGTTGCTACAGCATGGTGACTAGGTAGGAACCCACCTGCTTTGCCTTTTAGCGGCATGGCCAAGGATGGCCATGACATGATGGTCACTTGGAGGTTGAACTTTGACTTTTGACAGTTGAACGTTGGCTTTGACCAAGTTTAAATTTAGGTTATTTGGGGTATTTTAAGTAGTAGATTCAGGCTTGGCTCATGTGTGTTGTACAAGTGAA
Source organism: Lactuca sativa (assembly GCF_002870075.4). NCBI lineage: Eukaryota > Viridiplantae > Streptophyta > Magnoliopsida > Asterales > Asteraceae > Lactuca > Lactuca sativa. The sequence continues at coordinate 189,027,894 of NC_056631.2, read as the reverse complement.
CCGTGATGGGTTTTGAGCATTCTAACACTTCCTAACTGTGCATGCAACCCTAATAACCTTGGATCTATGTTTGTCTAATTATCATGCAAAGTTGAATTCCAAGGTTATATTCCTATCTAGCATACATGGGGAACAATTTTTGACTTGAATGGAAGATAGAATAACTTACCTTGTTGTTGCTTATGATCCTTGAAACCTTGTGAGCCAAGCACCCCAAGTGTGATGCCTCAAATGCTTCACACAACACCAAATGCAAAGGAGTAGACTTTGAAAGAATCTTACACTTGCAAAATCGGCCTAGCCCTCACTTGTTCATTTGTGTAGCCAATTTTGGTGGAGAATGGGTTCCTTATATAGTGTTGACACATCTAGGGTTACACCATGTAAACCCTAATGTGTCATGACTCTTCATTTCCATGACCCATGGGTTTGTAACTCCCATGGAGCATCCTATGGGTGGAACCCAACTTGATAATCCATGGAGCCTCTTAGCCCACTATACAAGTTATGGATGATTTACATAATCAACCCATATATTTAATTAGTTGTCTTTTGATCACTTAATTAATTCTAAATTAATTCTTGATCAAACTAATTAATTAATATTATTAATATATTAGAACTTATAATATATTAATAATCCACAAGTGTTGTTTCTCTCATTTAGTCTATCCAATTGCATGATGCCATGCAACCCAAATGGACCATGCCGGGTTAGGTCAAGTATATACCAGAAATAGTTATGGACTTAGACACCTTATCCATTAGTCTCCCACTTGGATAAGTCTAATAACTATAACTGCAAGTATGACTTCAGGAACCGATCGACAATCGTAGCTCTTTCAAGGTGTCTCGGAACTGAGAAGATGATGATACGCCATTTAAGATAAGTGATCATATAATCCTCTGTTCTAGATATCAGCCGGACAAATACATGGAACAATGTCTTACTTATTGTCCAACAGTTTGTTTCCCGATTTCCGATTTGTTTGACAGAGAACTTAATTGAACACATCAACTTAGTTCTGACCGGGCCCGGTACATAGGTCAAAACAAAATCATCGAGGGGCCCAGATATCAGCTTCTAATCCAATAAGGAACAGATAAACTTCGACTCATATGTTTGTTCTACCACTCATTGAATTATACACAAGAGAACGTTTAATAACATCGTGTTACCAATACGTTTTCGTACAATCAATGCATAACCAACTCATAAGTAACAAATCATATCTCTGGGTTTGAAGACTTATATGATATTACCGTCTCATGATCACTCGAGATAAATTCCAAGAAGTGATTCCAGTGATCGTGGGTTGAGTCCAATGCTCTGAACCTTTGAGCACTCATGATTGTTGTAGCCATGTCCAACACCTTAGACCTCTGCAACCAATCATGACAGTCTTGATTCATACATACTTCCGACATATGACCAACTGTGGAGGTTCGAATAATATGATATACCAAACATAATTATTCTGGAAGTCAAAACATGCAAAAGAAATATAGTAAACGATTGACAAGAGATAGCAACACTTTACTCACAAATAAAACACCTTTTATTCATCATCTAATCTCAATTACACTTTACAAATTGAAAGGTTATCTTACTACTAAATCTAATATCATCCTTCAGCCCTATGCTCCGAGCATGCTGGAGATGCTTAACCCGAGTTAGTCCCTTCGTGAGGGGATCTGCTGGATTCTCATCCGATGATACCCTCTTTGCCACGGGGAGTCCTTCTTCTATTCGATGTCTGATGAAATGGTATTTTCTGTCGATGTGTCTGGATCTCCCGTGATCCCTTGGTTCCTTGGCTAAGGCAACAACACTTTCACTATCACAGAAAATTTCCATTGGCTCCTTAATAGTTGGTACAACTCCAAGTCTCCAATGAAGTTCTTCAGCCATATCGCCTTCTTTGCTGCCTCGCTAGCTGCTATATACTCTGATTTGCAAGTTGAATCAACCACTGTCTCTCGCTTGGAACTCTTCCAAGAAATTGTTCCTCCGTTTAGGGTAAAGACCCAGCCTGACTGAGAGCAGAAATTATCCCTATCAGTCTGAAAGCTAGTATCACTATACCCTACAACTCTGAAGTCTTCACTCCCACCAAGGGTAAGAACCCAGTCCTTAGTCCTCCGTAGGTACTTGAGGATATTCTTTACCGCTGTCCAGTGTGCCTTGCCAGGGTTTCCCTAGTAGCTTCTAACCATGCTCAAGGCAAAGGCTACATCAGGTCGAGTACACGTCATAGCATACATGATCGATCCTACAGCCGAAGCATAAGGTATGCGACTCATTTCTGCTATCTCAGCCTCAGTACTAGGGCTTTGTGTCTTACTCAATCCGGCGTTACTCTGGATGGGTAACTCTCCTTTCTTGGAGTCCTGCATGCTGAATATCTTCAGCACCTTATCCAAGTAAGTACTCTGACTAATTCTAATTAGTCTTCTACTCCGGTCTCTCAAGATCATTATCCCTAGATTATATAGGCAGCTTCTCCTAGGTCCTTCATAGAGAAACACTTCCCAAGCCAGGACTCAACTTCCTGCAGAGTTGGGATGTCATTTCCTATGAGTAGTATGTCATCCACATACAATACCAAAAAGCTAACTATACTCCCACTAGCCTTGACATATACACAAGATTCATCTTCACTCCTAGAAAAGCCAAATTCCTTGACTTTCTCATCGAAGCAAAGATTCCATCTGCGAGGTGCTTGCTTTAACCCATAAATGGATTTCTCAAGCTTACACACTCTATTAGGGTACTCTGTATTCTGGCTGACTCATGTAAACATCCTCAACGAACTTTCCATTAAGGAAAGTGGTTTTGACATCCGTTTGCCATATTTCATAGTCATGAAATGTGGCTATGGCTAACAGAACCCTAATAGACTTAATCTTGGCCAATGGAGAAAAGGTCTCATCATAATCAACTCCCGTAGTTTGTGAGAAACCCTTTGCAACCAGTCATGCCTTATAAGTGTGTACATTACCATCCATGTCAGTATTCTTCTTGAAGATCCATTTGCACCCTACAGTCTTACGACTTGGTACATTCTCAACCAAGTTTCAAACTTGATTGTCATACATGGATTGTATCTCGCTGTCCATTGCCTCTTTCCACTTGGCTGACTCAGGGCCTGCCATGGCTTCCGCGTAACTGTTAGGTTCATCCAGACCTATCACTGTCTCATCACTGATAACTGTATCACCTTCTGCAGTAATATGGAATCCATAGTAATTCTCAGGTGCATTCCTAACCCTTGTGGAACGCCTCAGAGGTACAGACTTGTCAATTGGCTCAACAGGAGTTTCCTCCTCAAGTTGAGTGCTAGGGTTTGTAGTTCCGTCACCGCTTGACTCTTGAATTTCTTCAAGGTCAACTTGCCTCCCACTATTTCCTTGGCTTATGAACTCTCTCTCTCTCTCTAGAAAGAGCGCCCTCCTAGCTACAAAGACCACATTTTTCACAAGGTCTGTAGAAGAGGTAACCAAAGGATTGCTGTGGGTAGCCGATGAAAATACACCTCTCGCTTCGAGGTTTAAGCTTATCATGAGTCTCGCGTCTCACGAAAGCCTCGCAACCCCAAATCTTGATGTGGTCTAGTTTGGGTACTTTACCAGTCCACATCTCATGAGGAGTTTTGGCAACTTTCTTTGTAGGGACCAGATTAAGGATATGGGCTGCAGTCTCTAAGGCATACCCCCAAAATGAGATTGGTAGCGAAGCTCGAATCATCATGGAACGAACCATGTCCAACAAGGTTTGATCACGCCTCTCAGCCACACCATTCAACTGCGGTGTCCTGGGAGGTGTCAATTGTGAGACAATCCCATATTCCCTAAGATAGTCGAGGAACTCCGAACTAAGATACTCACCACCTCGATCGGATCGAAGCATCTTAATGTTCCTGCCCAATTGATTCTCGAATTCCTGTTTAAACTCTGTAAACTTTTCGAAAGTCTCTGAATTATGATTGATTAAGTAGACATATCCATATCTAGTGTAATCATTAGTAAAAGTCAAATAATAACGATTAGCATCCCTTGTGGCATGTTTGAAGGGCCCACACACATCCGTGTGTACTAGATCCAACAAACCTTCACCCCTCTCACAAGAACCTGTGAAGGGTGACTTTGTCATTTTTTCAAGTAAGCATGATTCGCAACTATCATCTGACTTTAGGTCAAATGACTCCAAGTCTCCATCCTTTTGGAGTTGGCGTATGCGTTTCTTTCTTATATGTCCAAGACGACAATGCCACAATGATGCTTTATCCAAGATATTATCATTAATAGAATCAATACACAAAACATTATTTCCTAAGTTATCAACCACAGATAGAGTTTGATACACACCATCACAAGGTAATGCTTTAAAATAAAGAACATTATTATAGAAAGCATTAATCGAACCAACTTCATTATCAAATGAAAAGGTGAAACCTTGTTTATACAATTCATGAAAGGAAATAATATTTCTTGCCATTTCAGGTGAGTAACAACATTTATTCAAATCTAAACTAAACCCACTACTTAGCGATAAAGTATAAACTCCAATCTTGGTGACAGGTAAAGCTTTCCTATTCCCCATGATTAAGTTTATTCATCCTTGCTCCACATTCTCGCTTCTTCTTAGTCCCTACAAATCAGAACGTATATGAATACCACAACCGGTATTAAGGACCCAAGAGTTAGAATGGGGTGAGTTATTAGATAAGATAGTGTAAATACCTGCATCATTGGCTTTAAGTTTCCCATCCTTCACATCTTGTTGGTACTTTGGGCAGTTCTGGTTCCAATGTGACTTTTCATGGCAATAGAAGCATTCAGCCTCTTTTGGGTCAGAAGAAGGAGTGACGAAACCTTTCTTGGTTCCACTTGAAGAAGAGCTATCAAGGGTCCTAACCTTGGTACCCTATGAAGAGCTCTTTATCTTCTTCCCTCGACTTTTCCCGATTGCCAAAACCGAGGCGGAGTTTGGAGTAGGAGTGTTAACAACCGAATTCCCTTAAGACCTGTTTCTGCGGTCTTGAGAAGTCCCTGAAGTTTGCTGAGTGTGACCTCTTCCTTATTCATGTGATATGTCATGCGGAATTGATCATATCACGATGGTAAGGAATGCAAAATGATATCTATTGCAAGATCCTTGGGGAAGTTCACATTAAGCTTCAACAACCGATCCACATACCTTTGCATTTTCTGCATGTGGCTCATGACAGACTCTCCGTCCTTCATCATGGTTGTTATCATGGAGCAGATGATTTCATACCTTTCTTGTTGTGCACTTTGATGGTATCTTTCCATCAGATCTTGGTGCATTTCAAAAGGGTAGAAGTCCTCATAGGACTTTTGGAGTTCCGCTGTCATGGTGGCCAACATGATGCATGCCACTTTGGTAGCATCCCTTTCATGTGCCTGGAAGTCAACGATCTCCTAGGGAGTTGCAGTGGTCTCATCAATCTCCTTAAGCTCGTTATCAAGGACATATTCTTTGTCCTCGTAGCGGGTAATCATCCTGATGTTTCTGATCCATTCATTGAACTTGGATCCATCAAAAGTGACTTTCCCACACAAGTTCATAAGGGTAAAGGAATTAGGATTAGAGCTAGAAGCAGCGTTGTTTGAAGACCTCTGAACGAAGAGGACAAGGTTAGTTTAGATATTAAGAGAGTCCTTAATAAAACACCCAAATGTAATATTAAGGCTAGGATCCAATCACAATATATTATAACTTAGAAGAGGTATGTCGTAATCCAAGCTATAACATATTTGAAAGGTAGGTGAATGACGATTCACCAATTTCCACCATGAAAAACGAAATATTAAATATTAGGTTTTTGATTGGTTCTTAGAAATTCCTAGATTCTTTTGAGATTCAATGAACTTTTCAAAGGCATGTTTCAATCTCGAGTGTGCCCTCCAAGTTTTGTGACTGGGATACCGAGGATCACAAAACGAGGTGTGAAGTAACCATGCAAATCACTTGGTACCCTTAAAGTTTATCACTCAATTGATGTGCCAATAACCACACACGCTCCACCGATACTATGATAAACCTTAAGTCACCCTTTACCTACCTTGTTAAGTCCAAGTTAGTGTGCCGGTTAACCACACACGCTCCACCAACGACTTAAACAAAGTGTAAAGTGTATTTTCATGGATTAACACCTTATTCACATTTTTCCTAAAGTAACTAAGATTGGGAATTTAATAAAAGTATTTATAAGTCCTTGTCTTACCCGTTCGGCTAACGACCCTCCACCGATCAAGGAAGCGGTGGGTGAGAGTGGACACCCATTAAGTTGCCATTTTATAGGCAACAACCTTATACCCCCCTTATAGACCGGCTTCGTGAATGAGGCGTACTAGCGGTAAAACGACTTGATCTTATATATATATATATATATATATATATATATATATATATATATATATATATATATATATATATATATATATATATTAACTTATAATATTATAAAGTATAAGGGTTGAATTTTAACTTTTAAAATTCTAAGGGTTGGAACTAAAGTTTTAATCAAGACTTTACTTGTTCCAAAACTTGAGGGCAAGTTTTGTAAAGTTTCAAAACTTTTCATTTCTTATAACTAATGAGTTAATTGAGTAATAAAAATGAAGACTCTTCATTTTTATAACTCTTGTGTTCTTTTAATGGCTTTAATAAAAGTGTGACTTTTGATTTTCCATAACTTGAGGACAAGTTATGGACTCCATTAAAACACATTATGATCATGAATTAAACTACCATGAAGGTTACAAGCAATTCCTATGATCATTTAATCTTCATAAGTTCAAGAACAGGAACATGAACACTTTCAAGAATAAAAAATTACACTTAAAAACTTGTAATTTTGATAATTGCCATTGAAAATGGATTAGCATAAACATTACACCATCTAAAACAAGTTTTCAAGTACCAAAACAGTTTAGGGTAATGTTTCTAGTCCATTTCCAGCAACAAAAGTCGAAAATCTACATTCGGAGGCTCCTACTCGTCGAGTGCACGAACCTACTCGGTGAGTAAGATGAATTTACACATGAACTCGGCGAGTCCGCCCATGGACTCGGCAAGTTTAGCAGGCAGACAACATAAAATCGACTTTTTTTCAACAATTTTGCACAAATAACAAACAAACAAGCCTAGGCTCTAATACCACCGACGGGTTTTGAACATTCTAACACTTCCTAAGTGTACATGCAACCCTAATAACCTTGGATCTATGTTTGTCTAATTATCATGCAAAGTTGAATTCCAAGGTTATATTCCTATCTAGCATACATGGGGAACAATTTTTGACTTGAATGGAAGATAGAATAACTTACCTTGTTGTTGCTTATGATCCTTGAAACCTTGTGAGCTAAGCACCCCAAGTGTGATGCCTCAAATGCTTCACACAACACCAAATGCAAAGGAGTAGACTTTGAAAGAATTTTACACTTGCAAAACTGGCCTAACCCTCACTTGTTCATTTGTGTAGCCGATTTTGGGGGAGAATGGGTTCCTTATATAGTGTTGACACATCTAGGGTTACACCATATAAACCCTAATATGTCATGACTCTTCATTTCCATGACCCATGGGTTTATAACTCCCGTGGAGCATCCATGGAGCATCCTTTGGGGGGAACCCAACTTGATAATCCATGGATCCTCTTAGCCCACTATACAAGTTATGGATGATTTACATAATCAACCCATATATTTAATTAGTTATCTTTTGATCACTTAATTAATTCTTGATCAAACTAATTAAATAATTTTATTAATATATTAGTACTTATAATATATTAATAATCCACAAGTGTTATTTCTCTCATTTAGTCTCTCCAATTGCATGATGCCATGCAACCCAAATGGACCATGCTGGGTCGGGTCAAGTACATATACCAGAAATAGTTATGGACTTAGACACCTTATCCAACAAACCGTAGGGTCAGTGTTTGGAGTTGTGATTAGTTCAACTATCATTCAGATTGTGAGGTGATTTTTCCTTACTGTACTCGTGGGTCGAAGGAACCAATGTTGGTCCACTAGGTTTTATGATGTATCATTGTATATAGGATGTTGCTATGTTGCATTGTTTTATTATATTAGTTGATCTGCATAATTATCTGTTTGCTTGTTATATGTTTATTTGTTGCATATTTCGACATAATCCGGTTAGGTTGAGTCAATACTGCTCTGCGCAGAAGCCAACAAGCCTGGGAGCAATCCAAACATTAGTTGAGGGGTGGTAAGGCAAACCAGACTTATGTTGTGGGCTCATGAGCAATCTAGACATGAGTTGTGGGCTAGGAGAGCAGTCCAGACTTATGTTGTGGGTTCAGGGGTAATCCAGTCCGATGGTTGTGGACCTAATACACATGCTATTATAGGTGTGTGTGGTAGTATATTGGGGGAAATCACTATGCTTTGGCTTACAATTTGATTTTATGGTTTCATGTACATCAGAGGATAGGGCAAGATGAAGGCTTGATTGCGCACATCATCATGGATATTTATTTGACTTATGATTTTGGGATACTCTAATTTATTCTTATGATTTTGGAACTATGTTGTGTGAATTATGGATTTTGTGATGGTTTTAAAATTGAAAAATCTTTCATGATTTTTGGTATGTTACAAGTTGGTATTAGAGCCCTGGTTTGAGAGAGTTAGATGAACACCTATATGATTCAAGACTCAAACTAATGATCTACAAAATGTTTTTCAAAATTTAACCATAAGAGAACCGACAAGAAGGATATGATGTGTACAATCAGCCAAAGCCAACGAAAGTGATTCCCTACGACACCCACACTTGTTTTGTGTATTAATGGGGTTGCATGCTAGTATGTAGGCTAAGGATCTTTAGGAATTGCCTGATAGAATTGCCTGTTGTATGATGCCTAATAGCCTAAGAGAGTTTCTTGTTAAGCTATATGGAACTGACATTATTACTATGACATGGCGTATCTTATACATGATTGCGTGTTTAGTTCGTCCCACGGTGTCGCAGCTGTTGCGGTCCAAGGCTATGATTTTTAGGGTTTTCTCCTTATTTAAGCACGAAATCTCAAGGATTAGGGTATCCTTTTCAGTCTCCAACCCTTTCATATGAAAGCCTAACCTCCTTGGTGTAAATCTTGTTGTATTAGTGGTAATTCTTTGAAGTTTGAAGCTTTGGCTTGCATTTTTGGAAGATGTAATTGTGTGCTTGCTAGTTGGAAGAGTGGATCACTTCAGATCTTGCACCTCATGCCTCTTATGGAGCTTTGGAAGGTATAAAGCTTCCACCTTTTTGGTTCTCTCTTCATTGATCTAAGATTTATTGCATTTCTTGGTTCATATTCAAGTTTGGGATTGTTAGAAGAGATAAAGTTTGCAACTTTATATCTCGTGTTGGTCCCTTGGTCACTATATCTTTTGGATCTGAAGTTTGATTGCTTTTTGATATCCATGTATGAGATTTTGGTCTTTTGGCCTTTTTTGACCTCGATTTAGATCTAGACTTGCATTGGTCGTGCATGACCATGAAGCTGCGATTTTTATGTTGGGATATAAGTAATAAGTACTTCTTGAAGTTATAGATTTGTGGCTTTGGTTATTAAGAAGTTAAAGGTTGAGTCCATGCTTTAAGTTGTCATTAAGGATCTAGGTTTAGGGATCTATACTCATTGGGATGTCTTAATGGGTAAAGTTGGAAACTTTATCCATCAAGACCATAGGAAGGACTAGATCTGAGCATTGGAGCTCTTAAGGTTGAAGGAAAACAACTTAACGAATTAAGCTTTTGAGACCTAGTTCGTATGACGTGACAAATGGAGGCCACCGCGTGGCGGCTGGGGGATGTTCAACTATTTTGTCGTTTTCACGCCACGACATGGTAGTGGGACACCACGACGTGGCAACCTGCTGAAGTGGACTTTGACCTTGACCATTTACTTTGAGCATGGTTGACTCATGGTCAATTTTAGGGTTTTAGGGTGCAGACGGAGAGGGTACTTCTTCTTTGACGTTAGGTGTCGCATTGTACCTATCTATCTGGTGTGTGAGATGTTGTGTGCTAGATTCTTTTCGCGAGACTAGTTTTGTCACTATACTTGCTTGTGTGGTAGTATGTTCATGTTGACCAGTTGGGTCATGTTTGTTGATTACTGCTATATGTGAACTGATTTGTTGATAACTCCTGGACTACTGATAGTCCCCAGGGTTGTTGATAACCTCGGTGGTGTGTTTTTAATTAATAGGGCATGATTTTAGCCCAACGTGATTGCTGATAGTCCCCAGGGTTGTTGATAACCCATCGCTAATTATAATGTTGTGTTGTATGAGAAATTATTTGGGAACCGACTAAGATTTGTTATTACAACTGTGGATTAACTATTTTGTAGGTACTTATCTGATTGTGAGTGCGGGATTGTGCACACACATCAACATATTTTTTGATTTGAGATTGCGTATTTTCTCCTTATTAACTCTGATATCGGAATAATGGGTTATGAATAAATCGTTGTAACTTCACTAAAAATGGATGTCATATTTTTTAAAACGTTTAAAATGTAGACCTATTTTTTGGGATTTTACACAACCCAATCTACCTAAAGGCAAACCGAGACCATTCCTGATTCAAATACACAATTTTACCCATGTTTGACCAAATGTCAAATTGGTCAAAAAGTCAACGATCAAAGTTTACAAGGTTAATAGTCAAAATCAATGTCAACGTTACGTTCTGACCATTCAGTGGTTGCATCGTGCGGATGCAAGGACAAAACAATCTTGATTTCCGGCACCGTCACATCGTGACACATCCTGAGTCACGTCGTGAGTTCTGGTCAGAGTGACAAATCTTTGTTATGCTATATGGAACTGACATTATTACTATGGCTGCTTATTATATGAATCATAGTTGTACATAAATAAGATTTTATAGCCTAAGAATTTTTGATTTAGCCTTATTTCCCGTTCCTTTTTTGCTTGTGAGCTTAAGGTAGAATTAGATATTCTACTGTCTGTCGAATCCAGTGTTATGTATGATTAGCATGCCCAAGCGGCTGTAGGATTAGTGGAAGTTTCATGAGTAGGTATGGATTGTAGCAGGCCAACGTGAAGAAGGATTAGCCACACTTGAGAGAATATGTATTGGTGTATTCGTATCCTATATTTTGGGCCTTGTGGCTGGGTGGTCCGTGACGAACCCTAGAGACAAATATGAGTAGGTGTGGAAAGTAGTATGGGCCTGTACTAATAGAAGCATAGGACCCATACATGTAGCAAGGAAGTCACGAACCCCGAAGATTTAGTAATTTTGTAATGTTGTAATAGTATGAATTATGGCTTTTCTGACGTATTTCAATTTATTTTCCGTATGCCGATAACTAGTGGTTTTGGATAAGGAGCAGGCGGCCCGGAGAGGCTAGGATTTATAGATGAGGAGATCCGTGAGATAATCACCACTCATGTGACCATGGCTGTTACAGATGTGATCCTAGAGGTTTTTGGGTCTCCTAAGACCGCTATGATCAAGATGTTTGACGAGCGCTATGTTGTCGTCACCGAGGTTGCTACTGCCACAACCAATGCAATTGTTGCTGCTACGAGTCTCTAGGGAGAGGGTCACTTCAGAACTGGGACTTCAGTAACACGAAGACCCCATAGTTTGATGGGGCAAAAGGACCTGGTTGGTACTATGAGGTGGTTATCCAATGTGGAGGTCTATTTCTGATGGGTTTTAGCCATAAGAACTTTCCTATGTGCGCATGCAAAACCTTAATGCTTGGATCTAGGCTTTCTAATTAAACATGCTTTAAATCCAAGACTTCTAACAACTAATTAGGTATAAGACAATACAAAATCAGATCTAGAAGTTTACCTTTGAATCTCTTGTTTTGATCTTGTTTTCTTGGAGCTCTAGAGTCACAATTGTCACTCCTCTAATGGCTTACAAACACCAAATAGAAAAGAAGATGATTTGAGAGAGAGAGGGTAGGAGGAAATCGGCCAGGGGTTCTCTACTTTAGATGAGATGCCGATTTCCCTTGGCCATAGGGTCTATTTATACTTGTAGACTCCTTAAGGGTTTCACCTTAAACCCTTGTTGGATAATCTTTCCTTAAAGCAATCCAAATCCTTTCCTTAGATAAGAATTGGACGATTTGAGGCTATCCCTAGCCCTAGAATCCGTCCACCCTTCATCCAATAAGGATTTACAGTCTAAAGTGTAACTATCAAACAATTGACAGTTTATACCCTCTTATTTAATTAATCTCATTAAGTCACCAAATTAATACTAATTAATTTATGACTTATATTAATCAAATAACAATATTATTATTCCTTATATTATTCTCATAATATATTAATAATATTTACTCTCTCATAATAAATCATCCTATCAAGTTGCTATGGTGAAGGCAACCCAAAAGGACCATGCACAATCGGGTCAAATACTTGCCTAATATAGTTGCAGCCTTAGACTATTCCAACAGTCTCCCACTTGGATAAGTCTAGTAACTATATGCACAAGTACAATTCGATTTGCAATCATAGCTCTCAAAGACGCTGTCAAACTCTGATCTAATCAATCTTGTCCTTTAGATAAGGGATCGTACAGTCCTCTGTTAGATATCATGCTGACAATTCTATGGAATTATTAGTCAAGCATTTAGGTTTCTCGATCTCTGATTTATTTGACATGGAACTTAATCGAACACATCAATTCAGTTCTGACCGGGACCGACACATAAGTCAAATCAAATCATCGAGCGGCCGAGATATCGCTTTTACCTACTTAGGATAAAAGTTAAAGATAAACTTCGACTTATATGAATTTACTTATTCATTAATCAACTAGACACAACAATGCGTTTTATAACATCGAGTTACTGATGCGTTTTCGCATTATCAATGTAAAACCAATTAACAAATAACAAACCATATATCTAGGTTTTAAGACTATATGATATTATCATCTTGCGATCACCCTTTTATATATCATATTCCATAAGGTGATTCCAGCAAGCGCGGATTTGTTCCAATGCTCAAAACTAGTTCATAAGCACTCATGAACATCGTAGCAATCTTTTGCTATGTCTAATACCATTTAGACAATCTACGCACGAATTCACGACAATCTTCATTCATATCTACTTCCAACATATGAACGATTGTGGACAATTTGAATAATTCGATTATTCTTAATAAACTCAATTATTCTGGAAGTCAAAACATGCAAAATGAAACAATAGTTAAACAATTAACATAAGACAGTAACATTACTCATAAATAAAACTCCTTTATTTAATCATCAAATGTTAATTACATTTATCTATTACACGTTTCTAATACTACCTAATCTATGCTAATATCATCCTTCAGCCCAATACTCCTAGCATGTTGCAAGTGCTTAACCCAACTCAGTCCCTTCGTAAGCGGATCTGCTGGGTTATCTTTTGATGATATCCTCTTCACTACGAGTTGTCCTTCTTCTACACGATGCTTAATAAAGTGATATTTTCTGTCGATATGTCTAGATCTACCATGATCCCTCGGTTCCTTGGTCAAGGCAACCGTTCCTTCATTATCACAGAAAATCTCCATGGGCTCCTTTATGGCGGGTACAACTCCAAGATCACCGATGAAGTTCTTCAGCCATATTGCCTCCTTCGACGCTTCGCTCACTACAATGTACTCTGATTCGCACGTTGAATCAGCTACGGTTTCCTGTTTGGAACTTTTCCATGTCACTGCTCCTCCATTTAGGGTAAAGACCCAGCCCGACTGCGAACGGTAGTTGTCCCTGTTGGTCTGAAAGCTGGCGTCACTATACCCTCGCACCTTCAAGTCATCACTCCCTCCGAGAACTAAGAACCATTCCTTCGTCCTCCGAAGGTCCTTAAGGATATTCTTCACCGCAATCTAATGGGCTCTGCCAGGGTTCCCTTGATATCTACTAACCATGCTCAAAGCAAAGGCTACATCGGGGTGAGTACAAGTCATAACGTACATGATTGAGCCAACTGCGGAAGCATATGGTACTCGGCTCATTTCTGCTATTTCAGCTTCGGTACTCGGACTTTGAGTCTTACTCAACTTGGCATTACTTTTTATCGGTAATTCTCCCTTCTTCGAGTTTTCCATACTAAAACGTTTTAGTACCTTCTCTAAGTAAGTGTTTTGACTAAGTCCTATTAGTCTCTTACGTCTTTCTCTCACTATCCTTATTCCCAAAATATAAGAAGCCTCTCCGAGGTCCTTCATAGCGAAGCACTTCCCGAGCCAGGACTTAACCTCTTGTAGAGTCGGGATGTCGTTTCCTATGAGCAATATGTCATCAACATATAGAACGAGGAATCTTACTATACTCCCACTGGCTTTGACATATACACACGATTCATCTTCGCTTCGTACAAATCCAAACTCTTTGACTTTCTCATCGAAGCAAAGATTCCATTTGCGAGACACTTGCTTAAGTCCATAAATGGTCTTCTCAAGCTTACACACTCTATTTGGATGCTTCGGATCCACAAACCCCTCAGGTTGAGCCATGTAAACATCCTCAACCAACTTCCCATTAATGAAAGCGGTCTTGACATCCATTTGCCAAATCTCATAATCATGAAATGCGGCAATCGCTAGCATCACTCTAATAGATTTTATCTTCGCAACTGGTGAGAAGGTCTCATCATAGTCAACTCCAGGAGTTTGAGTAAAGCCCTTCGCCACCAATCGCGCTTTATATGTGTGTACGTTTCGATCCACGTCGGTCTTCTTCTTGAAGATCCATTTGCACCCAACGGTCTTACGTCCGGGCACATTATCAACCAAATTCCAAACTTGGTTATCAATCATGGATTGGATCTCGCTATCCATTGCCTCTTTCCATTTCTCAGACTCCGGGCCTGCCATGGCTTCCTTATAGCTATTAGGTTCATCAAGGTTTATTAGTGTACCATCACTACTATACGTGTCCCCTTCGGTAGTAATATGAAAACCATAAAACTGGGGTTGAACTCTAACTCTATCAGAACGTCTAAGAGGTAAGGACTCGTCAATCGGTTCAACCGGAGTTTCCTCCTCGGGTTGAGTGCCAGCGGTAGAGGTTCCTTCATCTATCGACTCTTGAATCTCTTCAAGTTCGATTTGCCTCCCACTGTCTCCTTGGCTTATGAGTTCTCGCTCTTGGAAAACCCCTCTCCTCGCAACAAAGACAACATTGTCCTTCGATTTATAGAAGAGATATCCAAAGGATTTATGCGGGTAGCCGATGAAAATACATCGCTCACTATGAGGTTCGAGCTTGTCATGAGTATCTCGTCTTACAAAAGCCTCACAACCCCAAACCTTGATATGTGCCAACGAGGGAGCTTTCCCTGTCCACATCTCGTGAGGTGTGTTGGCAAACTTCTTAGTAGGGACTCAGTTAAGGATATGGGCGGCAGTCTCTAAGGCATACCCCCAAAAAGAGATTGATAGTGAAGCATGACTCATCATAGAGCGAACCATGTCCAACAAGGTTCGATTACGCCTTTCTGCAACATCATTCAATTGTGGTGTCCTAGGTGGCGTCAATTGTGAAACTATTCCACACTCCTTGAGATAATCATGGAATTCAAGACTTAGGTACTCTCCTCCTCGATCGGATCGAAGCATCTTCATTTTCCTGCCCAATTGATTCTCCACTTCATTCTTGAACTCTTTGAACTTTTCAAAAGTTTCTGACTTTTGCTTGATCAAATAGATATACCCATATCTACTATAGTCATCGGTAAAAGTCACGTAGATGCGGTTCCCATCCTTCGTGGTTGATCTAAATAGTCCACATACATCGATATGTATTGGTTCCAATAGACCCTCACCTCTTTCACACGTACTTGTGAAGGGTGACTTAGTCATCTTTCCAAGTAAACAAGACTCGCACGTGTCATCTTCCCTAAGGTCGAATGACTCCAACACTCCATCCTTTTGGAGTTGGGCTATGCGTTTCTTGTTGACATGTCCAAGACGACAATGCCACAAGGATGCTCTATCCATACTATTAGAAGAATCTATGTTCAAAACATCATTTCCTAAGTTATCAATAATCATAACAGTTTCATATATTCCATTACATGGTATAGCTTCAAAATAAAAGACACCATTTAGATAAGCTAAAATAGAACCATTCTCATTATTAAATAAAATCTAAAACCATGTCTAAACAAACCATGAAATGAAATGATGTTTCTAGCCATTTCTAGCGAATAGAAACAATTGTTCAAATCTAAACTTAAACGATTCCTAAGTACTAAAGAATACACTCCAATCTTGGTCACAGGCGACGATCTTTTGTTCCCCATGATTAGATTTATTCTTCCAGCCTCCACATCCTTATTTCTTCTTAGTCCCTGCACATTAGAACAAATGTGGTAACCACAACCGGTATCAAGAACCCAAGAAATAGCATGAGATGAATCGTTAGATTTGATTGTGTATATACCTACGAAAGATGGCTTGATCTTTCCTTCCTTGATGGCTTGCAGGTACTCTGGGCAGCTTCTCTTCCAATGTCCTATCTTGTGGCAGTGGTGGCACTCTGCCTCTTTCGGGTTAGGGCAGGGTTTAGCAGGATCAACTTTGGTCCCACTAGAAGAGGCACCATCTCGGGCTTTAACCTTATGATAGTTCTTAGACGAAGCCTTCCTCTTCTTTCCTTTTCCTTGTCCAATAGCCAAGACAGGAGCAGCGGGCGGATTAGGAGTTGGTGCAACAGACTTGTCCTTGAAGTTGCTCTCAGTGACCCTCAAGAGACCTTGGAGTTTGCTTAGGGTGACCTCCTCTTTGTTCATGTGGTAACTCATCCTAAATTGATTGTAGCTCGGAGGCAAAGAGTGAAGCACCATGTCGATCGCCAAGTCTTCACCAAAGTCAACATTTAACTTGTGAAGGCGGTCGACATACCTTTGCATCTTTTGCAGGTGCATGGTAAGAGACTCTCCATGACCCATCTTAGCGGAAATCATGTTAGTGAAAATCTCATAACGCTCTTGTCTCGCGTTTTAGTGGTATCTCTCCAATAAGTCTTGATGCATCTCGTACGGGTACACGTCCTCATAGGACTTTTGGAATTCGGAGTTCATGGTGGCTATCATGATGCAATGTACATTCGTTGCATCGCGCTCATGAGTTTCAAAAGCGATCATTTCAGCCGGAGTAGCGATTTCAGGGTTGATTTTCTCGAGCTTCTCATCGAGGACATACTCCTTATCCTCATAGCGAGCAATGGTGCGAATGTATCTTATCCATTCGCTAAAGTTCGTTCCATCGAAGGTGACCTTTTAACAAAGGCTCATCAATGTGAAAGAACTAGCAGCAGCGTTGTTTGCGTTCGACATCTACAAATAGAAAGGACAAAGATAGATTAGAATATGAATCCCTAATTATCACCCAATAAGAAAAATTAGGGCTAGGATCCAACAACAATATTTACATATTAGAAAAGGGATGCCGTAATCTAACATGCAAATAATATGAAGGTAAATGAATGACGATTCACTAATTCTCCACCATAAAAACATAACTTTAAGTCCGAAATGTATTGAGAATTCCTAGGTTCGGATGAGATTCATTGAAACTATTCAATGGCATGTTTAAATCTCGGTATGCCCCTCTTGTTTGTGACTAGGATACCGAGGATCACAAAGCGGGTGTGAATTACCATGCAAATTCACATGGTGCCTTCATTGTAACGATCACCTATTCGATGTGCCGGTAAACCACACACGCTCCATCGAACTATGATAAACAATGAATCACCCTTTGTCACCTTTGCTTAAAACCAATTAGTGTGCCGGTAAACCACACACGTTCCACTAACTTCTTAGCAAGGGTGCAAAGTGTAATTTCGTGGGATTGCATCAATTCACTTTTCCTAAAGTAACTAAGATTGGGAAATTTTAAAAAATGTGTAGTTACTTTGTATTTCATATTATACTTTTAATGAGAGGATGAGGTTGCCTACCCGTTCGGCTAACGACCCTCCACCGATCAAGCAAGCGGTGGGTGTGACTGTACACCCATTAAGCGCCATTTTATAGGCCACAACCTTATACCCACCTTATAGATCGGCTTCGTGAATGAGGCCTACTAACGGTAAGACTAGCATTTTAGTTATACATATATATATATATATATATATATATATATATATATATATATATATATATATTAATCTTGTAATATTATATTAGTATAGGGTTGTATTTTAAACTTTTAAAAATCTAGGGTTTGAAATTTAAATTGTCTAAATTAAAACTTTTAATCACAAAACATAAATTTCAAAACTTGAGGACAAGTTTTAAACATTTAAAACATGGAGGATCAAATAACAAATAATTCTAATTAACAATTAATTCCATAATTATCCATATTTGATTTATTTAATTATTTCTTGCAAGATAATTACCAATTTAATCAAAATAATTAATTAATTATCACATAAGGAAATTAAATATTTATTAGTTGATAAATATCTTTAATTAGATCAAGATTAGTCATATATATCAGAAAATCGGATTAGGGTTGATCTAATATGATAAAGGTAAGTTTCCATAAGATAAATATGAAAAAATCCCGAATCTGGCCCTTCCTGACGCTCGAACTCGTCGAGTTCCCAACTGGACTCGTCGAGTCAGGCCAACTCGTCGAGTCCACCATGGGACTCGTCGAGTTCATGACAAAGAGACACAAAATTCGAATTTTGCAAACAAGATTCAAACAAACAAGCAACAATTTAATAGAAACCAATCTAGGCTCTGATACCACTGATGGGTTTTAGCCATAAGAACTTTCTTATGTGCGCATGCAAAACCCTAATTCTTAGATCTTGGCTTTCTAATTAAACATGCTTTGAATCCAAGACTTCTAACAACTAATTAGGTATAAAACAATACAAAATCAGATCTAGAAGTTTACCTTTGAATCTCTTGTTTTGATCTTGTTGTCTTGGAGCTCTAGAGTCACAATTGTCACTCCTCTAATGGCTTACAAACACCAAATAGCAAAGAAGATGATTTGAGAGAGAGAGGGTAAGAGGAAATTGGCCAGGGGTTCTCTACTTTAGATGAGATGCCGATTTCCCTTGGCCATAGGGTCTATTTATACTTGTAGACTCCTTAAGGGTTTCACCTTAAACCCTAGTTGGATAATCTTTCCTTAAAGCAATCCAAATCCTTTCCTTAGATAAGCATTGGATGATTTGAGGCTATCCCTAGCCCTAGAATCCGTCCACCCTTCATCCAATAAGGATTTACAGTCTAAAGTGTAACTATCAAACAATTGACAGTTTATACCGTCTTATTTAATTAATCTCTTTAAGTCACCAAATTAATACTAATTAATTTATGACTTATATTAATCAAATAACAATATTATTATTCCTTATATTATTCTCATAATATATTAATAATATTTACTCTCTAATAATAAATCATCCTATCAAGTTGCTATGGTGAAGGCAACCCAAAAGGACCATGCACAATCGGGTCAAATACTTGCCTAATATAGTTGCAGCCTTAGACACTATTCCAACAATTTCTTCACTTGTTTGTGTCCGGAGGACCAGAAGGTCCTGTGCGCCCTGTACCTTCTTTGTTTGGGGGAGAAGGTGTTAGGGTGCAAAGTTACTCTTGGATGTAGTGTTTTAGGCTTACCCTCTTGTATGTGTAAATGAGTTGAGTCTTTCCTATAAATAGGAAGTGAGTGACTCCCATTATAAAAGAATGATCATTTTGGAGTGTTAGACTAGAGAGAGAAATTTGTACAAACCCATTTTTATATGCTTTTTAGTTCTAATATGAGCTTACACATCTTTATTTACTCCTTGTTTTCTTGAATCTACATGATTCATTAGATCTTTTCTTATTCCGCACATGTCATCATAATCAACACCACTACAATTGGTATCAGAACGGGTTTTGTTGATTTGATCAAGAATTGATCCATGATGGTAATCGTGATTTGGTGATTCTTCATGTTCTTATTGATCTTCGTGTTTAGAGAGTGTTTGGTGTCCTAGAAATCGGATTTTTCCTTGATTTGATCCATAATTCGATTTTCTCTCTCTAGAATACTTGTTTGTACCACTTTCACTCAATAGAATTTGGTTTATATCCACTTTCTCTCTTTAGAGATTTCCTTGATTTTCACTTTCTCTCTCTAGAAAACCCAAGTTCATATCGTTTGATTCAAAAGTAAAGAAGCAATTATGGAGAAATGGATGATACAGAGTAAAGATTTTCAAGGTGAATACACTTTTGAATATCTTCTTTATAGCCTGACTATTGGATTGAATAGTGAATGTGATCTCGTTGTAAATGGAGAAAAGAATGAAGTTGGAGAATTAATTAGTTGTCCAATTTTTCAAAGCAAAGATTTGTTTGATCGTTTTGTTATAACATATCAAAAGAGACGAAGAAATAAGAAAGAAGGAGAAGTCATAAAAGGAATTCCTCGTGTTGAATGTAAGTATGGAAGCAATAAACTTGAATATTATGCAAATTGTCGTGACACTCGGGAAGGTGTTCTTAATGATGATCATGATGTTCAAGAAAAAGGAGTTCAACTTGATTCTCAAGATGAAAAAGTTGTTTGCTCGATTGGAGTTCAAACCGATGATATTTTGTGTTCTTGTGACTCGTTTGAAGGAATGATTCCTTATCGGAAGCCGGTGATCCGATAAAATCACAAGTATCAAACTCCAAAAGGTTTGATTCAAATTCACAATGTTGAAGTTGTAGAAAGTGGGTTTGTTCATGAAGTCAAGTCTTCATGATGCAAAAAGATGAGAAAGAAAAAGAAGAAGAAGATCAATCGCAAAAACAAACGGGTTTACTCACAAAAATCGTCAAATATTGTGAAGTCGAAATCCGTGAAGCAAATTTAGGTTCCAAAGCAACAATCTCCAAATGTTGCATTGAATTTGAAGTCAAAACCCAAAAGTGCTGGTGGTTCTATTGAAGATGTTCTTGGATCGATGAAGAACACGAGGAACGAGTTATACTTCATGCATAGTAGGTGGTACAATGTTCAAATTGGAGATTTTCTCATTCCGATAAAAGAACCCAGATCTTCTAAATTTGATTCGTTCGTTGCAAACATAAATTGATTCGTCAAAAAGGTATCTCAAATTCTCAAATGGATTCCAAAACGTCCATGATTTTGATTCATACTTTGCGTTTTTCATCTTGGATCGATTTGACTCATTGGATCAAATCCGTTTCAACCCGTTGATTGATCAAATTATTTTTTTTAAGATCAAAACATCAAAATTAAAATCATTTTCTAAATTCATTTGCTGTTGATCATTGTTTCAACCCAATAATTCGAAATCTAGTTGTGATAAAATCACTGTTCATTGAATTAATTCAGTTCAATTGGTATGATCTGTTATTGTTCACGATTTTTTTATAGATCGTTATTGTCTTCCCGATACTCAACTTTTTACTTTGTTCTTCAAATCTCAGAGTTGAAATTCAAAATCGATTCTAGTCTCTTCTCAATCATTTGATTTGAGTCTCACGTGTTTGATTGGCATTTTTGGGTCGACCTAATTTGATTCATGTCGATTTCGATTTTGAAAGTTCATATTGCTTCGATTATCATTGAATCTTAATTTGAGTCTAAGTCAAAATTGAAGTTGTTATCAATGGTATCAAGTTCAAGTTGACTATTGAGTTTTGAATGATAATACTTGTTCACGTTCGGATCGATCTGTGATTGTTCTCTTGGAATTGATTCAAAAGAGAAGTCAAACTTGAAAAAGTAAAAATCAGATTTGGAAGAGTCGATGGTTTGATATCTTTGTTTTGGACTGATAACTGAAATCAAAGAGCTGTTTAGTAATTTTGAAGGTTTGGACTAGGTTAGAGTTGATTGATGAACGAATGGAGTCATGAAATCGATGTTGGTTAATAGATGGTTTGATAACGAACAAGATGAAGCAATTTGATTGTTGATTTCGAAAGTTGATTTGTTAAAAAGCGAAGTCGATTGGAGTCAATTTTGACTATTATGATGTTTGGCTGGGAATACAAACGATGGTTTGGGATGATAGCAGACTTCGTTATGTGGTGATTGTTTTGAATGTCGAAACATATGATTTCGATTTTGGGGTCAAAATTGAGTTCGTTATTGCTTGGTTTGGGAAGGCTATATTCTTGATTTCGAAGGCTGGTTGTATGATGAACGATGAATTCATTTTGGCGTGTTTTGAGTTAATTGAAATCGAAAGCAGATGGAATGTGTGATGAAAAAACAAAGTGAGAAGGGTCTATATGATGTCGATCACATAGGTTGACTAATTTGGAACACTTTGAATTCAATTGGGAAGCATGACCAAGGTTAGATTTGGGAAGGTTTGTTGATAATTGGAAGTCGTTTGATACTGGGAACAATGATTTCGAAAGGTTGGAGTTTGGATTCGTTATTGGAATGTGATATCAATAGAAGTATGTTTGATGTCAATGCTTGTACTTTGATTTCGAAAATCGTGATTTACCTGGAATTAATGCTTTGATATTGAGGTTGCGTAACTGATAATGAAGGTCTCAACTTGATTGTTTGATAATGAAGGGTTTGATTACGAAAGTTTGGTTGTGAGCATCATGCATAAACTAACAAAGGTTTTTGATAACAATGATCTTGATATCGATAGGTTGTTGATGCTTCGTTAACAAGGAGTTGATGACGAATCGTAGATGATCGAGTAACAAAAAGTTGAGGTTGAGTAGCGAAGCTATCTGCGTTTATTTCGTTAGAATGGGGAGAAAACAAAAATTTTCGACAGTTTGAAGATTTGTGCAGAAATTTCGAAAGCAGTCCTTATCGTTTCGAAAGTTTGGCAGTTTTTACCAAATTTCGAAAATTAGTTCATAAAGCTGAAAAATTGAGAATATTCATTTCTGGTCCCTGCAGTTTGTGCGAATTAACATTTTCTACCCAGTTTCGTAAATGGTGGAGAATTCCACATATTTGGCTGTTTTGGCGCAACGGGTCCCTGCTGAATTCAGAAAGTGACAATTTTTACCCGGATTTTGGAAAATCTTGCAACTTTCACCTCAAAATTTTTCACAAATTGGAATTTTTTTGAGGCTTTTTCGTGATTGTTTTCCCGTGCAAAATTTTTGGTAATTCATTTTTGGTACACATCAAGGGGAGTATTGTGAAGTTTATTCCTCAGGCGCTTCTCATCCTTAATGGGATTTATAATCATTTTTTGATTATAAAAGGGGGGGGGGGGGGGATGATAGGTATTTGAAGCGGGTTTGTCGAATATTCATTTGCGGATTTGAAGACTGGTGTTACTTCGAGGGGGAGTTTGGTCTTGATCGCGCTAGCTCGTTGGAGACTGAAGCCGGGACATCCAATCCTAACTTTGAGGGGGGGGGAATGTTAGGGTGCAAAGTCAATCTTGGATGTAGTGTTTGAGGCTTACCCTCTTGTATGTGTAAATGGGTTGAGTCTTTCCCATAAATAAGAAGTGAATGACTCCCATTATAAAAGAATGATCATTTGGAGTGTTAGAGTAGAGAGAGAAATTTGTACAAACCCATTTGTATATCCTTTCTAGATCTAATATGAGCTTACACAGATTCATTTACTCCTTGTGTTCTTGAGTTTACATGATGATTCACTAGATCTTTTCTTATTCAACACATGTGATCATTATCAACACCAATACAGAAGGATTCGTGGAAGCTAGTGACCGTTGATTATTATCCTATGAAGAAAGTTGCGGTGAAATGGGATTAGTTTTCATAGGTGTTCCAAGCACAGTAGGTACCGCTGGTGGAGAGGGAAAGGTTAGCCAAAGAGTATCTGTCGTTGAGGAAGACGACAGAGATCACCAAGATGTTTATAGAGAGAGCCCTTTTCTGGCTCGAGTAAAATACCTCGGAGTAGGTCCATATGTCCTGCTACTTGTGCATGCTCAAGATGGAGATCCGTGAGTTTGTATCAACCCATCGGTATAGTTCTCTCTTCAAGCTGCAGTCTTTCGCTCGAAGCAAAGAGATTGAGATTGAGACCCATACGAGAGAAAAGAGGCAGACCCCATATTAGTCACAACCAACAAAAAAGCAGTTGAAGCTAGCCGATTCACAATCTGGAGGTCGGAGGGGCCACACTTGTGGCAAGTATGGGAAGGCGCTTGTCAATAAACTACTAGTTGCCACAAATATGGCAGGAAGGTCCATATTTTCTAGGGATTGTCAACAATAGGACCTATTTCCGAGCACTAGGATTTGCTACCACTATGATTAGGTAGGCCATGTAAAGGCCAACTGTTCGTTGCTCGCTGCGAGACCAGTGCAGGCTCCATCAAAAACTACTTTGAGGATGACAAATGGACGCCAGGAGAGATCTGATGCCCTAAAGGCTAGTGATCGTGCTCTTCAGCTCACAGTAAAGGAGGCCAGGGTGGCTCCTGATGTTGTTATTAGTATCTTCTCATTTATTATTTTGTCAAGTTATTTTATTGTATGCTTATGCTTGTATATCTGATAGGTACATTCTTAGTGAACTCTTTCCCCGATCTTGTGCTTTTTTGATTCAGGTGCAATTCGGTCCTTTATATCCCAGTCCTCTAGTAGGGACTTTTTTCATAAGTGTTGGGGAGTTGGAGTGTCTGTTGCGAGTTTCCATCGCCAACGAACATGGGGTTTCTGCATTGTTTATTTTTTGGGATTGTACCTTAGAGATATTCTGGGTGTCTTATCCGATGGATTTGATTCACATTGATAAAGGGTATATCAGCATGATTTTAGGGAGGAACTGGTTGAGAAGATTTGGAGCCGTGATCGAATGTGAGAGACATCGGGTGGTAGTTCGAACCCCAATTAGCAGAGAAGAATTGTACCAAAGTTGGATCAACCTTTTGTTCAGTTACCAGGGCTCAAAATTATCTTCAATATTGATGTTTGGGTTATCTCGCTTGTGTGGTTGACACTCAGGTTTAGGGTAGAGTTTTTCTTTTCGATGTGACCGTGGCTAAGGAGTTTCCAAATGTATTCCCGGAAGATTTACCTAGTCTGCCTCCTATGAAACAGGTGGAGTTTAGGATCAATCTGATCCCCGGTGCAGTGTCGATTGACAAGGCACCATATTGCCTCGCTCCACCTGAGATGCAGGAGTTGTCCTGTAAGCTTCAAGAGTTGTTAAGCAAGCAGTTTATCAGGTCGAGCAGTTAACCCTAGGGAGCACCAATTCTGTTCATGAAGAAGAAGGATGTGTATCATCGTATGTGTAACACTCAAGTTTGGTATTTTTTTATTTAACCCTTTTTATTGAAAAACCTTGCATTTTGGTCCTTTAGCTAGTACGGGAGGCGTACTAAGTGGTTCGCTTAGCGTACTAGCCCGATGTCTTGGTCGCGAGCCTTAACCACGTATGCGGGGCGTATGAGAGTCTAAAACAAAACCTAATTTTTAGGTTTTTCACCCTATTTAAACCTCATGATAGTCTCATTTGGACATGTTTAGCCAACCTCCTTTTCCCTGATAACGAAACCCTAAGTGTGTTACTGAGTTTGTGAGCTTGAGAAAGAGATTTTTGGTGTCTTAAGGTGAAGAAGAAGAAGAGAAGCCTTGGAGAAGTTGATTGATCTAGTAGATCTAGGATTACTTCCATGTTTTCAAGCTTTTTCAGGTAAAAAGTTTACACCTTTGTGCTCTTCTATACTAGATCTAGTTCATGGAACATTTGTACATGTTTTGAGTCCTTTGTGTTAAAGGAGAGCTTTTGATTTACTCCAGAGGCAATAGATGCTAGATCTTAGCTCCATTCAGTCCATTAGTTCATAAAAATTCCAACTTTATGGAGTATTTGGACCCATGCATGTGTTAAGACATTGGTTACACACTTTTTGAGCTGTTGAGCCCCATTAACCTATGGATATATGTAAATTTTCCAACTTTACGTAATTAGTGGCCTCTAGGGGATCAAATCTGTGTGTTTGGTGGAAGGGCTTAACCAATTATGTTCTTAATGGAGTAGATTGACACACTAGGGAGTACGTTGGACGTACCCAGATGGTACGCTGCACGTACTATCCCCAGGAGGCGTATGCTAAGCGTATGAGCTGAGTACACCTCGTATATTCATCAGATGGGCCTTGGACTTGACGATTTTGGTATTGGGCCAATGTTTAGGTTTCCATTGTTTGGGCCTTATTGGATCATCAAAATTAGGTGTTGGAATTTGAACTAGCATGCTGGGCTGGGCTTCCTTGGATTTTAGTCACATGATGGGGTTAAGTTCAATTTGGAAGATTGGGCCATACGTGAGCCTTGGGTTGCCAAGTAGAATTTAGGCCTTCATAGTAGTTGAATTGGGGCTTGGACTTGGCCATGTTTGGTAAAGGGTAATATGGTCTTTTTTCTTGGTTATGGGCCTAATAGATTATACTTATGGTTATGGATTGGCATTTAATTATTAATTGGATGTTATTGGTATTGATAGTGCATGGATTGTCCGACTAGCAGGTAGAGATTTATCTAAGTGATTCAATAGTTTGAGGTGAGTTTCCGAGTTATGTTTTGCAGATCGAAGGCACCAATGCTGGCCCATGGTTTATTAAGCTAGGATGCTAGATGTCTACATGACTCTTGTATGTGTTATGTGTTGGTATGCTTACTGGGCAAGTTCCGATGCTAGGCAAGGCCCAGTGACTGTATTATATGCGATTGTCTTTGTGATTATCGCACGTGTTCGCATGTTTATCTTTTTAAATGTTTATACGTATACTGGGTAGGGTTTGATGCCAGGTGGGACCTGATGACTGATAGATTTGTACACCGAGTGGGGCTCAATGTCGGGCGGGGCCCGATGCCAGGGGAAACCCGATAGTATATGATTATTATGTATGGTATGTGGTATTTTGTGGGAACTCACTAATCTTTGTGCTTATAGTTTTCAATTTATTAATTTAAAATGAAATTCTTAGTCTTAATTTTCAGAACGTTAGAGTATGTGCATAGACTATCAAGAGGTGAACAAGCTGACAGTGAAGAATCATCACCCAATCCCTAGGATAGATGATATCTTCGATCATTTATAGGGTGCATCTTTTTTCTCTAAAATTTGTGGTCTTGGGCTTCACAGTTCTCAAGTTGTGAGAATATACTTCTCACGTTGTGAGAATAGGCTCGTCACGTCATGAGAATATACTTCTCACCATGTGAAAACGACTTTTCACCAAATTCCATTCAAACTTGAAACAATCAAAACTTCTTCGTTTTAGATCTGTTTTTAGAGATCTTTACATGCATGCAAGGCTTTAATCACTTAACCAACATTATCATCCTCTAATAAGGTTTAAGCCCATGCAAGAAGCCCATAATATTACTTTTCCCATTTTCCCATTTTTCTTCCAAGCACAAAATGAAGGCTTTCATCACTTAACCAACAATATCTTCCTATAATAAGGTCTAAGCCTATTCCCTTGAAGCCCGAAATGAGAAACCTCTCAAAACAGGATGTTACATTCAATGTAGGAGATTCCATTTATAGAAATATTATAGCAAGAAATTGAACCAATATTAAAATGCTTGTACATGTAATAATAAATTGAGTTCCATATGCTTCAAATATAGGATCAATCATATATGCTAAAATATTCTCTTTTTCTAATTTTTCTAATGCCTTGAGCGTTGTAAGAAAAGGATTAGAATTTTATGTGGCTAAAGTTGATAAACAAGTATCAAGAACACTCTAAGGTTTTAGCGAAGATTGGTATTTTATTGACAGTTAGAAGTATGATATTATTTGGAACGGACCATTGTGACATGTTTTGGATTGTGATAATTCTTGGCCAAAATTGATAGTTATATGGGAATATGAAAACGTTTCCGTAATGGGAAATGGTTATAAAATCTACACGTGAGTTGGAAGTTTAATACAAGAGAAGTGTTCAAGGAGTATACCTTGAATTAGAGACTTCATTACCATGAAATTGTTTTGACTAACAAGTTTCAGTGGAACATATTATAATATTGATTGCTCAGTCTCTCTAACTTTAGAAATTCAACATTATAGAAGGCCAGTGCATGTAAATTATGGGTTTTAAACATATGAAAAAAAATCATATTTTTGGCGGAAAAAAATCCTAAGTTTGCATACACCCTAAAGGATCTATGTTCTCAGTATGATTTGCAAAAAGCAATTTGAATTCAAGAAACCATAAAGTACTTGCTAGTTTTGAAATTGAGAAGGGTTATTAGAAAAATCATACCTTTAAGTTCATTGTTGTAAATAAACTTGAATTCCTTCTTTGTAGAACTTCAGAAAGACAACACCATAAATATCGTGCCTCTGATGGCTCACACCCAAACACTAAAAGTTAGAGGCTATTGAAGAGAGAGAAGAGGGGAGAGGATTTCTGGCTCTAGGAATTTATCATGCTAGAGAAGGGTTTATATAGGTGTACAAGGAGGCTTGGATAAGGCAGGTTTCCTTGTATAAGCGTTATTCCTTTGCTTTCCACCAAGTTTCTTTAGAGACTAAGAAAAGCTCTAGAAACTATCTAGAACACCTCTAGAATTTTCGCCCCCCTTAGGGACAATGTAGAGTGGCTTAACGTTCAACTTTTGAACATTGTCACCTTTAGTCCTTCCATTTTTAATTATTCTAATTAATTTATAATTAAATAATATAATTTCGAATTAATATGTTTTTCTCAAAACATATTAAGAAATTATATATTTTTATTTACAATTAATTTATTATTCATATAATAAGTTAATAAATCAATCTCTTTCCCTCCCTCCCTCTCTCTCTCTCTCTCTCTCTCTCTCTCTCTCTTTCTCTCCAAATAGCATTCCAACATCTTACTAGGTTTGAGGGAAGCCCAAGAGGAATTTGCTAATAATTTAAGTTTATAGTAATTTAGTTAACGGCTTAGACACCTAATCCAATAGTCTCCCACTTGGATAAGTCTATAACTAAATTACTACTTCCAAATTAAATAGCAAAGTGTGCTTCCCGTAGAAACTGTGGAACTCTAATTTAAACATACATTGGTCCTTAGATAAGTGATCAAATATTTGTGCGTTCTACTAGGTATCATATAGACATGAGACATGGATTAGAGTTAGTCTCATTCTCCAATTTTTGTTTCCTGATTTCCTGATTTGTGATGACAACATAAGACTTCAAATTAAACACATCAATTGAGTCCTGGCTGGGCCCAACACTATATGTCAACACCAAATCACCAAGGGGCCCAAAGATATTTCTATTCCTGTTAGGGAGAAAGATATGAATAAACTTTGACTTATATGCTTGTATCATTTACTCATCAAATCATACATGACATTGCGTTTTATAACATCATGTTACTGATGTGTTTACGCAACACTAATCTACAACTGATTTGTAAACTATAACTCATATATCTCGTTTCAAGAATATAAGATATTATTGTCTCAGAATTACTCATAATATAATCCATGAAGTGATTATCTGTGCGCGGGTTTATCCAATACTTAAATCTCTATTTCTAAGTATTCATGAATGTTGTAGCAATACAAATGCTATGTCTAACTCTTTTAGACAATCTAGCATCCCATTCATGACAATATTAATTCTCTACTTACTTCCCAATGTATGAGCGACTGTGGAATTTGAATAATTAAATTATCTGGGAAGTAATACGTCCAAAATGAAACACAAGCATAAATAATTGACAAAGGCAGTAAACAAACTCAAAATTAAT
This sequence comes from Lactuca sativa, assembly GCF_002870075.4. Classification (NCBI taxonomy): domain Eukaryota; kingdom Viridiplantae; phylum Streptophyta; class Magnoliopsida; order Asterales; family Asteraceae; genus Lactuca; species Lactuca sativa. The sequence goes on along the minus strand of NC_056631.2, from coordinate 188,998,133 downwards.
CTCTATTACTTAATCACCAAAAGTCAATTACATTTATTTTGTTACAAGTTTCAAACTAATCATTTAACTACTAATGTCTTCTCGTAATCCAATGCTTGTAGCATGTTGTCTGTACTTGAACCTACTCTGAGCTTTTATGAGAGGATCTGCAGGATTATCTTCCGACGGGATTCTTTTCATTATGAGATGACCTTCTTCATTGTTGGATATTATTGGATTAGGTGTCTAAGCCCATAACTATTATTGGTATGTACTTGACCCAAGAGTAGCATGGTCCATTTGGGTTGCATGACATCGAAACAATTTGGATAAACTTTTGTGAGAAGAGGATATTTATGATTTATTAATTTATTATAAGTTATAATATGTTAATATGAAATCATATTATTTAATTAGTATTGATCAAGAATTAATTTGGAATTAATTTTGTGATCACAAGAGACTAATTAAATAAATGGGGATTGATTTGGTAAATCATTCATTCTTATAAAGCTGGCTTATGATCCATAGTTCTTCATGTTGGGCTAAACCCATGTGGTGACCCATGGATACTCCATGGAGGTTGAAACCCACGGATCATGAGGAATATGGAAAGTAATGAGTTACTTAGTGTAACCCTAACATGCACACTAAATAAGAAACCTCATACTTCATGAAAATGGCACCTTTAGGGGACAAGAAGTGAGGGCTAGCCGATTTGTGAAGCAAGTGTTCTTCTCTCAAGTTATTCCAATTGTTGGTGGTGTTGTGTGATTTCATTTGAGGTGCAACACTTGGGGCACTAAGTTCATAAAGGTCCACGGTTTCCAACTACAACAAAAGGTATGTCTTCTAGCTTGTTTTATTACCCACGTATCAAAGTTTTGTATGCTAGTTAGGGTAATACCTTGGAATGTTCAAGTTTGCATTTATAATAGAGAAAAAATAGATCCAAGGTATTTAGGGTTGCATGTACACCTTAGTATTGTTAGACTGCTCAAAACCCAACAATGGTATCAGAGCCTAGGCTTGTTTTCAATTATACTTGATGCTACTTGCTTGGAAATGCTTTAAAATCAATTTTCTGCTGTTCTGGACAGTGGACGTGCCGAGTCCATTGGTGGACTCGCTGAGTCCATACACAAATTCATCCAACTTGTTTAGTTGGTTCATACACTCGACGAGTTTGTACCCCAGAATGCAATTTTTTGAGTTTTTTTGCTAGAATTGGACTAGGATCATTACCCTAAGTTGTTTTTGAACTTATAAACCTGTTTTTGATGTTGTAATAATCATGCTAATCCAATTTAAAAGATAACTGTTAAAATTTCATGTTTTTAATTATTTTATATGGTTAGGCTAATTACATGAAATTTGTTTGATGTGAATTGTCTTGTTCTTATGAGTTTAATTTAGATCATAGAAAAATTGTTTGATTTTATTGTTAGGATTTTTGATCTAAATGATTTTTATGAATTTCATAACTTGTCCTTAAGTTATGGAAAATGAAAATTTTTCTTTTAAAGAGATCATTAAACATATAGGTTATGAACTTGAAGAGTCTTTTTCCATAAATGTTTTTATGAACTCCATAACTTGTCCTCAAGTCATGGAATGTCAAGAGTCTTTTCATTAAATCCTATATTAAAATCATAAGTTATGGATTCCAAAAGTTTTTGAATAGTTCATAACTTGCCATCAAGTTTTGGAATTAGTAAATGCAAAGTCTTACTTTGAAACATTTAATTCCAAACCCTAGAAGTTTAAAAGTTTAAAATTCAACCCTTATACTATTATAATATTATAGGTTTAATATTTATTTATATGTATAAGAGTAAACTCAGTCTTATCACTAGTAGGCCTCATTCACGAAGCTAGTGTATAAGGGGGTATAAGGTTACTGCCTATAAAATGACAGTTTAATGGGTGTCCACTCTCACCCACCGCTTCCTTGACTGGTGGAGGGTTGTTAGCCGAACGGGTAGGTTAGGACTCTAATCCTCCCTTCATTAAAAGGATAATGAGAAATATAATGTAACTAAACAGTTATTAATTCCCAAATCTTAGTTACTTAGGAAAATGTGAATATGGTGCTAACCCATGAAATTGCATTTTGCACCTTGTTAAACCATTAGTGGAGCATGTGTGGTTAAGAGGAACACTAATCTGGACTGATACTGCGTGGCAAAGGGTAGCTTTATGTTAATCATATATCAATGGAGCATGTGTGGTTAGCCGACACAATGATTAGGTGGTGTAACATTGGGTGTACCAAGCTAATTTGCATGGCTTTTGACACCTTGTTTGTGATCCTTGGCATGCCAGTCAGAAACTTGAAGGGCACAATCGAGATTTAAACATGGCGTTGAAAGTCTCAATGAATCTCAAATGATCTAGGAGTTTCAATTCACTTAAAACCTAAATTTCCTTTTCATTTTTCGTGGTGGAAGTTGGTAAATCTTCATTTACATACCTTCAAATATTTTGCAATTTGGATTACGACATCCCTCTTCTAAATTGTAAAATATTGTGTTGGTTCCTAGCCTTAATATTTCACGTTGGGTGTTATATTAAGGACTAAATCAACTAAATTGAATTTCTCCCATTGTAGATGTCTAGTTCAGATAACTATAGTCTTCCCAAATCTTTTCGAATAATCTTTCCTCTTGAAGATGATGTTCCACGGTTGGATCTTGGAAGTCATACTTCACTTCCTCCACCTCCTCCGATAATTCTCCCTTACCCACAAATTCAAAGACTTGAAAAATTCAAGGTCACTCAAGCCCTACTTGTAATGAAACATCAAGATTGAAGCCCTATGTGTACTCACATCTTGGAGATGAAGTCACATATTGACAGGCTAAGAGTATTGGGTGTCAAAGTCTCAAGGAAGTGATGGGTTTGAGCCATAAGAACTTTCCTATGTGCACATGCAAACCCTAATTTCTTGGATCTAGGTTTCTCTAATTGAACATGCATTGTATCCAAGACTTTCAATAGAAGATCTAATGTAAAGAATTGATTCTAATCATATGAATTAGGATCTAGAACAATAACTTGGATTACTTGCTTGATACTTCTTCTTCTTGGAGCTTAGAGTCATAATTGTCACTCCTCTAATGGCTTAGAAACACCAACTATCTAGAAGATGATTTGAGAGAAGGAGAGAGGTGAGAAATCGACTCTAAGGTTTCCTCAAAGATAGAGTGGCCGATTTCTCCAACCCTAAGGGTCTATTTATACTATGAACTCCTAGGGTTTCACCTTAAACCCTAATTGGATAACTTAGCCTCAAAGCAATCCAAAGATCCTTCTAGATAAAATCTTGGATGATTTTTAAGATATCCATATACTTAAAATCGTCCCTTCCTATAGCCATAAGGATTCATAGCCCTAAACACAACTATCACACATTTGACAGTTTATGCCCCTTTATTCAATTAATCTCTTTAAGTCACCAAATTAATTCCTAATTAATTTATGACTTATATCAATCAAATAATATTATTATTCCTTTAACATATTATTCTTATAATACATTAATAATAATATCTCTTCTCTCTATATAAATCACCTTGTCAAGTTGCTATGGTGAAGGCAACCCAAAAGGACCATTCACAATCGGGTCAAGTACTTACCAAATATAGTTACAGCCTTAGACACTAATCCAACAGTCTCCTACTTGGATAAGTCTAGTAACTATATATGCAAACGCTTTCCGATTAGTAATCGTAGCTCTTAAAGACGTTGTCAAAATCTGATCTTATCAGTATCCTGTCCATTAGATAAGGGATCGTACAGTCCTCTGTTTAGATATTATGCGGACAATCTTATGGAACTTATTGTCCAACAATTTGTTTCTTGATCTCCGATTCATTTGATATAGAACTTAGTTGAACACATCAATTCAGTCCTGACTGGGCCCGACACATAAGTCAAATCAAATCATCGAGGGGCCCTGATATCGCTTTTACCCTCTTAGGATAAAAGTAACAACTAAACTTTGACTTATATGCATTTACTATTTACTAATCAATCATACACAACAATGCGTTTAATGACATCAATTTACTGATGTGGTTTCGCATTATCAATGCACAAACAATTAACAAACAATAAACCATATATCTTGGTTTTAAGACCATATGATATTATCGTCTTGCGATCACTTGTGTCTCATTCCAAAAAATGATTCTAGCAAGCACGGGTTTATTCCAATGCTCAAAACTTGTTCATAAGCACTCATGAACGTTGTAGCAAACCTTTTCTATGTCTAATACCTCTTAGACAATCTACATACCAATTCATGACAATCTTCATTCATACCTACGTCCAACATATGAATGATTGTGGACCATTCGAATAATTCGATTATTCTTAATAACTCAATTATTCAGGAAGTCAAAACATGCAAAATGAAACAATAGTTAAACAATTAACATAAGACAGTAGCTTTACTTATAAAGAATACTCCTTTATTTAATCATCAAATGTCAATTACATTTATCTATTACATGTTTCCAAAACTATCTAATCTAAACTAATATCGTCTTTCAGCCCAATGCTCCTAGCGTGCTACAAATGCTTAACCCTGCTCAGCCCCTTCGTAAGCGGATCTGCTAGGTTATCCTCCGACGATACCTTCTTTACTACGAGGTGTCCTTCTTCTAATCGATGTCTAATAAAGTGATATTTTCTGTCAATATGCCGAGATCTACCATGATCCCTCGGTTCCTTGGTTAAGGCAACCACTCCCTCATTATCACAGAAAATTTCCATAGGCTCCTTTATGGTAGGTACAACTCCAAGATCACCAATGAAGTTCTTCAACCACATCGCCTCCTTTGACGCTTCGCTCGCCGCAATGTACTCTGATTCGCACGTTGAATCAGCTACGGTTTCTTGTTTGGAACTTTTCCAGGTCACTGCTCCTCCATTAAGGGTAAAGACCCAGCCCGACTGCGAACGGTAGTTGTCCCTGTCGGTTTGGAAGCTGGCGTCACTATACCCTCACACCTTTAAGTCATCACTCCCTCCGAGGACTAAGAACCATTCATTGGTCCTCCGAAGGTACTTAAGTATATTCTTGACCGCAATCTAATGAGCTTTGCCCGGGTTCCCTTAATATCTACTGACCATGCTCAAAGCAAAGGCCACATCAGGGCGAGTACAAGTCATAGCGTACATGATTGAGCCAACTGCGGAAGCGTAGGTTACTCGGCACATCTCAGCTATCTCAGCTTCTATACTCGGACTTTGAGTCTTACTCAATTTGGCATTAATTTGTATCGGTTGTTCTCCCTTCTTCGAGTTTTGCATACAAAAAAGTTTTAGTACTTTATGCAAGTAAGTATTATGACTAAGTCCTATTACTCTATTACTTCGTTCTCTCAGTATCCTTATTCCCAAAATATAGGAAGCCTCTCAGAGGTCCTTCATAGCGAAGAACATCCCGAGCCAGGACTTGACCTCCTACAAAGTAGGAACGTCGTTTCCTATGAGCAGTATGTCATCGACATACAAAACGAGGAAGCTAACTATACTCCCACTGGCCTTGACAGATACACATGATTCATCTTCACTTCGTACAAATCCAAACTCTTTGACTTTCTCATCGAAGCAAAGATTCCATCTGCGAGACGCTTGCTTAAGTCCATAAATGGACTTCTCAAGCTTGCACACTCTATTAGGATGCTTTGGAACGACGAAACCCTCTGGCTGAGCCATGTAAACATCCTCAGCCAACTTCCCATTAAGGAAAGAGGTCTTGACATCCATCTTCCATATCTCATAATCATGAAATGCAGCAATGGCTAGCATCACCCTAATAGATTTTATCTTAGCAACTGGTGAGAAGGTCTCATCATAGTCAACTCTGGGAGTTTGAGTAAAGCCCTTCGCCACCAATCGTGCCTTATACGTGTGCACATTCCCATCCATGTCAGTGTTTTTCTTGAAGATCCATTTGCACCCAACTGTCTTACGTCCGGGCACATTGTCAACCAAATTCCAAACTTGGTTGTCATACATGGACTGAATCTCGTTGTCCATCGCCTCTTTCCATTTTACAGACTCTAGGCCTGCCATGGCTTCCTTATAGATATTAGGTTCATCTAGATTTATTAGTGTACCATCACTAATATACATGTCCCCTTCGGTAGTAATATGAAAACCATAAAACTGGGGTTGAACTCTAAATCTTTCGGAACGTCTAAGAGGTAAGGACTTGTCAATCGGTTCAACCGGAGTTTCCTCCTCGGGTTGAGCGCCAGTGTTAGAGGTTCCTTCATCACACGACTCTTGAATCTCTTCAAGATCGATTTGCCTCCCACTGTCCCCTTGGCTTATGAGTTCTCGCTCTCGGAAAACCCCTCTCCTCGCAACGAAAACAACATTGTCACTCGGTCTATAGAAGAGATATCCAATGGATTTCTGCGGGTAGCCAATGAAAACACATCGCTCACTACGAGGTTCGAGCTTGTCGTGAGTCTCTCGTCTTACGAAAACCTCACAGGCCCAAACCTTGATATGTGCCAATGAGGGAGCTTTCCCTGTCCACATCTCGTGAGGTGTTTTGGCAACCTTCTTTGTAGGGACTCGGTTAAGGATATGGGCGGCAGTCTCTAAGGCATACCCCCATAATGAGATAGGTAGTGAAGCACGACTCATCATAGAACGAACCATGTCTAACCGGGTTCGATTACACCTTTCTGCCACACCATTCAACTACGGTGTCCTAGGTGGCATCAATTGTGAAACTATTCCGCATTCCTTAAGATAGTCGTGGAATTCAAGACTTAGGTACTCTCCTCCTCGATCGGATCGAAGCATCTTGATTTTCCTGCCCAATTGATTCTCCACTTCATGTTTGAATTCTTTGAACTTTTCAAATGTTTCTAACTTGTGCTTGATTAAGTAAATATACCCATATCTACTATAATCATCAGTGAAAGTCACGTAGAAGCGGTTTCGATCCTTTTAGGTGGATCTAAAGGGCCCACACACGTCGGTGTGTATGAGATCCAATAAACCCTCACCCCTCTCACAAGTGCCAGTGAAGGGTGATTTGGTCATTTTTCCAAGTAAACAATATTCGCACGTGTCATCTTCCCTAAGGTCGAATGACTCCAACACTCCATCCTTTTGGAGTTGGGCTATGCGCTTCTTGTTAACATGTCCAAGACGACAATGCCACAAGGATGCTCTATCCATATTATTGGAAGAATCCATACACAACACATCATTTCCTAGGTTATCTACAACCATAACAGTTTCATGAATTCCATTACAAGGCATTGCTTCAAAATATAAAATACCATTTAGATAAGCATAATTCGAACCATTCTCATTATTAAACGAATATCTAAATCCTTGTCTAAATAAACCATGAAAGGAAATGATGTTTCTTGCCATATCTGGCGAGTAGCAACAATTATTTAAATCTAAATTCAATTCATTACTAAGCACTAAAGAATACACTCCAATCATGGTAACAGGCGACGATCTTATATTCCCCATGATTAGATTTATTCTTCTAAGCTCCACTTCCCTATTTCTTCATAGTCCTTGCAAATCAGAACAAATATGGCTATCATGATGCAATGGACTTTCGTTGCATCACGCTCATGTGTCTTAAACACAACCATTTCTTCGGGAGTAGTAGTTTCTGGATTGATCTTCTCGACCTTCTCATCGAGAACATACTCCTTGTCCTCGTAACGCGCGATCGTGCGAATGTATCTTATCCATTTGCTAAAGTTCGATCCATCGAAAGTCACTTTTTGACAAAGGCTCATTAGCGTGAATGAGCTAGCAGCAGCGTTATTAGTGTTAGACATCTACAAATAGAAAGGAACAAAGTTGATTAGAGTTAAGTCCCTAATTAACACCCAAAATGGAAATTTAGGGCTAGGACCCAACAACATTATTTACACATTAGAAAAGGGATACCGTGATCCAACATGCAAATAATTTGGAGGTAAGTGAATGATGATTCACTAATTCTTCACCACGAAAACCATAAGATTAAGTTTTAAATGTATTGAGAATTCCTAGATTCTTTGAGATTCATTGAACTTTTCAATGGCATGTTTAAATCTCGATATGCCCTCTAGTTTGTGACTGGGAAACCGAGAATCACAAAGCAGGTGTGAATAACCATGCAAATCTACATGGTGCCTTGATTGTTACAATCACCTATTCGATGTGCCGGTAAACCACACACGCTCCACCGAACTATGACAAACAATCAATCACCATTTGCCACCTTTGTTTAGATCCAATTAGTGTGTCGGTTAACCACACACGCTCCACTAACATCTAAACAAGGGTGCAAAGTGTAATTTCATGGAATTGCATCAATTCACTTTTCCTAAAGTAACTAAGATTGGGAATTTTATAAAATAGTTTAGTTACTTAAAATAGATTCATTATACTTATTAATGAGAAGAGGTTTGCCCTATCCTACCCGTTCGGCTAACGACCCTCCACCAGTCAAGCAAGCGGTGGGTGTGAGTGTACACCCATTAAGCGCCATTTTATAGGCAACAACCTTATACCCACCTTATAGACTGGCTTGGTGAATGAGGCCTACTAATGGTAAGACTAGCATTTTAATCCCCCCCCCCCCCCACACACACACACATATATATATATATATATATATATATATATATATATATATATATATATATATATATATATATATTAAGCTTGTAATAATATATTAGTATAGTGTTGAATTTTAAACTTGTAAAATTCTAGGGTTTGAAATTTAAATTAGTCAAATTAGACTTTTAATCACAAAACTTAAATTTCAAAACTTGAGGACAAGTTTTAGACTTTTCAAAACATAAGGATCAAATATCAAATAATATAAATCAACTAATTAGATTATCTCAATTTGATCTTATGTAATATTACTTGCAAGACAATCCACCAATTCAATTCAAATAATCAATTATTATCATATAAGGAAATTATTATTCAACTAATTGGTAATTATCTTTTGTTTGGTCAAGGATATACTCATATATTTGATTAAAATCGGATTTTAATGACCCAAAACAGTCAAGGGAAGTATCCTCAAGTAAAACAGCAAGAAATCCCGAAACAACCTCTTTCAGACGCTCGAACTCGCCGAGTTCCCACTATGGACTCCCCGAGTTGGAGCTGCTTGCCGAGTCCACAGTGGAACTCGCCGAGTTCATCAGGCAGAATCACAAAATCGAATTTTTTCAGGCAACAAGCAATCAACCAATGCATCAATTCAATAGAAATCAATCAAAGCTCTGATACCACTGATGGGTTTGAGCCATAAGAACTTTACTATGTGCACATGCAAACCCTAATTGCTTGGATCTAGGTTTCTCTAATTGAACATGCATTGTATCCAAGACTTTCAATAGAAGATCTAATGTAAACAATTGATTCTAATCATATGAATTAGGATCTAGAAGAATACCTTGGATTACTTGCTTGATACTTCTTCTTTTTGGAGCTTAGAGTCACAATTGTCACTCCTCTAATGGCTTACAAACACCAACTAGCAAGAAGATGATTTGAGAGAAAGAGAGACGTGAGAAATCGGCTCTAGGGTTTCCTCAAAGATAGAGTGGCCGATTTCTCCAACCCTAAGGGTCTATTTATACTATGAGCTCCTAGGGTTTCACCTTAAACCCTAATTGGATAATTTAGCCTCAAAGCAATCCAAAGATTCTTCTAGTTAAGGCCTTGGATAATTTTTAAGATATCCATATCCTTAAAATCGTCCCTTCCCATATCCATAAGGATTCATAGCCCTAAACACAACTATCACACATTTGACAGTTTATGCCCCTTTATTCAATTAATCTCTTTAAGTCACCAAATTAATTCCTACTTAGTTTATGACTTATATCAATCAAATAATATTATTACTCCTTTAACATATTATTCTTATAATACATTAATAATAATATCTCTTCTCTATATATAAATCCCCTTGTCAAGTTGCTATGGTGAAGGCAACCCAAAAGGACCACGCACAACCGGGTCAAGTACTTACCAAATATTGTTACAGCCTTAGACACTAATCCAAGAGGAAGTTGGTTGTTGACTGGGTTCTTCAATTACTTCCTGAGTCATATAGTGAGTTCATTAAGGACTACTATGTGACTGACCACGACATGGCCCTTATTGATCTTAGTTATTTGCTTGTTGTTGTTGAATCAACAATGATGTGGCGCACTGGAAAAGCAAATTTGATTGGAAGATCTACTCCCCAAGCTTCCATGGACATTGACAATGGAAACATTGGAAGTCCATAAAAGATTTCTCTTTCCAAGGAAACGAGAAAGGCTAAGTCTGAGATTGTCCCATGTACCATTCCCAAAGAGTCTATATATTTCTATTGCCAAGAGAAGGGGAATTGGTTGCGAAGCTACCCTGACTACCTGAAAGATCTGAGAAAAGGATGAATCGAAAAGTTTGATTCTGCTTCAGGTAAGTCTATTGTCTAACTCTATTAAGTTAATAATTGTTGATTTTTAATACATGATGTGATAAGGTTGCATTTTGATTTTTTGTAGGATCATGCAAAGGGAAGGAAGCTTAAAGGAAGACTATGTTGAATCTGATCGCGAAGATGGATTTCAATCGCATGGTTTGAAGATTGGATTTTTGATCTGCTGCTATGGAGTTATGATAGATTGCTAGGAAATATGTAATAACATAGTTTTCATTTGTAATTGCATTGTAAGGAAAAGATTCTCATCACCCAAGTTTCAATTGGACAAAAACTTGGAATCATGCAAGTTGTATTTTATGATGAATGATAATTTTCATCTTTGGTAAATTAAGACTAATTCCTTGTTCACATGTATATGTGAGTCGAGTGAAGGACTAGGGGGTCGGGTACACTGTGTGTGCGCTGGTCAGATCCATCACAAAGAGAAATAAGACAATTTGTCATAATTTACTAAAGTTTAGTAAACATGGTTATGGTTACATGTTTAAGTATAACTCTGAAACATTGGAAATGTTTCAATGTATAGCAGAACGAATGAGTAGAATCAAATTAGGCAGAAGGATAAAAGTTTCCCCAATCTGAAAAGATGGGAGAGTACTTTAGTATCGCGTTTTATGATCATTTTAATGATTATGGAAAACCATATCACAATTGACCCTCTAAGAACATCTTAGTGTACTAAGAAGAGGATTCATAAATTGTTGAAATGGTTAAATCAAGAAGATGAGTCATACGTCGTTCCAAAACAGCTCTTAGAGTCATACTCCAAGATTGTAATTTGAGTGATATAATCTTAAGAAAGGTTTAAAACACTTGTCAAATGTAGAGTAAAATGTTTCTTACTTTTATACATTTAAAATTGGTAAGTTGTGATATAAGACAAAGACCAACTATGACCAATTGTGTGAAGTGTTTGTCTTGATAAGAATCCGCACTAACTCTTGAATATTTGTTTGTCAAGGAATGGTTCTTGACAAGAGAGTCTTATATGTAAGAGGACAGTGGGAGTCTTAAAGATCTTGACAAGTTTCAAGAACTAATCAAGAATAAAAATCTATTGTTTATCACTAGCACACGACTTGAGCTAGGTAACCTATCGTGTTGACATATTCTTGTTTCTGTGCCTATTCCAGTTCAAGTTGACTATGCATGTGAGTTCTATGAATTCTCATTTGTTTGCATAACAACTTTGAAGCAATGGTAGGACCTTGTGCTGCCAGGTGGCAAGAAATTAAGATTGAACAAGTTCAGTCCATATGAGTTTGGATTCATTACTAACCTTGTCTTTTGATTATGGTTTGACAAATTCACATGGATAGGAACACATAGACCATAAAATCTAAGTGTCATAAGGTTTATCTCTAATTCGTGAAAATGATGGTGAGGAAACGCTTTTACTAAGTAGATTTTAATGAGATAGCAATTATGATATTTACGTTCTCAAATTTGATTACGATTACGACATCCCTTTCATAATTTGAGTTGTGAGAAATGGCAAAAAGGTCTAAATATTTGAGACTTATTGCAGTAAGTTCTTAAATTGTTTAGACACACATGTGGGCTATCTAAGGAAAGGTGCATGAGCTTGAGAAGCCTAGATAAATTCTTATCAAAGCATCTAGTGTCACAAATCTGAACTTTTGTAATGAAAGTCAATGAAGTATTGATTTCTAGTGGGAGCATAAGTGTTATGCTAGTAAGATAATAATTATTATGCTAGTGGGAGCATAATCAATCATGGTAAATGTTGTGAGTTAGCAATGTAAATTATAGAAAACAAAAGTTTCAATTTGCAAGTTGTAGAGTTTGATAAATTGTTTTTCTATAATTAAGGGAGAGGAAATTATGCTTCATTTCAATTATAAATGCTTAGATTGAGATTTTAATCACATTTAGTCATATATATATATATATATATATATATATATATATATATATGAATGTTATGTTGGAATGGTTCAACATAAGGAAATTTTGTATAAGGAAATGTTAATTGCATTCTCAAAATTTGCTTATGATTACGGCATCCCTCTTCATAATCAAAATTATGAGAACATGGCAGACATAAATATTATAGCAAAAGACTGATCAGGTATCATGTCTTTATGTTAGACATTGTGAATCGTGTCCCATATGCTTCGGGTATAGGATCGATCACATATGCTATAACATTCTTGTTTTCTAAGATTTTACAAATGTCTAGGGCATTAAGAGGGAAAAAGGACTAGAACCGGTCATGACTAAAGTGGCTGAGCAACTTTTAAGGACAAGCTAAGGTTCACCAATGATTGGTCGCTTAAGGAAAGTTGGAAGTATAGTAATGGATGGACCATATTGACATTATTATGAATAGACATGAGTCTTTTAATAATGAATTGTCATATGGAAAATATGGAATCTTTCCATATTGGGAGTTGAAGAATAAATGAGAAAGTTAGAAACTTTTATGCATGAAGAATGTTCAAAGGAATATACTTTGATTTGAGACTTCATTTCCATGGAATTATCGTGTAACAATTTCCAAAGGAACATTTTGTAATATGATTTGGCAAGTCTCTATGACTTTTGGTACCTAGACATTACAAAAGAATCGTTGCATGATAGTTTAGAATCTAACACTTTCTAGCAGTGACAAGAATTAGGAATTCTTACACTTGCAATAAGGATTTGGAATTGTGAAATGAGCATCATTGAAATGTTTTTCATTTGATCTATTTCACAAAGTAAGGACCATAGACAAACATAATGTGTATGCTTGGAGCATGGCATAACTATTGTTTAGACAAAAATAGTGTGCATGCTTAGAGCATGGCATGACTATTGTTTTAAATCAAGTATTAAGTTGATTATTTGAAACATTATACAATGGATAATTAGTAATCAATATGACTCAAAATTTTTGGGGCCATATATGATTAGTATTATTCTTGTGTTTCACTTTGCATGTTTTGACTTCCCGAATAACTAGGTTATTCAAGCCAACCACGCTCGATCATACTTTGGAAGTAGGTATTGAGGTAAGATTGTCATGAATGGGTGTGTAGTTTGTCTAGGACAGGGTGGCTGCAGTGTTCATGAGTACTCCTGGAATAAGATTCAAGTATTGGATTCAACACACGCTCATTTGAATCACTTCATGGACTTTATCACGAGTGATCATGAGACGATAATATCTTATATTCTTCAAATGGAGACATGTGAGTTGTAGTTGCGAGTTGGTTGCACATTGACATATGTAAACGTACCAGTAACTTGGATGTTATAAAACATATCGTTTTGTGTAATTTGATGAATAAGTACAAGCGAGCATTTGGGTCGAAGTTTATCCGTTCCTTTTACCCCATGTTGATAAAAGAAATATTTGTGGGGCCCTCGATGATTTAGTGATGACACCAGGCCTGGACTAATTTGATTTGTTCTAATAGTCGGTCGTCATAAATCGGAAATCGAGAAACAAGAGATGGACAGAGAGAATAATTATAATCCATGTCTCAGTCCATATGATATCTAGAATGGAGGAATATATGATCCATTATCTAATGGACACATCATTGACTAGGTCAGAGTTGGACATCGGCTTTTAAAAGCTATGATTGCTAGTCGGGTTGGAGTCATGCTTTCAATAATAGTTATTAGACTTATCCAAGTGGGAGACTGTTGGATTAGGTGTCTAAGCCCATAACAATTATTGGTATGTACTTGACCCGAGGGTAGCATGGTCCATTTGGGTTACATGGCATCGAAACAATCTGGATAGACTTTTGTGAGAAGAGGATATTTATGATTTATTAATATATTATAAGTTCTAATATATTAATATGAAATCATATTATTTGATTAGTATTTTTCAGGAATTAATTTGGAAATAATTTTGTAATCAAAGAGACTAATTAAATTAATGGGGACTGATTTCGTAAATCATTCATTCTAATAAAGTGGGCTTATGATCCATAGGTCTTCATGTTGGGCTAAACCCATGTGGTGACCCATGGATACTCCATGGAGGTTAAAACCAGGATCATGAGGAATGTGGAAATTCATGAGTTACATAGTGTAACCCTAATGTGCATACTATATAAGAAGCCTCATAGCTCATGAAATAGCACCTTTAAGGGACAAGAAGTGAGGGCTAGCCGATTTGTGAAGCAAGTGTTCTTCTCTCAAGGTATTCCAATTGTTGGTGGTGTCGTGTATTTGCATTTGAGGTGAAACACTTGGGGCACTAATTTCTTAAAGGTCCAAGGCTTCCAACTACAACAAAAGGCATGTCTTCTAACTTGTTTTATTACCCAAGTATCAAAGTTTCTTATGCTAGTTAGGGTAATACCTTGGAATGTTCAAGTTTTCATGTATAAAAGTGAAAACATATATCCAGGATATTTAGGGTGCATGTACACCTTAGGAGTGTTAGAATGCTCAAAACAAACATATATGTCTTGACTTGCCATGATCTCTCGGTTCTTTGGTCAAAGCAGCTGCTCCTTCATTATCATGGAAAAGTTCCATTGCTTCCTGAATGGTCGGAACAACTCCAAGATCTCTGGAAGTTCTTCAACCATGCTGCCTCCTTTGATGCTTCACTTGCTGCTAAGTATTCTAATTCACATATAGAATCAACCGTTGTGTCCAACTTGGAACTTTTCCATGTAATTTCCCCTCAATTTAAAGTAAATACCCAATCAAATTGAGAACGAAAGTTGTCTCTGTATGTTTAAAAGTTGACGTCATTATACCGAGTCACTCTCAATGTCTCATTGCCACAAAGGACTAGAACCACGTCCTTTGTCCTTCAAAAATACTTGAGAATGTTCTTAACAGCTATCCAATGAGCTCTGCCAGGATTTCCCTAATAGTGACTGAGCATGCTTAAAGCAAAGGACACATCAGGGTTAGTACATGTCATAGCATACCTGATCAATCCTATAACTGAAGCATAAGGGACTCGACTCATGCTAGCTATCTATTCATCCATACTTGGGCTTTGCGTCTTACTTAATTCGTCATTGTTCTGAATAGGTAGCTATCTCTTATTGGAATTTTCCATACTAGACCATTTTAGTACCTTGTCCAAGTATATACTTTGACTAAGTCCAATTAGTCTATTCTCTCTATCTCTCAAAAATCTTATCCCGAGAATATTGGCAGCCCCTCCTAGATCCTTCATAGCGAAACACTTTCCAAGCCAATATTTTAATTCTTACAAGGTTGGAATGTTGTTTCCCATTATTAGTGTGTCATTGACATACAACACTAGAAAAGTTACTATACTCCCACTAGCTATGGCATATACGCACAAATCATCCTCACACCTACAAAAACCAAATTCTTTGACTTTTTTCATTAAAGCAAAGATTCTAGCTGCGAGATGCTTGTTTCCATCCATAGATGGATTTCTCAAGATTACACACTCTATTGGGAAATTTTGTATCAAAAAAATGCTTTGGATGAATCATGTAAACATCTTCAACCAAATTCTAATTTAGGATGGTGGTTTTGACAACCATCTGCCAAATTTCATAATCATAAAAGGCAGCTATGGCAAGCATTATCCTAATAGATTTAATCCTACCTACTAGTGATAAGGTCTCATCATAGTAAACCCCTTGGGTTTGAGTAAAGCCCTTCGCAACCAGTCGTGCCTTGAATGTGTGCACATTTTCATCCATGTCGGTCTTCTTCTTGAAGATCCATGTGCAACCAACTGTCTTTCAAATAGGTTGTTGATCAACCAAATTCCAAACTTTGTTGTCATTCATGGACTTGATCTCGATGTCCACTGCCTCTTTCCATTTAGAAGCTTCAGGGCCTACCACTGATTCCTTGTAGTTAGTTGTGTAAGCCAAATTTATCAATGTTTGATCACTAATAAACGTATCATGATCTGAAGTTACATGGAAACCATAGACTCGGGTGGCATGCTAATTCTACTGAAATGATGAAGAGGTAATGAAATCTCAACTGGTTCAATTGAAATTTCATCCTCTGGTTGAACCCTAGTGTCTTTAAAGGTTCATTCATTGGTTGACTCTTGAATCACTTAAAGGTCAATTGTGCTTCCACTTTCCTCTTTGCATATGAGCTATCTCTCGCAAAAGACTCTTCTTCGTGCTACAAAGACCCCGTTTTCACTAAGCCTGTAGAAAAAATATCCAAAAGACTTTTATGGATAGCCAATGAAAATACATCTCTCATATCTGGCTTCTAGCTTGTCAACAGTCTCTCGTCTAACTAAAGCTTTAGAACATTAGACTTTGATATATTTAACGAGGGAATCATCCATGTCCACATTTCATGCGGTGTTCTGGAAACCTTTTCAGTAGGGACAATTTTGATGATATATGCAGTTGTCTCTAAGACATACCCCAGAAGGAAATGGGAAGAGGGGCTCGAATCATCATGAAACGAAGCATGTCCAACAAGGTTCGATTTCACCTCTCAACCACACCATTAAGTTTTTGTATCATTGGAGGAGTCAATTGTGAAAGTATTCAAAATTCCTTGAGGTAGTCGTGGAACTAGATACTAAGATAATCTCCTAATCTATCAGATCAATCTTTATCTTCCTACCTAATTGATTCTCGACTTCATGATTAAACTCTTTGAAGTTTTCAAAGTTTTTTTATATATGTTTGGTCAAGTAGATATAACCAAATCTACAATAATCATCTGTAAATGTTATATAAAATCGATTAACATCTCTAGTGGTGGATCTGAAGGGTTTACACACATCTGTGTGTATGAGGTCCAACAAACCCTCACCTCTTTCACAAGACCCAGTGAAAGGTGATTTTGTCATCTTGCCGAATATACAAGATTCACATTCATCATTTGTCCTTAGGTCAAATTATTCCAAGGCTCCATACTTTTGGAGTCGGGCGATGTGTTTCTGGTTAATGTGACGAAAATGCGATAAGCATTCTTTGTCCAAATCATTAGATGAATCAATGTGAAATACACTATTACCTAAGCTATTAACATGAGTCAGAGTTTCATACACACCATTACAAGGGAACGCTTCAAATATAAAAAAATATTTTCATAAACTATAAATGAACCATTCAAATCATCAAAAGTGTAGCGAAAACCTTGTCTAAATAATGCATGAAATGAAATAATGTTTCGTGTCATTTCTGACAAGTAGCAAGAATCAATTAAAGTAATCCTAACATCATTACTAAGCATGAGCTGATAAGTCCCAATATTGGTAACATGAGAAGATCTCCTATTTCCCATGATCAAATTCATCCTCCCATGCTCCACCTCCCCACTTTCTTTTAGCCCCTTCGAATCAAAACAAATGTGAAATCCAAATCCTGTATCAAGTACCCAAGAATGAGTAGATGGTGAGCAATTAGTTTGAATAGTGTATATATCTACCGACGATGGCTTCAACTTGCCATCCATGATGTATTGCAAGTATTTGGGGCAACTCCACTTTTAATGGCCCTAGTCATTGCAATAGTAATAAGTGGCCTCTTTGGGGTCACTAACAACTGGAATGTCAAAGTTGGGCTTCACCTTTTTCCCATTGCTTGATGACCCTGCATGGGCCTTATTCCTCTAATTAGCTTTGAGAGAAACCTTCTTTTTCTTCCCTTTTGGCTTATCAATGGAGAGAACATGAGCGTTAGTAGGAGGGACAAATTCTTCCTCTTTAATGTCGATTCAATAGTCTGTAGCAAGTTGTGGAGTTGGGATAATGTGGTTTCCGTGTTGTTCAGATGATAAGCTAATATAAACTAATCATAACAACTTGGCAAGGAGTTTAAGACCATGTTATTGGCCAACTCCTCATCAAAGTGCACATTGAGCTTGACCAGGCGCTCCACATATCGTTGCATTCTCTACAAGTGGTTGCAGACAAACTCTCATTCTTTCATTTTGTAAGCCATGAGGGACTTGCCCACTTCAAACTTCTCTTGATGAGCTCTCATGTGGTACTTTACCACAAGGTCATTGTTCATCTCAAATGGCCAGTAGTCCTTAAAGAACCTCTACAATTCATACCTAAGAATAGGGATGTCGTAATCTTATTTCAAATTTGTGAAGGTAGGTAAAAGCAATTCACCAATTTCGAACTATGAAATTCCTAGATCATTTGAGATTAGTTGAATCTATCAATGACTTGTTTAATATCAGATTATGATCTACTATTTGTGACTGCTATACCGAGGATCACAAACTAGATGTGAATAACCATACCAATATTCTTAGCACTCTCGATGTTATTTATCATCTCATTTTAATGTGTTAGTTAATCACACACACTCCATTAATCAGTGATAATTTTCGAGATGCCCATTATTACTCTTTATAGTCACTGTTAGTGTGCTGGTTAACAACACGTGCAATTTTATGGATTAGCATACTTTGCACATTTTCCAAAAGTAACTAAGAGTGAGATTTTATAGAAGAGGTTTTAGTTACTTTAACAGCATTATACTTATTAATGAGGTTATCTCCTATCATATCCATTCGGCTAACGACCCTCCACCATATAAAAGAGCGGTGGGTAAGAATGGATACCCAATGCGGTCATTTTATAGGCTGCTTCCTTAAACTCCCCATATAGTATGACTTCATGAATCAGGTGTACTAGCGATTTGACTGACTTATTCTTATACATATAGTAATTATTAAAATTTTAATTTTACATATAATATGAGGTGTATTTTAAATTTAGAAGTTAATAAAATTAATTTACTTTAAATTAAACCAATAAGGATTAAAAAAATTATGTGCTATTAATCAATTACTCAAATAAATTTTAATCCTAATCCAATACCCTGTAATTTCAAAATTAGGGTTTGGGATTTACCAAATTTATAATTATCCAATTTTAAGGCATTTAAAACTAATAATTTTTAAAGAAAACGAAACCTTAAAGAACCTTACCAATTTCAAAAAAACAAGAAGGAGGCTAGGGTTTGTAAAACCCTTGCCCAAATTGAAAATCGCCACAATGACTCTGACACCACTGATGAGTTTTATGCATAAAAAAAATCATAGGCGGAAAAATAAAAACCTAAGTTTGCATATACCCTAAAGGATCTATGTTCTCACTATGACTTACAAACAAAAATTTGAATTCAAGAAAACCTAAAGTACATGGCTATTTTCGAAATTGAGAATGGTTATTAGAAACATCATACCTTTAAGTTTATTGTTGTAAATAAACTTGAATTCCTTCTTTGTAGAACCTCAGAAAGCTAGCACCAGAAATCTCATGCTTTAGATAGCTCACACCCAAACACTGGAAGTTGGAGGCTATTGAAGAGAATGGAGAGGGGTGAGGATTTTTGGCTCTAGGAATCCTTAGAAGAGGTACCGAAATTATAATGTTAGGTAAAGGTTTATATAGGTGCACAAGGAGGCTTGTATAAGGCAGGTTGTTCCTTGGATAAGCCTTATCTCTTTGCTCCCCCCCCCCCCCACCCCCCACAAGTTTCCTTAGAACCCAAGAAAGAGTCTAGAAACTATCTAGAACACATTTAGAATTTCTGGCCCCACTAATGGATATTCTAGAGTTGCTCAATGTTCAAATTTTGAACATTGTCACCTTTAGTCCTTCCACTTTTTATTATTCCAATTAATCCCAAAATTAATTCCAATTAATTTTTGATAATTTATACTTATATAATATAATTTTGAATTAATATATTTTCTTAAAACTTATTTAAAAAATATTTATTTTGACTTCTAATTAATTTATTAATCATAAAATAAATTAATAAATTAATCTATCTCTCCAAATAGCATTCCAGTCGCTTACTAGGTTTGAGGGCAACCCAAAAGGACTTTGCTAATATTTAAGTTTATAATAATTTAGTTAATGACTCACACACCTAATCCAACAGTAAAGATGAAATTCCAGTACATATTAGATAACGATAAGAATTAGAAATTATGAAATGAGTATCATTGGTGTAATGTCCAATCGATCTGTTCACAAAGGAAGCACCTTAGAGAGGCACAATATGGATGTTTATAACATGACATTACCGATGCTATTTAATTCAAGTGGTTAGTTGATTACATGAGACAATCTACAATGAATAAATTTGTAATTGTTATGGTGGTTAAATAATATGGATTTATTTATATTTATTGGGTTTGATACCATATTTAATTAGTTTATTAATGTGTTTCCCTTAGCAGGTTTACTTCCCTGAGTAATTTAAATATTATTCAAAATTCCACTATCGGTCATACTTTTGGGAGTAGCTCATGATTTAAAACTCTCATGGAGTGTCAAGAGAATTATTTATGGTAAATTTGTATTACATGAAGATTGCTTTTATTATCATGAGTACTTGAAGGTATTTTAAGTATTGGATAAAACTATGCTTAGAGACTACTCATGGAATCAATCATAAATACTTCTAAGACATAACATCTACTATTCTTCAAATTGAGATGCATAAGTTACAGTATATGGTGACTACAAAATAAGGAATTATTTATATTCAACGAGTGTGAAGCCATAGGACAATTAGTTTATTATTGTGTTTCATTTTGCGTGTTACTTCCTGAATATGAATTTATTCAAAATAAAGTCAGTCATACTTTTCGGAGTAAGTTTTGATTTAAGGCTGTCATGAATTAATTGTATATTGTCCGTATGGATTGGACATTGCATAGGGATTGTTGCAACATTCATGAGTACTTTGAAATTAGGGATTTTAAGTATTGGTTAAACCCAATCTTTAAGATTGCTTCATGGATTCAATCATGAGTAACTCTAAAAAGATAATGTATTCTATTCTTCAAACAGAAATATATATATATATATATATATATATATATATATATATATATATATATATATATATATATAAGTCATGTATTGGAAATTTGTTGTGCATTTGTTTACAACAACGCATCTTGTAACTTGGTGTTATAAAGTGTAATTACTTGCACGATTTGGTGAGTGAAATTGAATATTATATAGTTGAAGTTTATTTGTTCATTTTGCCTTAACAGGAAAAGTAATATCTTTGGGCCCTTAATGATTTGTCGCCAACATCTGAAGTGATTGGCCGAGCCTATACTAAATTGATATGTTAAATTAATTGTTTTAATTTAGTCGTCATAAATAGGGAAATCAAGAAACAGAATCTTAGACAACAAGATTGATTCTAATCCATGTCTTGTGTCTATACGACATTTTGTAGAACAAAGGGATAGTTGATCACTTATCTTAGGACTAACGTCTATTTAAAGTTTCGTAGTGTCTTTGGAAAATACTCTTTACTAGTTATTCAGAGTTGTACATTAAATTGTAGTTAGCGACTTATCCAAGTGTCTAAGGTCCTAACTAAATTAGTATAATGTTGATGAATAAAAGTAAATTCCTTTTTAGGTTGCCTTCATAACCAGGAAATGGCTTGGATTGATCAAAGGAGAGAGCGAGAAAAAATGTTTTGTAAATATATTATATGATTAATATATTAATTAGAAATTGTTAATTAATGATTTGTTAATTTATTATATGAATAACAAATTAATTAGAAATATGTAATAACTGATTAATTATTAATCAAAATTAATCTGGAATTAATTCGGGATTAATTGGAATTAATTAAAGGTGCAATGGGTGAATTATAATTATTCAATAATTGAACAAAGGAGGCAATTCTAGAATGGTCCATGACATGGACAGTTTTGGAGCCTTTCTGTCACACCCCAAAACCGAGAACAGCGGAAACGTTCTGGGGCGGAGGACATTATCTAATATATCACAACAATGCAAAGTAGTAAACAAACAACAACATGATCCATTGCATTAATAGTATAATTTTAATTAGAAGTGTGTTCTTTCATAGTATAAAACAACATAATGAAAATTCAAAATAAAAGACGAGTCTTGACTGATCCGTCTTCACAAAACCTGGTCATCGTACCTGTCTATTTGGACCAGAGAATACAAGTTATTTTGAAAGCGAGTATCAGCAATAAAGCTGGTGAATTTATAAGTATTTATGTGTCTTTGGTTTGTAAAATTGTAAAGAAAAGACTTGTAATTGTTTGGAGAAAAGTTTGTATAAGTATGAGGATCTTTGTAAGTAATTGTAAACGTTTGCAAACCCTAGAAAATCTCATATTTCCTACTAGTATAAAAAGTAGTCTTCTACCAAGACCCAACTGTTTTGAAAGTATGCATCAGTGTAAATGTGACGGTTTTTCCCTTGTATAACAATTATTATTATAAAACTATCGTCTACCTTATGTGTATGTGTCAAAAAATAAAGGTAACAAGGAAAATAATATAATAACTAAAATTGTATTGTTTTGCACTAGGATATTCACGACGTGGTAACTCGCCGAACAGTACAACCGTAGACACCCGTCGATGTGCGTTTTCCCTACTGTAGCTAACAGCTTGGGGATGGAATGGTAAGTCTCGAAACGTATGTAATAGTATATATGTAACAGTATCTATGTAAACATATCTATGTAATCGTATCTATGTAAACGTGTCTATGTAACCGTATCTCTTGTAATTGTATGTAATTGTATCTCTTCATATAGTATGTAATGTATTCGTATGTCTGTAATTGTAATTCTGTAATTATATTTCTGTAATTGTATCTCTTCATATAGTATGTATTGTATTAGTATAGACTCATGAATGAACTGACTCTTGTCTGATTCCTTGTACTTGGAATAGTAAGTAGTATCTCCTAACTATACCTATTATAGTTACTAGTAATGTACGTGTATAACCGAAAGTATGGCTTTGCTACCCAAAGGTATTGAACTGACTGATGGAACTTTTATGTCTATATATGTATACATGATATATAACTAGTATTTAGACGAAATTCGGACGAGTAACCGATACCTTATGGCCACATCCCAACGAGTAAAAAGAATTAAAGCGAACTAGCCGTCCTAAGTCCTTTAAACATTACTTATATAACTATACATATATAGGCATGTATTTGACAATATAAAAGTATAAAAGAAGTTTTGTAAAACCATTGAAAAGTTTAATAACTAAGAAATGATGACTTGATGTCAGTTTATAAAATGATTTGAAAGTAGTTTGTTTGATAAGACAATTTTAAGTACAAGAAAAACCTTTGTTTGAAACACAATTCTAACAGAGTTTGAAAGGAAACATACAGTATGTAAGACAGTTTGATAAGGAGTGTTAACATGTAAAAATGTTTGAGAAAGTCATTTGAAGTAATATGTTTGGTAAAACAGCTAAAAGTGTAGTAAATCCATTGTATGCTAGTTATTAATCACATGTGATTGATATAATGACTACCATGATTCAACTTGTATTCCCCCCCCCCCCCGATAAAATTGTTTATAAACATTTAAAAGGTTAATTAAGGGGCATGAACTCACTTGATAGATTGAAGAAGGTGAGACGAAACTCGGGCGGAACTTCGACTGGAAAGAAGTCGATTTCTCAGAAATCTCGAGACTTCGGGACTTGCGTCGTGTGTTGGAGGTGTTACTGGGGCTTCGGGGTGGTCTCGGGATGCTTAACACAGAGTGGAAGTGGGAGAGAGGATAGAAATGAGCAGCCAAACTCGGAAGGTTTCAATTTCTATATATAGGCTAAAAATCGAAGTTCACGTCGTGAGTTTGTCCCGAATCTTCATGGCATGCGTCATCTGTGAAGTGGCTCTAAAATGGCCAATCAGACAGTTCACGTCGTGAACTCAGACAAGTCTGACTCAGCGTCGAAACTCGTGGCTCGAATTTCAGAAATTCATATTTTTCGCATACGAGCTCCGTTTTCGACGTTCTTTATATCCACAAGTAGGTGAGATTATGCTCTACAACTCTCGTTTAGACTTCGTCTGCTAATTTTGACTTTACTTTTAATATTATATTTTAACAGGCCGGGACAGGAAAAGTTCGTTAAAAATCCATAGCTTCTTCATCCGGTGTTCGTCTTCGTAAGACTTTTTACTGTTGCGCTACTATTGTTGAGAGCTTCGATTCTCATTTAGATTGTTTCGGCCAAAAGTCTCTCGATCTCTATGTCGAGTTTTTAGTTGTCTACTACTATATCCGGATCTTCGAAATATCATAACTTCCTCATACAAATTCAGATTTGGACGTTCTTTTTACGTACGTTTACAGTTTAATTATGTCTACAACTTTCATTTAGATACCTAAGGCTAAAAATTATTGTATTGAAATTTCGTGTTTTACGTCTATCAGTGTTGCCGGTTTTTGTTGCGAATTTTAGATTAGTCATAACTTATTCGTTATAACTCGGATTTTAGTGTTCTTTGTATGTACGAAAACCTTGATACGATTCCTACCACTTTATTTAACCCAAATAATATTTTAGGAAAGTTAAGGTTTTACCTA
The DNA here is from genome assembly GCF_002870075.4 of Lactuca sativa. Classification (NCBI taxonomy): domain Eukaryota; kingdom Viridiplantae; phylum Streptophyta; class Magnoliopsida; order Asterales; family Asteraceae; genus Lactuca; species Lactuca sativa. The sequence continues at coordinate 188,973,307 of NC_056631.2, read as the reverse complement.
AATTTGACTGGTGTTACATTACATTGTGTCAAAATATCGGGTTGTCACATCATCCCCCCATTAGAGGGAATTTCGTCCCGAAATTAGAGTTTAAGCAGATTTGATAACTTTGCTACAGATAGAAGTTTCATTTGATGCTCGCATTCCCAGGTGAACTCAGGTCCTCGCTTGACATTCCAGTGAACCTTTCACTATCGGGATACTGCTTTTCTTCTTTCGTTTCACTTCACTGGTATGATAACTCTTCTTGGTCGGATGTGGGTTGAGTGTTTTTGTGGTCTGTGAAAATATTACAGCTTGTAACCTACAAGTAGTCTCTCCAGCTCTTCAGAACAATTACCACTTCTCTTGAATCAAGATCATGTGTTTTATAGTTAACTTCCTGCGTCTTAAGCTGTCGTGAGGTATAGGTAGTGACCTTTCCTCTTACATAAGAACACAACCAAGCCCTTGGTTGGATGCATCGCATCACATCACGAAATCTTCTATCCCTTTTGGGAGGGATAATATCGGTGTGGTGCACCAGGCTTACTTTAGCGTTTGGAACACTCTTTCTTGTTTACAGACAAGTCGGGTGCTCCCCAAGGTGAGAAGCTTGGCCTAAAGAATCCCCTTCTGAGGAGTTTGTTAAGTTTTCCGGACGATTCTTCTATCTTCGTAGGTGTTAGATTGTAGGGCGATCTAGTTATAGGAGTATCCTTTGATTGGATTATAAGTTTGTTCGCATGACAATGCGATTACTCGTAGTCTTGGGCAGTCTCCGTCCTGAAGTTCGTATTAGAAGTCATACATGGTTCATCAATCATAGTCTTGTGTATACGAGTCGTATATAATTAAGATCGAAAAGGTAGTCGAATAAATTATTCTTCTTTAAGCTCACATCCAAATGAGGAAAAGAAGTTAAAGTGGAATCATCAATTCTAAACCTGTAGAACCTTGATTATATACCACCCTTGTGTATACATTCTTCAGCGATAGATCAACCGTAAGGGTCCTTGGTTTGAACTTGACGTACCGTATGAGTGGTACTTCGGGGAAGTTTGCTGAGATTTCTTCGGAAATGATAAGAAACATGAGGTACTCTATGCATGAGTACCTCGGAGTTGCATGAGTACCTCGGAGTTCTGGAACGACGACTTTGCTAGAAAGGAGATTACGGAGAAGGAGATTTACGCACGAAACTGGTACTGTGAGGATTGAATTGACTCAAGTTGATTGATAATGTCGGAATCACTTGGAAATAAAGGCATTAGATTTGATCATAAAGGCGTTACAGATAAAACACAACAGTGCAACTCTTAACAGAGTTACAGTACTTCAGATTAACTACATGAATACTGTTGCGAACAAGGTATACTACAAAAGGCAAGTATATGTAGCACGAGGGTCCCTTTACTTGACGGGATATCGCAAAAGATAAGACTCGAGTTGCACTAGTTTTAAACATGTTTAAAAGCATACTTAATACTGACAATTGGAAGTGAACCCATATTATATTAGGGTCCTTCATTGCCTTTTTCCATTCTGAGGTCAAACTCCTCCTGTTCCACCGTCGTTCTTCTCTGTTGGGTAGTCCCTCTTGAAGTGTCCCATTACGCCACATAAATGGCATATCCGATAAATTTCGACATTGGTGGTTGAAGTAATGTGTTGGATCCGAGTCCTGCAGAAGCGGTTAGTATGTCCGTTCTTGTTGCAGTTATAGCAGTGTAACAGATGACAACCACTTAGATGATGGAAACTGCACTTATTGCACTTTGGTAGGCTTCCAGCATACTGTCTGGCTAGGTTAGGGGAAATTGGGACACTAAAAGGGATGATAGTAGGAGTTATAGATGTCGTAGCCGCGATGGCTGCCACAGGTTGTTGTCTTTTGCTCGCCACTTGGGGTGACATGCCATTAACTTCAGCCTAGAACTTTCGTTTGTTACTCTTGGGTTTGAGATTCGGGGTGTCGTGGTAGTTTGTTACTTGGGGTGACATGCTAAAAATCCCGCTAACATTTGCGTAGTTAGCGTTAAGGTGAGTCAGAACAGCTGTTACGACAGCTGAGACTGCAACTTGAAAGGTAGTTACATCAATCTGAAGAGTTGGTGTTTGGTTGATGGGTTGATTACTTTTCTTCGGTGACATGATTCTGTTACACGGAAAGAAAAGGAGTTCGTGAGCTATTATTGTTGAACATAGATATATTTCGATCGTTCATGTAGATAGTAGAAGTATGTTATCGAAGGTTTGACCTAGATCCATATGATGCAGCCCTTGTACAGATTTGTAGGAAGTTCACAGAATGGTCTCAAGATGTTGGTCGTTCAAACCAGGGTATTATTGGTTGGTGGATAACATGATCCAACCTTTGGAAGAGGATTGGAAATGATTCCAGAGTTAAATTTATATAGTCCAATAGCTTTACTAGATGGGGTTTTCAGATAGACTCCAATGAAAGTATGATAAAAGTATTTGAACAAAGAGTGATACGGAAATTAGCCGACTGTCAATATCATTGACGTTTAAGATGTAATAAGTTCGGGAAAATTGACCTTGTAGTATGTCTTACATCATATTCGGAGTAGAAAAGCCTTTGACAGTATAAAGGCCTACTAAAAGTACTTACATTACAAGGTAGTCACATAGAATATTGCTACACGGAACATAGACAGGAACACAGTTTTTTTTTTTAAAACAAAGAAGGAAAGGAACGCATCTCCCACTAGCGACGATCACCCCTATGGTTAACCCTTAGTTCAGCTAGTTGACGTTCCATATAAAGCAGGTATCTTTCGTACACCCTCTGGCGTACTCGGAGCTCTATGACTTCTGCTCGAGTTTCAGTTAGTGCTTGCAGCAGGGTCTCATGGTTTCTCTCATATCTCTCACGTGTGTTGTCAAGGCAATTGGTGCAGATGGTATGCATTATTGCATTGGCATTAACCTCTTCGATACTATGGAGAGCCGTCCTGCCCTGAATTTCGTTTCGGGCAACTCTACGGACTAGGATTGGTAGAACTCTGTCTACTGTGCTCCCTTCGTTTACGTTGTAGAAGCTTCGGTCTCCATTAAACGGCATGGGTTGATCTTGCTCTTTGCTCCATGTTTCCAAGCATTCTACCCAAGGAGGCGTCAGGCCATGAAAAGCTGGACGAGGGTTAGGATTTAGAATGGGAGCTACCGGGGGTAGGTTCTCAACCTCGGGTTCGGAGTTATCATCATCCGAAAGATCTTTAGCGTGGTGCTCATTCAAAGGGATTGGATGATCATTCTCGGGTTCTTCTCCAAATCATCCAGCATTGCCTTCGTTCGGAAGGTATGGGTTGCTGTGGGGATGGAGTCCAGCCATGTTATCTACGCGAGAATTGGGGTAAGGAAATAGTTATTAGACGAACTAACTGGATAATTATTAAATAATCTTCATTAGTTACATCACTATTTGTAAAGTGCATACCAGTTATATGTAATCAAAATAGGATAGGCCTTCGAATAAGTGACCTTAACTCCAAATTCACAAGGAACAGGGGTAAAACAAAATTTCATGGATTCTAAGTCTATGGCATCCTAGTTACATATAACCTTAGTGTATCCACTTAGCAACTATTGACCTAGTAATGATGATCTTTTTAGTTCTCAAGTAAGTAATTATAGTAACACGAAATACTCCTATAGTATTTTAGACTTATGTTATGTTCTAGTGTTCTCATTGTGGTAGTGTTGGTAAGTTTTTAGACTTGTTGCCACATCACAACCATTTTTTTGGGCATGTGCTAATCACTCCTCGGACCAGCATAGTTGATCAGGCTATGCCGCTACCAAGACTGACCATACATCCCCGAGCTTACTTGTGATATTCAACAATCTTAGTACTTTTGTTCTTGTCATTGTGACACGGATTTTAGTATGAATGCAGGTATGTATACTTCGTTAAATATTTTATTATTTAAAAGTATAAACTCTTGTTCAGAGTGTTTTTAATCCCATTGTATTTATAGTTAGTATATCTTTTATGGGTTGATATACTCAATTCACTATAAACAATGCTCTGATACCAATCTGTCACGCCCCAAAACCGAGAACGGCGGAAACGTTCTGGGGCGGAGGACGTTATGTAATGTATCCCAACAATGCAAAGTAGTAAACAAGCAACAACATCATCCATTGCATTAATAGTATAATTTTAATTACATGTGTGTTCTTTCATAGTATAAAACAACATAATGAATATTCAAAATAAAAGACGAGTCTTGACTGCTCCGTCTTCACAAAACCTGGTCGTCGTACATGTCTATTTGTGACATGAGAATACAAGTTATTTTGAAAGAGAGTATAACCAATAAAGCTGGTGAATTCATAAGTATTTATGTGTCTTTGGTTTGTAAAACTGTAAAGAAAAGACTTGTAATTGTTTGGAGAAAAGTTTGTATAAGTATGATAATGTTTGTAAGTAATTGTAAACGTTTGAAAACCCTAGAAAATCCCATATTTCCTACTAGTATAAAAAGTAGTCTTCTACCAAGACCCAACTGTTTTGAAAGTATGCATCACTGTAAATGTGACGGTTTTTCCCTGTATAACAATTATTATTATAAAAATATCGTCTACCTCATCGTTTATGTGTATGTGTCACAAAATAAAGGTAATAAGGAAAATATATAATAACTAATATTGTTTCCTTTTGCACTAGGATATTCACGGCGTGGTAACTCGCTGAACAGTACAACCGTAGACACCCGTCGATGTGCATTTTCCTTACTGTAGCTAACAGCCTTGGGGGTGGAATGGTAAGTATCGAAACGTATGTAATAGTATCTATGTAATAGTAACTATGTAAATGTATCTATGTAATCGTATCTATGTAAATGTACCTATGTAATCGTATCTCTTGTAATTGTATGTAATCGTATCTCTTCATATAGTATGTAATGTATTCGTATGTCTATAATTGTATTTTTGTAATTATGTTTCTGTAATTGTATCTCTTCATATAGTATCTATTGTATTAGTATAGACTCATTAATGAACTGACTCTTGTGTGATTCCTTGTACTTGGAATAGTAAGTAGTATCTCCTAACTATACCTATTATAGTTACTGAACTGACTGATGGAACTTTTATGTCTATACATGTATACATGATATATAACTAGTATTTAGACGACATTCGGATGAATAACCGATACCGTGAGGCCACATCCCAACGAGGAAAAGGAATTAAAGCTAACTAGCCGTCCAAAGTCCTTTAAACATTACTTATATAACTATACATATATAGGCATGAATTTGACAATATAAAAGTATAAAAGAAGTTTTGTAAAACCTTTGAAAAGTTTAATAACTAAGAAATGATGACTTGATGTCAGTTTATAAAATGATTTGAAAGTAGTTTATTTGATAAGACAGTTTTAAGTATAAGAAAAACCTTTGTTTGAAACACAATTGTAACAGAGTTTGAAAGGAAACATACATTATGTAAGACAGTTTGATAAGGAGTGTTAATATGTAAAAACGTTTGAGAAAGTCATTTGAAGTAATATGTTTGCTAAAACAGCTAAAAGTGTAGTAAATCCATTTGTATGCTAGTTATTAATCACATGTGATTGATATAATGACTAGCATGATTCAACTTGTATTCCCCCCCCCCCATAAAAGCATTTATAAACATTTAAAAACATTTAAAAGGTTAATTAAGGGTTATGAACTCACTTGATAGATTGAAGAAGGTGAGACGAAACTCGGGCAGAACTTCGACTGGAAAGAGGTCGATTTCTCGGAAATCTCGGGACTTCGGGACTTGCGTCATGTGTTGGAAGTGTTACTGGGGCTTCTGGGTGGTCTCGGGATGCTTAACACAAAGTGGAAGTGGGAGAGAGGATAGAAATGAGCAGCCAAACTCGTAAGGCTTCAATTTCTATATAGAGGCTAAAAATCGAAGTTCACGTCGTGAGTTTGTCCCGAATCGTCATGGCATGCGTCATCTGTCAAGTGGATCTGAAATGGACAGTTAAATAGTTCATGTCGTGAACTTTAGTGTTCACGTCGTGAACTTAGACAAGTCAGACTCATCGTCGAAACTCGTGCCTCGAACTTCAGAAATTCATATCTTTCGCATACGAGTTTCGTTTTCGACGTTCTTTAGATCCACGCGTAGGTGAGATTATGCTCTACAACTCTCGTTTAGACTCCGTTTGCTAATTTTGATTTTATTTTGAATATTATATTTTTAACAGGCCGGGACAGGAAAAGTTCGTTAAAAATCCATAGCTTCTTCATCCGGTGTCCGTCTTCGTCAGACTTTTTAGCGTTGCACTACTATTTTTGAGACCTTCGATTCTCATTTAGATTGTTTCGGCCAAAAGTCTCTCGATCTCTATTTCGAGTTTTTAGTTGTCTACTGTTATATCCGGATCATGGAAAAATTATAACTTCCTCATACGAAGTCAGATTTGGACGTTCTTTTTACGTACGTTTACGGTTTAATGATGTCTACAACTTTAATTTAGATACCTAAGGCCAAAAACTATTGTATTGAAACTTCGTGTTTTATGTCTATCGGTGTTGCCGGTTTTTGCTGCGAATCTTAGATTGGTCATAACTTTTTTGTTATAACTCGGATTTTAGTGTTCTTTATATGTACGAAAACCTGATACGATTCCTACCACTTTATTTAACCCAAATAATATTTTAGGAAAGTTAAATTTTTACCTAAATTTGATTGGTGTTACATTACATTGTCTTGAAATATCGGGTTGTCACACTTTCCTAGGTTTCTAGAAGCCTCCTAATGCTATATAAGGAAAGGATTTGGATAGGGGTTAAATATACTATTTAATCCTTCAAATCTTTTTTTTCCTAAGTTACCAAGACTATAAATAGGACCCTTGTGCACCTAATTTTCGTGACTCTCATATACCTTAAGGAGAGAATGAAATTCTCCTCCTCTCCCCTTGTCTCATTCAAACCTAGGGTTTCTTGTGTTTTGGGTGTGAGCCATTAGGGCCTCACACACAATTGGAGATAGGTTTTGAAAGGAGACAAGCAGACTTTGATTAAATTGAATGAGATCTGCAAAAGGTATGTAACCATCCACTTAATGTGAATTTTGATTTCATATAGGATTTATAAGGTTTGACAGTCAACAATATGTTGCTTCAATAGTGTTATGACATAGATCTATTAGGTTGAATGTGCCCCTAAGAGTATAAGGATTTTTCCGCATTACTACATGTAAAACCCATCATAAGCACATGCAACTATCTACACTAATCTACCTTTCTAACAACCCATTTCCACATACTAGGCATCATACAGAACACTACACCACTACTAACAATCTCTAAGGAAAGCATAACTATATGTTACCATAGGTGAGATAGACATTCCAAATGGTGATCCCGCTATAGAGCCACAACCAAATCAATAGGAAAGAAAGCCTAGATCAAGAGTTCTCAGGGTATCCTACGTGACTACATACAACCCTAGGGCACTCTAGTAGTTATTTACTAACCTACTAGTAATCTAAAAAATGTACCACTACTACTATATCCTGACATACAAGGATATACTGCGTAACATTTAGCATAGTGAGGAAAGTCTCCTGAATCAACGACCCAAGGAAACACAACAACACACTCACTCCGTGCACTAATTTCTCCAGCGAACTGACAAGCACTAAGAAAAGGTACAACCTTAGACAATAACCCAATTCCTTCAATTTTAACCCAAGGTCAAACTGGTAAAAAAGTCATTGCTCAACAGTCAAGAAAGTCAACCCCCACCATGATGTGGACGCCTCTTTGCCACATCGTGGGCACATCAGGCCAAAACAGTCACGAAACCGAGAACCACCACATTATGGAAAGCCAATTGCCATGTTGTCAAAAGTGGTAGAAAACTATATTTTTCATTAAGAGCTTAACCCTTATAGATCTAAACCTATAACTTCATATCTGGTCCTTTTCAATGATTTAAAGCACAAATTTTCCATCTTTATCCATTTGGACTCCACCACAAGCTAAGATCTACAATTCTATGTCCATTAAGTCCTTGATGAGGCTATAACTTGAGCATGGACACAAGGAACTCCAAATATAACTCTCTTTCTTATTCACCAAAATTTTATTGACCTTAGAGTGCCATTCCAAGCTCTAGAGATCTTCAAACTCCAAGTGCATCCAAGGAAGGGACCAAAATCAAGCAAAATGAAATTATACTTGTGTCAAAAAGATCAAAGCTTAAGATGAGAGATTTATACCTCCAAAAAACTCAAATTCATAAAGGAGATGATGGATCCAAGCTAATTCCTTACTTCCTTACACCAAAATGATCTTCCTTTTTCCTTAAGCACCCCTAAAATGTAAGGATATGGTTTTCAATCAAGCAACCAATCTCCGAATCATCAATGGAGGCTAGGATTTCATGGTGAAGGGTTGGAGGCTGCAGATGATGACCTAATACTTGAGATTATGTGTTTAAATATGGTAGAAACCCTAAACATAATAGGTTTGGGCTACAGTCGCTGCCATGTCGTGACTTTCCTCTTGCCACATCATGGTGGGCATCCGGATACAAGTTTCATGCATATTGAATGCCACATCGTAGTGATCCATTCACTACATCGTGGCATAAGGTTTTTCCTAAAAACCTTACCTCTAATCATTCTAAGCCCTCAACTGATCTATTCTAGAAAATGGGCGTTACAATATAATAACTAATAAACTTAATATTAACTAACAGGAAATAAACCACCTCAAGTACTTTTACTCAAAGTCGACTACTCCTTATAATGATGTTTTATCACTAAAATGGTTAAGCATCTTGGCTAGTTTCTAACCCTAGTGCTCATAAAGAAAATTAACTCAATGGTCATGCAATTAACTATCTATATTATCAGACTTCGGTTGGTATTATAACAGATTTGATTTTTATGGATGTCAGCGATGGTGAAAATCAATTGAATACACATGAATGATCATCACATGCAAACACACACATTAAAGTGAATTACGTTAGTAATTAACCTTAGCTTTTGGATAAACAATAGTCATATATGTGACATTCCATTTTCACAGTAAAATTTTCATTTTTAAGATATAATAAAGATCCATTTTTATAAAGATATATTCAAGGACAAACCATTTGTTCATAAACTAGTATCCAAAATTAGGTTATAAAGAAGCGTATCGCAAAATCTCAAACCATAAATTGTTAATGTGTGTGTACTTTCATGCCTTCGCCTTCCCATGATTCGGTACGGTACGTGAAAAACATTAATCCACCACTATGAGCACAAAGCTTAGCAGGTTGCCTAAAATACCACATACAACACAAATAAGAATGCATAACAACAATGAGTTTGCATCAACCCCGAGTCTGTATCAACACAACCAATTGGGTTCGTATAAATCATGGGTCCCTATGAACCCAACAAGTATCGTGACTCATAACACTTTATTTTGTCTTGTCAACAAATCTATGGCATTCATTATGACAGTTGAGAATTTCCTATCACCAATCGTCACTAGAGATTAGCATCAACCAATGATAATGATGAAAAGTTTCATATTAAAGGAAAATAAGATCAGCTAAATGATAATAATAGGGTCAAAATGAGCGACCAAAGACTTATATCACTTTTAATAATGATCGGTTTATTTGGAATGTAAACAACAAAGTTATGCCAAGGATATAAGTTACTATTTGTTTTTTGTAAAAAAAACCTCTACAGACCTCTTCTTGTTGTGCGGCGCAACACACGCTCATCACTTTTAATCACACATTTGTTTGTTTTTTAGAAGTCTTTAGAGTAAAAAACCGCGTGTTCTGTTTGGCGAAGCACTTGTATTGCCTCTTTCAACCTCTTATTCTTCATTTTTCTTGCTGAAATCTTGATTATATGTTGTTAAAATCTTATTTTACCTTTTTTTTTGTTTTTTTTGTTTGTTCTTTTTGAATTTTTTTTTGATGAGTTATAAAACTCTTTTGATCGATTAGATCTTTGTAACAGGTAAATAAAGAACACAAAAAGCAGTGAAATATAACACAAGTATGGATCACAATGAGTTGAATGATTCAATTACTCAATCCTCAGCAGAGCTCGACTAAGAACTTCCGCTATAGAGGATTCTAGGGTTACAAAACAAGAACGATGAATATGGTTGAAAATACTTATCTAATCATTTCTAATCATTCCGTTCTAGGATGCATGCAAGCATCTATTTATAATAAACCCTACAAAACTCACGGATGGACAGGCCCATACCGGAGATAAACGTTGGACTAGCTAACGAGCCCAATAGACGCAACACAATACTGGACCTAACAATCTCCCCCTTTGCGTCAATTTGGAGCGAGACTATCATTTCTTCTTGCTTGGACCAGCAGTAGGAACTTTCTTGGTTGTATCAAACAGACGCGAGATAAGCGCAAGGATAGTCTGTCTGAAGCGAATGTACCATTGAATCATGTCGTCAAAGTACTTTTTATCATCCGCTGTGTTCTGCTTACACCGATGGATAATCCCTAAGACATGTTCCAGACATGCAGTGGTATAGAGATGTTTGTCTGCCAAAAAAAAAAGACATTTCTGGCCTTCATCTCTGGTAAACAAAACAAAGTTTCTCTTCGGGTCTATCTTTCCCATCAGCATCATGTTTAGGTCACTTGCTGAGCCAACAGGAGATATGGTAGGCTTTTTCTTGAATACGCTTGCTACCTCCTGATCCATCTTTGCGACTTCCATTATATAGCAGACAAGCATCCTCTTGAAGTGATCGATGATCGGACCATATTCAGCTTCGTTTGTAAGAAGGATGTTGTGCAAGATGATCCAGTCGTGTGGATTCAAGTTGGGAAGATCAGCAAGCGAGAGGGCATCTTCTTTCGGCTTCTTCAGCCTCTCTAGCTAGATGAGCACTGATGTATGCATCTTTATCTCGACCCTGTCTCTTTAAAAGGTCGGCAATAGTCTCCTTATCATCATCGTCACTCTCCTCAGCAATTTTCTTTCCCTTGTCTTTCACACCGGAACTTGAGGCTTGGCCTACTGGAGGAGGTTCGGTTGTGTGAGTTGTTGTTGAAGTAAGAGGCGGTTGAGACACATTCTCTTTTTCTCCCCCTTGTTTCGGAATGGACACGAAATCAAGGAGCCCTTCAATCTTGCTCAGGAAAGAGAGGGCAGGAGCAATTTTTTCCGCAAGGTCACGCCTCACAGAGTATTTGAGGATCGGGTTATGTGCTTCCAAGATGTTGGAAATGGATGCGTGGACATCCAAAACACATGAAGAAATTATCTCTCTTTCAGATCGAAGAGACTCAATCTGTTGTTGAAAGTTGGAGAGTTGAATACTCTTGACCTTAAGAGCGGTAGTCTTCCTTGCAAGAGCATCCATAGGGGAGTTCTCAGCAGCTAAGTCTTCTTGAAGCTTAGAGAGGCGCTCCTCAATGGTTGTTTTGAAGGCTAAGTTGTCGTCAGAAAGAGTTTGATGAAGAGAAGCGAACGACTTCAGCTCTGATGCCACTGAGGTAGCCAGCTGGTTGAGAATTGGTTCCAGTGTTGTTTTGGTGGCTGCAGCAGTTTCCTGTAATGATTGCAATAAAGAAGAAGCATCAGTAAATAGTTTATCGACTTTTTCGGTCGCTGCCTCACAGGCTTTGGTTGAGGCATCAATGGCTGCAGTGGCGGAATCAAGAGAAACTTGATGAGCTTGGAAAAAGCATCAATAATTTTCTGTATGGCAACTTCAGAGATGGAGGACTGGGATATAGAAGATGAGGCGATGAGCGAATCAATTTTATCGTGAAGCTCTTTGAGATGCTTCTTTGTGATAGGAGCATCGTCATCATCGTCACTCTGAACTTGAAACGGACTATAGTAGACCGAATCAAAGGTCATGTCCTCTCCGCCGAGGAATGGTTCTTCACTCTCAGCTGCATGAGCAGGAGATGATGGTGGTGTTGAAGCTGGAGGCTCGGTAGTAAAGGTAGGTTCAGGTTGGGTGGTATGTTCGGTTGTTAGTGTGATTTCGGGTGCTGAGGTGGATTTGGGTGCGTCAATATGAACCCCCGTATCAGATACGTTGGTTCTTACTTCTGCAGTTGTTGTTGTTGCTTCTGTAAAGATGGGTGGGGGTACTGGGATTTAGGTGGATGGTATTTGAGTGGTGGAGGTTATGGGGGGAATAGAAATAGGAATAGTAACTGGTGGAGAAGAAATTGGAGAAGTGGAAATGTGAATCTCTAGTGTAGGCGAGCGTGGTGGAGTGTTACCATGAGGAGATCCGTCAGAATCAGAACCCTCTTCCTCAGATTCGCTTGAGGACGAAGCGATGATCAGTTTTCGCTTAGGTTGGGTTTTTCGGTTCTTCATCGGAGGGGATCGAACAGCCTTGGTGGTTTTTCTCTTCTTGGGAGATGGGCCTTTCGCTCCCTTTGCAACTTGCTTGCCCTTATCAGTCTTCTTTCCTCTTGGGGCAGGCTTGTCAGCATCGTGAATTGACTTGAGCATCTCAGGAGTAAGCTCTCTCGGACCAGAGCGTCGGAACTCCTTGTATGTTTTTATAATTCGGCTGTCAGCAGGAACATTGCCGTACATCGATTCAGGGATTGAACCGTTGAAGGGAAATTTTGAGGCGTCGGAGACAATGATCTTCGTGGTATGGAAAGTACCAATCGAAGACATTGGAGAACCAGCAACAATGGGTATGTTGTGCTTGTCCATCACTCAATTAGTAACAAGAGTCCAGAAACGGGCGTATGAAATCTCAGAGTGCCGAGAAGTTGAAGAGAGACTCTGAATAAGTTGTTTCTAGAGGACCGATCCGTCGTCCATATTGATTCCGTTGTAGCCCCATACAGAATCGAGAGAAAAAGATGACTTGCCCCGTCCGATCCAGCAGTGCGTTCAGACAGCCCCTTGAACAGTACCGTAAATAACCCATTCCATTGAGGAGGCAGGCATGATTTCTTGAATTTCATGACCGTAGTCAGCACCTCGATGTACCCCATGTTGTAGAACATTGAAAACAGGTGACCTACCAGAATCGATTCAGGATTAACCCTAGTTGAATCAGGTTCAAACCCCAAAATCGAGCAGAAACGTTGTTTGGAGATCGACACCTTGTAATCGAGCACGTCGAAGAAAATCCTGTCGACTGCCTTGTCGTAATGAGCAGTGGCGAAGATCTGAGATAAGAACTCCATAGGAACTACTTCAACCTTGGTAAGAGCAGGAACAATCGGCGAGTACTTGAGACACTCGATAATCGGGAACATGAAAGCGTCGTACACATGAGGAGTAAGATCAATAATCAAACTCTGCTGAGGACGAATCGGCAAGATGTGTGAAGTAGCATGAACTGATGAAGAATCCGCCATTGTTGTGAAGAAGATGGGAGAGATGATGAACAGTAGAGTGTTTGAGGGTTTTCTTGCTCTCTGGAAATATGGGTGCAGTAAAGAGGTAAACAAAGGTTTACGTTAGCTTTTATACTGTGGGTAGAGGAGAGAGAAAAATCTTTCCCAAATCTTCGAGTGAAATACGAAGAGTTTTTCGGAGGCGATTGACGCGTGACAGCTGGTATTGCCGATGATTACGCATGAGAGAGAGTGTCAGTACCGATTTACACGCCTTCCCATCAGACGCCATTTTTAGATGAAACGTTTCCAATTCGCATGCCTGGTCTTCTAGCTCCGTTTAAAATCAAATTGATTTGACTCCCGCCTGAGTCAGCATTTTATCATCTTATCTTTTTAATGGCATCTTTAAAGCAAAATTACCCACGTGGATTAATATTAACCACAACCCGTTTATAACTGCCAATCCCATTAAAATGCCTTGTAACTAATGAAATCGGAATTTTGGAAAATCAAAAAGATTTTCGTGCTTAGTGTGTAAAAGAAAAAGAAATAAAGCAACACATTTGAGGAATTATGTGAAGTCAATAAAGACACGAAACAATGGATCCCGGGCACAAATCTCTTCCTTCAAAGTCAAGAGAGACCTTAAAGTGTGTGTGTGGTTTCCCGTTGAATAACGATCAGACACTTATTAAGAAGTGTTGAAAGGCTTCTTTTAATTAGGCTTATTTGGGTGGGTTTCGCTTCAATTCAGAATTCCTGATCTTGATATAAGACAGAAATCGAACGAAGTACTTGTGAGACCAGTGTAGTCTGTTGAACAAGTAGGTTGGAGATAATTTAAGTGGCAAGGTAAAATAATGTATGTAAAATCTCAAAAAAAAAAAAACTGGATTCCAAGGGAAGAAATGTTATTGGTTTTAACAATTTCATAGAAATCACTCAAAAGGAAATTAGAGATTTTACTTTGTATCCCCATGGATAAGTCCGTCAATTCATTAGTGAAAGCTAGAGCAAATTTATTGTTCACCGTCAATGCCTAGTAGGAATTGAATTGTGGGTTTCACTTAGCACGTAGTGACACAAGGCTAAGATTGTAACAACGTAAATTTTCAAACAAATTTTTCATTTCAAAATATAGTACTTTTATTCCAAAATAAGGCATAAGCATTCAAGTGTCATGTCAAAATACAATTCATTTAAATCCCAAGATCACAAAACATCCTCCAGTGTGTACAGATCACGCCGGCGCCTTCCCACGGTCCTCGCTAGTACCTAAAACACATACATAACAACTGTAAGCATAAATGCTTAGTGAGTTCCCCAATATACAACTTACGCACATACGCCTTTCCAGGCCCTGACCTTCAGGTCCATGTGTCTCAGGGGACTTCCGTCCCTGCTGGGTAAACCTTCCGGTCCTACCCACGCCGACCTTCCGGTCCATAACACAACGCCTTCCGGCCCATGACATAAACACCTTCCGGCCCATAACATAATGCCTTCCGGCCCATATCAAATGTATCATACATAGCACATAAAACACACAACATATATCATATCCGACCTTCCGGTCACACAGTCAAACCCTTCCGGGTACAGTATAGTGAGACGACTCACCTCGTGAATGTCGAAAGCTAGTAAATCCCGAAGTCACTCGTACTCGATCCGCCGAGCTATAATCTTCCTATAAAATCATACATCTCTTATTAACACTTTTATCCTCTAAGTTTGACTATCTCTAAGAGGTCAATCATAGGTCAATTCTGGTCAACGGTCAGCGGTCAACCTGACCTGACTCGGCGAATGCTAGTGCGACTCGGCGAGTCTAGCCGTCCTCACCAGTTCTCTGAGATTCCCTTTTCTACTCGTCGAGTATACTCCTTGACTCGACGAGTTTCTCCTGGAAGAGTCGCGGGGACACCCCGACTCAACTCGCCGAATCTGAAGAACAACTCGACGAGTCCCAGTTAATCTTCAAGCTACTCGCCGAGTCTGTTCATCGGACTTGGCGAGTCTATGCCATGCAACCGCTCAAACTGCTTCCTAAGGTCAGAACTGCTCCGACCCCTCCTAGGTCTGGCCTTCCTGGACTCATTCATCACGTAAGGTCCTCATCTCGGTGCTCAATATACACCCCATGATTCATAATTTACATTTTGATCTAAGGCATAAGGATTCCAATCCAAAACCTCCATTGATTCCCGAAATGCCCAGGCATGGGACACTCTGGACCTCTAAGGGTCCCAATACAGGGTTCCAATTGTTTGGGAACTAAGGTAACCTTCAATCTAGCCACAAAAGGGTCCCATAAACTCTAAATCCATATACACATTAACATAGGAGAATGTAACTCGAATTATTACCTGAATAATGTGCTCTCTGTGTCCCCAATCATCAGCACGTGACTTCTCTTGCTGTTCCCTTCACCAAGCCTTCTCTTCCTTGCACAACAACTCTTCGAAAATCAACAATGGTCTTCAATCTTGCTCCAGATGCACACAATCGAATTAGGGTTTCTCTCAGAAGGCTAAAGTGAACAATGACGGCCAATAAGTCCCTCATATACGTCCCAGACCTGAACGGTTAGGGTTTTCGCTAAACAGCGCAGACTCGCCGAGTCCATATCCGGACTCGTGGAGTCCAGTCGCGAACCCGCGACCCGGTCCGCGATCCTACTCGGCGAGTCTAGGCTCCAACTCGCCGAGTCCCCTCTAAAAACACCCCAAAACATAATTATAACAATACCTGAATTTCGGGCTGTTACAACTCTCCCCCACTAGGACTAGGCTTCGCCCTCGAAGTCTCACTCTGAAAATAGCTCCGGATGCTGCTCCCGCATCTCACGCTCCGGCTCCCAAGTCATTTCCGATCCCTTCCGGTGTTGCCACTGGACCAACACCAGAGGTACCTCCTTGTTCCTCATAACCTTGATTTTCCGATCCCTGATGGCCACTGGCCTCTCGGCATAATTCAGGCTCGAATCCACCTGAAGATCCTCTAATGGAACCACTGCCGACTCGTCGGCTATACACTTCCTCAATTGCGACACATGAAAAGTGTTGTGGACCTGCCCCAACTCTGCTGGCAAATCCAAACGATAGGCTACCCGGCCTATCCTTGCAATCACACGAAATGGGCCAATGTACCGGGGTCCCAACTTGCCCCTCTTCCTGAATCGAATCACTCCTTTCCAAGGAGAAACCTTCAGGAGCACGAAGTCGCCTACTTGAAACTCAAGTTCGGATCGGCGTCTGTCCGCATAACTCTTCTGTCGGCTCTGGGCGGTCAATAACCTCTGCCTAACCTGCTGAATCTGCTATGTCGTCTGAAGCACGATCTCTGTACTACCCATCACTCTCTGCCCCACTTCTCCCCAGCAAATGGGGGTTCGACATCTCCTGCCATACAACAACTCAAAGGGTGGCATACCAATGCTCGAATGATGGCTGTTGTTGTAGGAAAACTCTGCCAAGGGTAAATACGCATCCCAGCTACCCCCGAAATCTAATACACACGCTCGGAGCATGTCTTCCAGCGTCTGTATCGTTCGCTCACTTTGGCCGTCTGTCTGGGGATGGTATGCGGTACTAAAATGTAATTTAGTACCCAGCTCCTCATGGAATTTCTTCCAGAATCTGGAAGTGAAGCGCACATCACGGTCTGAAACAATCGAGATCGGCACCCCATGCCGAGATACTACTTCTCTCACATATATCTCCGCCAACTTCTCCGCTGAAGAACTCTCACTGATGGCGAGGAAGTGTGCACTCTTCGTCAACCTATCCACAATCACCCAAATGGCATCGACTCCTCTGGCAGTCCTCGGCAATTTGGTGATGAAATCCATAGTGATCTGTTCCCACTTCCACTCGGGAACCTCCAATGGCTGCAACTTGCCATGCGGTCTCTGGTGCTCGGCCTTAACCCTACGGCAGGTCAAACACCTCTCAACGAACCATGCGACGTCCCTCTTCATACAGGGCCACCAATACTCTTTCCTCAAATCCAAATACATCTTCGTAGCCCCGGGATGGATCGAGAATTTCGATCGATGAGCCTCTTCCATCAAAGTAATACGCGTACCGCCCACGAACGGTACCCAAATCCGACCCTGAAACGTCATAAGCCCTCGCCCATCCGTAACGAATTCTGAAACCAAACCAACAACCCGCTCTCTCTTCTACATCTCTGGTCGCATAGCCTCGGCCTGTGCCCCACGAATAGCATCCAATACTGGAGCTATCACCGTCAATCTCAAACATACATCTCGCAGTGGAGTGCTCTCCGCCCTGCGGCTCAATGCATCGGCTACCACATTAGCCTTGCCTGGGTGGTACAGGATCTCACAATCATAATCCTTGACCACATCCAACCACCTCCTCTGACGCATATTTAGGTTGGGCTGATCCATCAGATACTTCAAGCTCTTATGGTCTGTGTATATCGTACATCGAACTCCATACAAGTAGTGACACCAAATCTTGAGAGCGAACACTACTGCCCCCAACTCTAAATCATGCGTGGGATATCTCGCCTCATGAGGCTTCAGCTGCCTCGATGCATAAGCTATCACATGACCCCTTTGCATCAACACTGCACCCAGCCCCGAGATCGATGCATCGCAATATACTACAAAATCCTCCATCCCTTCTGGGAGAGCTAATACCGGGGCTTCGCACAACCTTTGGCGAAGTGTCTCAAAGGAGGCCTGCTGCTCGGGTCCCCATGAGAATGCAACACCCTTCCGGGTCAATCTGGTGAGCGTGATCTTGGAGAAATCCTTAATAAATCTTCGATAGTACCCTGCAAACCCAAGGAAGCTCCTGATCTCAGAGGGTGACTTCGGTACCTCCCAACTCATCACCGCCTCAACCTTGGCCGGATCGACCAATATCCCTTCCTGATTAACAACATGTCCTAGAAATTGGACCTCCCGCAACCAGAAGTCACATTTGGAGAACTTTGCATAAAGCTTCTCCGATCTCAATACCTCGAGGACCTCCCACAAATGCTCCTCATGCTGCTCTCTAGATCTCGAATACACTAGAATATCGTCAATAAATACAATCACCGACCGATCCAACATCGGCCTGCATACCCTGTTCATGAGATCCATGAACACATCCGGGGCATTGGTGAGCCCGAACGGCATCACTACAAACTCATAATGTCCATATCGCGTCCTAAACGCTGTCTTCTGGACGTCCTCATCACGCACCCTCACCTGATGGTACCCTGACCTCAGATCGATCTTGGAAAACCAAGATGCTCCCTGCAACTGATCGAATAAATCATCGATCCTCGGTAACGGGTAACGGTTCTTGACCGTCAATTTGTTCAACTCCCGGTAATCAATGCACATCCGGTGTGAACCATCCTTCTTCTTGACGAACAGGATAGGCGCTCCCCACGGCGAACTGCTCGGCCGAATGAATCCCTTCCCCAGTAACTCCTGAAGTTGCGAGGATAACTCTTGCATCTCTGGAGGTGCAAGACGATAAGGCACCTTAGCAATAGGCGCAGCCCCCGGGACCAGATCGATACCAAACTCTACTTGCCTCACAGGAGGTACTCCCGGCAGCTCCTCGGGGAAAACATCTGGAAACTCACGCACCACTGGGACATCCTCCACTGATCTCGGTCTCTCGGAAACCTCCCGCGTATCCATCACATACGCCACAAAACCCTTACAGCCCTGCTGTAGACACTGCCTCGCCCTAGCGGCCGAACAAAAAGCTGATCCCGAACGGGTACCCTCGCCGTACACCGAAAGAACTCCCCCACTAGGGTCTCGTATAGTCACCAGCTGACGCTCACAGTCAATGACGGCGCCGAATCAGCTTAACCAGTCCATGCCCACAATGACACAGACATCACCCATCGCAATAGGGATCAGGTAAATCGGAAACTCGACCCCAAAAATCTTTAGTACACATCCCCGGAGAACCTCCGTGGCACAAATCACTCTCTCGTCAGCTATAGAAACTCTCAGAGGCCGGCTCAACGACTCACGACTAACACTGATATGCTGACTAAAAGCTAAAGATACAAAGGACCTACTCGCACCCGAGTCAAATAACAATAAGGCAGGCACAGCGTTCACAAGGAAAGTACCTACGTATATCGTAACATGAGCATAACATCTCGACATCTAAATAAATACATGAAATAAAGCATACCTGCCACAACATCGGTCGCAGCGCGGACCTCCTCCGCTGTCAGCTGAAAGGCTCTCCCACGAGCCCTCGGGGCCTCGGCCTTCACCGGTCGAGTCGCAGTAGCTCTGGCAGTAGGTGCAGATCCCTGAAGAAACTGAGGGCACTCGGCCTTCCGATGGCCCGTCTGGTTGCAATGAAAGCAAACCGTAAACCCCTTGGGGCACTCCCTAGCAATGTGCCCCTTCTTGCCACACTTGTAGCAAGCACCAGACCGACACGCCCCATCATGACCCTTGCCACACTTTCCGCAAGTGCGGCCCTTCGGACCTCCCGTCCTCGAATCGGCGGACTTAGTCCGCTTGGCTGCCGACTGAGACTGAGCCGGCCGCCGGTCCACCCGCTGAGATTCGGCCTCCTCCCTGGCCTGGGTCTCCAACTCAATCTTGCGCTTCCTGGCATTCGCCTGAAGCTCAGCAAAGGTATGATAGGTTGAATTTGACACAAACTCCCGGATATCCCTCCTCAAAACACCCAAGTACCGGCTCATCCGAGCCTGCTCTGTGGACACCAGTTCGGGGCAGAACATCGCCCTCTCATGAAACTTTCGCGTGATCACCGCAACCGAATCAGTACCCTGCTTGAGGGTCAAGAACTCCTGAACCAATCGTTCCCTCTCTACCGGGGGAACGTACTCGTTTCTGAACATAGCAGTAAACCCCTCCCATGTCACTGCTGAGATCTCTGCGAAAGTGAAGTTCTCCGTCACGAACTTCCACCAATCCTTAGCTCCTAGACGGAGCTGGTTCAAAGCGAACCGTACCCTCAGGTGCTCCAGACATGAACAAGTGTAGAAGCACCCTTCGATACCAGCGATCCACCTCATCGCGGCAATCGGATCCTGCGTCCCATCGAACTCAGGTGGCTTCGTGTTGCTGAATTCCCGAAACAGCAACGAGTCACCCCCTTGTGGCCTGGCAGCGGCCACGGCTGCGGTAGCTGCAGCGGTTGCAGCCTCGGTCAATGCGGCGTACCGCTCATCGAAAGTCTCCATCAAAGTGGTCTTAATAGACCCAAACATCTCCGGAATCTCAGCCCGGATCGCTGCAGCCACCTCCTCCTGAATCATCTGACGAATATCCTCGTCACTCGCACCGCTCGAACTAGCTCCGTGGTGTGGTCTAACCATGATGTCTCTGAAATACGACATAAAACTATCAGAGACTCTATCGAGTATAATCGCACTCGATAACGCAACCCTACTTAGTCTCCGATATCCAGGGATTCATACATGGGCCTCCCACTGACCCGGTTTCTTTAGTAGTACGGGCCCAATACTACCGACCACACCGCATCAACATTCACCCCGAATCTTCCTCCCCAAACACCAGATAGTGAGTACTCTACTTTTGACTTGCACTATCTATCTGTACGCTATCAAAGCATCTCATATCAGCAAACTTCCCTAGACTAAGGCATCACAAATCAGGCCACTCTAGTCCTATCATGAATACCTAGTCTTCTAGCATGCATAACAGTTCACATTATATCTTATCTCTTAACATAACATTGTAAGGTATTTTGGGGATCTTTACCGTTCGGGCGCTGACTGATCGTACACACTGCTTCTTTCTTGCTTACCATAAAATAGTTTATAAAAGTTTATGCCTTTAGTTTTAAAAATGTTCCTCAACTCCTCGGTTTGAGTTCAGTTACGCCCGAAGGTGCACCCGAATCCCTCAAACCTGGCTCTGATACCAATTGTAACAACGTAAATTTTCAAACAAATTTTTCATTTCAAAATATAGTACTTTTATTCCAAAATAAGGCATAAGCATTCAAGTGTCATGTCAAAATACAATTCATTTAAATCCCAAGATCACAAAACATCCTCCAGTGTGTACAGATCACGCCGGCGCCTTCCCACGGTCCTCGCTAGTACCTGAAACACATACATAACAACTGTAAGCATAAATGCTTAGTGAGTTCCCCAATATACAACTTACGCACATACGCCTTTCCAGGCCCTGACCTTTCGGTCCATGTGTCTCAGGGGACTTCCATCCCTGCTGGGTAAACCTTCCGGTCCTACCCACGCCGACCTTCCGGTCCATAACACAACGCCTTCCGGCCCATGACATAAACGCCTTCCGGCCCATAACATAATGCCTTCCGGCCCGTATCAAATATATCATACATAGAAAATAAAACACACAACATATATCATATCCGACCTTCCGGTCACACAGTCAAACCCTTCTGGGTACAGTATAGTGAGAAGACTCACCTCGTGAATGTCGAAAGCTAGTAAATCCCGAAGTCACTCGTACTCGATCCGCCGAGCTATAATCTTCCTATAAAATCATACATCTCTTATTAACACTTTTATCCTCTAAGTTTGACTATCTCTAAGAGGTCAATCATAGGTCAATTCTGGTCAACGGTCAGCGGTCAACCTGACCTGACTCGGCGAGTCTAGCCGTCCTCACCAGTTCTCTGAGATTCCCTTTTCTACTCGTCGAGTATCCTCCTTGACTTGACGAGTTTCTCCTGGAAGAGTCGCGGGGCCACCCCGACTCAACTCGCCGAGTCTGAAGAACAACTCGAAGAGTCCCAGTTAATCTTCAAGCTACTCGCCGAGTCTGTTCATCGGACTCGGCGAGTCCATGCCATGCAACCGCTCAAACTGCTTCCTAAGGTCAGAACTGCTCCGACCCCTCCTAGGTCTGGCCTTCCTGGACTCATTCATCACGTAAGGTCCTCATCTCGGTGCTCAATATACACCCCATGATTCATAATTTACATTTTGATCTAAGGCATAAGGATTCCAATCCAAAACCTCCATTGATTCCCGAAATGCCCAGGCATGGGACACTCTGGACCTCTAAGGGTCCCAATACAGGGTTCCAATTGTTTGGTAACTAAGGTAACCTTCAATCTAGCCACAAAAGGGTCCCATAAACTCTAAATCCATATACACATTAACATAGGAGAATGTAACTCGAATTATTACCTGACTAATGTGCTCTCTGTGTCCCCAATCCTCAGCACGTGACTTCTCTTGCTGTTCCCTTCACCAAGCCTTCTCTTCCTTGCACAACAACTCTTCCAAAATCCACAATGGTCTTCAATCTTGCTCCACATGCACACAATCGAATTAGGGTTTCTCTCAGAAGGCTAAAGTGCACAATGACGGCCAATAAGTCCCTCATATACGTCCCATACCTGAACGGTTAGGGTTTTCGCTAAACAGCGCAGACTCGCCGAGTCCATATCCGGACTCGTCGAGTCCAGTCGCGAACCCGCGACCCGGTCCGCGATCCTACTCGGCGAGTCTAGGCTCCAATTGGCCGAGTCCCCTCTAAAAACACCCCAAAACATAATTATAACAATACCTGAATTCCGGGCTGTTACAAAGATCATGAACACAGAAATTGTGTAACCATAAACCTCAGTGGTAATTTCTGAGAGTCTCAAGGGTTACATTTGTGAAGCGAATAAGATGAAGAAAAGTAGTGTAGATGGTGTAAAGAAACCAAAGTACCTCTGCTGTGAAAATAGGGACCAAGCAGAAAACTCTTATCTCAGGTGAGAAGAGAGTTAGGTAGCTCATGATTAGAATAAATATGAAAGCCTAATTGGGAAGACAAGGTTTGTTTGTACCAAGTCAGTAAGGCTATTATTCAGAATCAGGTGAGGCTTTGGACACATACAGCAGAATGCTTCTAGGGACACTTAACTAGTGAAATGATTTCCCCACAAATAGACATACAAAAAGATAAGACATAAAAATATAAAATAAAAATAAATAAAATAAAATAAATATTTTTGGATTTTTTGAAGTAACTAAAAGAAAACAAGAAAAATAGTAAAAAAAAATTTTTGGAATTTTTGATTTCAAAAAAAACTTAAAAAAAATGAAAACACTTAAAAAAAAATTGGAACCGAACCTGAGCGTTCGGTCTATTTCGGGTGCCAAAAAAATAAGTTTGAAAAAGAAAAGAACTTTGATAATAAGATAAATGAATTCAAGAAAATAATACAATAGATTTACAACCAAAGAAACTACCTTTGAGTGATAAGCGAAGAGCAGATGATACGACCGAACCAGAGCGTTCGGTTCATTTCGGTACACCAGAACAAAACCTGAACCCGAGCGTTCGGTTTATTTCGGCATACATGGGACCCGAACCCGAACGTTCGGTCTATTTCGCTTCCAACTTTTGATCTTGAGAAGTAATCTTTGGTACAGACTCCGATTCCATCATTCCTAGCCCTTGTAGAATGTTGTTGAAAGAAGTTTCAGGAAGAGCTTTGGTGAAGATGTCGGCCAGTTGATCAGTGGTTCGAACAAAGTGAATTTCGACGTTCCCATCTTCTACATGATCCTTTATGAAGTGATGCCTCAGTGCTATATGCTTGGTCTTGGAATGTTGCACTGGGTTATGACAGATCCTAATTGCACTTTCTGAGTCACAATAGTGGGATCTTTTTCATATTGAGTCCATAGTCCCGGAGCTGGCTTTGGATCCAAATCACTTGAGATGTACAGGAGGCATCTGCGATGTACTCTGCTTCGGCTGTAGACAGAGATACACATGTCTGTTTCTTTGATTGCCAGCTAACCAACTTCCCATCTAGGAATTGGCAGCCTCCAGTGGTGCTTTTCCTGTCAAAACCACAACCTCCAAGGTCTGCATCTGAGTAGGCTTGAACGAAGAAACCTGAGTTTGATGGATACCATAAACCGAGAGAGGTGGTTCGTTTCAGATACCTGAGTATGTTCTTCACTGCAAGCATATGGGGTTCACGAGGATTTTCCTGAAATCTAGCACAATAACAAGCAGAAAACATTATATCAGGCCTGCTAGCAGTAAGGTACATTAAAGAACCAATCATCTGACGATATAGCGTAATATCGACTGTCGGTTTCTCCAAGGATGGTGTAAGCTTAGTGCCGAATGCCATTGGAACTTTAACTTTTGAGTCTCCCATCATGCCAAATTTAGCAAGAAGTGTCTTGGTGTAAGCTTCCTGGTTGATAAAGATGCCTTCGGGTCCCTGTCTAATATTTAAACCAAGGAAAAAGTTAATCGGACCCATTGAGCTCATTTCAAATTTAGACTCCGTTAGCTTTCTGAATTCGGCTGTTAAGCTAGGATTCGTTGAGCCAAAGATGATATCATCGACATAGATTTGAACAATCATATGGTGGTTACCTTCCTTCTTATGAAAGAAGGTTGGATCAACCGATCCTTGTTTAAATTTTGACATCTTTAAAAACTTGGTTAGCATTTCATACCATGCCCTAGGTGCTTGTTTCAGACCGTAAACCGCTTTGTCCAGAATATAGTAGTGATTGGGGTACTTTTCATTAACAAACCCAGGAGGTTGCTCCACATAAACGGTTTCTTCAATTTCTCCATTCAGAAAGGCGCATTTCACGTCCATTTGGTAGACCTCAAAGTTCTTATGTGCAGCATAGGCCAGAAATATTCGAACAGATTCCAGCCTCGCTACCGGAGCAAAAGTTTCCTCATAGTCAATTCCTTCCTCCTGGCAGTATCCTTTCACCACGAGACGAGCTTTGTTTCGAATCACATTGCCTTCCTTGTCCATTTTATTTCTGAATACCCATTTGAGACCAACAACTGAGGCGTCTTTAGGAGTTGGAATGAGGCGCCAAACCTTGTTTCTTTCGAACACGTTGAGTTCGTCTTGCATAGCTTCAACCCAGTCAGAGTGATCAAGAGCAATATTAACTGTTTTTGGTTCAACTTTTGAGACGAAAGAATTGTACATACAGAACTCTACTTTGGAGAATAGAGAAGTTTTCTTTGCCTTCAGTTGAGATCGGGTCAGGACCTTTTCAGAGACATTACCCACTACCTGTGAAAAAGGATAATCTCTGGTCCACTTAACAAGAGGAGGGTAATTCGTATCATAGGATGGATCCAATTCAACATTCACCATTTCTTTTAATTCAGATTGGCTATCATCGTCGTAAAACACATCAGCATTTTCCCCCTCGACTGATGAGCTTTCAGGTGTAGCTGGACTTTCTGGTGCTACAGGACTTTCGGGTGGTGTTGAGCTTTCGGGTGGAACTGGAATGGAAATCTCCCCCTCAATTTGTGAGCTCGGTTGTTTTGAAGAAGGTGGATTCTCCCCCTCAACTGAAGCACCATGCTTTGGAGGTTCTTTTGGAACATGTTCTCCTTCACCCATTCGTTTGGCGGCATCTTCGACGATTTGATTCAGATGGTCGACTTTGTTGTCTGCTGCCTTGGCTTCCGAGAGAGTAGCGTTCTCTGGTTCATCGAATAGTTCTACAAACTATTCAAACAACTTAGCAATCGAGGCCGTGACTTGACCTGTTTGAGTGAAGATCTCTCGAATTGCTTCTTCAGTGGCCTTTAGCTTTTTGACATAGCTGTCGTCGAAAGTCACATAATATGTTTCTTCGATCTTCCTCGAATGCTTATTTAAAACCCGGTATGCTTTTGAAGTGAGTGAGTATCCCAGAAAAATTCCTTCATCAGCTTTAACGTCAAACTTGTTACGATGTTCTTTAGAGTTGAAGAGAAAGCATCGTGAGCCGAATACATGGAAGAATTTAACGTTCGGCTTCCTGTTGTTGATGATCTCATAAGGAGTAAGAGAAAAACGCTTGTTAGGATAGGATCTGTTCTGTGTAAAACATGTTGCAGCAATAGCATCAGCCCAGAAATATAAGGGTAGAGAAGCGAAACTTAGCATCGTTCGGGCCGCCTCACACAAGGACCGGTTTCGTCTTTCGACAATACCGTTCTGTTGAGGGGTGTAGGGGGCTGAGAAGTTGTGACTGGTTCCTTTTTCTGCCAAAAAGTCTTCAAATTCTTTGTTTTTGAACTCCAGTCCATTGTCGCTCCTGATGTTGCGAACGACTTTTCTCAGTTGCACTTCAACCTACTTAATAAACATCTTTAGCTTGAGAGTGGCCTCAGATTTGTGCTTCAGAAAGAACACCCATGTAAAACGTGAAAAGTCGTCAACAATAACAAGAATATACTTGCTACCGCCAATGCTTTCGATAGATGATGGACCACATAAGTCAATGTGAAGTAACTCAAGTGGTTCGACAACTTTAGTGTTTATAATGGATGGGTGACTTTGACGACTCTGCTTCCCCATTTCACATGCAGCACACAAATGTTCTCGATCAAACTTGAGCAATGGAAGACCCTGAACATGACCTCCAGTGACAAGCTTGTTGATATCCTTGAAGTTGAGATGGGAGAACCTTCAGTGCGACAACCAGCTTTCATCAGAATGAGCTTTGGATAACAGACAGATGGCTGGATTTCCTTTGATAGGTTTGAGATTGAGAGGAAACATTTCGCCTTTGCATTCTGATTTGAGAATCACCCTTTTTGTTTTCTTCTCTATGATTTCCGAACCCTCATCGTCAAATGAAACTTTAAGACCGGTACCTCCAACAAGCTGAGATACACTGATGAGGTTATGTTGTATCCCTTCAACGTACGCCACCTTTCTTATAGTGAAATCTCCATTGGTTATCATCCCATATCCCTTGATCTTTCCATATGAGTTGTTCCCGAACTTGACATTCCCACCATTCTGAAGAGATCGAAATTCCCTTAGCTCTTCCTTCCTTCCTGTCATGTGACGCGAGCAGCCACTCTCAATATACCATTCTTCGTCGAACTGCTCGTCACTAATAACCTGCAAAAATTAAGCAGATTTAGGAACCCAAAGTTTCTTGGGTCCACATGAGCCTTTCACAGGAACATGAATAGTAAGAGAAACATCAACAAGATATGTTCTTTTTATTAATGTTGTTTCATTTTTCTTCTTAATGGTGTATACTGTGATTTTGTTAGGATTAGTTACAGTTGTTTTGGTTTCAGGTTTTGGCGTTTGGGCCTTGGACTGCTTTCGGTCATTCTTGACTATGGAAACCTTCGATTTTCCTTTCAAATCCTTTGAAGAATTTGAACTTTGAGTAGGAACAGAATTAGGTTTAGAATGAGAGAATTTGGACTGAGAATGTTTCCTGACGTGAGGTTCTAAGTGACCCTTTTGTTTTTGGTCATTAGAGGGACCGAACCTTGAACTTTGGTAGCTTTTGCTTTCGGAACCGAACCTATGCTTTCGGTTGCTGGTGCTCTCTGAACCGAACTTGTCCTTTCGGTTGTTGTTGCCCTCTTGCGGCCTGACAGCACTTTTCTCTGACTTTGAATTTTTGTTATGATAAGAGAAATGGGCGTTTTGAGATCAGCAAAACTGCTTTCGCTCTGAGAGATTCTTTTTGTATCTCTGATTCCTTTGCTGCTTTTGATCCTTCACTTGTTTTGGCTATTTGTGAATGTTAGCCTTTTGCTTCTGCTTCTTGTCAGCCGGTTCACTTTTCACTGATGATGTTTCGCTTGTGGAAGTGACTTCTTCTACAGGAACTTCTTTTGTACCACTAGTGCTTGGCACATCGAAGTTGTCAGGCTTGTTTAGTGGCTCTGGCACATATCTGCCTTTGGTTTTCCAGGATGTCCGCTCTGACAGACCAACAGTTTCGTCGGCATTATCTATAGGAGCAGACCAGAAAAACTCATCACATCCATCTATATTATCTTCGTTCACTATGGTAGTGAGTTCGGCTGTTTGATGTTCGGTTACTCCTGTGACATTATATACCTGATTTGGTGTTGTTCTCACCTTTTTGTACACAACAGCCTTTTCTTCCAGAATCGGGGACTTATTTTGGGACAATCGAGCAAACTCCACAGAATTTTCAGAAATAAGATTTTTGTGGTTTTCGGGTTCGCTCTTGACAAACTCAGAACAGTCGACTTCATCCTCTACAGAAATTACGCTCATATCATCATCCTCATTAAGCTCAGACGCGTTTTCAACATCAATTTTATTTTCTGAGCTCAAGTTGGCATTCAATGAGTCAAATTTTTGTATGGTTTCGGTCCTTAGTTTCAGTTTATCGTTTTCATCCAAAAGGTTTTTCAGCATGTCCTTATGGTCCTTGGACTTTATAAAAGATTCGATTTTGTCCAGACCATACATATAGGTGGGATTCACATCATCAGACGATAAAACACTTTCGCAGTTATATGCTTCAGCATCGATTTCATCCTCTTTAAACTCAAGGAAGGGTAAAATCATACGATGAATTTTCTGCCCTATTTCACAGTTTAGATGCAGTTGAGTGATGTTAGTATAAAGACGTTTAGCAATTAAACAAAAAACATTTCTCTGATTCAAAAGTTTTAAATTGTCTCTTTGTAAATAAATGTTTTCGTCCTTATACTTAATCAGCTCTGACTCCTTCAGCTCTATCCACATCCTTCGTTCCTCACTCTTGGATGACACCCTGCTTATTTGGTCAGTTAGGTTAGAATTGGTGACCCGTGTTTGAGTTAAACAACTATCCAGATTTGAGATTCTTGAATTTAAGCTATTTAATTCTCTTTCATATGATTTCTGTGGGACTTTAAATGAAATAAAAAGAGATTGTACCTTCTTGATCAATTCATCAAGCTCATTGATCTGCACACTGAGAGGTTTTGCTGTGAAGCATAAGTCCTCTCGCTCCTTGGTGTCTTCATTCCCACCGTCTGTATTGTATCCCCTCATGTGAGATACGTCAGTCACCATCAAACACTTCCAACTGCTTTCGTCACCTCTTGCAATATATGCATTTCCATGAGATGGCTTCCTGACTTCATCATCCTCTGAGTCGGTTGACCACACCTGCACGCCACCGAACTCGTCATCCTCTGTCGAACCCTGTACAATAAGAGCATTCATAGAAGGGTTAGTAGCAGCTTTCTTCCTCTTGATCTCTTCCAGCTTTTTCATCAACATAGCCTCTTCATCTTTCTCCTCATCCTTTTCTGCCATTTTCTTCAGAACGCAGTCTTTGGTATAATGGTTCTTTCATCCACAGTAGTAGCAGTTGACGCCAGAATCTCCTTCAGCCTGCGCTTCTTTCTTTGTTTCTTCTGTCTTTGGCTCCTCCCTAACCTTTTCAGAACTATAGCTTCCCTGCCAATTTTAGTTCTTATTGGTAGGGAACCCTTTCTTGATGAACCTCTTTGGATTAGACACCATCATTGCATAATCTTCAGAAGTAAGATCATAGTCTTCTAGGTTCAGATCTTCATATTCTACCACATTTTTGCTTTTAGACAGGAGTGCCAAGGACCCCAACCTTGAAACAACATTCTTCTCTTGCATGACAATCTTTTCTTGAGATTTCAAGATTCCCACCAGCTTTGCCAGCGAATAAGATTTGAACTGCTCATGAGCTTTGACTGTGGACACGACAGCTCTCCACTCGGATCTTAGGCCATTCAAAACGGTAACCTTCTGTTCAATCATCTTCCTTTCTATATCATGTTTGATCATCTTGCTAAGAAGATGATTGAAGCGATCGAACGTCTGAGTAACAGTTTCATCGGTATTCTGCTTAAATTCACCGAACTCAGATAAAAGCAACGTCTAAATGGAATGTTCCAAATCTTCATCTGTGGAATAAAGCTCTCGCAACCTATCCCAGATTTCTTTAGCGGTACTGCAGCAACTCACTAACCTGAATGTATCAGATTGAAGAGCGAATCGGATTAGTCTCAATGCTTTGATATTGCACTGAAACTTTTCCTTTTCATCTTGAGCGACGTCTTTTACATCTTTTAACAGATCATTATACTCTTTCTGAGTTTTGATGATCTTTGATGTTCCTGAGTGAGCGAATGGTCCAGACACGATTGCTTCCCAAATAAGATATCCATTATCTTCAGATCCGATGACATAATCTTCAAAATGATGCGCCCAGACTTCATAATCTTGGGTGTAAAGAATAGGAATCTTCATCGTTGAACCAATGTTGTTTGAGATGTTGATAGGATTAGATTGAAACTCGTCCACGCTTGATCGTTTAACCTGTTTGAAAGATCAGACTTGTAATACGTAATATTAGGGCAAAACAAATAAATGTTGAGTTACGTCAATTATGGAATGACGGCTCAATAAATATCAGTTAATGCGGAATAACCCTAATCGTAAACTCTTTCACAGAAAAGATGTGTATCGATTACACAGCCTCCTTCTCTGATACCAATTGATGAGTTATAAAAACTCTTTTGATCGATTAGATCTTTGTAACATGTAAATAAAGAACACAAAAAGCAGTGAAATATAACACAAGTATGGATCACAATGAGTCGAATGATTCAATTACTCAATCCTCAGCAGAGCTCGACTAAGAACTTCCGCTGTAGAGGATTCTAGGGTTACAAAACAAGAACGATGAATATGATTGAAAATACTTATCTAATCATTTCTAATCATTCTGTTCTATGATGCATGCAAGCATCTATTTATAATAAACCCTACAAAACTCACGGATGGACAAGCCCATACCGGAGATAAACATTGGACTAGCTAACGAGCCCAATAGACGCAACACAATACTGGACCTAACATTTTTGTTTTTATATTGAATAATGATAATTTCTTGATGAAATATCATTATTTTTTTCTAAAATATCTTTATTTTTTTGTTGAAATGTCATTATTTTTTGCTGAAATATCATAAGTTTTTGCTGAAATGTCATAGATGATTAATTTTTCGGTAATAAAAAACTATTTTCGGTTTATAAAATCAGTTTATTTTATTTTTAATATCTGCAGTAGCATGCAGATGTTAAAAAAACAAACACGCTTCTTATTACAGTCTGTCGCCGTTTGGTCTACCTCTTTTACTGCAGAGGATTGCAGAGGTGATCTGCAGACTTAATGAATTTTTGCTTCAAAAAAACAAACAACACCTAAGTGTTGCGAATATCTGACTCCAATTAGAGGAGTCAGGATTTTATAAAATAAAAAGACCGATCGCATTAATATCGTTATTAACGTCAAAATGGCATAAATAAATTAGTTGAGTTTTGCCTAACGTCAGAAAAAGGAAAATTGTAGTACTCTGAGAGATAAGGACTTTGAAAGGAAAAAAGGTCAAAAACAGAGTTCGTATGAAGGAGATACAAATTTTAGAAAAATATAAAACACGGGTTAAAAATTAAAGTCAAAATTTGAGAATGCGACCTTAAAGAAAGTTGTAGTACTGGTAGAGAGCCATAAAAAATATATAAAGAGGATAAGAAACAAGATTTATATAAGGAAGATATGATTTTTTATAAAAGATTTAAAGGTGCACGCCAAGTGCGTGCGATGCTCGTCTTGCACATTTGACACCCAAATTCATCGAGATTAGGGAGGCATAGACCATTAGAAATGTGACAAGTTGCAAGCTCTGGATGGAGCCATGAAGCAAGTGCACGTTGCACATGAAGTGTGCCGCATGCACAACCACTATAAATAGTGGTGCTCACTTTATAATTTTGTCATCCAAAACACTCTCTCAGACACTCTCTCTATACCTCTCAAGCTGTTTCAGAGATCCTCTCAATGACGCGAAGTTTCGGATGCAATGGCGTGGATGCTTCGGAATACACTAGTAGAGTGAGTACACGGACCCAATTTTACTATTTGAAATGATATGTGGGGGGAATACATGCTGATCAAATGGTTTTATCAAAATATATTTATATCTATAAATGTCAATCTTTTTATAAAGCTTAAAACCTTAGGATAATGGAGATATAGATACTATACCTAGTTGTAAGTTATGATATTATGGCTAAGAGTTGTGATGCATGATAGCCTAGGAAAAGATAATACCTAGATGTTATAATGATCAAATCCCTAAGATAACATAGTACCTAGAAGTTATGATAGTCAAATTTAATGATATATATATATATATATATATATATATATATATATATATATAGAGAGAGAGAGAGAGAGAGAGAGAGAGAGAGTTATGTTCATATGAGAACATTTTCTAAAATGAGAACGTTTGCGTATATTTTTTAATTAGACTAAACAAAAGCCCTCACCCCTCTGTCTCTACATATCTCTCTCTCTCTCTCTCTCTCTCTCTCTCTCTCTCTCTCTCGTCTTGAAGGACCACCAACAAGATCACCAGAACCGCCCTGACGAGTGTCGGACCACCAAAAGGTTGTCGGAACCTCCAAAATGTCGCTAGAACCACCAAAACGTTGTCAGAACCACCAGAACCACCGAGACGTCGCCGTAACTATCGGAAGACGCCTCTTCACTCTCTATGGATATGCTTATCCGCCATCTTCTTCTGCCTCCCTGTCACACCCCTGAACCAGACGGCAGAAACGTCCGGGGGCTCTTGTGACTTAAATTGAATATCATCACAATGATTATACATGAATCATAACATCATTCATCACCATGCATTGAAATAATACAACAGATATTGTTTACATCCATTACATTGTTTTAGTCATTACAATTTCATAACATAAACCGTTCGATAGATAATCTAAGCAAAACACCATGACATAACTCGGTACTTATTCTTCGGCTTATCTATTACCTGAGAATACAAGTTATTTTGAAAAACATCAACATATGAAATGTTGGTGAGTTCATAAGTAATGTTGTAGTAAAATGATTTGGTGTAGTTTGTAAACCCAGAAAATTTGATATTTTCTAAAAGAGTATTTGTTAAAAAAAGTGTGAAGATCCGTAAATATGCTTGTTGATTTTTTAAAACATGTATAGTTGTTGAACTTTGTATACGTCAAAAAAAGTGAAAATGTTGAACTTCCCAGGAAAACCCGATGTTTTCCCAATATGTAAAATACATGACTTGTTTATTGTTATACCGATACGTCAAATGTTTTTGATTACCCGGGTAGCGTTGGATTAATTAGGGTTTGTGAGTTGTTAGAATCACGCATTAGGAAAATGACTAGTTTATAACTACAGATTACGAACAATCCTTAAAGGTGTCGGCCGTTACTACTCACTTAATCCCCCCACCCTGATTACTATTGTTTATCGTCCTAAATCTGTTTACTTTGTTTTCTCATAGCCAAACAATCGAGGAGAAAGGAGGGTACGAAGCCCCCTTATTACCAGGAGTTATTCAAGGCTATCGGGAATGCGAAAGACACTTGGCCCAACTCGCGTTTGACTTCTCGGCCTCACTAGCAGTACTAATGGGCCATTAGAGCCCAATAACACATTAGAGCTATTGAAAGTCCTTTTACGTGGAATTGGGTCATAGAAGGCCCAATATCACGTAAGCATAATCCCTTTGGGCCCAAAGATCATGTTGATGGGCTAGCAAGGCCCAACAAGCAAGATTTGAAACTTTCAAGCCCAAAGTTTGTATGTTGACTTATTGTAGTTATCGCGTGATTAACGAATTACTTTGGTTTAATGATTTTGTGTTGTTATTGATTCGAGACCGAATCAATTCGTTTGGTAACGATATGTATTATTAAGAGTGTATTTGTTTTCCATTTTCGTTGGTAATTCGCTGATCTTGTATCTTAATTTGATTGTTTGTAAGTAGAGCTTGACCCTCTTCATTACTCTTCCTTTTATAAAAATAACACTTTTGGTCCTTTTATATAAAAGAAATTCATTTTTAGTCCTTAAAACACTTTTCTTGACACTTTTGTATGATTTATTTGATGAAAACATGATTTTACCCCAAAGTTTATTTAGTTAACAGCTTCAGCCCCTCCAGAATAGTGGTTCTCAGTTAAGGACCCATTTTTCACAACTTTTACAATTTTGGCAAAAAATCTAAAAAGTTTGCATTTTTAGTCCTTTTTGATAATGAAAAGCATTTCTGAACCTTATAAACATTTTATTATGCTAATTACTCTCTGTTTTATAGAAAATTTCATTTCCAGCCCCTCTACTTGTAAAATTTCGCATTTTGGGGCTTATTGGGCCGAAAAGCCAAAAATTAGCCCATTAGGTTAAAAATTTACATTTTAAGTCCTTAGAAATTTCTAAAAATCAGGAAAATATTTATGGAAACTGTTTTGGACCCTCTTACCCTTCAAGAACCATGACTTGTTGATTTTTACCCCAAGTTTGTATTTTTGACAATTTAAGCCCAAAAATGGGTTTTATGTTCAAGTATGTTTATCCTAACCTTATAAACTATTTTTTTCTTGACTTGATTAGTGTAAAATAGCTTAAGTTATGTTTATTTCCTTTCTCATGTCTTAGATCTCGATTATTACACACTTTTTGATAACATATTCATCACAAAACACATGATATCACACACATACATGCATCAAATCACACATACCATACATTTACACATAGATCAACACATTTTCTTGTATTCTCCCCCATAAAACTCATAAAAACCGAAAAGAAGGGGGTATGAAACTCACCTTGAGATGTGGATCGGTTTTGAAGAAGATTTGGAGAAGTTTGGTGCTATTTTCGGCCCTATCAAGTTCCTTGGATGGATCTCGAACTTAGATGCTTCTAAGTTGCAAGATCATGAGTTTGAATGAATTAAGAGATGATTATTGAATGAAAGGAAATAGCTATATTATGGATCTAACATCAACTTACCTTAGATGATGTGTTTGTGGGTTAAATCTCCTTGAAAGCTTCCTTAATCTCGAAAATATAGAAAGGAGTGGAAAGAGTTTTCATGAGAGAATTGTGAGTGAAATGTGTGTGTGTGCTTGGATTCGGCCGAGAGCAAGAGAGAGGGGAGAGAAAAGAGGTTTTTGAGTTGATTTTCATGAAAACATGAGATGGTGCATGGGAAACCTATGGATAAATGTGAGGTGGCATAGGAAAAGTCAACTCTCCTTCTTTGGTTGGGCTTGGGCCGAGAATGGAGAGGGGAAAAGAAAAGGATTGGGCCTTGTATGCTTAAGCCCATTTCATGGTTATGTTGAGTGATGTTTGGCCCTAATAAATATAAATATGATTTTTTAATATTATGACCTATTAGAGCTAAATTAGGTTAACTATGGCCCAATACGGTCCATTTAAATATTTTTTTTCATTCTAGGCCCAATATGGCCCAAAATATTAAAATAAATGAAATTGGGTCTAATTAGAGCTCATTCAAGAGTTCAAAGCTCAAGATTGTCCAATTGGAAGCTTATTAGTCCATTGAGCCTAATAAGGAAATCCTAGTCCAAAATGGACTTAAACAAGGATTTCTTGGTTCTCAATAATTTGTTGACTATTTGTAGTATATATATGATGTGTTTGATTGATATTTTGTTGTTAAAGAATAAGCATTTTACATGCTTTCCCATTGTTGGTTTACATTTGTTATCTTTGTTCAATGTTTACAAGGCTTCAAATTCCTAGTTGTGACATCATCCCCCCGTTAGAGGGAATTTCGTCTCGAAATTCTTTTGAAAGCCCGATTGGAGAATGTTAGAATAGATGAGGGTACTTTTGCTTCATTTGATCTTCGCGTTCCCACGTGAATTCTGGCCCACGCTTCGCGTTCCACCGTACTTTCACGATCGGGATGCGACTTTGCTTAGTACGCTTCACCTCCCTGTCGATGATTTCGACTGGTTCTTCAACAAACAGGAGATTCTCTTTGATTTCAATTTCGTCAAGGGGAATAACGAGAGTTTCATCGGATAGGAACTTCTTTAGATTGGAAACATGGAACACGGGGTGAACACTGCTAAGCTCAGCGGGTAGCTGCAGTCTGTACGCCACTGGACCAATTCGGGCAAGAATCTCGAAAGGTCCAATGTATCGTGGGTTCAGTTTTCCCCGTTTTCCAAAACGAATGACCCCTGTCCAGGGAGAAACTTTTAACAGCACTCGATCCCCGACCTGAAACTCTAAGGGCTTTTTCCGTCTATCAACGTAGCTCTTTTGTTGGTCGCGCGATGCTTGTAGTCGAGCTCTGATTTGAACTATCTTCTTCGTGGTTTCACATATGATCTCCGGTCCCATTAACGTCTTGTCTGATGCTAGTTCCCTCGCTAGCTGGGTGTCGCCCACCTCAGCCCAACACAACGGTGATCTACACTTACGTCCATATAGCGCTTCGAAAGGAGCAACTTTGATGCTCGAATGGTAACTGTTGTTATACGAGAATTCAACTAAGGGTAAGTGGGTATCCCAGGACTTCCCAAAGTCTATCTCGCATGCGCGAAGCATGTCTTCGAGCGTTTGAATGGTTCGTTCGCTTTGACCATCCGTTTGTGGGTGATAAGCAGTGCTCATGTCGAGATGGGTTCCCAGTGCTTTCTGAAGTGATTGCCAAAAACGTGAAGTGAACCTACTATCTCTATCCGAGATGATAGACACAGGTACTCTGTGAAGCCTCACGATTTCTCGAATGTATATTCTTGTCAGTCTCTCCATCTTGTATGATTCTTTTATTGGCAGGAAATGAGCGGATTTCGTCAGTCGGTCAACTATTACCCATATAGTGTCCAATCCATCTGACGTCTTGGGTAGCTTGGTCACAAATTCTATAGAAATCCCTTCCCATTTCCACTCGGGAATTACTGGTTGCTATAATAACCCCGAGGGCTTCTGGTATTCCACCTTTACCTTGGCGCAAGTATGACATTTGCTGACATAGGTGGCAATTTCTGCCTTCATGTTAAGCCACCAATAATGTTGCTTAATATCCAAGTACATTTTGTCCGAACCCGGATGGATGGAGTATCGCGTCTTGTGATCTTCACTCATAACTACCTCCCTAAATCCTCTAAATTTAGGGACCCAAATACGGTTCATGAAATAGTATACTCTGCCTTCTTTCACCTCTAGATTCTTCTCCATTCCGCGTAACGCTTCGCTTTTTTTGTTTTCCACCTTCATGGTGTCTGACTGGGCTGCCCTGATCTGATTGGTTAGGTGAGATTGGATGGTTATTGAGAAAGTTTTCACACGATGATTAGAGTACTCTTTCCGGCTCAAGGCATCAGCTACCACATTAGCTTTGCCTGGGTGTTACTTGATTTCACACTCATAATCGTTTAATAGTTCAACCCATCTTCGTTGCCTCATATTCAGCTCTTTTTGATTCAAGATATGTTGGAGACTCTTGTGGTTCCTGAAGATGGTGCACTTCGTACCATAAAGGTAATGCCTCCAAATCTTCAGGGCGAAGACCACTACTCCCAACTCTAGACCGTGGGTTGTGTAATTTACTTTGTGTGTCTTGAGTTGCCGGGATGCGTAAGCTATCACCTTTCCACACTGCATGAGAACGCAACCTAAACCCTGGTTTGAAGCGTCACAGTAGACTACGAAATCTTCTGTTCCCTCTGGTAGTGATAGTACCGGGGTACTGTAGATTGCTCGCTTCAGAGTTCGGAATGCAACTTCTTGTTTGTCCGTCCATTTGAATGGTATGCCCTTTTGTGTAAGCGAGGTAAGTGGCTTGGCGATCTTAGAGAAGTTTTGAATGAACCTCCTGTAGTAACCTGCTAGTCCTAAGAATTGGCGAATTTATGTGGGTGTTGTCGGGACTGCCTATCCTTCGATGGCTTTGACCTTAGAAGGATCCACATGTAGTCCTTCCTGACTAACAACATGACCCAAAAAGTTCACGCTATGGAGCCAAAACTCACACTTGGAGAGTTTTGCGTATGGATTCTCAGTTCGTAGGGTTTCCAGGATTTGTCAAAGATGTTGATCATGCTCTTCTTCGCTTCGGGAATAGACTAGAACGTCGTCAATGAAAACAATAACAAATTTGTCGAGGAATGGTCGGCAGATTCGATTCCTTAGGTCCATGAATGCGGCAGGGGCATTCGTTAGACCGAAGGGCATTACGACAAATTCATAATGTCCGTAACGAGTTCGGAAAGCGGTTTTGGGAATATCCTCTTCTCGGACCTTGAGTTGATGGTACCCAGATCGTATATCTATCTTAGAGAAGTAACTGGCTCCTTGGAGCTGATCAAATAGATCGTCGATTCGTGGGAGTGGATAGCGATTTTTTACAGTGAGCTTGTTTAGTTCTCTGTAATCAATGCACATCCTAAAAGATCTGTCTTTCTTCTTGACAAAGAGGACCGGGGCTCCTCATGGCGAGAACCTGGATGAATCCTTTGCCCAGGAGTTCACTGAGTTGGCTGGACAATTCCTGCATCTCAGCAGGAGCTAATCGGTAAGGCGATTTAGCGATGGGAGTAGCTCCTGGAACAAGATCAATTCGAAATTCAACTTGTCTCTCTGGGGGTACTCCAGGAAGATCTTCAGGAAATATTTATGGGAATTCTCGTGCTACAGGAATGTCACGAATGTTAACCTCTTCCTTGGTTTTATCCACAATATGTGCTAGGAATGTCAAATTGTTCTTTCGCATATGCTTCTGTGCTTGGACGCACGAGATGAGACGAAGGTTCGTGCTAGGTTTGTCTCCATAAATAACTAGGGTTTCATGATTTGGAAGGTGAAGGCGAACGGCCTTCTCGTGACACATAATTTCAGCATGGTGGGGGCTTAACCAGTCCATGCCAATAATCACATCAAAACTCCTAATGGAAACAGACATTAAGTCTAATCGGAAGACGTGTTGATTTAGAGTTAGGGTACATCCGATGTAGACTTCCCTAGTGAATTCGGTATTCCCATTGGGCATTTCCACCGTAAAGTTTTCATTGAGCTTCTGGGGTTGTTGTTTTAACAAATGTTTAAACTTATTGCTCACAAAACTTCGTTCTGCTCTGGTATCAAATAGGATGCATGCATAAGTGTGGTTTAGGAGGAACGTACCGGTAACAACAGCGACATCCTGCATCGCTTCTCCTTGAACCATGGTCAGCACCCTTCCTGTTCCTCCATTTCTGGGATTTTAGTTGTTGGGGAAGTTTCGACGGAAATGCCCAGTCCTTCCACATCCATAGCAGGTGTGGCTAGGTCCTGCATTGTTGCTGCCATTGTTGGTGTTGTTGTTTTTGCAGTTATTGTTGTTGTTGTTTCCATGTTGTTGGTTCTGAGGAGGGTAGGTACTGCAATACCTTGCCGTGTGCCCCTTCCGATTGCAACTGGAGCACTGCATCTCTCTGCATTCTCCATTGTGATGGAGACCGCACTTGTTGCACTTAGGAAGATTACCGGAATAAGGTCTAGGAGCACTTGGAGCAGCTGAGGCTGGAGCATGTGGTGTGGATGGAACTTGAGTGGTCGCAGCATTAACTGCCACTGTTTTCTGCTTCTTGGATGATTCGGAGCCTTGACGTCCCTTCCTGTTGTGTTTCTTCCCCTTCTTGCTATCATTTTCCTTCTTAACTTCAGTCTCCACTGGCTTCTTGCCCTTCTTGTTGTTCAGGTCATACAGCTTCTTGGCCAATCTCTTGTCACTGTCGAAAGTTTCGGGATTTGTAGCTATCACGTTTCCTTGGATCGGGGAGGTTAGTCCCCAGATGAATCGCTCAATCTTCTTACCTTCTGAGGTGATCATGCCAGGCACAGCAGAGACAGTTCGCTAAACCTTGATATGTATGCATCTATATCAGCGTTTCGGACAGTGAGATTCCACAACTCTTGTTCCATTTTTTGAATTTCACTTCGAGGGCAATACTCGGCCATCAACATTTCTTTCATCTCTGTCCATGGTGTGGAATTGGCTACGGGAAGTGTCATGGCTTCCACGTGTCCGTTCCACCAAGTGAGCGCTTGGTCAACGAAAGTGCATGCGGCAAACTTCACCTTCATCTCCTCAGGGAAATCGCATATCTCGAATACCGATTCTGACTTCTCGATCCATCATTTAAGGGTGATCATTCCTCCAGTGCCGTTAAAGGTTCGTGGTTTGGCGTTGGTGAAGTCTTTGTAGGAACATGTTTTGGTGGGTCCTTGATTCATCCCGTTGTTCGAACTTCCGGCCCCTTGTCCGTTGACTCGTCCATTGTTCCCTTGGTGAATTTGTGCCATCGCTGCGGTAACCGCAGCAGATACAGCTGCTTGGAATGCAGCTGAGTCGACTTCGGGTGGGGTTGGCCCAGGGTTTCTGCGAGTGGGTCGTTGAGGCATCTTTCTGTCATGGAACGGAAAGATGTTGAGTGTCTGTGGTTTTTGTGAGGTTGTGATCCTATAAACTAGGTGTGTGGCACAAACTTAAGTAATTCCACAATTTAGCATACAATCATGGATATGTAACACATAGCAGATTATAATGTCATAGTAAAACATGTAAAATCTTTCATTACTATTACCCGCACTTTGATACATGAAAATTTTGCTCAAAAGAGCATACATAAGCGGTACTAGTTTGACAGCATAACGGCTCTATGAGTAGTGTAGTCACTTAAACATAGAGTCGGGGTACATAGCATAGATCCAAATGACATAGTACTAAAAACTGATACGGCTAATCCTAATTGCGGTGAGATGTGTCCGGGGGTGGTGCTGAGGAAGTGGATGCTCCCTGAAGACGAGCTACCTGTCGTTCTGCATCCTGGAGTCGGGACTCCCACCTCACCTGCCTCATGTGGAACTCTTGAAGTATGTCTCGTGTCTCCTGCTCTGCACGCTCGACCCTAGTCCACATCTGACGTACCTGGTCGGCGGTACTCTGAGCTAGGTCGCTTGTGTTCCGTAATCATCTCACCATGACCGGAAGGGCTCGATCAGCCGGTCCTCCGTCCCTCAGGTCAAAGAACTCGCGTGACATGCCGAATGGGGGTCGCTGTCCCTGCTGCCTGCTCCATCTCCAAAGATCAATACCCCAGGGGGGTGTAGGACCAGTGGGGCCCACCCGGTAAGCGGGCACCCTAATCGGCTAAGGGGGGTTGATGACTTCGGACTCCGCATCTGAATCACCACCTTCGTTGTCGCTGGGTTCCTCCTCGAGGCTTCCTTCATCTTCTTCTTCCTCCTGTTCTTCTACTGGTTCGGCAGGTTTGCCCTCGACTTCTACCTCCGGTTCCCCGTCAGATTCTTCCTCGGGGTCTTCCTCGGGCTCCTCTTCAAGCTCTTCGTTCAACCATCCGTTATTCCCATGGTCTAGGAAATAAGGATCCCCGGGGTGGTGAAAACCAGCCATGTTGTCTGCGAGAGTGTATAATTATGCTAATATCATACCTATGCCGCTTTAGTTGTTAAATATACTGAATTGGTGTTCTCTTCTTGGGGGATAAAGGGGTATGTTTTTAGGTTCCCTAGCTATCACGATTTCCTAAGGACACGTGATAGTTGTACCTTGGAGGGAATGTAGTTGATCAGGCTACATCCACTCCTTAATACGACTAAGAACGGTCCTGGCTTAACCGAGATACTAGCATTATCTTGTTTGGTTCGGTATTATGTTCTTTTCCTAATAAAGCAAGGGTGTTTTTATTGTTATGTTTTACTTGTTTTGTTCAGAGTTGTGTTAGTCCCTCTTTTTGGTTTATAGTTGCATATCAATGTGTGGTTAGATATGCTAGTTCACTATAAACAGAGCTCTGATACCAACCTGTCACACCCCCGAACCAGACGGCGGAAACGTCCGGGGGCTCTTGTGACTTAAATTGAATACCATCACAATGATTATACATGAATCATAACATCATTCATCACCATGCATTGAAATAATACAACTAATATTGTTTACATCCATTACATTGTTTTAGTCATTACAATTTCATAACATAAACCGTTCGATAGATAATCTAAGCAAAACACCATGACATAACTTGGTACTTATTCTTCGGCTTACCTGTTACCTGAGAATACAAGTTATTTTGAAAAATGTCAACATCTGAAATGTTGGTGAGTTCATAAGTAATGTATTAGTAAAATAATTTGGTGTAGTTTGTAAACCCAGAAAATCCGATATTTTCTGAAAAGAGTATTTGTTAAAAAAAAGTGTGAAGCTCCGTAAATATGCTTGTTGAGTTTTAAAACATGTATAGTTGTTGAACTTTGTCTACGTCACACAAGTGAAAATGTTGAACTTCCCAGGAAAACCCGATGTTTTCCCAATACATAAAATACATGACTTATTTATTGTTATACCGACACGTCAAATGTTTTTGATTATCAGGGTAGCGTTGGATTAATTAGGGTTTGTGAGTTGTTATAATCACGCATTAGGAAAATGACTAGTTTATAACTAAAGATTACGAACGATCCTTAAAGGCGTCAGCCGTTACTACTCACTTAATCCCCCCACCCTGATTACTATTGTTTATCGTCCTAAATCTGTTTACTTTGTTTTCTCATAGCCCAACAATCGAGGAGAAAGGAGGGTACGAAGCCCCCTACCAGGAGTTATTCAAGGCTATCGGGAATGCGAAAGACACTTGGCCTAACTCGCATTTGACTTCTCGGCCTCACTAGCAGTACTAATGGGCCATTAGGCCCAATAACACATTAGAGCTATTGAAAGTCCTTTTACGTGGAATTGGGTCATAGAAGGCCCAATATCACGTAAGCATAATCCCTTTGGGCCCAAAGATCATGTTGATGGGCTAGCAAGGCCCAACAAGCAAGATTTGAAATTTTCAAGCCCAAAGTTTGTATGTTGACTTATTGTAGTTATCGCGTGATTAACGAATTACTTTGGTTTAACGATTTTGTGTTGTTACTGATTCGAGACCGAATCAATTCGTTTGGTAACGATATGTATTATTGAGAGTGTATTTTTTTTTCCATTTTCGTTGGTAATTCGCTCATCTTGTATCTTAATTTGATTGTTTGTAAGTAGAGTTTGACCCTTTTCATTACTCTTCCTTTTATAAAAATAACACTTTTGGTCCGTTTATATAAAAGAAATTCATTTTTAGTCCTTAAAACACTTTTCTTGACACTTTTGTATGATTTATTTGATGAAAACACAATTTTTACCCCAAATTTTATTTAGTTGACAGCTTCAGCCCCTCCAGATTAGTGGTTCTCGGTTAAGGACCCATTTTTCACCACTTTTACAATTTTGGCACAAAATCTAAAAAGATTGCATTTTTAGTCCTTTTTGATAATGAAAAGCATTTCTGAACCTTATAAATATTTTATTATGCTAATTACTCCCTGTTTTATAGAAAATTTCATTTCCAGCCCCTCTACTTGTAAAATTTCGCATTTTGGGGCTTATTGGGCCGAAAAGCCCAAAATTAGCCCATTAGGTTAAAAATTTACATTCTAAGTCCTTAGAAATTTCTAAAAATCAGGAAAATATTTATGGAAACTGTTTTGGACCCTCTTACCCTTCAAGAACCGTGACTTGTTGATTTTTACCCCAAGTTTGTATTTTTGACAATTTAAGCCCAAAAATGGGTTTTATGTTCAAGTATGCTTATCCTAACCTTATAAACTATTTTTTTCTTGACTTGATTAGTGGAAAATATCTTAAGTTATGTTTATTTCCTTTCTCATGTCTTAGATCTTGGTTATTACACACTTTTTGATAACATATTCATCACAAAACACATGATATCACACACATACATGCATCAAATCACACATAACATACATTTACACATAGATCAACACATTTTCTTGTATTCTCCCCCATAAAACTCATAAAACCCAAAAAGAAGGGGGTATGAAACTCACCTTAAGTTGTGGATCGGTTTTGAAGAAGATTTGGAGAAGTTTGGTGCTATTTTCAGCCCTATCAAGTTCCTTGGATGGATCTCGAACTTAGATGCTTCTAAGGTGCAAGATCATGAGTTTGAATGAATTAAGAGATGATTCTTGAATGAAAGGAAATAGCTAGATTATGGATCTAACATCAACTTACCTTAGATGATGTGTTTGTGGGTTAAATCTCCTTGAAAGCTTCCTTAATCTCGAAAATATGGAGAGGAGTGGAGAGAGTTTTCTTGAGAGAATTATGAGTGAAATGTGTGTGTGTGTGTGCTTGGATTCGGCCGAGAGCAAGAGAGAGGGGAGAGAAGAGAGGTTTTTGAGTTGATTTGCATGAAAACATGAGATGGTGCATGGGAAACCTATGGATAAATGTGAGGTGGCATAGGAAAAGTCAACTCTCTTCTTTGGTTGGGCTTGGGCCGAGAATGGAGAGGGGAAAAGAAAAGGATTGGGCCTTGTATGCTTAAGCCCATTTCATGGTTATGTTGAGTGATGTTTGGCCCTAATAAATATAAATATGATTTTTTTTTTATTATGACCTATTAGAGCTAAATTAGGTTAATTATGGCCCAATACGGTCCATTTAAATATTTTTTTCATTTTAGGCCCAATATGGCCCAAAATATTAAAATAAATGA
The DNA here is from genome assembly GCF_002870075.4 of Lactuca sativa. Classification (NCBI taxonomy): domain Eukaryota; kingdom Viridiplantae; phylum Streptophyta; class Magnoliopsida; order Asterales; family Asteraceae; genus Lactuca; species Lactuca sativa. Next base: position 188,928,721 of record NC_056631.2, on the reverse strand, counting down.
AAGTGGGTCTAATTAGAGCTCATTCAAGAGTTCTAAGCCCAAGATTGTCCAATTGGAAGCTTATTGGTCCATTGGGCCCAATAAGGAAATCCTAGTCCAAAATGGACTTAAACAAGGATTTCTTGGTTCTCAATAGTTTGTTGCCTATTTGTAGTGCATATATGATGTGTTTGATTGAGATTTTGTTGTTAATGAATAAGCATCTTACATGCTTTTCCATTGTTGGTTTACTTTTGTTATCTTTGTTCAATGTTTACAAGCCTTCAAATTCCTAGTTGTGACACTCCCATCGTTAGAAACAACCTCCTGGCCTTTGTTCTGCTGGAACCGTCACCAACGTCGGTCACCTAGTTTCACAAGATGACAACGATTATAACAAATCGGACGATCAAGAGTGTGACGAGGAGGAAGAAAACGATGTTGAGTCTGATGAAGAAGAATGTTTTGATAATCGAGGTTTGTTTTCTTGTTCTATCGGTAGATTGGTCTAATCAATCGCATTGGTAACTAATTGCAAAAATTGTAATATTTTGGTTGATGGTGGAACTGTAGCACCAGGATTAATGTGACTAGTATATGTTCTTGACTGCTAAATCATAATTCCCAATCCCTCCATTCTAGCAAAAGTGCTAGCACTTCAATTTATTTGTTACACATGTTCTTTACACTTTTAGAGTTGATATGGACTCGATTTTCTTTAAGTCAAATTGCTTGCTGCATTAGTTTTTATGCTAGGTATGGTAATATATGTTTATTTTGAACTAATTTTTTGTATTATACACTTGGCAACATGCTCAAATGCTGGTTTTTATTTAATTGTTATTCGCATTAATATTATGATATGAGAGTGATTTTTAGTGATATAACCAAAGAACATATCATTTAGGTCATGCACATTTTGTTACTGACAAGAGCTAGGTCTGATCATCTTGTTTGGCATCTCACTTCCCTGTGAAGATATTGTAGAAACTTAGCTTTCACAACTTCAGTAATTGATAGTGTCATACCACAAAATATATTATCTACACATAATACATCAGAATGGATTTGTTAACTTTTGCGCTAGTAAAGTTGATATTTGTAGAGTTTATGAATGTTGCAGGTGGTCACTCTTATCTCTATAATTACACACACACAATCACAATAGCTAGTAAAGTTTATATTTTTATAGTTTTTTATGAACCCCAAGTGTTCGATGAAATGCCTCAATGAAAAAGTAGCATTTTATGTGAAAATCCTTAACTTTGAACCCTCATTAAGCCAAGCATTAAGGCCCTTAGGTTAAATTGAATTTCATATCTTAATAACCTAATAAGTAACCAACAATCATATAAAAAGTGATAAACTTATGGCTTAATCATTAAGTCCTTAATAGAACACCAAAATCGATTTAAAAGCTATTATGATCAATTTTCCTAAATATGTCCTCCAACTTCTAACATTCGTGCAGGTCAATAAAAACATCTAAAAATCATAAGACATAGTTTTCTGGAAATATTAGTTTGTCTAGTTTCTTCAAGCTTTGAATCACATTTCGAAATTCCAATTCCTTGAGGGGTAAAATTGGCAATCTTCTCAGGCTGGTCCATGTTGCCACAGATTTCATGCGTTGTCTGGAAAAAATCATAATAAATGCATTAGAACTCCAAATGCTAAAATTCCAAATCCTATAATTAGATATGGATGTATAGTTTCCCACATATAAAGGTACTGATGTAATTATAAATAGATTAGTACAATTTATACCAAGAGTGTTGAGTGGTCCAGAAAGTGACAACCTAAAGTTACTAACTTGTAAATTTAATATAAAATCAACGAAAAATCATTAGAATTAGATCTTTATATTTATGAAAAGATAAAAAGGGGAAATTTATTAATATTATTTTATCGAAATTTAAGAATGCGTTGAAAGGTAAGAAAATAGATACCCAAAAGCATACTACAATTAAAGAGAAAATAAGAAAATATATACATAAGTTTTATAAAAGTAGTAAACCAAAGCACAAGATAAATAATGTTATAATTGGTGTAGGTTCTTGGAAAGAAAATGATCCATCTTGTTCATGCTAGCTGATTTTCAAGTTCAAGGAGGTGAGTTACATTAACTCTCCTATTAAGGAGGTGAGTTACATTAAATATGTGCAATTACATGTGATTAACTACACGGTAACAATTATTGAATCGAGATCATGAAAATGATTATTGTCCACATAAATCATATATGATTGGATACATAAAATAACATGTGGTTATGTGTATCTAATGTCATATGATTTATGTGGCTAAGATTCATTTTCGCGTTCTCGATTCAATAATTGTTTTTTTCCACTTTAATCATACGTGATTAAATACATTTAATTAGATGTAATTATATGATTCTAATCACATATGATTTTATTTGGAAAAAATGAATATTGTCTATATAAATCATATGTGATTAGATACATACAATCACATGTGATTATATACATGATAACAAATTTTAAACCAAGAACACAAAAATAAATCATTATCCAAATTAATCATATGCGATTAAATACATCTAATCACATGTGATTAAATAGGTGAAAAAATTATTAAATCTAAAACTCGAAAGTGAATTCTGTCCATATAAATCCTATATGATTAGATAAATTTAATCATACGTGATTATATACATGAGAACAATTATTGAATCAACAATGCGAAAAAAAAAATTTCTATATAAATCATATGTGATTAAATACATATAATCACATGTGATTAAATACATGAGACTAAATATTGATTCGAAAACGTGGAAATGAATATTGTTCATATAAATCATATGTGATTAAATACATATAATCACATGTGATTAAATACACGAGACCAACTATTGAATGGAAAAAGAGTAATAAATGTTGTCCACAAAAATCATATGTGACTAAATACATATAATCACATGTAATTATAGGTATCTAATCAGAAAAGGTTTATGCGGACAAAATTCATTCTCTCTTTCTCGATTCAATAGTTTTTTTTGTATAATTACATGTGCTTATATGTATTTAATCACATATGAACAAAAAAAAAATCTTTATCCACATTAATCATATGTGATTAGCTATATACAATCACATGTGATTATATACACGATAACAAATATTGAATCTAGAACGCGAAAACAAATCTTTATCCACATTAATCACATATGATTAAATACATCAAATCACATGTGATTATTTGAATCTGATCACATATGATTTATGTATCTAATCACATATGATTAAATATAATTAAATACTTATAATAATATAATTAAATACTTAAAATCACATATGATTAAATATATGAGAAAAAATATTGAAACGAAAACTCAAAAATGAATATCGTTCATATAAATTATATGTCATTGGATACATATAATCACATGTGATTATATGTATCTAGTCACATATGATTAAAGTTGACAAAAAAATATTTATTGAATCGAGAGCGCGATAATGGCATATGCGAATGTATTTTCGCTTTTTTGATTCAATAATTTTTCTCTTGTATTTATTCATATGTGAATGTATTTAATCATAAACAATTTTTTTCTATAGATTATCTGTGATTACATACATATATATGTTGGGTTTTGAGCATTCTAACACTCCTAAGTGTACATGCAACCCTAAATACCTTGGATCTATGTTTTCTCTATTATACATGTAAATATGAACTTTCCAAGGTATTCATCCTAACTAGCATAATAACATTGATTCATATGAATACATGAAGCTTGAGTGCCTAGTTCCCCAAGTGTGACACCTCAAATGGTTCACACAACATCAAATGAACATGGAATATATTAGAGAGAAATCCATACTTCATGAAAATCGGCTAGCCCTTTCACATATACTCTAGTGCCGATTTTGTCAACAATAAGATGCTTATATAGTTAGTCATAATTAGGATAAACCCTAATTATCATGGCTTTCCATTTCCTCGGATCCATGGGTTCAAATATACCATGGAGCATCCATGGAGCATCTTATGGGTTTTAGCCCAACTTGACAATCCATGAAGCATTAGCCCACTATACAAGTATGGATGATTTACACAATCAACCCATATATTTAATTAGTCTTCTTTTGATCACTTAATTAATCCTAGATTAATTCTTGATCAACACTAATTAAATAATCTTATTAATATATTAGAACTTATAATATATTAACAAACCTTAAGTGTTATTTCTCTCATTATATTCTATCAAAATGCATGATGCCATGCAACCCAAATGGACCATGTCGGGTCGGATCAAGTCTTAACAATTATATATTTATGGACTTAGACATTAATCCAACAGTCTCTCGCTTGGATAAGTCTAAAACTATTATTGCAAGTATGACTTCAAGAACTGACTGGTAATCGTAGCTCTCAAAAGATTCTGTCGAACTCTGACCTTGCCGATGATCTCTGACCTTTGTCAAGGACTTGTCCATTAGATAAGGGATCATATATTCCTCCATTCTAGATATCATATGGACTGAGACATGGATTATAATCATTCTCTCTGTCCATTTGTTGTTTCCCGATTTCCGATTTATGACGACTGACTAATTAAACAAATCAAATCAGTCCAAGCCCGGCCAAGCACTTACATTTGTCATCACCAAATCATCGGGGGGCCCACAAATATCTCTTTTATCCATAAGGTAAAAGGAATGGATAAACTTCGACTCATATGGCTTTTTTCTACTACTTGTTGAATCATATACAAAAGCATATTTTATAACATCAAGTTACCAATGCGTTTTCGTGCAATCAATGTATAACCAACTCATAGTAACAACTCATATCTCTAGGTTTGCAGAATATAAGATATTATCGTCTCATGATCACTTGTGATAAAATCCATGAAGTGATTCCAATGAGCGCGGGTTGATTCCAATACTCAGAACTTATGAGCACTCATGAGTGTTATAGCGCTTTGTCCAACATCTTAGACCTTTATAAGACAACCCATGACAGTCTTGATTCATATCTACTTCCAACATATGACCGACTGTGGATGGTTTGAATAACATAGTCAACCAGGAAGAGCGACCTAGTTATTTTGGAAGTCAAAACATGCAAAATGAAACACAAGAATAATTCAATCCAATATGGTCTCAGAAATTATGAATATAAATAAAACACCTTTTATTTATCACCATATGATTACACATTATTCATTGCATACTGTTTCAGCTATCAACTTTATTCTTGAATTAAAACAATAGTTGTCTCTGTTGGATATAGTGTCTAAGTCCATAACTATATTTGGTATGTACTTGACCCGACCCGACATGGTCCATTTGGGTTGCACTTCACCCGAACAATTTTATGGATAATCTTTTGAGAATAATACAAGTTATGATTTATTGATATATTATAAGTTCTAATATATTAATATAAGATCATATTATTTAATTAGTATTGATCTATAATTAATCTAGGATTAATTTAGAGATCAAAGATATTACTAATTAAATATGGGCTTCTATATTTATATAGTGTGGGCTAATGCTTATTTGGAATGGGCTAGGCTTGCATGGAAAGTCCATGGATACTCCATGGAGCTTTAACCCATGGATCCCATGGAAATGAAGAGACATGGGTATTAGGGTTTAAATGGATGTAACCCTAATCCACCATACCATATAAAGGAGGCTTTGGTTCTTGAAATCACATAAGTTGAGTAAGTAAACCAAGAGGGCCGATTTCAAGATAGTAGTGACTATTCTCTCAAAGTTCCAAGTTTGTGGTGATTTGTGATTTCCATTTGAGGCATCCACACTATTGGTGCTTGGCTCTAAAACTCCAAGGAATCAACTACAAATACAAGGTAAGTATTTCTACTAGCTTTATTTGATTCAAGTTCCCCATGTCATGCTAGTTAGGATATGAACCTTGGAAAAATAATTATTTGCATGTATCTTAGACAAACATAGATCCAAGGTTTATTAGGGTTGCATGTACACTTAGGAAGTGTTAGAATGCTCAAAACCCATCAGCGGTATCAGAGCCTAGGCTTGTTTGTTTGATACTTGATGCAAAATATTAGAAAAAGTCGAAAAACTTGTTGTCTGCCTGATGAACTCGCCGAGTCCATGGGGGGGCTCGCCGAGTTCATGTGTATCTTCAACCTACTCGCCGAGTAGGTTCATGCACTCGGCGAGTAGGAGCCTCACAATGCAGATTTTCGACTTTAGTTGTTGGAAATGGACTAGAAACATTACCCTAAACTGTTTTGGTACTTGAAAACTTGTTTTAGATGGTGTAATGTCTTTGCTAATCCATTTATAACAACTTGTTATCAAAATTACAAAGTTTTAAGTGTAATTTTGATTCATGAAAATGTTCAGATTCATGTTCTTGATCTTATGATGTTTAGATGATCATAGGAATTATTTGTAACCTATGTGGTAGATTAATTCATGATCATTATTTGTTTTAATGGAGTCCACAACTTGTCCTCAAGTTATGGAAAACCAAAAGTCACTTGAATTAAAACCATTAAAAGAACACAAGAGTTAGAAAAATGAAGAGTCTTCATTTTTATTACTCTATTTAACTCATAAGTTACAAGAAATGAAAAGTTTTGAAAGTTTACAAAACCTGCCCTCAAGTTTTGGAACAAGTAAAGTTATATTAAAAACTTTAGTTCCAACCCTTAGAATTTTAAAAGTTAAAATTCAACCCTTATACTTATAATATTATAAGTTAATAATATATATATATATATGTATAAGATTAAAGTCATCTTACCGTTAGTACGCCTCATTCACGAAGCCGGTCTATAAGGTGGGTATAAGGTTGTTGCCTATAAAATGGCAACTTAATGGGTGTCCACTCTCACCCACTGCTTACTTGACGGGTGGAGGGTCGTTAGCCGAACGGGTAACACAAGGACTTATAAATTCTCATTAAAAGTATGATGAATATTATAAAGTAACTAAATGTTTTATTAAATTCCCAATCTTAGTTACTTTAGGAGAAATGTGAATAAGGTGCTAATCCATGAAATTACACTTTACACTTTGTCTAAGTCGTTAGTGGAGCGTGTGTGGTTAACCGGCACACTAACTTGGACTTAACAAGGTAGGTAAAGGGTGACTTAATATTTATCATAGTATCGATGGAGCGTGTGTGGTTAACCAGCACATCGATTGAGGGGTAATTTATTAAGGGTACCAAGTAATTTGCATGGTTACTTCACACCTCGTTTTGTGATCCTCGGCATCCCATTCACAAAACTTGGAGGGCACACTCGAGATTGAAACATGCCTTTGAAAAGTTCATTGAATCTCAAAAGAATCTAGGAGTTTCTAAAAACCAAATTAAATATTTTTAATATTTTGACTTTGGCGGAAATTGGTGAATCGTCATTCACCTACCTTTCAAATATGTTATTACTTAGATTACGGCATACCTCTTCTAAGTATAATATATTGTGATTGGGTCCTAGCCTTAATACTACATTTGGGTGTTTTATTAAGGACTATCTCTATATCTAAACTAATCCTTTCTTTCTTCTCTTATCAGATGTCTGCAAACAATGTTGCTTCTGGCTCTAATCCTAGTGGCTCCTTCTCTCTTATGAACTTGTGTGGGAAAGTCACTTTTGATGGATCCAACTTTAATGAATGGATCAGAAACATCAGAATGATTACTCGCTACGAGGACAATGAATATGTCCTCGATAAGGAGCTTAAGGAGATTGATGAGACAGTTGCTACTCCTCAAGAGATCGCTGATTTTAGGGCACATGAAAGGGATGCCACCAAAGTGGCATGCATCATGATGGCCACTATGACCACAGATCTCCAAAAATCTTATGAAGATTTCTACCCCTATGAGATGCACCAAGACTTGATGGAAAGATACCATTAAAGTTCTCTTCAAGAGAGGTATGAAATCATCTCCTCCATGATAACAACTCGCATGAACGATGGTGAACCCATCACGGGCCACATGTAGAAAATGCAAAGATTTGTGGACCGTTTGCTGAAGCTAAATGTGAACTTCCCCGAGGAGCATGCAATAGATATCATTTTACACTCCTTACCTTCATGTTATGATCAATTCCGCATGACATACCACATGAACAAGGAAGAGGTCACACTCAGCAAACTTCAAGGACTCTTACAGACCGTGGAAAGTGGTCTTAAGGGTAAGGCGATTGTTACTCCTACTCCTACCAACATCGCCCCTGTCTTGGCAATCGATAAAGGAAGAGGGAAGAAGAGAAAGAGTTCTTCGAAGGGTACCAAGGTTAGGACCCTTGATGGCTCTTCTTCAAGTGGAACCAAGAAAGGTTTCATCACTCCTTCGTCTGACCCAAAAGAGGATGAATGCTTCTATTGTCATGAAAAGGCACATTGCAAGCGAAACTGCCCAAAGTACCAGCAAGATGTGAAGGACGGGAAAGTTAAACCCAACCATGCAGGTATTTACACTATCATTTCTAATAACTCACCCAATTCTAACTCTTGGGTCCTTGATACCAGTTGTGGTATTCATATTTGTTGTGACTTGCAGGGATTAAGAAGAAGTGAGAATGTGGAGCAAGGAAGGATAAACTTAATCATGGGGAATAGGAAAGTTACACATGTCACCAAGATTGGAGTTTATACTTTTTCGCTAAGTAGTGGGTTTAATTTAGATTTGAATAAATGTTGTTACTCGCCAGAAATGGCAAGAAATATTATTTCCTTTCATGCATTGTATAAACAAGGGTTTACCTTTTCATTTAATAATGAAGTTGGTTCTATTGATGCTTTCTTTAATAATGTTCTTTATTTTAAAGCATTACCTTGTGATGGTGTGTATGAAGTTGTGTCTGTTGTAGATAACTTAGGAAATAATGTGATGTGTATTGATTCTATTAATAATAATAACTTGGATAAAGCATCATTATGGCATTGTCGTCTTGGACATATAAGCAAGAAACGCATAGGCCAACTCCAAAAGGATGGAGTATTGGAGTCGTTTGACCTAAAGTCAGATGATAGTTGCGAGTCATGCTTACTTGGAAAAATGACAAAGTCACCCTTCAAAGGCTCTTGTGAGAGGGGTGAAGTTTTGTTGGACCTTGTACACACGGATGTGTGTGGACCACTCAAACATGCCACAAGGGATGCTAATCGTTATTATTTGACTTTTACTGATGATTACAGTAGATATGGCTATGTCTACTTAATCAAACATAAGTTAGAGACTTTCGAAAGGTTTAAGGAATTTAAACAGGAAGTCAAGAATCAATTGGGCAGGAACATTAAGATGCTTCGATCCGATCGAGGTGTTGAGTATCTTAGTTCAGAGTTCCTCGACTATCTTAGGGAATGTGGGATTGTCTCACAATTGACACCTCCCAGGACACCACAGTTGAATGGTGTAGCTGAGAGGCGTAATCAAACCTTGTTGGATATGGTTTGTTCCATGATGAGTCGAGCTTCGCTACCAATCTCATTTTGGGGGTATGCCTTAGAGACTGCCGCCCATATCCTTAATCTAGTCCCTACAAAGAAAGTTGCCAAAACTCCTCACGAGATGTGGACTGGTAAAGTACCCAAACAAGACCACATCAAGATTTGGGGTTGCGAGGCTTTTATGAGGCGCGAGACTCATGATAAGCTAGAACCCCGAAGCGAGAGGTGTATTTTCATCGGCTACCCACAAAGATCCTTTGGTTACCTCTTCTACAGACCTAGTGATAATGTGGTCTTTGTAGCAAGAAGAGGAGTCTTTCAAGAGAGAGAGAGAGTTTATAAGCCAAGGAGACAGTGGGAGGCAAATTGATCTTGAAGAAATTCAAGAGTCAAGTGGTGAAGGAACTTCAAACGCTAGCCCTCAACTTGAGGAGGAAACTCTTGTTGAGCCAATTGATGAGTTTGTACCTCTGAGACGTTCCACGAGAGTTAGGAATGCACCTGAGCATTACTATTGTTTCTATATTACTGCAGAAGGTGAGACACTTATTAGTGATGAGACACTAGTAGGTTTGGATGAGCCTGACAGCTTAACGGAAACCATGGCAGGCCCTGAGGCTGCTAAATGGAAAGAGGCTATGGATAGCGAGATATAGTCCATGTATGACAATCAAGTTTGGAACTTGGTTGACCATGTACCTGATCGTAAGGTAGTTGGGTGCAAATGGATCTTCAAGAAGAAGACCGACATGGAAGGTAATGTACACACTTATAAGTCACGACTGGTTGCAAAGGGTTATTCTTAAACTCCAAGAGTTGATTATGATAAAACCTTTTCACCAGTGGCCAAGATAAAGTCTATTAGGTTTCTTTTAGCCATTGATGCATTTCATGACTATGAAATATGGCAAATGGATGTCAAAACCGCTTTCCTTAATGGAAAGTTGGCTGAAGATGTTTACATGGTTCAACCAGAGGATTTTGTCAGTACAGAGTACCCCAATAGAGTGTGTAAACTCGAGAAATCCATTTATGGATTGAAACAAGCACCTCGCATATGGAATCTTTGCTTTGATGAGAAGGTCAAGGAATTTGGCTTTTCAAGGAGTGAAGATGAATCTTGTGTCTATATCAAGGCTAGTGGGAGCATAGTCAGTTTTTTGGTACTGTATGTGGATGACATATTACTCATAGGAAATGACATCCCAACCCAGCGGGAAGTAAAGTCCTGGCTTGGGAAGTGTTTCGCTATGAAGGGCCTTAGTGAAGCTGCCTATATCCTAGGGATAAGGATTTTGAGAAACAGGAGTAAAAGACTAAGTGGACTTAGTCAAAGCACCTATGTGGACAAAGTGTTGAAAAGATTCAACATGCATAACTCCAAGAAAGGTGAGTTACCCATTCAGAGTAATGCCAGATTGAGTAAGACACAAAGGCCTAGTACTGAGGCTGAGATATCAGAAATGAGTCGACTACCTTATGCTTCAGCTGTACGATCGATCATGTATGCTATGACGTGTACTCAACCTGATGTAGCCTTTGCTTTGAGCATGGTTAGCAGGTATCAGGGGAACCCTAGCAAGGCACACTAGACTGCAGTAAAGAATAACCTCAAGTACCTGCGAAGGACTAAGGACTGGGTCCTTACCCTCGGTGGGGGTGATGACTTGAGAGTTGTAGGGTATAGTGATGCTACCTTCCAGACTAATAGGGATAATTTCCGCTCTCAGTCGGGCTGGGTCTTTACCTTAAACGAAGGAGCAATCACTTGGAAGAGTTCCAAGTAGGAGACAATGGCTGATTCCACTTGTGAATCAGAGTATATAGCAGCAAGCGAGGCAGCAAAGGAGGCTATATGGCTAAAGAACATCATCGGAGACCTTGGAGTTGTACCAACTACAAAGGAGCCAATGGAGATTTTCTGTGACAGCAATAGTGCAGTTGCCTTAGCCAAGGAACCAAGAGATCATGGGAGATCCAGACACATTGACAGAAAATATCACTTCATCAGAAATCGAATAGAAGAAGGAATCCTCGTGGAAAAGAGGGTATCATCGGATGAGAACCCAACAGATCCCCTCACGAAGGGACTGACTCGGGCTAAGCATCTCAAGCATGCTCGGAGCATAGGGCTGAAGGATGATATTAGTTTTAGTAGTTAGATAATCTTGAAATTTGTAAAATGTAATTGACATTTGATGATAAATAAAAGCTGTTATTTATGAGTAAAGTGTTGTTATCACTTGTCAATTGTTTACTATATTTCTTTTGCATGTTTTGACTTCCAGAATAATTATGTTTGGTGTATCATATTATTCGAATCTCCACAGTCGGTCATACGTCGGAAGTAGGTATGAATCAAGACTGTTATGATTGGTTGCAGAGGTCTAAGGTGTTGGACATAGGCTACAACAATCATGAGTGCTCATAAGTTCTGAGCATTGGACTCAACCCACGCTCACTGGAATCACTTCATGGAATTTATCTCGAGTGATCGTGAGATGGTAATATCATATAAGTCTTCAAACCTAGAGATATGATTTGTTACTTACAAGTTGGTTATGCATTGATTGTATGAAAACGCATTGGTAACTCGATGTTATAAAACATGCTTTTGTGTATAATTCAATGAGTGGTAGAACAAACATATGAGTCGAAGTTTATCTGTTCCTTTTAGGATTAGAAGCGATATCTGGGCCCCTCGATAATTTTGTTTTGACCTAAGTATCGGGCCCGGTCAGAACTAAATTGATGTGTTCAGTTAAGTTCTATGTCAAACAAATCGGAAATCGGGAAACAAATGTTGGACAATAAGTAAGACCATGTCTCATGTATTTGTCCGACTCATATCTAGAACAGAGGATTATATGATCACTTATCTAAAATGGCGCGTTCTAGTTCAATAGAGTTTAAAGAGCTACGATTGCTGATCGGTTCCTGAAGTCATACTTGCAACTATAGTTATTAGACTTATCCAAGTGGGAAACTGTTGGATATAGTGTCTAAGTCCATAACTATATTTTGTATGTACTTGACCCGACCCGACATAGTCCATTTGGGTTGCACTTCACCCGAACAATTTATGGATAATCTTTTGAGAATAGTACAAGTTATGATTTAGTAATATATTATAAGTTCTAATATATTATTATAAGATCATATTATTTAATTAGTATTGATCTATAATTAATCTAGGATTAATTTAGAGATCAAAGATATTACTAATTAAATATGGGCTTCTTTATTTATATAGTGTGGGCTAATGCTTATTTGGAATGGGCTAGGCTTGCATGGAAAGTCCACGGATACTCCATGGAGCTTTAACCCATGGATCTCATGGAAATGAAGAGACATGGGATTAGGGTTTACATGGATGTAACCCTAATCCACCACACTATATAAAGGAGGCTTTGGTTCTTGAAATCACACTAGTTGAGTGAGTAAAGCAAGAGGGCCGTTTTCAAGATAGTAGTGACTATTCTCTCAAAGTTCCAAGTTTGTGGTGATTTGTGATTTCCATTTGAGGCATCCACACTATTGGTGCTAGGCTCTAAAACTCCAAGGAATCAACTACAAATACAAGGTAAGTATTTTTACTAGCTTTATTTGATTCAACTTCCCCATGCCATGCTAGTTAGGATATGAACCTTGGAAAAATAATTATGTGCATGTATCTTAGACAAACATAGATCCAAGGTTTATTAGGGTTGCATGTACATTTAGGAAATTTTAGAATGCTCAAAACCCATCAGTCTCATGCTCCAAGCATGTACACTATGTTCTCTAAACATTAGTCATGCCACACACCAAGTATGCATAATATGTTTGTCTATGATCTTTACTTTGCGAAATAGACCAATTGAACATAACTCCAATGATTCTCATTTCACAGTCCCAAATCCTTACTGCAAATGCAAGAATTCCAAATTCATGCCATTTACTAAAATCTGTTAGATTCTAAACTTATATGCATTGATCCTCTTGTAATGATTATGCACAAAGTCACAAAGACTTGACAACAAACATTACAGAGCATTCCAAAGGAGATCAACTCCTTGGAAACATCCTTCTTGCATTAAGTTTCCTAATCTTACACATATTTATTGAACACCTTCCACCTATGGGATCATTTCCATATTCCCCTTTTTGACTATCACTTCTGAACAAGAGTTGCCTTTTTCCAGAATATGTCAATATGGTCCTTCCAACAATTAACAATATACTTCCAACTGTCCTTGAGCAACCAATCTTTGGTAAACCTTAGATTGTCCTCAACAACTGTTTAATCCTTTTAGTCATATCCAGTTCTAGACCTTTTCCCTTCTTAGAAATATTTTTAGGGAAATTATATATGTCAAAATCATAAGATAAAATCATAAGTTGATTGAAATATATAACAAAATTGGACACATGTGAATACACAAAAAATGAAAAACACATAATGGTCTCGCTTCGTGAATAATTATTGAAAATTTAAGATATATATATGTAGTAATAATCACATGTGTGTGTTAAATAATAAATCATTAAGTATATTATACATATTAATCACCGATTTAACCAAATTTCACAACACTACTCAGTTCGTAAGGGACCGATCGGGGAGTACTCGGGATTATGTAACTCGCCTCGGCAAGGGGGGAGTAGCGAGTACTCGGAGGAGTAATCGGCCAAGTCGGCGAGTTTTACAACACTGATAACTCCTAAGAAGTAGCTCAAGAATCCGATCTTCAAACTATGCGATAGAAATCCATCTACGCGATCAGATTTAACATATTCTTTCTTTAAGTTTCTTCACTTTTCTTTGATTCTTAAAACATCACCATGTGACCCAGTCACATCATGTATCAATAATCTTAGAATAAAAACTTAGCAGAGTTAGATAGTGGACTTTACCTGAAGTACAGTCAAACTTATTGAGTTTAACACCCTTAGGTAAATTGGCAGCTTCGCAACCAATGCCCCTTCCTTTGGCAATTTAACATATGGACGCTTTGGTAATGGAACATGGGACTATCACAGACTTAGCCTTTCTCTTTACCATTTGGTCAACCGAGTTGACTATGGACGATCCCTTTCCATTGGGAAGAGAGAGCTTTACTGGATATCCAATGTCATCATTGTCAATGTCCATAAAGTTTTGGAAGTTGATCTTAGCAAATAAATAAGATCATTATGGGTCTTGTCATAGTCTGTTTCATAGGAGTCCCAAAGGAACTCACTATGTGACATAGAAAGTAGTTGAGCCACCAACTTTCTCAAGACTTTGACACCCAACTCTCCCGGCTTGTCAATATGTGACTACAACTCAAAGATGTGATCACACATAGACCTTTTCTTGCCAATATGGCTTGAGTGACCTTAAAATTTTCAAGAACTTGTGGGTTAGGGAGAATAATTAGAGGAGGTGAAAGAAGTATGATTTCCATGGGACATCATCTTCATTTAGGAAAGCTTGTTTCAAGAGATTTGGGAAGATCATAAATGTCTAAACCAGACATCTTTTGGGAGATATTCAAGATAGTTGATTTAAAGTCCTTAATATAACACCCAATATGAAATATTAAGGCTAGGACCCAACACAATACTTTTATAACTTGGAAGAGGGATGCCGTAATCCAAGCTATAAAATATTTGAAGGTAGGTGAATGACGATTCACCAATTTCCACCAAGATAAACGAAATGTATTATTAGGTTTTAATTTGATTTGAAACTCCTAGATCTTTTGAGATTCATTGAACTTTTCAATGGCATGTTTCAATCTCGAGTGTGCCCTTCAGGTTTTGTGACCGGGATGTCGAGGATCACAAAACAAGGTGTGAAGTAACCATACAAATTACTTGGTACTCTTAAGTGTTTACCCCTCAATCGATGTGTCGGTTAACCACACACGCTCCATCGATTATATGATAAACATTAAGTTACCCTTTGCCTAACTTGTTAAATATGAGTTAGTGTGTCGGTTAACCACACACACTCCACTAACCGACTTAAACAAAGTGCAAAGTGTAATTTCATGGATTAGCACCTTATCCACATTTTCCTAAGTAACTAAGATTGGGTATTTATAAAAGGTTTAGTTACTTAGTATTTATCATTAATATTTTTAATGAAGGGAGAATTCTAGTCCTTGTCCTACCCGTTCGGCTAACGACCCTCCACCGGTCAAGGAAGCGGTGGATGAGAGTGGACACCCATTAAACTGCCATTTTATAGGAAGTAACCTTATACCCCCCTTATAGACCGGCTTCGTGAATGAGGCCTACTAATGGTAAGACTGACTTGCTCTTATACATACATACATACATATATATATATATATATATATATATATATATATATAACTTATAATATTATAAAGTATAAGGGTTGAATTTTAACTTTTAAAATTCTAAGGGCTTAACTTGGAATTAAAGTATTCATAAGAGAAAACTTTTAATATTCCAAAACTTGAGGGCAAGTTTTGAAAATATTCAAAACTAATTAATTCCATAACTTATGTGTTTTAAGTATTTTAATTAAAAACTCTTCAAGTTCCATAACTTGAGGACAAGTTATGGAAGACTTTAAACTATTAAAGAATGTAACTTTTCTTTATTTTTGTAACTTATGGAATTAATTAAGGTTACACATTTTATTACTTAATGAAGTGACTCTTGAACCTCCATAACTTGAGGACAAGTTATGGAGTCATAAATCCATTTAATGAGGACAAGACTCTTCATTTTTGTAACCTTTGCCAACTTTCATGAGTTTTAAGAAACTTAAATGTGACCTTTCATGTAACTTGAGGACAAGTTACACAAACACATTTTAGAATCATCTCTTAGATTAAAATGGATTGAAAACACATAATCATTTAACTTATCTATTAATCTAAGCAACTCATATGAACAAAGATAATTCACATCAAACTTTTTCATGTAATTAGCATAACTTTTAAACTAATACAAAACATGAATCTATTGAAAATTATCTTTGAAATTGGATTAGAATGAACATTACCACATCAAAAACAAGTTTATAAGTCCAAAAACAGCTTAGGGTAATGTTCCTAGTCCATTTCTAGCCAAAAAACTCGAAAATATGCTGTCTGGGGCTCCTACTCATCAAGTGTATGAACCTACTCGACGAGTAGAATGATTTTCTTCATGGACTCAGCGAGTTCATCAGTGGACTCGGTGATTCCAGTGCCCAGAAAGCCAGAAAATCGATTTTTTCAGCATTTTTCAGCACTTTGCATCAAGTATAATATAAAACAAGCCTAGGCTCTGATACCACTGTTGGGTTTTGAGCATTCTAACACTCCTAAGTGTACATGCAACCCTAAATACCTTGGATCTATGTTTTCTCTATTATACATGCAAATATGAACTTTCCAAGGTATTCATCCTAACTAGCATAATAACATTGATTCATATGAATATATCAAGTTAGAATTACATACCTCTTTGATGTAGAATGTCTTCATGAAGCTTGAGTGCCTAGTGCCCCAAGTGTGACACCTCAAATGGTTCACACAACATCAAATGAACATGGAATAGATTAGAGAGAAATCCACATTTCATGAAAATCGGCTAGCCCTTTCACATATACTCTAGTGCCGATTTTGTCAACAATAAGATGCTTATATAGTTAGTGACAATTAGGGTAAACCCTAATTGTCATGGCTTTCCATTTCCATGGATCCATGGGTTCAAATATACCATGAAGCATCCATGGAGCATCTTATGGGTTTTAGCCCAACTTGACAATCCATGAAGCATTAGCCAACTATACAAGTATGGATGATTTACACAATCAACCCATATATTTAGTTAGTCTTCTTTTGATCACTTAATTATTCCTAGATTTATTCTTGTCAATACTAATTAAATAATCTTATTAATATATTAGAACTTATAATATATTAACAAACCTTAAGTGTTATTTCTCTCATTATAGTCTATCAAAATGCATGATGCCATGCAACCCAAATTGACCATGCCGGGTCGAGTCAAGTCTTACCAATTATAGTTATGGACTTAGACATTAATCCAACAATATAATCACATATGATTATATACACGGGAACAATTATGGAATCAAGAACACGGAAACAAATATTTTCCATACAAATGATATGAAATTAAATACATATAATCACATATGATTAGATACACGAGACCAACTATTGAATCGAAAATCAGTAATAAAGATTATCCACATAAATCAGATGTGATTAAATAGATATAATCACATGTGATTATACATCTAATCACGTGTGATTATATATATTTAATCACATATGATTTATATAATTTTTCTCTTGTATTTAATCACATATGAATCGAGAGCGCGATAATGACATATACGAATGTATATTTTTTTCTTTTTTGATTCAATAATTTTTCTCTTGTATTTATTCATATGTGAATGTATTTAATCATAAACAAGTTTTTTCTATAGATTACATGTGATGACATATATATATATATATATATATATATATATATATATATGTGTGTGTGTGTGTGTGTGTGTGTATGTGTGTGTATATATATATATATATATATATACTCACGTATGATTATATACATAGTAAAAATTATTGAATCAATAACACGAAATCAAATATTTTCCATAAAAATGATATGAGATTAATGTAACATACATGTTTAGTTATCGTGTATTGTAAATTATAAAAGTGAATAATATTACAAAATAATATGTGAATTTGAATTTTGAGTTCTAACAGATGGTTTTTACTAGAAATAAAGTAAAACTATGTTTAGAATCATTCAGAAAGTATTGGAAGTCTTATGAGACTCCAATCAAATGCCATATAATGAAATTTAGCGAAAATATAAAATTTGAAATAAGTAATATTTAATTATTTAAAGTTTTAAAGAATCTCGTTAGAAAAGTTTAGGCGAAAACCTCGTCGAAATCCGAGTTATAACAAAGAAGTTATGACCAATCGAAGATCCGCGATAAAACCGGCAAACACTATGTCGCGTAAAAAGTGAGTTTCTGATAAACTATTTTTTAACCTTAGTGATTTAAATGAAAGTTGTAGAACTCACTAAAATAATAAACTTTCATATAAATAACTTTTAAATCTAACTTCGTATGAGGAAGTTATGATTTTTCTAGGTTTCGGAATAGTAGTAGACAGCTAAAAACTCGAAATAAAGATAGAGCGATATTTTGCCGACACAACCTAAACGAGAATTGAAGGTCTCGTCAATAGTAGTACAACGGTAAAAAGACTGGCGTAAATAGACTCTGTATGAAGAAGTTATGAATTTTTAACGGATTATCTTGTTCCGGTCTGTTAAAAATAATAATATTAAAAATAAAGTCAAAATTAGCCGACGAAGTCTAAACGAAAGTTCTAGAATATACTCCCGCCTACGCGTGCATATAAAGAACGTCAAAAACAGAGCCCGTATGGGAAAGTTATGGATTTTATAATATTTGGGCACATTTTTCGAGAATTTTCGCATGGATAAGCCTTATCCGGAAATGCCACGTTGCCCTTTCTCGTTGTTGACTCGTGTCCTCCTCTGATTGGACCAAAGCGAGGTCCAATGCGCATGCGACGCGCCTGGCATCCTAGGCGACGTCTAAGACGGCTCGTAAGACGCCTCGCATCAGCTGCATGTCCCACCTGCAAAGCTGCCACCTGCCCTCCTTCCCTCTTGCTTCGGATCCGAGGCTCGCACTATAAATATTGCCTGCGAGACCTCCCGACTAATGTTGTATTTTTAGCACTTTTTCACCTCTTTTTCAATATTCTAGCTACTTCCACTTCCCCCGAAGCACCGGTAGGATTTCTAACACCCGAAACACGTCCCGAAGTCCCCGAGAAGCCCGAAAAATTTATCTTTTCGGTTTTGAAGCCCTACCTTCGCAGAGCCCGGTTATCAAGAAAACTCCCGATTTTTAACGAAGAAAGTCATATTTAGAGCCAAAGTGTTGCCCAAATTAATATTTTAACCCCCGGTTATTTCACGATGAGTTTAATATATAGGAACAATTGTATCTTATGTGTTATATGTGCTATGTGCTTGTCTGTGTTATTATTTCGGGTTATTTTCCCGTGTTATTTTTATTCGCTATTTTTAATAGCAAAGAAATAACTTTGCCCTTGTGATTAGTGAAAGGACTTAGATTCACGTTGGTACTAGTATGTAGCCTCTGGCCATGTAGAACATGTTTCCGTAAGAGAATGATTTCTATTCTATGGTGTTGGCAAATGGTTAGTTAGGTCTATAAGCCTGAAATCTAAACTGTTGGGCTCCTTGCTCCGGATGTTGTTCGTACGGTGTGAAAGCAGTTGGTTACGTAGTTTTAGAATTCTGCTGATCCCAAGTAGTCCATCTCCATCATTGCATATGGCAATATAGAAAGTAAAGAGGAAAAGGCATGACCAGAAGAATTGTGTGAAATAAGTGAATTGATCTAGCTGAGGTTAAATCAGACAGAAACCAAGTCCAAGAAGACCTAGGAGGCCTTGGGGTAATAGAACAAGGGAGGAAGAAAGGAAGGAGCTTCGGCTCCAGCTCCGCAAAGGTAGACTTTTTCCAGGTTAGCTAGAGAGAGCGATATTCATCTTTTATAGCTTGTTTACCGGAGGCCTCGTTTTCAGGTTTGATAGAATAAAGAAGTAGAATAGATCTCTCTTCTTAAAGTATACAACACTTCCCGCAAGGTTCACACCGCGGAAAAGGTGAAACGTCGTCTCTGTCAAATAAGCTATGATACTCTGGTAATACCTGTTGTTGATCCTCATCTTGTACTTGTGAACAGCAGCAGAGGCCGCATATGATAGGTTATTCCAGAATCAATGTGAATATCGCCGAATAGGAGACTTCGTTGCACAATCGTGAGTCCCTTGAATATAGAGAGAAGTTCCAAAATGTTAATCAGAAATTGTATGTCTTTTGTGCCATTTGGGCCGAAGCTTTATTGATGTATATCAAGTTTGGAAATTGTTATGTCTCATTGATTGTATATCTTTGAATCAAGTCATTGATTGATATGGAAAGTTTGTCACATGATTCATATATGTCTTTGTTGTTCCTTGTTCCTCTTTGCTTCTGCCATATTGAAGTATATATATGGCATAACCTTATATTGTATCTATTATTGAACCCACTAAGCGTCACCGCTTACCCTCTCAATGTTTTAATATATTACAGGCAATAAGCATGCGGTACAACTTTATACTGTTGGAAGAATTAAAGTAGTTTTTATACTATTACTTTTGTATTTAAGTTTTAGTATGTATAAAATATAAAATATCTTGGGTAGTTTTGTAACAAACTTAAACTTAGTCGGTTTGTATCCAGTCGTTTGTAAATAAATTATCAGTGTAAAATATTGTTTGTGAATATGCATGTACATTGTTTTGGAGTAACAACTGTTTTAATATTATCAAAGTGAGGGTATTTCAATTAAATACATATAATCACATATGATTAGATACACGAGACCAACTATTGAATCGAAAATGAGTAATAAATATTATCCACATAAATCATATGTGATTAAATAGATATAATCACATGTGATTATACATATAATCACATGTGGTTATATATATTTCATCACATATGATTTAATCACAATAATTATTTTTGCTTTTTTGATTAAATAATTTTTCTCTTGTATTTATTCATATGTGAATGTATTTAATCATAAACAATTTTTGTCTATAGATTATATGTGATTACATACATATATATAATCACATATGATTATATACACGGGAACAATTATTGAATCAAGAGCATGGAAATAAATATTTTCCATACAAATGATATGAGATTAAATACATATAATCACATATGATTAGATACACGAGACCAACTATTGAATCGAAAATGGGTAATGAATATTATCTACATAAATCATATGTGATTAAATAGATATAATCACATATGATTAAATAAATATAATTACATGTGATTATATATATATATATATATATATTTATATATATATATATATATATTTAATCACATATGATTTATATAAACAAGATTCGTTAAAAACAAATATTTTCCAAATAAATCACATATGATTGAATACATATAATCACATGCGATTAAATTATATGTGATTAGATACATATAATCATATATGATTAGATACATATAATCACATGTGATTATATGTATTTAATCACATATAAAAAAGTACATATAATCACACATGATTTATGCCATTATATGTTTTCAATCAGATCCAATGTTAGTGGCTATAGGCATTGGGTGGTGGTGATAGGTGATGGTGGTGGGTTGTGGTGGTGAGTGGTAGTGGTGGTGGTTTTGTTGGGTGATGGGTGGTGGGCGTGGTGACGACCAGTGGTAATGGGTGGTGGAGGTAGGTGGTGGTGATGGATAGTGGTGGTATTGATGGGTGGTGGTTGGCGGTAGTGTTGTGTGTTGCTAATGGTGGTGGGTACATATAATCACAAAAATGTTGTCCACATAAATCATATGTGATTAAATAAATATAATCACATGTGATTAAATATATTAGAACAATTATTGAATCGATGGAAGAATAAATATTTTCCATACGAATCATATGTTATTAAATATATATAATCAAGACGTGAAAACAAATATTGTTCATGTAAATCATATGTGACTAAAGAAATATAATCACATGTGATTTAATATACGATGCCAATTATTAAATCGAAAACACGAAAATAAATACGGCCCATGTAAATAATATTTTATTAAATACATATAAGCACATGTAGTTATATGTATCTAATCACATATGATTTACGTGGACAATAATCATTTTTGCATTCTCGATTCACTAGTTTTTCATGTGTATTTAATCACATGTGATTATATGTATTTAATAACATATAAATCATATATGATTTGATATATATAATCACATGTGACTCGAGACATATAATCACATGTGATTATATACAAGAGAAAACCTAATGAATCAAAAACACAATAACAAATCTTTGTAGGTACGGGTGGGGGTGGTGGCGGCGGGTGGTAGAGGCGGGCTGGTGGTGATTCATGGTGGTGGTGTGTGGTGATGGGTGGTGATAGGTGGTTGGGTGGTTGCAAGTGGTGGTGGTAGTGACGGGTGGTCGGTGGGTGTGGGTGGCGGAGGTAATTCATTTTTGCTTTGTGATTATATGAATCTAGTCACATATGATTAAATACATATAATCACATATGATTTATATGGACATAATTCATTTTTGTTTTATCGATTCAATATTTGTTCTCATGTATTTTATCACATGTGATTATAGGTATAATCGTATGTGATTAAGTACATGAGCACAACTATTGAATCGAGAAGGAAAAAATGCATCTTGTCCACCTTAAATCATATATGATTATATATATATATATATATATATATATATATATATATATGTATATATATATATATATATATATATATATATATATATATTTATAATCACATGTGATTAATTATACAAAAGAAATTATTCATTCCAAAACTATGATTATATGTATCCAGTCATATATAATTTATGTGGATGAGATTCATTGTAACATTCTCGATTCAATAATTGTTATTTGTCCACTGTAATCATATGTGATTAAATACATATAATCATATGTGATTATATGTATCTAATCACATATATAAATCATATGTGATTAGATACATATAATCACATATGACAATATACACAAGAATAATTATTGAATCGAGAACACAAAGATAAAAATTTTCCATATATATCATATGTGGTTAAATGCATATAATCACTTGTGATTATATGCATTTTCACATTCTAGTTCAATAGTTGTTCTTGTACATTTAGTCACTTATGATTTTTGTAAACAAGATTCATTTTCGCGTTTTTGATTAAATAATTTTTCTTTTTATACATTAATCATATGTGATTAACACATACAATCACATATGATTAAATACATAAGAAAAAATATTGACTCTTGAATATTATCAATATAAATCATATACAATTTGATACATATAATCACATGTGATTAAGTATATGAGTACAACTATTGAATTGAGAAAGAAATAATGAATATTGTCCACATAAATCATATGTGATTAAATGCATATAATCACATGTGATTAAATAAATGGAGAAGATTATGGGAGGGTTGACTTTGGGAGGTGCCACCTCATTTTTATTTAGAGGGTAACTAGGCCTTAAACCACCATGTATCCATAATAGTCACTTCATCACTCTCTCCCCTCTCCTCTTCTACTCTTGACCGAAGGAAACCACACACACACACATCAAACTCTCTTAAAACGCTCTCAAGAATCATCCTACACCTTCTTCCAAAATCTCGAAATTTACTTGTGATTCAAGGAGGTTTTCACAAGGCAATCATCACTTCTTGGTAAGTATTTATACATCCAAGTTCATAACTCTATTCTCATGATTGGATCACTATTTTAAGCAAGTTTTTGGTGATTATGCTTCCTAGAACTCCTTAAGTTTGAAATCCCCTCAAGAAAGCTTGCTAGGACCAAAATCTTCTCCATTTATTCTTCAAAATCGAGACTTCAAAGCAAACATGAGTTCATACCCCCTTGTTTCGGTTTTGATATGATTTTTGAGGGAGAATACATGAAAAATGTGTAGATCTATGTGTTATATGCATGTTTTGTGTGAATACTTGTTTTATTTGGTAATAATGGGTTAGATCTTAGCAAATCTCAAAATTTAAGTATTATCTAGCAAGGATCTATGAACTATTACATTATACATATCATATTACCAAGCCAAAGAAGAACACATTTTGGGATACAAAAGAATTCAACAAAAATCTTGTTAAGGGTCAAAATTGTCAATAAAACAAAAGATAAGGGGTAAAAAGCTAAAATTCTGTTTTAAAGGGGGCCAAACAGGTCCTATATGTATAAAAATATATTTTTATGCTAAACATACTTTTACAAGGTACAAAAATGAAAATTTAGGCTTATTGGGCCAAACTTTTGGGCCTCACGGCCTAAGGGCCCATATTGCGAAAAACATGAAGTTTTAAGGTTTAAAATGTTATTTGGCCAATGTTGGAGTCATGAATGTAAATAAACCAAAACTAGAGGTGAAAATAAAATTTATTTTTAAAATGGACCAAAAATGTAAAACTTTCCAAAATTGGGCCGAAAATGTAAACTTTCACAAACAAAGGGCTGAAAATGCACTTTTCTACAAAACAGGTTTCTTAATGTGAAAATATAACTTTTGGGGCTAAAACCGTAAGTTTTTTTGACATTTGGGACAAAACTCCAACTTTTTATAACTTATGGACTAAAATGTCATTTTTACAAAACTTTGGGCCTTAACTAAAAATTTGATGATTATTGGGTAAAAATTTCATTTTTACAAAAAAGAAAACTTTTAACGTCAATCTAGTAAACCCTTAGCTAAAACAAACCACGAAACAAAAACGAACGAACAAATTATGTCGATAATCAATTATTGGGCCTATTATTCACGATACCTAGCCGTTGGGCCCAAAGGGCCCAACTAAGTGTAAATTGAACCCAATGTGTTCCATGACGTGTTTAGTGGGCCTTGCAACCCACTTACACGTTAATTTGAGCCTAAATTATGGACTATATGTTTATTGGGCTTTTGTGGCCCATATACATGTCTATTGGGCCCAAGTTACTATCTTACATGTTATTGGGCCTTCGTGGTCCATTTACATGATAATTGGGCTTGGAATGGAATTCATGTGCTTGTGATCAAAACTATACCGTTGCGTAATCACTTAACGTCTTATACTTATATAAAAATGTACCTTTTGAATCCAAAACCTACAACTTATGTGTAAACATTAAACGTGGTACGAAAAAGGAGTTGAGAATCTAGTGAGAGATGTCGTTTGGCCTCACTGAGTGTAAAATTGTAGCCTGTAGTTATAATCAGAGTAGATTGGGTGGAAAGCGGGAGTTTGCGTATATATCTATACGGGGTGACCCCCCACGCCTTAGCTGTTCTCTACAGCTTCATTAGGCCAGTCTAGGGCGACAACATCCTTATCAAGACTGACATTTGGAAAAATACCAAGACGAGCGACCTAGTCATTATCATGCATGGTTATAACGGCTCATATAGGGATTCGATACCAAAAGTTAAACCTTTTAAAGATAAACTCTTTGAGGGTGTTAATACAAAACCCTTATTTAAAGATACAAAAATCCAAACATTGCTATAAAACGAAAAATATCGGATTTTCTGGGGAAATTATTCATACATATTTAGCAGTTATTCAAAATACAATGAATCTAAACTACGCTTATATAAGTTATAACTATGAAATTCACACATGCATTTATACTTCATTTGCTCATCATTTTCAAAAAATTTACAAAAAATATCGAATTTTCTAGGTTATTATGAAAGATACAAAAACTTTTACTCGAACATACTTATGAACTCACCAACATTATATATGTTGACCATTTTCAAAATAACTTGTATTCTCAGGTAATCGTTAAGCTAGAAGACATGCGAGTGTGTATGGTTTTTTTTTTATGTAATATCACTTATCGTACTTTGAACAATTAGAACTTATGTATTTTAACAATGTACTTGATGTGAACAATGCTGGTTGTATGATGTTATGTTGGTGATGAATGTGTTATGTTTCATGTATATTCATTGTGATGATTTGTAAGGTCCTTGATGGAAGGATCTATACCAATGATCAATCAAGCAAGTGAAATAATAAAGAAGATGAGAAGAAGAATGACCAAAATTGAGCTTGCATACGATTAGATCTGAAAATCATCTAATACAACTTAATGAACCGAAAACACAGTGAACCATCATTGTACAAATGACAACCTGACACCTATTTATACTAACACTGACCGAGAACAGGTTTTCAGTCACAGCTTGACCGAAAACCTTTCCTAGACCGAAAACATAAAAAATACCGAAAACACTCCAAATAACATTCTCAAAATCCCTAACTCATCTATACATGTAATGCCTAGCCCAAACCATATACTTTGACCTTTCAATCTCCCCCTTGGTTTGCGGCTAGCATGAGTTAATCTTTATCAAACAGCATCACATCAGTCCCCTCAATCGATCCACTCCACAGACCCTTTTGGATAATTTCTGCCACCATTGAAGTGTACTCCTTTGCAGCATGCTTGAAGATTTCCTCAACAACTTTAATTTAATGCAGAGACAAGTGATGGATATCCCACTTTCCAAACTGAAGTAGGTCATTATTTTCATAAATACGAAAACTGTCATTTGGAAGTTTGATGATAGTGCTAGCTGTTGATTCATCATAAATCCAGTAGAGCATGTTTTCAAGTGATCTGTCTCTGAAATTTTGTAGCACATGAATTTTCCTCACTTGGTTAGTGGGAGGCCACATCACTGTTCTGAAAGGTCTGTCTGTCTTTGGATCGATAACTTTTGGGTATAGCTTGAATATAGACTTGGCAGTTTTCATTGTAGGAAATCCCTTCTTTGTCTGATTTTCTAGAAATAACCTGAATTGAGTTGCTTGAGGATTTCCTGACGGATTTGCAAACGGAGCGTTAACAAGTTCAGTGAGATCAACACTTGTCCAAGATTCGAAATCATGAATATTCTTGTAGTATTCAATATTATTGATCTTCCGTTTCACGATCCACATGTTCAAGCGGTCGTGGAATCCCCATGATCTGATTCCAGAACGGTCACCATAGGTATGAACAAATCTCTTCTTTTCAAGGTCAATACGAGTGATTTGTGGTTGACCAGGAGGGGCGTTATCATCTGAATTTCGCTTGAACATGATTTGCTTTTTCTTGGAGGATTCTTTCAACTTTGATTTCTTGATGGCAATTATATGTGGAGCTTGGACAGGTTCTGTGGGAAATTTATCATATATTATAGTTTTCTTGGATGAGGAGGAGTCACCAGGATGGGTTCCAGATGGTGGGTTAGCTCGAAGAATTTCCACTGAAGACTTGAATTTATCACCAAGTTCCTCTGTCAGTTTTTGTTTCATTTCAAAGTAGCACGCTGACAGAGTTCCAAGGTGAGTCTCAAGAGCTGAAAGTTTCTCAGTCTTCAGTGACTTATCTGCCTCAAGATCATCGATACGACTAGTGAGCTGCGCATTGGTGGCCTCAAGATCAGCAATTCAGGATGAATGCTGACTGATCACAAGGTCTTTCTTAATAAGCTTCCAGTTCAACACACCAATCTCTTTTCTCAGCTCAGGCACAGAGGAATCATCACCTCTAGACAAACATTCCTCAAAAGATATACCTTTTCCGTGAGAAGAATGAGTTGGACTCAATTGTTGGGCCAAATGCACAACTCACCTCTCAGAGGCAGCATCAAGATATGGCCTTGGAGGAGATGATCCGTGGCTAGCAGATGAACCACCAGCTTCATGGATTAAACTGGGACCTTCTTGAGTGGGTACAAATGAGGAAAGGGGCAAATGTTGTAGATGAAAGAGTCACGGTAGTTTGAGTCAGGTCAGGAAAAAGGAATCCCAGTCTTGGATCATTTCTGCGTTCAAAGGAGGCTGGAAGGTCAAATTTGTCTGGGAATCACTTTCAATGGGCTCGGATGTTGGAACATTGTAAAGAGGAGGAATCCCTGATGATGTGTCCATAGGAATTGATGAATCAGCCAT